>NC_046369.1:22072215-22672215 GCF_011125445.2 Fundulus heteroclitus | reverse complement strand
TAGGTATGAGTTTATCTTTTTTTTAACTAAATACATTAAATTAATTAAATCCTGATGTGTTGAGACACACTTGTAAGGGTACTTGCCTCCTGCATTTACAAACTAAGTCTGGATTGAACTCTGTTTTAACTTAAACTTTTAGGTTATTTAAAAAGGAGTTAAAACAGAACATTTATTTCCATCAGCATTCAATTGGGTACTTGGAAAAACTTAAACCTGGATAAAAAAAATGCACCAGAAATGCACCAATTACATATTTTAGAGATTAGGGGCAATACTCCTAATACTCATCCTTTCCATCCTTAACTGATTTCAGCATTAAAATCTATGCAGATTCACGGATTTGTCATGCAGCATTAAATAACTACTTGAGTCTTCTTCCTTTTTAGAAATACACTTATCCTGGATGACACTGTTTTGGTTTCCTTGATTATGATTTTTGGCCGATTCTGATTTTCCTTTCCAATAATATTAATACACAAAAAGGGTAAAAATGAGATGCAGCTTCTTTGATAGAGGTAGAAGTTTTTACTTTGACGGGAAAAGAAGGGATTATAAGGTCGTCCTTGTTTATGTATCAAAGTGTACATCACTGACCATAATAAGATGCTTATTAAATTTGAAAACAGTGCATCAAAAGCCATACTATTGCATTATTTATTTATTGACTGAGAATGGTAGAAGTTAATTAATTGTGATGCGTTTAACAAATAGAAGAAAATACATGTAATATAATATTTGTAGTTAAAAGAAATGATAATCTTCCTTTTTATTATAATTATTACCACATTGATTAAATGAGCACCTTCAGTTTTATTTTTTGATTAGGAAAATCTCTTGCATTTATTTTCTTGTTACATTTTAAAATGTAACATTTAATATTCTTCTTGTTTTCTGACTGTTTGATCTGAACAACCTAAACAATCCCAGATTTGCTCTGTGTGTTTCCAACACTAGAGGGCGTATTTCCCACCAAGTCTGTTTTTTTGAGGACTCACAGCTTTAAATGTCAGAGTGCAGAGTTACCGTCTGAATCGCTGTTTCTAATCGTCATGTAATGTATAGTAGTAGGTGTGATCCTCACTTTTCTCAGCATCAGAACAAAGTCCGGGCCCGGCCTCTGCCTTTGTAGTCTCTCTTTTCTATAGCTGTGCTGCCCTGTGTTTACTCACCAGCTCTGTCATCATGATGTGTGCACGATAGAGGACAGTCAGTCAACATTAGCTAATGACAGTTTGCTTCAACACGGGCCATAAAACCTGCTGTTTGCATACAGGTCGATGTGCCCCCCCCCCCCCCACCACCACCACCTTTCTGTTGTATTTTTTAATCACAGCTTTTCTTCCCTCACTAAGTCGTCGCATGTCTCTAGTTTGTTTTACACGGCCGAGCCTTCAAGTAAAACAGAGGCTTTTACTAACTTGTCTGACTTGTCTGCACTCCTGTGAAATCCTTCTGACAGTCTTTTCTCTCGCTCAGCTACCTGAAGAACTTGGAGCGGATCTCGGCCCACGACTACATCCCTACGGAGCAGGACGTGCTGCGTGTTCGGTTTCCCACCACGGGCATCCACGACTACTCATTCACCGTCAAGAACATCACGCTAAGGTGGCCGGCCTCACATTACCGCCCCCTCACAGGGACAAATCCAATACCGGCACTATTCACGGCCCTGTGAATAAAATACTGTTGAGGCTTTGTCTGCTTACGTCTGCGTGGACACAGTAGGATCACATTTCTAATTGCCTCTCCACAGACTTCTTGCTGAGAGGTGAAGTGTCCATTTTGTGTTTTATTTTGATCTAAATCCCACATATGATGGGCAATGCAGGAAAAACGACGTCAGAGAAGCTATAAAAGGAATAAGTAGCATTCTTGGGCGTATTCTAAAAAACAAATCAGATATTTTCCCTTTTTAACTTGATTTCTGGGGGGGAAAACGGAGCAGGTGTTTTGCTTCCTTTTTGACACAGCAGCCAGTTGAAGGTGTCACATGTTATCGGCGTGAAGAACATCTTAAATCCACCGCCTGCTTTTACAGCTTCGTCACAGTTTGTGGGCATGGAAATAGTCTGTGGGAGCTGCGACAGTTTTACACGATTTCTTTTTTTCTGGCTCGATAATAATTGTTGACGCAATTTTAAATAAAAATTTATCCTATTTTTGTAAAACGGCAAAAAAAAGGACAAAAGGCTAAGTTTGTGCTCATTATTGTATATTCCCCTTTTTGTTTTCAGTCAGCAGCCATTTTTGTGTTCATTTCCATCCATATTGGCTGGATAATATAAACCAGAACAAATATTAAAACGCTAAGGATTAAATTTGCCATCATAATCCTTCACTTAAAATAACTTTTGGCAAATCCAAAATATAAGAGCTTTATTTCCCCTTGAGAAAACATGGGGAGACTTTTAGATACTTTTCTTTAATTGAGTGGTGTCCAAACTTTTCAGTACATGGGCCACAAATGTCAAGTCAAAGGAACTCGAGGGCCAAAAAAATGAACAAACTTTTTTTAAACCAAAAAGATTATAATGTTTAACAATAATAAACCTTGCTCTTTTTGGTCAAGCAATATAAGAACAGTATTTGGGTCAGTTGTTCTTTGAAAACACTTTCTTTCTTTAGCCAATTTTAGTAATTGAATTCAAAGCAGATTTTAATGCACCAAAGTCTGCATTTGAAACAAATAAAAATCATTGGATAGATGTTACTATGAAATTAAACAGAATGTCAAAACTGTTTCTTAAAAGATGAATACTTTGTGTTGTACTTAATTGTATTAAGTACAACACAAAGTACAACACAATTGTATTTTCAATTGTAGAATTTAAACTTATCTGTAATAATTTTGCCCTAATTAATAACTAGATGCTTCCATCTGCATCAGCTGCCTGTGCTGCAGTTGAGGGTGGGGTGGGGGGGGGGGGGTGGGCATCATTACTAAATAGGTGCTTTCTGTTGATAAAGACTGCTTCTTTAAATCTTCTTCTTTTTTTTCCCTCTGCCCTCCTTTCAGCCATTTTCCTTTATTTAATTCCTTCTCTCCTTCCTTCTGTTTAACTTTTTGTTCCTTGTAGCATTCATCACTCCACCAGTTCTTTCTTCACTCTCTCCCTCCTTCCCACTATTGTCTCTGACCATCCTTTGCTCCTTCATTAATTCACTTTTCTATTTCTTTCTTTCCTTCTTTTCATATTATCACTTCTGTCACTTATTTCCTGCTATCCTCTCTTCCTTTGTCCTTTTTGTATTTTATTAATTCTTCAATTCATCCTTTTCTTTTGTTTCTGCTTATTTTTATTCCTTTCTTTACTTATAATTCCTTCTTTCTCGCCTTGTTTCCATCCCTTGCCCCTTTGTTTTAGTTCATTTCTTATCGCCTTACTTCCCTCTATTGCTTCTTTCAAAAGTAAATAATACAAAAAAAATAATTTTTAAGTTCTCAGACTAATTTTTCTGTAGTTTATAACATTTTGCACAACATAGATTCACAACAGTATGGTCTGTAAGATGCATTAGTTTGAACAATTTAATAACTAATCACCTCCCTACAAGCCGTTCCTTGTGAGGCTGTTTGCATGTTCTTAGGAACCCTGATTTAGAGATGGAGTCTGTAATAGGAGCTTGATAGGCCCCGCTGACGCAAACAGGGTTTCTTGACTCACCGTCTTTTTTCTCTCCTACCTCAGGATTGTGGATGTTGGCGGTCAGAAGTCGGAGCGTCGGAAGTGGATCCACTGCTTTGAAAATGTCACCTCCCTCATCTTCCTGGCCTCCCTCAGCGAGTACGACCAGGTCCTAGAGGAGAGAGATAAAATTGTAAGAGGACTTTCAGTTCACTCCCTGTTCTCTTCACTCTGTTTGCTCACTAGGAAATGGATGAAACAAAAAAGAGCTATTTTAGGAATCCATTTTATCTGTTGAGACAGCCACTTATGTATTTCTATTTCTTCTACCACACTGGTTTTTCCTTCAATAGAAACGTATCTCCTGCATCTCACTGATTATGGACTCGGTATTTTCAAGTGAGGTGGTTTTGGCTTTAAAAAGAAATGTTCTAGCTTGTTGCATTAATCATAAATTAGCTTGAGCAGTGTTTTGAAGAAGAGGCTACTTTATTTTACAGATCAGAGGTTGCATTTGATTAAAACAGGGTCAAAGTCTTGAGCTTTCTGATTGTTTGAGCTGGTCGAGATCCAGAATTTGTGGGAACATAAAAAAAATATATTTTCAGAAATAATTTCAAAAAATTTTATTATTTTAAGGTTTTCAAAATATTGAAAACCTTAAAATTTCTTATTTTGTAAATGGTGATGGCTTGTACTTGTATAGCGCTTTATCAAGTCTTTCAGATTGCCTTATGAAAGTAAAGTATTTTAGTGGGATTTTCTGTCACAGACCAACCTAAAATAGTGAATGATTGTAAAGTGGAAGGACAAGGACTTAAAGTTATAGATAAAAATATTAAAATTTATTCTGATACCCTTGAATAAAATGCAGTAGAAATAATTGCTTTGAGCAATCACCCGATTGGTGGAGTCTTCCTATGTGCAGTAGAGTCTGTCTATGAATACAACCGCTGTGTGAAGGTCTGATGTTTATTAGAGATCATCAGTGAAGAAACAGCATCATGAACACCAATGAACACGTCAGGAATAAAGTTGTAAAGAAGCTTGAAGCAGATTTAGGTTATGAAACAACATCCCAGATTTAAAGACCCCTGTAGCACTCTTTAGTCCAGCAGGTCAGTAACACTAAAAATACAGATATTTGTGCCCAGTTGTTTGATTGTTAACTGTAAAGAAAAATTGAAAACTATGCATTATTTATTTTATACTTCCTTATTAAGTGCTATTTATGACATGACTTGTCCAAAAGCACCTTATAAAATTTTGGTTGTAACATGAAAAAAGGTGTAAAATGTTCAATGCATATCAATATTTTGGTAGGTGCTGTATCTTAATGCCCTCCTCCCAACCCGATAACTGTTATGGATGCAGTTACCCAGATAAAAATAAGTTTTTATTTTTTGGGAGGGGCGGGAATTCATCATCAAAGATTGCTACAGCAGCTAAAGCTCAAAAAACATGTGTAAAACTTATAATGAAGAAGAGCGAGCAAATTATATTCTTTTGACATCCGAAACTTCAGAAAAGAAGAACCGCACACTCAGAGCTTATTTGCTGTGGTTGACAAGCTGGCCAACTCCCCCAGCACTTGACCTTCCTGAAATCATATCCAACCAGCCCTATAATGACCTCACAGACTGAACGCAGAGGATAAGACAGACAGTATAAGACTCCACCTCTTGTAACTCTGTTATGTCTCCTGTGCCTCCAGAATCATTAGTGCATCTATCTTATTTACAACTGTTAAACTAACCAAGTGTTGAGAATAGTTTAATAAAACTATTCTATTGTTTAATAAACTTATTGTTTAATAAACTTATTGTTTAATAAACTCATGCACAGGGATGTCCCCAGCAGCCTGGTACGAATCTTAGCCTTTTGGTACTCTAACCAGAGTGTGCGGGTTAAATGGGGGAACACTCTATCTACATCTTTTTATGTTAGTAATGGGTTAAGGCAGGGGGGATTTTATCTCCAGCCTTATTTAATGCCTACATGGTGACCTGTCCAGGCAGTTGGGGACATGCCAAACCAGCTGTATGGTTGGAGAAATGTTGATAAATCATTTCTTATATGCAGACGACCTAACCATTCTATCACCAAGCAGCAGTGGGTTCCAACAGCAACATCTGTTCCTAGTATGGGGTAGAATTTGATATTAAATATAATGCAAAGAAAAGTGTGGTTATGATATGTAGAACAAAAGATGATCTAAACATTAAATTCCCTTCTTTCTATCTATCTGGAGATGAGCTGGGAGTAGCTAATACCACAAAATATCTGGGGCACATCCTAACAGATAAACTGGAGGATGATGCTGACATCAGCAGACAAAGGAGAGTGCTATATGTACAAGCCAACATGCTGGCTAGAAAATTCCATCACTGCACTACAGATGTTAAAATCAACCTGTTTCGAACTTACTGCTCCCCTCTTTACACAACTCCTCTCTGGGTTAGATATAAGAAAGAGAGCCTGCTTAAGCTAAAAGTAGCCTATAATGACTGTCTCAGGATTCTCTTGAAGAAACCAAGAAGTACTAGGGCAAGCCAGCTGTTCTGTAGGCTGGGTTTAACCACTTTCATGGCTTTGGTGAGAAATCTCACTTTCAAGTTTATGAACAGGCTGGACCGATCCATGAGTGAGCTTATTGTTCAGATAGTAGATCCAAGCTGCAGCTCTGTGAGGTATATGTCCAAAATATGGGAACACTGGTATTTGTGCCTTCATTAGCTCTATTCTCTTGTTGTCGTTATATAGAATGTGTATATATGAATGTGTGTTGTTTTATTCATTTGTGTACAGTATTGTCTTTTGTGGGCCTTGAGCCTGTAATAAAGTTGTCTATTAATAGAGATCCACACATCATTCTCTTGGTCCTGAACACGGGGACGCCCCAGGGCTGTGTGCTCAGTCCACTCCTCTTCACTCTGTTCATTCACCCCAAACCTGCCTATGACGTTTGCAGACGACACCACCGTCGTGGGTCTCATCCCAGAAACTAACAACCTTGTACTGAATACCAGCAAAACGACGAGGTGGTTGTGGATTTCAGGAGGTTGAAACACGCCCTGCTACTGATCCACGGAGAGGCAGTGGAGTGTGTTGATATCAATTCCCTGGGCATTAACGTCTCCTCTGGCCTGTGCTGGACCTGGAGCATCTCTGCCCTGGTGAAGAAGGCTCGTTGGAGGCTCCTCTTAATCAGGAAGTGGAAAAAGGTCCTCCAGTTTGGTTATGACGTTTTACAAAGCCAAGAATAGACAGCATCCTGAGTGTTAAGTGCAACTGTGTGATAGAGGAGATGCACAGCACAGGAAAGAAAGGATTTAACCTGGGTGGCTAAAACAGTGCTAGGGATTGTGGGACGTCTACTCCCTGATATAGACTCCACATTCATTGGGAGGCGGGACAGGGGGGGCAGCTGTGGGGCCCACCTTGCCCACAGTTGGTTTCTCCCTCTCCTTTCAGGAAATCGGTACAGAACCATCAAAACATGGAATAACACACTCAGAGACAGCTTCTTCCTTAGAGCTGTCACAGCCATCGCTCCCCGCCACACACTCACATGTCTACTTCGCTTTATTGCTCCAATTCCAACCCCACAAAAAAAAAATCACTTTTTATTTTTACTCCTTTATGCTGTGAAAACTTTCATGCCCGTCACGTTTAGGCTCCTGTGTGTTACAAAATGACAATAAAGACAGTTCAGATTTTTTTGTTTTATAGTAATTACATCTTTCCACCACAAGGTGCCACTGTAATACAACACATCTTCCCTCCGGTGATGCGACTAAGCCGGTTATCTCTCCCAGACACTTTTTGCTCTCCCACATCATTCATTAACCTCCATGTTGGTCTGTGTGCTCAACAGGGCTCATATTCCTCCCCTGCTCTGTGCTTAAATTACTTCTTACTCTGAACAACACTCTCTGCAAACTGTTGCAACTCATGTCTTCTGGCTCCTTCTGAATTGTTTTTTGATACAATAATTCATATTTACTGTGATACTTTCATTTGTTAAAAGAACAAGGAAAAAGTAAATGCACGCGTACTTATTCATGAAAGCTAACTAATGTGTTGACTGTGTGTGTTTCTTCAGAACCGCATGGTTGAGAGTCTGGCTCTGTTCTACACCACCATTCATTCTGACTGGTTCCGCAACACCTCCATCATCCTCTTCCTCAACAAGACTGATATCCTGGAAGACAAGGTCCGGACCTCAGACCTGATAAAAGTCTTCCCAGCTTTCACAGGTTAGTTGTGGTTGGATGTTTCCTCTTTTGCTTTATTTAGTTTTGCATTTATTGTGATAACACCAATAGTCAGATTTAGAGTAAAAAGGAAATTTTATTTAGTTGTGTGGTCAATAAAAGAAAATATTAGGTTTCACAGCCCTTTTTTTTAATTATTTAAGCACTTCAACGGCTGCTTATTGTGTGGGCGTGTGTGAGTGTGTGGATTTGAGCTGAAACTGACATTAAAAGGTCTGAAATTTTTAGCCCGGGCATCCCTCTGGTGAAGCTGGCTGCCTACGTTCAAACATCCAGAGCAGAAATTACACCAGTATTGAGTCAGTGTCTGGTTATCGGTCAATTTCAGAGCCATCAGCGAGCACAGTGGCAGCTGTTTATTCTCATCACAGAACGGACAGGACCACTGCAGTGACACGAGGGCTGTGAACGTTGTTGTCCTCCAGACAATTTCCCTTTGACTGACAACCATCTCACCACGTTCTGCAGAAATAATGAATTATTTAGCAGGAATATTGACAAGGTTTTTAGCCCCACTGTGATTTTTCCTTTTTTTGTTTCTGTCATAATCATCTTTCCTCCCCCTTGTTTTTCTACCTGCTCTCCTTGTTTCCTTCATTTCTTACTTCCTTTCCTCACCTCACACACTTCTCCTCACCTTCAATTCTACCCTCTTCATCCTTTTGTTCTGTTTAGCTCTTGTTTTTGTCCTTCCTTACAACTTTTTGTGTTTCTCTTCTTCCTTCCTTGTGCCTGTCCCTCCTTCATTCTTTCCTCTGTTTATCCCTTCAATGGACACCCTTTGTCTTTCTATATCTTCTTCTATTCTTCTTCCCATCCTTTCCTTTTTCGTATTAGTATCTCTGTTTCTTTTTTTCTTTTCCCTTTACATTCTTCATTTTCCTTGCTTCATTTCTTCCTCCTGTCATTGTTTCTCTTCTTTCTATCTTCTTGTTTCCTCTCTTATTTGCTTTTCTTTTATCATCCCTTCTGCCCTCCTTCCTTGGTTTGTTTCTTTTTCCTACGTTCTTTTTTCCATCCTTTCTTCCGTCTTAAATTATTTCTTTCCATTCCCCCCTTTCTTTATTTTCTTCTATCATTCCTTCTTAGCTTATCTCCTTAATTTTCTTCCTTTCTCCTTACTTCCTTTCTTATATTTGTTCTTCTTTCTTTTATTCTTCTTGTCTTACTTCTTCGCTTTTCCTAATTTTTAAGTAATTCTGTCCTTACTTTGTTCCTTTCACCTCTTCCTCCCGACTCCCTTCAATTCCTGCCTCCTTCCTTCCCTTTCTTCCTGTCTTCTGTATTCTACCTTCCTCCCTTGCATATGTCCTGCCTTTCTGTTCCTTTCACTCTTCCTTTTCCTTTCTTCCTTTTTCTTCATTCTGTTAACGTTTCTGCTCCTTCCTCCCTTCTCGTCTCTCCTTCTTTCCTCTGTCCTCAGTAATAAATGGGTGCCTTCAGGTGCTCTTGATGCGCTTAACTTCCGTTCTCCTGGTGTAAAAAGGCTGTATAATGTCTCATCGCACTCCCCACAACTCTATCACCTCCGCCCTCTCTCTCTCTCTCTGTTTCCCTTGGCAACTGCACACAGGTACTTTTTTTTCCCAGCGAGCCCTGCAACGCCACCTGAACACCCCACACCCCCCTTCAGGTGTACTGCATGTATTAGCTGTGTGTGGGGAGAGGGGGGGAGAGGCAGCTTAGGGTTAGGCATAGAGAATGAACACTTGTGTGTACCTGCAGTGCATTAGCACAGGAAAATAATGACTCATACAGGGTCAAGCTTCTTGATGTCAATTTAACCTTAATGACAACTCCGAGCAGCTCCTACCACCGGCTGCTGTTTGCTGCTAATGCTGTTGTGTTCCTGTGTGGAGACTGCGTGGTCCTTATTACTGCTGCTGTAACTGCATTTGAAAGCACAACTGTTAAGCAGCCCCGCTTCCTGATGCTCTTCTCCAACAGTGGGAAACAAAATTCAATTTGCCCTAAAGCAATGAAGAACAATGAATTAATAACAGTACTTACTTCGCTGTGTAGTTGCGTGATTTTTAGGCATATGTTTTGAGTCTTCAAATGCTTGTTCAGACCCTCATTAACGTGTCATCTGCAAATGGTGTGCGTATGAACATTTTACGACAAAATCACCCGACGAATACATTTAAAACACCCAAAGATTTAGAACAAAAGTGCACCGTCATGGTAGAGAAGCGAGCCGCCATACCATTTGCCTAAGGTGTCAAGTCATTAGAGCTGCACAACATGTCACAAACTAATGAGATAAGAATTCCTTTACTGTCCCGCAGTGGGAAAACGTGGGCCTAACGGTGGCAAACACATAAACACGCACACACAATTAATAGCAATGAAAGAATGAAATATTGTACGTAGGGACTTAGACGATTAATAAAATAATTCTAGGGTACAAATTTTACTTTGATTTTTAAGCAAATGGTATCAGGATGAGGATCATAAGGATATTATAAGAAATAACAGTTCCCATGGTGTCCACGTTGCACATGTAGGGTGACTGTGGCTCAAATAAGAGGGCAGTCAGAAAGTTATTCGTTTGATCTTCCTTCTCTGGCCCATGTGAGCATGCCCCTGGGTAAGGCACTGAAGCCCAAGCTGTCTACTGATATGAGTACTGATGTATGAATGTGGGTTGTGGCTGTGGCTGAACATGTCTCCAGTGGAAAGCCCTTTGTCAGTATAACATAACTTATAAATAAATGTAGTCCATTTCTTAAGAATTAATACATTTTATAAAGTGAAAACAGAAGTTTCTGCCATGTTTTTACCTCTTCGTTCTGTTATTGTTACCTTAGCACAGATTTGTGTCTCACCCTCCAACGTCTACCATCATTTTCCAGGTGAAAAGCACAACGCTGAGCAAGCGAAGCAGTTCATCCTTAAAATGTACAAGCAGCGGGCCCTCAACCAAGACACTCAGGAATGGAAGACCTTGTACCCTCACTTCACCTGTGCCACAGACACCAATAACATCCGCAAGGTTTTCACCGACATAAGGGACACAGTACTGCTCAAGTCGCTAAAGGACTATGGGGTCCTCTGAACTTACAGTCAGCTGTGAGAAGCGGACAGAGAAGCAACGGTTTCCACATTTATCTGGAGAAAAGACTGAAAGCGGAGGTTGAAAACCACATTGAGCTTTCCTTGTTCACATGAAGAATATTTTCCCTTTGAGATCCTCTCCACCTGTCTTGTTTTAGTGCAGCTGGTGGAGTTGTTACTTCTTTACTGAAATCTGAATATGAGAACACAAAGTCCTATAAAAAGAGTTGGAATCATCTACCTGTAATCCGACCTATGTTTCTGAGTAGGATTGTTTTTTTTGTTTTTTTTCAGAAGAAGCGTTTGGGTCATGCAGTGTGCGTGTTGTTCTGTAATTGAGGCTGGAGTAGAGATGTTATGAAGTGCAGTGAGACCATTAATGGTGAAGATGGGGGTCATACATGACTGCTCCGCTGCTTTCCTGCACATATTAACAGCTGCAGGTGTGTCCACCAGTCACAGACAAAGAGTAGAGGTCTATACACACTAAAATGCTAACTATTAACACAGAAAGTTACAAAAAGAAGCTGTATATTTCTAGTGCAGGCCTTTTTCTATTATGAATCTTGGCAATATAGCAAAAGCGTTGCTGCTGGACCACACTGAATGATGTGGTAATGATATTTTAGAATGTGTTTAAAGCTACACTTTTAACGCTAGTGTGCTGATGAGGCATTGAGATTAAGCATTTTCCAGTAAAAAATGCACTGGTCTCTATTTTACTGGCCAGTGATTTACATTTTTTTTTTAGGTCTGACCTGCCAATTCAGATGCGTACCCATTCTTCAGTGTCTTCTTTGATAGGTGTAGTAGTTTTGGACTTAAAGGTATAGTGGATGATCTTTTTTGGCTTCGAGCTCTGGGGGGGATCATCTTATCTATTGGTTGTCCCACGTGCCAATCATGGCTGCGCATGCACACTTCTAATGTTTACGTATCCGGTTAGCTTAGCGGTTAGCTTAACAGTTAGCTTTGTTGTTAGCTGTTTATTGCTGCTCTCACCATATACTGTGAAAATGGCTGAGAGTCACCATAAGCAAACTGTCTTACACATTTATGAGAAGAAGAGGAAGACATCAGGAGAAAGAAATAAGACCAGAGTGGATTTGGGAGATTTTTCACACGATCCTCCTGAGCAGCGGAAGAGCTGGTAGGATGGTCTTGCACATGTGCAGTTATTCAGGAAGGGACGTTTCCTACCTTCATTTCTGGAAAAAATCATCCACTCTACCTTTAACAGAAATGTGAAGAAATTATAACCTTATATTGAGTCATGCACCTAAGCATATATATCCCAAACCTCTATCTTATTTTTATGAATAGCAAAAAAGTGCACCAAAGTACATCATCTTGGTTTTTTTAATAAGGCAAATATAGTTGACTTCAACAGTCTCCAGCACTCTCCAGACTTATCTGCATCCCTGCTTTAAGGAGCATTGCGCAAGTTTAATATTTTATTTTCCATACGTGCCCTTATAATTGCCTGATGTGTAATATGAGTTTTCCTCTATTTACCAAAGTTGCCTCTCTAGCTGGATCAGTCAGTTTATGAGAGAGTGATCCAGGTTGTTTTCTCTGGACGTGAGTGTGGGCGCTGCTCGCTCTCATTCACCTGGCTACTTTGTTGAGACTCTGCTGCCATTGACGCACTAGCGAGAGAACACAGGCTAACTTCAATATTTAAAGCTCTCAGAAGACAAACAAAGACCGGTGACCGATGCACGTGCTGGTGTCATTTCAGTTTGTCGCCAGAGGGTGTAAATTTCCACAAAAACTCTGGAACTTGCGCTATGCTCCTTTAAGATGTGTAAGAATCCTTAGATTGAATGGCTTTATGATAAGTTCAGAAAATGTACCAGTCTTCAACTGAAAACTTCTGTTTTATTGTTGTTCGGTGACAAAACACTCCTGTTGAGTCCTTTTTGACCTCATCCCCACTGTACTGTATGGTATGGTGGAGAATCTGTGATGCTATGGGCTCAGAGAAGCTTGATGGTGGATTCATGAACTTTATGGAATATCACTTTTTAAAGAAGATAAAAATACCCTTATTATCCACTCTGCTCATGCTTTTGTTCATGTTTTTTTTGCTCAGTCATTTCTGCTGCCTGCAAGTCTCAAAAAGCACTTTTTTTAAACACACACACACACAATATATATATATATAGATATATATATATATATATATATATATATATATATATATATATATATATATAGATATATATAGATATATAAATAAATAAGACTCCTCAAATGCAGAGCCATCCTAGTTGAGTGTCAGAACAGTTCTCCCATTCTTTGGTACAGACTAGATAATGACAGGGTTTATTAAAGCTTGATTTTCATGTATTAGTTTTGATGCAAAGGGATACAAAAGTCATCTAAAATCATGAAACTAACTGGCATGACTGTAAAGCTCATTTGAATCCCAAGCGGAGCATTAATATCCATATTTCTGACTGTTGTGCAACATACATGTGCAAACTTTGCAACACATTTAAGCACAAAAACTGAAGCCTTCTGTACATGACTACTGTTTCTGATTCATTTGTACGTGTTGAATTTGTAATAATTGTTAACTTGCTGGACAAAGACTGTAACCACAGAGTGGGTCTGTTGGTGAATTACCTTCCTCCCTTTGGTGTCAGTAAATTATTTTGTATAGAGTCTGGTGGAGGAAGATTAAAAAACATGTTTTTATAGGTAATATTAAAGAGAAAATCTAAACACACACCTGCTTGCTTTTATTTGCCTCCCTGTCTGTCTGTGTGGTGTCAGATACTTGCTGTCTCCCAAGGATTGTAAATAAGAGCACTGCTGGATTTTCACTGGATTGACACAGGCACACAGCAGTCATTTCCATATGTTGTGTATGTTTGTCTGTGGTGAAGACTGGGAAAATAATGCAGTGACAAAACTTCACTTGGGTGTCAGAGTATAAAAAATCCTTGCGTCAAATCTTCTGCCATCCAGCTGGCAGGAGAAAACTGAAATTTCATTAGTGAAGGACAGATCACTTCTAAAAACAAAAGACTCACACTGCCCTCCCCCCTGAAATAAGCACAACAGAAAATAAACTACATAATATAGATCACACATGTATTTTAATAGAAATGATCCCAAAAATGTTATATAGACAGTCTCTAAGTGTTACAGAAAGCATGAGAAGGTCATCCCAGTGGCTAAAATCCTGATGACGTATTATGCTCGTATGTTGCATCTGCATATGCAAAATAATTCACCGTCTGAAGCCAGATGTTGGAACATCTGTGTGTATGGAGGGGTGGGATGGGTCACATGGAGGTCAAAACCTGATATTAGACACCTGTATAATACTCTTATTAATCTACCTTCTATGTCAACTCTGTAAGAAGAAGTTTTACGTATACAAACAAAACAAACCACTCCACCATCACGTCCCTATGCATCTGCAGGAGTATGCAAGCTTTCCAATGCAGAGAGCCATTTTTGGCAAGTAAAACTTGTTTAGAGCTACAAATGTTGCATAACCATTTGGAAAAAGACCATTTCTGATTTTTGATAAACATCTATTATCAAAGATACAGTATATTGTAATTTTCACTATTTTATTTATATATCTAGGTTTTGAAATAAAGAAAGAAAATGTTGCAGTAAAGTGGATGAATACATTTTCTTTTATGGGATGTTGATGTTTGTGGAAAAGTTAGTAAAAATCAGATCAATGAAATAATTACTGGTGCTTTTAGTCATTCTGTTGTGGAAATTTAATGCCAATTATTCCATGAAAAAACTGCCAAAACTTGCATTTGTTACATGTGCTTTTGAAAACAATTGGTTCTTTATAATCTTTATCCAGAGCTATTAAGCACCAACGGGGGGAGGTCTGCAAGCCGCTGGTTTGCAGACTTCTCCTGATCTATTCTGTAGTAATTGACCTCTAGCCAAGTAAGACGAACATGGACGTCTGGGACATGTGCAGTTCCATAGAATGAGCATCACAACAATTATTTATGCCCTGACTACTTTAAACCTCAGATTCATTGGTTTAAATGTATATTGCTACGTAATATGCTTATTAAAAAATACCAAAACCCATTTGATCATGATAAAATAAGGTTATAGACACCAAGCCTCCATCTTGATTGTGTTTTGATGGTCTTTTGAGCCGAAAAATAATTCACCCTTTGGCGCGGTCAAACAAATATAAACAGACATGGCGTCATCTAGAAAAAGTATTGCAGAACTAGCATAATGATGGTTTGCTTAATTTATAAATTAATTGCAAATAATGCCGGACCGAGCCTGATCCTCTGCAATGCCTCGCTATAAAGCAGCAGCGCGCCGTAATCGAAGACCAACAATCTACTTTAAGAGCCTCATATCAGAACATTTACTCACGTCAATCAACTCTGCGGTCACGTCTGAGGTTTATACTGTATTCCCAGCGACATTTCAGTCTTTTTCCACTTGGAATTATTATTTTTTTCCACTGGATATTGGACCATTCTTCCATGTTTTGCTGGGAGATGCTAATAGCCGCTAGCCCCTTCCTTGTTTCAACCCCTGCTGCGTATGCGCAGTATGTACTTCCATTAATATTGTAAATGAACATGGAAGGCTATATTTACTAACAAATTGAGTAAAAAACAAAGCATAAAACACCAAACTGTTATGATATATTTTTCTGGGATGAACCCGGACACAGCACGCACACACAGAGTCAGTTCTTATGAGAGAGTTTTATTGCATAGTGTGGAAGATGGAGGATGAGACCAGAGTCTTTCAACGGACGGAGGTGAAGGGTGTAGAAGCTGGCCGGCAGGAGGAGTGTGGAGAGACTGACCGGGAGGAACTCTGGAGCCGAGCACTGAAGAGCAGAGCATCAGAGCCGAGCAGTGGCGAGCAGAACGTCAGAGCCGAGCAGTGGCGAGCAGAGCGTCAGAGCCGAGCAGTGGCGAGCAGAACGTCAGAGCCGAGCAGTGGCGAGCAGAACGTCAGAGCCGAGCAGTGGCGAGCAGAACGTCAGAGCCGAGCAGTGGCGAGCAGAACGTCAGAGCCGTGCAGTGGAGAACAGAACGTCTGAGCCGTGCAGTGGAGGCTGAACGTCTGAGCCGTGCAGTGGAGGGCTGAACGTCTGAGCCGTGCAGTGGAGGCTTAACGTCTGAGCCGAGCGGTGGAGGGCTGAACGTCTGAGCCGAGCGGTGGAGGGCTGAACGTCTGAGCCGAATTCTGGAGAAAACAAACTGTCGGAAAGTCTTTGGGCTGACTGTAACAAGACCAGGTGAAAGGAGTCTTCAGGCTGACGGTAACAAACGGAGCTGACAAGAATACTGGCAGGGAGTGAACGCTATGGACCGGCGACGGGAACAGAAAGAGGTGAGTCTTATAAAGCGGTGGAAACAGGTGGAAGCAGTTGTGGGTTAATTGCAGCCTGCCAGGTGAAACCGATCAGGCTGCGCAGGAACGAGAGAGAGGGAGAGAGGTTCAGCATGCAGCCAATAAGCTGTATCCTGACAGTACCCCCCCCCCCCCCCCCAAGGCCGGACACCGGACGGCCCAGAATCCCCACGCCGGGCGGGTGGAGGGGGCCCAGGAAGGCGGGCAAGAGTCGAAACTGAACACTGAGGGACCAAAGAGCCAGCAAACACGAGGAACCAAAAGGGGCCAGAGAACACGGGGAACCAAAGAACTAGAGAACACTGGGGAACCAAGGAACTAGAGAACATCGGGGAATCAAGGAGCCAAAGAACACGGGGAACCAAGGAGCTAGTGAACACTGATGTGCCAAAGCACAACCAGGGCGCGGCACATCAGGGAAAGGCACGAACGCTTGACTGCACCGGGGGATAAAGCGAGCGCTTGACAGCGGCGGGGATAAGAGCGAGCGCAACACAGCGCCAAAGGGAAGGAACGGGCGCAACACAGCGCCAAAGGGAAGGAACGGGCGCAACACAGCGCCAAAAGGGAAAGAACGGGCGTACACAACGCCAAAAAGGGAAGGATCGGGCGTATGGAAACGCCAAAAAGGGAAGGATCGGGCGTATGGAAACGCCAAAAGGGAAGGAACGGGCGTATGGAAACGCCAAGGGGAAGGAACGGGTGTATGGAAACGCCAAGGGCAAGGAACGGGCGTGTGGAAACGCCAAGGAGAAACAACGCCGAAGCGTGAGAGGAGCGCTGGGGCCCAAGGGGCGAGATCGCCGGGGCGTGAGGGAACCGCCGGGGCGTAAGGGAGAAGTTCGCCAGGGCGTGAGGGAAACGCCGAGGCGAAACGGACGCATGACAGCGCCAAGGGGAAAATATAGGCGTACGAAAACGCCAAGAGGGAAAGAACGGACGTACTTAACGCCAAAGGGAAAGAACGGGCGTACAAAACGCCAAGGGGAAAGAACGGGCGTACTTAACGCCAAGGGGAAGGAACGGGCGTACTTAACGCCAAGGGGAAGGAACGGGCGTACTTAACGCCAAGGGGAAGGAACGGGCGTACTTAACGCCTAAGGGAAGGAACGGGCGTACTTAACGCCAAAGGGAAGGAACGGGCGTACTTAACGCCAAGGGGAAGGAACGGGCGTACTTAACGCCAAGGGGAAGGAACGGGCGTACTTAACGCCAGAGGGAAGGAACGGGCGTACGACAACGCCAAGGGGAAGGAACGGGCGTACGACAACGCCAGAGGGAAGGAACGGGCGTACGACAACGCCAGAGGGAAGAACAGGCGTACGACAACGCCAGAGGGAAGAACAAGCGTACGACAACGCCAGAGGGAAGAACAAGCGTACGACAACGCCAGAGGGAAGAACAAGCGTACGACAACGCCAGAGGGAAGAACAAGCGTACGACAACGCCAGAGGGAAGAACAGGCGTACGAAAACACCAAGGCTCAACAACTCCTGCTGGAACACGACTGGTGTACAGAAACGCCAGGGGAAAACCCGCCGGGGCGTGAGGGAAACGGCGGGGCTTGGGGAAGAGAACGCCGGGGCGTGGGGAGAACGCCGGGGCGCGAGGAAGGAGATTGCCGGGGCGCAAGGGGAACGCCGGGGCACAAGGAATACAGGAATCTCTAAAACGCCAGGAATCTAACCACCAGGGAACTGAGACAGAGGGCGTCTTAACACGCAGAGGAACCAAGAACAAAGAGCGTCTAAAGACATCGAGGAATCAAGATAAACGTAAACACCAGGATCTAGAGGGTAAGCTAAGCAGCAACAGGCCAAGCGCGCCAGAGGGCTCAGCCGGCGACATAGGAGCGCCGGAGGGCTCTGGCAGCGCCTAAACAAAGGAATAATAAGAATAAGAGGGTGAGCTAGGCAGCAACAGGCCAGGCGCGCCAGAGGGCACAGACAGCGACTAAAGCACCGGAGGGCTCTGGCGGCGACCTGCGCGCACTGGGTAGCGACAGGCTGGCGTACCAGAGGGCTCAGCCGGCGACATAGGAGCGCCGGAGGGCTCTGGTAGCGACCTGCATGCGCCTAAACAGGGGAACAACACAGAGACACTAGGGCAAGACAGAGCAAACAACTACTGAAGGGAACTAAACTAACCTAAACAGAGCAAAAACAAACAAAGAAAACAGATGGGTGTAGGGACCTAGAAAGTGCAGGGACCCAGACACATAAATACTAAGGGGGGGGAAAAATAAAGACAAACAAAACTAAATAAAGAAAAACAAATACAGAACAAGACTAAAACTACAGGGCTAGAGTGGAATTACAGGGCTGACGAAATTACAGTGCTAAAAACCGGATCTATTGACAAATCAAAACGAGACTGGCAACTGGGAATCGAACCAAACGCTAAAGCAACACTATGAAACGAAACAGAACAGGGAGATGAGGGCAAGTACGACTAAACTAATGAAAAACTAGATAACTAGAGCTAGAAATCTGTACAGAAGCAAGCAAGAAGTCTAAAATAAAAAGAAACTGGAACTCAAAAACAAAACTCAGAAGACTAAGGCGAACCTAGAACACTAAATCAGGGCTATGGCTAAAACAAGAAGACGGAGGACAAAACCCGAACTAGCTGACTAAGAAAACCAAAAACTAGACTACTAAAGAAAAACCCGAATGACTAGAATAAACCTGGGACACAAAACCCCGGACAAAACAACAAAATAAAACACAATACTCAAAAGCAACATAAATCTCAAAAAATCCTAAGTAAAGCAAAAACTAAGGCTGAGCCAAAACAAAGAACAGAAGGCTGAAATAATTCTTCTAAAACAATAAAAAATATACAAAAAGACTAGAAACTAAAGCAGATCTAGAACACAACACCAAAAAATAACTCCAAACAAAAACCAGAAGGCGCTGGGCAGCAAAGTCTGAATATGCTGGGCAGCAGCAAAAGTTAGCGCTGGGCAGCGACGGCGAGGAGCGCCGTCCTTAGTGCTGAGCAGCGGGGAAGGCGGACCAGGAAATCAGAGACAGAAACGTGGCGTCGCAACTCTGCGACCCAGGCGAGACGAGACAGAAACGTGGCGTCGCAACTCAGCGACCCAGGCGAGACGAACCGGAGGCGAGGCAGATCCTACCAGCTTCTACACCAGGCTCTGTGCGTGCTCGGGTTCATCCCTCGGCCGGTCCATAATGTTATGATATATTTTTCTGGGATGAACCCGGACACAGCACGCACACACAGAGTCAGTTCTTATGAGTGAGTTTTATTGCATAGTGTGGAAGATGGAGGATGAGACCAGAGTCTTTCAACGGACGGAGGTGAAGGGTGTAGAAGCTGGCCGGCAGGAGGAGTGTGGAGAGACTGACCGGGAGGAACTCTGGAGCCGAGCACTGGAGAGCAGAGCATCAGAGCCGAGCAGTGGCGAGCAGAACGTCAGAGCCGAGCAGTGGCGAGCAGAGCATCAGAGCCGAGCAGTGGCGAGCAGAACGTCAGAGCCGAGCAGTGGCGAGCAGAACGTCAGAGCCGAGCAGTGGCGAGCAGAACGTCAGAGCCGAGCAGTGGCGAGCAGAACGTCAGAGCCGAGCAGTGGCGAGCAGAACGTCAGAGCCGAGCAGAACGTCAGAGCCGAGCAGTGGCGAGCAGAACGTCAGAGCCGAGCAGTGGAGAACAGAACGTCTGAGCCGTGCAGTGGAGGGCTGAACGTCTGAGCCGTGCAGTGGAGGCTGAATGTCTGAGCCGAGCGGTGGAGGGCTGAACGTCTGAGCCGAATTCTGGAGAAAACAAACTGTCGGAAAGTCTTTGGGCTGACTGTAACAAGACCAGGTGAAAGGAGTCTTCAGGCTGACTGTAACAAACGGAGCTGACAAGAATACTGGCAGGGAGTGAACGCTATGGACCGGCGACGGGAACAGAAAGAGGTGAGTCTTATAAAGCGGTGGAAACAGGTGGAAGCAGTTGTGGGTTAATTGCAGCCTGCCAGGTGAAACCGATCAGGCTGCGCAGGAACGAGAGAGAGGGAGAGAGGTTCAGCATGCAGCCAATAAGCTGTATCCTGACACAAACAACTAATATCCCAGCAGGACGTGATGATCGTTCATAAAAACTTTGTATTCAACCAAAGTGAGCTACTGATATAATATAAATAAATAAAAGTCAAATAATGTGGCTATGCACCTTTTAATTAATCTTTTAGTTTTATCCGAGATACATAGTGGATTGTCCCATCTAGACCAAAATGACTTGTAGCTAAAGATTAGGCTGATGGCAAAAAGAGCTTTTCAAAACCCAAATCTTGGTAACAATTGTTATGGAAATATATAATCAGTTTTTGTGTTAATCGTGTATTTTTCTTAAAGCAATAAAGAGTTATGCAAGTTTTAAATAATATGGTTAAACTGTGTGGCTTGGAGTGAAAAGAGGACGGAGTTTCCAGACTCACAGGCAACAAATTAATTTAGCCGTCATGTGGGATACTAGGCAAAGTGGGAGTCACATGAGGTTTTATGGGGTACCCTTCAAGATGGTTAACGTTTTTTTTCAAAGTTTTTTTATTGTTAAAGTTTTTCTTGGTAGAATCCTAAAAACACCTGGTTAATGAATTAAAAGTTAGTTCCTGAGTTGAGGAAGGGGTCCCACATTATTGGGACTAACTATCTGAGTTACCCATTCAACCCTAAACTAGTAAAGCTAATTTAAAGGTATACTATGCAACCGGGGTTGATTTTCCAGCGAGGCTCCCCCCAGAGGGCGAAAGTAAAAGTGCACGGTCGTAAAGATGCTCAGCTGTTCTGGTTTCTCCGTCAACAGGCGCGGTTGTTTTAAGCTTAGCAGACAGGCGAACGCAACGAAAAGTGGAAAAAACGGCATTACAAACAATGACTAACACAGTGAAGGTATGAACATCAAGCTTCCCGCAGCGCTATCTTGGCCAAGCCGCTGCAGCCGCCGCCGCCGCCTCGCCAGTTTTATTATCATTATTATTATTATTTTTTTTTTTTTTTTTTTTATGTTGGCGAGACGCTACCGCCACCGCCTCGCCAAGCCGCAGCTGCCGCGGTAGCGTCTCGCCAACATAAAAAATAAATAAATAAATAAATAATAATAATAATAATAAAACTCGATATGCTTGCATGTTTATTTGACGTTAACACGCGGTTCTTTGCTGTTGCTTTTGCGCGTGCATATAGTGAATGGCAGGGCAAAAACACATGGAGTTCTCGCCGTAAAGCGAGACTTCTGTGAGTGTGGGCCGTGAGCTCTTGCAATTGCAAGTGCGGTATTTCCCCCACAGACCCCCAGGGCGGCCGAGAAAACCTTTGTTCGACCTGAAATGACTCATTTAATCATCCAAAACGGTATGGAACACATTAATTAACTGAAAAATGTTGCATAGTATGCCTTTAATCGCACTCCAAATTCTTTATGATGAACTTTGGTTATTTAAATTAAAGAGTCTCACTGAACTTTTTAAAAAAAATTATTAAAACTTTTTTATAGTGATCTTTTTCAATCATATTTGTCATTTTGTTCCTTTTGTGTGTACATAGTTTCTTAGTTTAATGAATCCATATTTTGCTTAGTAGTTTTAATTATGTTTCACTAACCTAGTAAAGAAAAGTTGTTGAGAACATTATTAAGGTGTTCCATATATGAGCATCTATTTCTATTAATAAATTCTTATATTTGAAGATAACTTGTAACTCATTTATTCTAGATGTTTCCAGAGTTTGTTGTTTGAGAATGCAAAAGCTCAATTCCCTCTTTCAGTTATTGTCCTAATATCAAAGCCAAATTGGACTGATTTGTGCAAGAAAAACCTGACAGACCAAGAGTTATGTGATTATACATTAAATAAGTAAGAAGAATTAAATTACACAACACCAGAGGTACAGCACAGACAATTGTGCATAACAACAATAATAGTAATGCTTTCTTATGTAAGTGCCTTTAAAAAAAAACCCAAAGACAAACAAAGCAATTTGCAACAATGGAATAAAAAAATGGATTTTGACACAGGATCTGAACTGATGGAGAGTCAATGTATCAAATATCTGGTGGGAATGAATTTCAGTTGTGTAGCAGAGCGGCTGAAAGCTCTGCTCCCCATGGAGCTGAGGCGGGTAGAGGATACAGCAAAGTGGGTAAAGGGGGATAAGCTGAGGGAGTGGGAGGAAGTGGCAATACAGAGACGAAGGGGAATCTATAATAATAATAATAATAATAATAATAATAATAATAATAATAATAATAATATATTTGCTTTAATTTAAAAGCACGTTTCAGGTCCCTAAAAGGACACTGTACTAACAAAGACAGTATAAAACAAAACAGGTATATTTTGAGCCTTGACTTAGACAGGTTCATTTTCTCCTCATAGCTGCCTTGGATGGAGAGAATTACCATGTTTGATGGCATTAAAGATAACACATTTCTGCTCAGAAGTTTACATCAACTTATCAGTGTGAATGACATTCATTTCTAACAAAGGGAGAGAGTCAATGTCAAATATTTCTGGTCAGAGGGAATTACATATTTGGGGAGCAGAGTGGCTAAATGTTTTACTGCCCATGGTGCTGGGACGACTGGCAGGCTTTGTGAAGTAGATGGAAGAGGATGATCTAAGGGAGCTGGAGGGAGTAGCAATGTGGAGAATATCTGACAGAAAGGAGGGGCAAGGCTGTGAAAGGCTTTGATCGTGCAAGAATGTTGAATTCTGTGCTTGATTTAACTGGAAGGTGACCAGGTGGGAAAAAAGGGGTTTTGGTAATAATGCGGGTGGCTGAATTTTGAGCCATCTGAAGCTTATGGAGGGATTTGTAAGGAAGACATAAAAGGAGAGAGTGACAGTAATCAATGTGAAAGCTGGCAAGGCAGTGAACAGCAACAGAAGTGGTGAGAGAGGTTAGAGGGCGGAGGAGGCGGTTTAGGCTGTGTAATTGAAAATATGCAGAAAGAAGGATTTTAATGATTTAAGACTGAAATGACAGTGAGCTATCAAGAATGAAACCCTTAACAAGAGGGAAGTGATAAACAACGGAGCTGTTGATAGCAACTGAAAAACTGCCAACTTTGGATAGAGCAAAGAAATTATACATTAACTAACATTTTATTTCAGATAAGCAGGTGAGTAAGGAGGAGGATGGTAGTACAGAGTTAGGTTTGGTAAAAAAGTAAAACTGGGTGTCATCTGCAAAGCAATTGAAGCAGAAGTTGAATTTGCGTATATTACCAAGGGGAAGGAGATAAAAGATGAAGGGAGAATGCCCCAGGACTGAACCATAGGCACAAACGACAAGGGAGGGGCAAGATCTGAAGGACTTAAGTTGGATAAACTGAGTGTAGCCTGAGAAATAAGATCTAAACTGCTTGGGTGTGGATAATCTAAACGGAAGACCGTCTATTGGGGAGAATTGTGCAAGAAATTGTCAAAGGAAGCAGAAAGATCTAGAAAGATGAGGATGCTGAGAAAATCAGATTTAGCTGCCATAAGGATGTTATAGAGTATCTTTAGGGAGAAAACCAATGTTACATGTGGAGGACTTAGAGTGGCAGATGAGTTCTGAAAGTTCTGATACATCTGAAAGTTGAAAGCATGAAAAGGGCTGATGGTAGTTAAAAACTACAAAGCAGGTGATAATAGAGGAGTCTGAACTGAGGAGTTTGTGAATTCTCTGAATTTTCTTAATAAACAACATATGGGATTTGCAAGAGTCAACTGTACAGGAAGTGGGAAAGGAATCTGGGGATTGAAGAGATTTGTTGACAAGTGAAAACAATGGGGTTTGAAAGGGCAATGTAACAACCGCACTGCATTGTGGGATATCTGGGCATCTAAAAACCTGATGAACACTGTTTACACAGCCTTCATCCACAACACTGACTGAATTTATTGTAGGAACGTGCTGTGTCATTAACTGTCACACTCGTTCACGCGATCACTTCGGGAAAAAGAATGATGGGTTGAGATTTTTCCAATGTGGAATCAAAGCCAGGAGCTCGGATCTCTGCACTGACAAAAAGATGCCGAATGGACTCTGGATAGCAGCCGTGAGATGACCAAACCTCACCTTCAATGCCACATCCTGATACGTGTGTGTGTTCACAACATTTTCATTCTGGTAAGTTTGAATCAAAGCTTGTTGTGCTGTTTTAGATGCAGCTTTCAGCAGACTGCAAGCGCTAGCCTAGCCAGCTGAGGTTAGCAAACAAAGTAGAAAAAGGATACTTTAGACATTACATCATAAATTTTTTCTCACTCCTCGGAGGTTATCTGTGATATTTAATTACAACCTAAATAATTTTGTTTCTCAAAGCTTGTTGTGCTCTTTTCTACAGAGTTTTTAGCAGGCTGCTAGTGCTAGCCTAGTCAACTAGGCAAAAACTAGGAAAAAAACGCAATAGTAGAGGAGACCTTCTGTGATAATTCCCTGCTTCTTAAATAAATTAACTGTTAAGCCAATAAATACTTCCAAGATGAATGCAGAGTGGATGTCAAGCTTAAAATAATTTTAAAGAAATTTGGTGGTAGACACACGATCAATCTGACATCTAAAAAACAAAAAACTCTAAAAGGTAAATTTTATCCGGCTGACAGAGAAGGCTCTCCAGTGCTGATGAATTGTTTTGGTATGAAACAGCGATCTATCTCGGTTGGCTATTTTTCTGGTCTGCTGAGGAACGGTTTTATGAATTGTTTGGGTTAATACCCCCAACAACCAAACATTTTTCCACATCCACATGTAGCTTCAGCATCCTTCAGCTTGGACCACAAAATCGTTCTGAGAAGTAAAATGTCGGATTCACAAAATTGGTTAGCTGAAAACTGAATGGCTCGAAAAACATGACCCAAACTGAATTTTAAAAATGTACGCAGCTCCTGGAGAGACGGCATTTAACTTTTCTGCACCCCTAGAAACCCCTAGAAGTACACAAAAAATGTATTTAAGGGATAAAAAGGTGGATTTATAATATGTACCTTCCAAGTCTGAGGCACATGCCCAACATTTTGATTGGTTTGCAAGGATTTAACTTGAACACATTTAATTTCATAAGCATAAAAGAAATGAAACATCTCTTTCAAACAAGTAGAATTAGTTGACCAGAGTAAGATTTTTGATAACTTTCTTATCCAGGGGTCATGATTTTAAAGTTTCGATATTCACTGGACCCCAGGTTATTAAAAAAAAAAAAAGAAACAGAAGCAGATGTGTGTGCCTTCACATAACCAAGCATTCTACACTAAAGTAATAGTTAGACAACCACTACAATTCAAATATTCAGTAAATGACTGATCACAGCAAAGGATAACAACTCATTTAAGCCACCTGCAAATTATTATTTATGATGAGGATAAAACTGAATTCTGCCGGCACTGAAAGAACAGGGAAATCTCCTTTTAGGCTGACATTGAACTGTTTGTGCATAACACTTAACAGGACTAATACCCTACAGCTGCCTTGTATTCATTCAGGTGATTATGTGAACATGGCCTTCAAAGATTCACATCATCAATATAGATAAATAGATGCTGGGAAATTCAGCTGGAAATTCCTATTGTTGTTGATATTAGTTATACACCTGCTTTCCATATCTATTATTTGCAAAATAACATATTTTTATTTTGTCTCTAGAAAAGATCAGAGTTTAAGTGTTTGTTTATTGAAGGTTTGTTGCTGTTTCTTTATGCTGAGCAATCTTAAGCTTTATTTTCTTTATAGGAAAAAAGAAATCTGCAACAACTGAGGTTCTAGTTATGGGGGAAAAAAAACAATAATGAACAACTGCTATTCAGTTTTATGGATTTTTTATTTTGCCTCTCTGTGAGAGTGACCCAAAAATTTACTTTTTTTCTTTTTTACTCAGAATAAATTGGAATTTAAGTGGAGAAGACAGCGTTGCTTGAATGAAAGGATCTTACCATCAGTGCAGGGTTATAAATTGGAATGGAGACGCACACACCAAGTAGGTGGGTTTTTAAATGCCTTTTGCAGCATGTCTTATTGTTGTGGACTGCTGCATACTGATAACAAGTTCCTCCATTACCCCTAAAGGTCCTCAAAGCAAGTGCTTGTCTGTTTTGCTCCCATCAAACACATAAAATACATTCAGGTGAGCAAATATATTCCACCATCCAAAACTCCATGCCGTCTGGATTAATTTGTAACGCTAAAACATCTCCAAAGACAGGGTTCGGGGTCCATGAAGCTCATAGATCTGCAGCCTTACTGTATGCTGATCGATTTAAGGTTTAGTTTGTATTGCTGACCTGTGTTATGGTGCTGCATTTGCAGGACATCGCTGTTGTTGTGTTCCCAACCTGCTCCTTTTCTCTGTGACAACAGACGTGTTGTTCAGGGGCCCCTTTCAAAGCCACTGCAGCATGAGAGGACAAAGAGAAAAGCTGCTTATCAGCCCAAGAAATGAATCAATTTTCCAGCATGAATCACCTCTCGGCTTCCCAAAACAGCTCCAGCATTTACAGCAGCAGCTGGCCCTTTGTAGCCAGCATCTCCCTCACTGTGCTCTGCATGCACGCATGGACAGACAAACGCACACACACACACACACATGCGCACGCATTACTTAACACAGGGGGTTGAAAGGAGGATACCTGACTGCTGTGCATCGACTTCAATATTAAAAGATGTTCACCAAGACGTGTTATAACTACTGCCAAGAAAGTCCGGATTTTTGTCAAATTACTCAGTTATGAAACACTAACAAAAAATACTTGATATATTGTTTCTATTCTTTAAGGTACAAATATATATAATTTATTGATTTCATAATAATGCGTTAGACTCTACACATTTTGTCACATTACGAATTTAAACTCCAGCGTACTTTTATTGGGATTTTATGTGTCAGATTTTATATGTGTGAGTCTCTTCCTGAACAGAGGATCCCTGCTGGAGGGTGTGGCTGACCAGTGGCAGAAAGCACACTTGTCTGCAATCACAATCATCTGACTGCTGAGACTTCAAGGAGATGCAGGATGATCACTCTTCAGCTGATGATCAACTTTGCTGGTAGAGTCCAGCCTGGTGTGCCCATTTTACTCACCTATCTATCTATCTATCTATCTATCTATCTATCTATCTATCTATCTATCTATCTATCTATCTATCTATCTATCTATCTATCTATCTATCTATCTATCTATCTATCTATCTATCTATCTATCTATCTATCTATCTATCTATCTATCTATCTGTCTGTCTGTCTGTCTGTCTGTCTGTCTGTCTGTCTGTCTGTCTGTCTGTCTGTCTGTCTGTCTGTCTGTGTGTGTGTGTGTGTATATATATATATATATATATATATATATATATATATATATATATATATATATATATATATATATATATATGAAAGTGAAAAACATATAAAACACAGAAGAAGCTGATTCTTTAAGTATTACTTAAGATGGAACATTGTTGACATCAATCTGATGGACGAAAACAAAAACCACTAAAAGAGCTTCTACGTGATTGCTCTAAAGGAAAATTGATTCTGGGAGACAGAAGAAGACTCTCCAATGTTGATTAATTGTTTTGGTATGAAACAGGAATAAATACAGAAAAATAAGTGGGTTTTTTTTTTCACAAAGTCAGAAGGAAACCTTTCTTGTAGCCTCGTGAGACCATCCTGATCTCGCGAGCTTTAAAGGTTTCACTCGCAGATCAGTCTGGCTACTCTCCGTTAAAGAAAATTTGGAGCCGTTCACCAAACGAACGTCCAATCAGCGTTGGCTTTGAGGCGGGTTGAGGTGTGACGCAACGGGAAGCGCGTCAGTTCAGTCTAAACAACAAGGCGGCTTCAGCCGATGAAACTAGCGTTAGCGTGGCTATCGAGCAAGTTTTATCGGAATTACAGAGTATTTCTTTGCTGAGCTAACGAGCCTTTACCTGCAGCAGCAAGAGTAGCTTGGCTTGTGGTTGTGTTTTCGTCGTCGCTCGTAACAGAGCGACGACGAATCTGATTGGTTCATTTGGCCCGTCTATCACCAACATAGGCCAATCACCTAACCAGTATTTTCGCCCCTTCCCAAAATTACTTCAACGGAAGGTTTCCAGATGGATGTGCGAAGCAAATCTATCTGGCGGCGTCAGGTAACCTTTCTTGTGCTGTCCTCACAAAACTTAGGTTCAAATGTACCCAAAATGAAAATCTAAAACAAGCCTAAGACAGTCCTGTACAAGCGCTGATAAAAAACCTCTAGTCATTTCTGACTAATGTTTCTTTAAGGCTTAAATATTGCTACTTATTACTATTATAAAAATATTTAATTGTTTTAGGAAAATATTTTTACTTGGATTCAAACAAATTCAGGAAGAAAACATCCTAATTTGTTTGCTTATTTCTATTTTTTTTTTTAAATTAAGAAGATGCTTACAGCAAAAATCCAAATTAAACTACAAAATCCTTTAAAAGGACAGAGTATTGGATGAACTTCAGTCAAACATTTATTTTGAGCAAATAATTAAAGAGAAATTACGCATCAGCTGCACAAATAGAGGCATCACAGTGAGTGAAGATAAAATGTCAATTCTTTATATGTATAGGAAATCACATCGAGCATCACAGTACAAAGACAGTTAATAGACACAATAAAACAAGAATATCTAAAGTATATTGTTGAACTAAAGCCCCAACCTATATTTTATGGAACACTTCAGTTGGCAAAACTAAAACCTTCGCTGCACTTTGCTGGAGGCCCTGAAAGCCAATAACCTGCACTCTAAATCTAGAGCCGATGAATTAGTTGTCCAACCCTGTACTTTATGTCATCCAAGGTAGAGGCAAGGAACAAAAATCTCACCTGTACAAAGAGAGTCGTGTTTGAAATCTTCAGTAACAAAGTCAAGTCAAACTCTATAATACTTAACTTGAGACAGCTCCACAAAATGATACATTTAAAAGGTTTGCAGGTCATGATCACATAATATTTTAATGTTTTAGAGATTTAAAATCTGTCAGCTCTGTCTAATACTATATGCAGTTCCACTGTATTTGCATATAATGACCACCCGCCGAAAAACCTGTACTCTACAATGATGCATCTTTGTGATCATAAATATCTTCAATGTCTCCTTTATCTCTCAAGTTGTCCTCTGATCACTTCACTTTGACTTGGAAAACAAGTCGAAATCGGGGAGCCAGCATGTCATCTCCTCAGTTAGCGTGATTACAAACACATGACCACAACTCATGCGACACAGAAAGCAGCCTTCTCCTCATCTATATAATGAAAAATCTCCACAGCAAACTTCCAAAAAGTGTGTATTTTTCACCCTCATCTGGACCCTCGGTGGGCTACAGTGTTTACCCATTATCGTGCCTGACCGTTGACACCAAATCAAATGGAAAAGTACAACCACATTTCTCTGTAGCCGAGGGGGAGATGCTAGAAACATATGAGATCCACATCAGGTCAGCAGCTTGGTGCTTGCAAATGGAGAGGTTTGGTCTCTGTGGCGTGCTGCTGTCCCTGAGGGCGAGGCATTGTCTGGTCTGGTTTAGGTGTGTAAAAATGCTTTAAAAGCAGCAGCAGAGGGGTGTTTGGAAAGGTGCGTTTGTGTTATGCTGTTTACTCTAAAATCTCATTTCTAAAGTAGGCTGTTGTAAAAACAGAAGCAGATGGTTAGTTATTGAGATCCTTTCGCTTTGATAATGAAGGGAAACCAAATTACTTGTTATCTGGAAACAGCTGAACTGCATTTCAACCACTGTGCCCCCAGCAGCAGCTTTTGAGAGGCATCCTTTGACAAAAGTCGCTGGGTAGAAAAGTTACATGTTGTTCTAGGTCCTTTGGTGAGTCAGTGCTCTCTTGGAGAAATGTTAGTGGGTTAGGATGTTCCCTGTATTTTATTTTCATGTTGTTGGAATCCCAATGTCCCTGAACCGGCTTTGTCTTTCTTTCTAGACTGATGCACTCCAATGACTTTGTTTCTCATTTCGCTTGAATGTTTTTAGATTGTGTTGTGATGTGCTGCTTCTTAAGATACTTTAACCAACTTTGTGTTGTCCCGCATGTTCTATTTACCGTATTTTCCGGACTATAAGTCGCTCCGGAGTACAAGTCGCACCAGCCATAAAATGCATAATAAAGAAGGAAAAACCATATATAAATCGCACTGGAGTATAAGTTGCATTTTTGGGGGAAATTTATTTGATAATATACAAGATCAAGAACAGACATGTCATCTTGAAAGGCAATTTTATATATACCGGTAAAAATGTGTAATAATTTCACACATAAGTCGCTCCAGAGTATAAGTCGCACCCCCGGCCAAACTATGAAAAAAACTGCGACTTATAGTCCGGAAAATACGGTAAGTGTTTTCTGCATTTTACATGTAATTCAGCTTTCCAGAAAAATAAAGTAAATTTTATTTAGGGTTTTAGAAGACAGGAGATTCTTTTTAACAAAGGTTTTGATTAGTTAGAAATTAATCTGGTTGGTTGAGATAGTAAGTAAACATTTCTTGTATTGCAACTTTCACAGGATAGATGGGGCATGACATTAATTGCCGTTTCGGAAAATCCCCACCCTCTTCGTTACTGTTGCTACGCCCATCAAGCTTTCTGTAGCTGAGTCTCATGCCATGAGAGGGATAGCTTGTATACCAGTGCGTGTTAGTGACTCTTTTTAGAGCAATATCTGCAGGATATCCTCCAGATCTAAGCAAAGGGGGTTACAATATGCATTGGAGAGATATATTCAAATATTACAATTCGTAACGAAAAGAGCACAATTCTGGAGGCTAAAGCGTACCGTTCTCAATCAAAACCAGAGACCCCATACCTTAAATGCAACCAGCACACCCTGACAGACCTGTCCTGCTGCTGCACTGCAGGTTGTTAAGTTCTCTTTTTTATTTTATGTTTATATTAGGTTATTGTATTGGTCAAATATGATTGTTATGGTACGCTACCTAGCTAGCTTTCAACAGCCTTAGAGCTGCTCCCTAGTCTGGTTCAGCACTTGGACGGCAACTACCGGGTTGGGATCAACTTGTTAGCTGGTTACTTTTCTGTAGTTAAACTGACAAAACATAATCTTAGAGGTTCCACAGCTGGCGCCATGACAGTGAACAGCTAAGGTACACATTTACCAAAGTGAATGGGTTTATCTTTTGGCAATTACATCCTAAATAATACACAATATCAACGAATATTAATCATAACAGTGTTATGATCAACTCTAGAGCAGGACAATACTCCCCTTACCTTTGAGCAGAGGTTAGGAATGCTTGTTTAGATTTGAGATATTCAGCTCGGCGTGAGGCCTTCCACGGGGTGTTATCCATTGTAGGCACTGCTCCAGTTGTGTTTTCAGCTTTGGAATGGGTAAAAACATGACGGACAAGCAGATAGAAGCTCCTTCTATTTGATGAGAAAGTGAAGCGAGTGGAGTGTTGTCAACCGTTGGTCACACTATTCACTGGCAAAATGTCAAATGAGCAAACGGCAAGCAAACGAGGAGAAAAAAATTACTGGAATCTCGTTCAGTAGGAATGCACCATAACAAAAAGTTAAAACCCAATCTGAATAAATCAGAAACAACAGGTTCAAGACAGCACTCAGATGGAGGCAACGCACTCCACAATCTTGGGGCCACAACACTGCAAAGTGCGAGATGGGGAGTACAGCTCTAGAATGTTGGTGATATAGGCTGGACTTGAACACACGGGGCTCTAATAGTGAAGACTAAAATTTTAAAATGAACTCTAAAATGTACCAGTAGTCATTGTAAAGAGGTTAAAACTGGAGTGATGCGCTGTCTTTTTTATGTGCCTTGCAGCTGCATACTGCACAGAGTGGAGACGGTTAAGATCCTCCTTTATCAAACACATAAAAAGCCTGTTACAATAGTCAAGACAGGATTAAAGCATGTATAATCATCTCTAAGTCAGCTTTTGACACCAAAGTTTAAAGCTTAGAAATATTTCTTACCAGAAAGATTGAAAATGGCACTCCAATGTTGAATTGTGTCCAATGAAGAATAATAAAAAAATAAAAAATATACCAAGGTTTTTGAGGTTTGGTTTGAAAGAGGAGGCCAATACACTAAGATATTGCTTGATTTCAGTTCAATTAAATTTGATTTTATCTATATTCACTACACATGTCATCTCAAATTCAATCAAATCATACAGAAAAAAGTTTCTTATCTGAAGAAATCTAGCAGATTGCATCAAGTCTTGAGAAGCAGCATTCACTCCTCCTGAAAGAGCGTAGAGTCACAGTGGACAGTCGTCTGCATTGTCTATGGCTTTTCAGCAATCATTCATAATTGTCTAATGCAAACAACCAATAATTTTAGCTTCTTTTTCATATTGTGTTTCGACAATCTCTTCAAATGCTCATTCTTCCTTTTCCTATGGATGTCTTTGATTTTTGTCTGTGTATTATATGTAATTTCTAAGGTGGTGTCTCACCAAAAATGTCATTATGGTTATGTAATGACAGTAAAGACTCTTGATTTTTCTTCTTTGTGTCCTTCATACAGCTGTCACTCTTTCATGGACTTTGTAAAATGTGTTTCTTCTTTTAGGAGTTATTAATTTATTGCAAATAGTAAAAAAAAATGCTTTGTCTATTTTTCCTGCGCACTTGAAATTCAAAGCTTGAGTTTTCAGCTTCTCATGGATACAAATTGGTCCTCTAAAGCGGTCTCCGCTAATTAATCATCATACCATGTGATCATGAGACGGAAACTGTGGTTACTAGGCTGCTTGGAAAAATTAGGCTGTGGCATTGAGCTTATTAGTTATGCAGAGAAAGATTTGTTAAGCTAAAATGTCGAAAACACTGGCAAAGTTTTTTTAAAGCATCTGAAAAAAAATCATTTCGTTTACCTGCATGAGTCACATGTGAGGGATTAAGAGGGGATGCTATCGAAGGGGAAGTGATAGGTTTCCACCGTGTGAGTGCTGAGCAGGCTCCTGAAATGCAATAGAAGTAATTACGCCATTCGGCAGTGCATGGAGAACATGCAGATAACACCTGCACGCGGAGAGAACCCTTCAACAGTGATTTTGGCCGTCTGTCCTGGACAATTACAGCCTGAGGAGAATGTAACACCTCTTGAGTGAACACTTTAATGCAGAAACGGCTGCGTCTGGCTCTTCACACATGAATGATCTACCTCTGCGTGCAAGCTTTATTTTCAGCAAACGAAAATAATCTATATTTGAGCAATTTAAGTGTTGTGAGGCCAACGCACAGACACTTGGAGATTTTATTTTCACCGTAATGCTTTTTAGTATATGCACAACCTAATTACCTCTGATGCCTTTGCAAGTCTGTAATTACTCACAACTTTGCACTCACGCAGACAGCTTGCATCCTCTTTGTAGATACATTGCATTACACTCATTTGTAGTCATTAGCACAATTAGGCTTCCACCATTGGGCTTTTAGCTGATGTTCTTTTCAAGCAGTTGATTGAGCTTAAATTCTTTTATTACCAGCCTCAAAAGCACTCAGTTCAGTCATTTTGTGTCATTGGTGCAGAGGGAGTTTGATTCAGTGGTCATGCAGCTCCATGTAAGTGGGGTGAGCCTTCCTCTGCTTTTGGCAATACATGTTTTCCCTTCTCGACATACTGCATATTAGAGTTTATTTGTGCTTCTTGTGTTTTACTCACTTACTTTTGGCACATTAGTGAAGACATGCCAACGGTACAAACGACCCCACTCAAAGTATATACCAAAGAATATGTAATTTCTAATGTTATCTTTGCACGCTCTGACTACGTGGGTTCTGTTCTCAAGGGCTCTTCTTTCAGTTTCTCAGTTTTTACAACTTCATATTCCCTCTTGCAACTCTCCTCTTCACCCTAATTCCTCCTACATAACTCTGTCAAGGAAAGTACTCGAGATGAAAGTCAAGGTAGAAAATTGCACAAAACGAAACTCCTGCACACTGGAACTTGAAACTATCATTAAAGTCATTAAATACAGGTGAAACCACATATTTAAATGCACTACATAAAAAGCCTGTTTTCTCACTGCCTGATTTTAAATCAGAAAAGAAATCCTGTTTTAGGTCATTTAGGATTACCAAAAATTATTTCTAACGTTTAAATGCCTAAATAAGGAAAGGGATTTTTGCCATTACTTTCTTTAAATTCAAATATAAGTGTTCACTAAAATCACTTGATTACTGGTTTGAGTAAAGCCCAGATAAAGCTGTAATGGCTTTGCAAGCAACTGCTGTGGTGATTCACAACATATCTGTTAACTATATCCACAGACCTTTGGATGTATTTTAAGACAACGGTTTAATTTAGCGACGTCATGGCATAATCCAAAAAAAATTAGTCAAGATATCAGAAAGAGGATAGTGGACCTCAACAAGTCTGCTTCATACTTGGTAGCAATTTCCAGAAGCCTGAAGACGCCACATTCATCTGTACACAAGTGTAAATTTTCATCTAGAAGGCCACAAGTGAGAAAGGAGCCATTACTGAGCCTTCTAAATGGAGAATGACCCTAGACATACAACCAAATTTATTACAAAGTGGATTAACAACAATAAAGGTGTTAATTTGGAGAGGTGCAAGGCACCATTTGCACCAGTTCTGTCAGGATAAAACAGGCCAATATTCCAGCAAACTAGTGGGAGAGACTTGTTGAAGGATATTCAAAATGTTTGACCCAAATGTTTAAAGGCATTTCTATTAAGTACTAAGTAAACTGTATATTCCTTTTAATTTAAAGAGAAACTACTGAGAAGTATCTCATTACTCTGGCTTCTAGCAAATTGTCAGGACTCAGTGGGCAGCACCGGTCAGGCCACTGCCGGCTCTGCCTTTTCCCTCTCCACAGGTGGCTGTGGTGTGGCAGGGGGGCGTGGCCCCACAGCTGATCATCGTACCACGGCATGGCGGTGGAGTACTTAAGCGGAGGCCTGTCAGCTGAATGACAACAGAGTGTTAACCTAATGTGGTACGTCTCAGTTGGCCACTGTCTTATGACAGCTCTCTTGTTCCCGATGCTAATCTATGTTTCCTGTGCTCCAGGTTGCCTCAGCTTTGGATCCCGCTCCGAAGCTGAGGCAACTCGCTCCAAAACTCCCCCTCAATCCCGAGAAGTCTCCAGTCAAGGAACTCCCTCCTGGTTCCCCAGCTGACAGCCGGCCACCCGCTCTCACCTGCCACGCCGGCTCTGCTTGTGCGGAGACTAACCTCTTGCTCTCTGCCCACAGACTGAGCCCGTTCCCACGCCCTCCAAAGCCCTCTGTGTTCTCCGGCGCCGTAGACCCTGCCGTCACCTTGCTCTGCAGAGCTCGCTTTTCTAATAAACGTGTTAAACATTCCCTCTGTCTCCTGAGTGTGTTCACCAAAAGTTGGATGGTGAGGGAAAAAAAAACTTACATATCATCGTCAGCAATTTATGCAAACATCTGGTTTTGATTTACATATATGATTATTTAAGTTAAATTGTAATTAATTTCAATTGTATGAAATTATATAGCAAATCTTTTTTGCGGAAAATATTTGCGGAATATGTGTTTGCGAAGCAAAATTTTGGTAAGCTGTGCCCAAACAATCATTTCTTTGAGTCTTTGGCTTGCAAAAAGGCTTGAAACTTGCACTCACTGAGTATGAGACTCACGGAGGTCACAGATTTCCCTAGCATGTTATGTGACACATTTATTTTCTCATAAAGCCCAGGAAAACAATAACAAATTCTCAAAGACATTGCATCATGATGGAGGAATAAACTGACACTACAATTTTTTTTTATATTTATAATGCATTATTGTTTTCAGATTAGTCAGGAGGAAGCTACTTTCAAAACACATATTAGGAAAGAATGAAGATTGTTTTTACATATTTAAACAATGTATGCTAAGAGGTCTAGTTAGTTCACTGACTTACAGAAATAACAAATGATTTGATGTAGAGGTTGGCCACTGTGAGCAACAGCCAAGTTGCCAACATTAAAATGGATTGAAGCAGAGCAGTAAAAGCCCTATGAATCAGCCTGTGAGTCAGTTACTTATCCTCTTTGTGTTACTTCTGCAAGCCTTCCAAGTTTTGTGACTGCTTATTTATCTGCTAAACTGCTGGGAATTTGCAGGAGGCCTGTGGCTCCTTTCTGAGGGGAGTAATGAGTGCTGAGACAGATGGCATCTATGCAGTGGCTGATGTTTCTGCCAGCATATTGTGCCACCTGGGAGGGAAAGATAGCCCCAGCAGCACAAACTTTAGATCCCGGGGTAACAATATTCCTGAGCATCACATTATTGCACCGAGACAAAGCACCAAGCTTATCGCAGCACGCAGCAGAAATTAAAGAAGATGATTCAAGTCTCCTAAATGCACACCATGATCATCATGTGGGCAGGGCTGAGGGCTTTAATCTTTAATGAGAACCAGCTGTCCTGATGGTGGGTTGTATTTCCGATCTCAAATCCCTTTTCTTCATTTCCTCCCCAAATTTTAAAATTAAGATGGTTATTGTGTGTAAGCCCCAAAGATCTTTGAAAGATTTAGAAAACTTCATACCTTTTCGTTTAACGCTTAAACACACTTTGGATGTTCTGGGCTACATTACTTCTTCCTCTGGTCATCCTTATTTCACTACTTTTTGAAAACATTTTGTACTATAGAACAGTTACCCCTTACTGCCTGAACTTATTTACAATAATAAAAACATAAATTATTTGTGTTTAGCTGTTTATATTGTTAATCTCAACATGACGCACACAACTGATATTAATTTAGATATTTAGTATGCAAATGAGCCAAATGGGGTTAAAATTTGGCATACCTCTGACCACTAGATTGCAATAAAATGTTGTCTGTGTTGAAAATGCATTAACAGGCACTGGTTGTGTACATACACCACCTTGGCTGTTTGATGGCAAATTCAAGACAGTAGTCAGCAAGGAGTTAAAGCTTGTTACAATACTTAAAATTGTTACATCAGGAATGTATTGGTTAAGTCCTTTAATTGACTGATTTAAACTGGACCTCCCATTGTTTTTTGTTTTTGTCAACAATCACTTTCTTCTTATTGGTTTAGGAGGACATCCAGGTCTTTGTATGTTGGCAATTATGCCATACTTTTTCTATTCTTGGATGATGGATTGAACAGTGATCTGTTTTATTGTAAAGCTCTGTTTTCATACCCTAAACATGCTAGCTTCTAACTTTTATTTCTATTTCTACAAAAAAGTTGGACAAAACTCGAAAATGAAGTGAACAGAATAAAGTGCCACAAATGAAAAGTTGCAACCAGCACAACTGGTTTAAACCAGGAAATTCCCTTTTTAAACGTGTACACGAGTGTATAGATGTCCTCAATTGTACACTGTATTTGTTCTATTAGTTTAGTGCTTTGTCTTTACCAAAGTGCAGGCAAACAACTGTTGTAGCAGCCAATGGATTTCTTTTAGTCTTTTTTTAGGGTGAAAATCAGGTGGACAGTTTCCAACTAGACAAGACTCAATGAAAAAATAAAGTGGAAGTGCAGTATCTTTGATACTAAGTAAAAATTTCTCTTTACCGTTGTGTCCATCTGATGTTCATATTTCTTAGAAGTAGAAATTAAGACACTCTTGTCCTCTACAGGTGATTTTTGGATGCTTTTGTGATATGCTACAAAGGATAAACAGCAACACACATGAGCAGAGGAGAAATGATCAAACTTTATTCCCATGCCGCATGTAAGGCAGCCAGTCTTTGCCATGGGTCGGCCTTAAGAATAATAAGTATCACCCACACACGGTCTTTGTTCTCCCACTCTTTGTCTGGGTCCACTGCCGAAGGAGGAAGTAGAAATAATGGCGCTCTGAGATGGTAAGACTTCACTAGATGGAGCAGAAATACAGCGTGCTAAATGATGCGTTATTATAGTGATTCCATAATGGCGTTCTAATTGGGCCCAGGCGGCGCGGCAACTGAATTTTATGCCAATCATTTCTTTTTCTGGCACTCTCTGTCCTTCCAGCCCTCCCTTTACTTTTTTTTTTCCATTTTCAGTACCTGTTTATGTCTCCTTTTTCCTCATGCTGCTTTTTTTCCCCCGTCCGTCTTCATAACCATTCTCCGTGTTTAGCTTTGAACAAGAAAAAAAGAAAAAGCAAGGAACAATGAATGCGTTTCTCTGCGCAGAAGACAGATTTACTGTCATAGAATCTGTGTGGGATGTCCACTAAGGAAGATAGTTTAGAAAACGGACCCAGGGATAATTAACAATGTGTTTGTGTTGTTCAATAACACATTTTGATGTCTTCTTGCTAAGAAAATAAACGCAACGGCTGGAAACAAAGTTACAGGATGAATTCGATTTTTGAAAAGAAATCTAACAAAAACAAATGAAGCAAATCAACTCAGTGACATAGTAAGCAAACAGTACAAATTTTATCCACTTAGTTAATTTTTATGTTGTCTTGATGCTTGCAAGTTCATGGGAGGACAAGAATCTTGTTTTAGCGGTCAGTGAGTGGATTCCTGTCTATCACTGGACAAACAGCAATGCATCACACACTTACACCCCTTTAAAGTGGCTAAATAACCTGACAAATATGCACAGGTGGAACATTCAAACTCCAGACGGACAGGTCTCAGCCGAGGTTCAAATCTAGGGCCTTCTTGTTGGCAGCAGTGCCAAAACGCCATACAAGGATGTTGAAACTTGACTGGTAATGCTGCTTTTCTAAAGGCCAGTGAAAGTGCAACAAAGTAGTATTCATGAGGTTATTTGGTTCATGATTCCATATTTCTCCCCTATACTTTGTCTGAAAAATCATATGCCGTAAGTTATAATAAATAAGAGATATGTTTTCCAAGCCAGAATGTTCAATTGTTAAATGAAACTGTTTTGTGTGACATCTTTATGTTTTCTTGACCCAACCTTTCCCAGGAATAGTGATTCCAGGTTTTCCGTGTCCTTTGATTCACCCCGCTGAGGCAGATGGCCAATCCATTATGGATTTGGTTCTCCTGGACCTGTGCTTCTGTTGAGGTTGCCCTCTCTACAGCCAGCACCAGCATGTGCATATTCAGGGGAACTAAATCCAAATTGTAATGCAGTCACCTGAGTCAAGCTGTTTATTTATGTTTTACTTTCATTATTTACATCAATTCTCGATTCTTTGAACTGCACAGACATGTGAAAATCAGAGAGTGTTGGCCTATTTATGCTCAGTTTTATACAATACTATACATATGTTATGAACTGATTCTAAATATATATTAAAAAGCTCTAAATTAAACTCAATTGAGTTTCATGCAGAGAAATGGTTAAGTGACTCTCTTTTCCAGTACCTACATTGCACGCTGGCGATTTATGTGAAAATGATGATAGAAAATATATGAGTGGCCGTGCTTGATTTTGCTAAATGTCACGCCGACAGATGTCAAACGCCAGACACTCATCACATGAGAGATAGCTATTATCTGGTCACAGATCATTTAAATGATGTTATGAAAGGATTGTAATGCCTCCGCTCTGATGCTGATTACTTTTTTGCATTTCACATATAAATCAGCAAAAGTTATTGAAGAAAATTGTAAAATCTGATTTATATATTTGTTGTTGTACATGATTATGTCAGCAACCATGGTCTAAAATGGTCACCTAGAAATTTGTGTGATGCCATCTCCCCTCTGGCCTTTGATTGCTAAAAGCGGAGAAAAAGATGCATTGATATGAGGCAATGCGCTTCAAAGTCTGCCTCTTCCCACCGTAATCTCTGGATTAATTTACCTTTCAACACTCCCCTCTTCTCCTTCCAGAAATGTGTGAACAGAGGCTCTGCTCCTCTGTCCAGTTCAGTTTTCTCTGCCTTTTTTTCTCCATTTCATGTCGGTCATTTAGCCAAAAACAGCCGCTTTATACAAACAGGCAATCGCAGTAAAATGCTGACAGGTGAGTGCAGATTAATATCAAATAGATGAAGAAGTAAGATGACCAATATGGTGAGTAATCATAACAATAAGTAAACATAAAAATAAGCAAACATAACAATAAGCAAATCAAAATATTGAAAATAAGGAGGTGCGTTCAAACATGATGTTTTGTGACAATTATCTAATTTAGCTAAGTTTCATCATCATCACACACATTTCTTATCCGGTCTAATCAGTTAATGTTTCTCCTTTGACTACTAGGTGCACATTTGTCTTGTATCAACCAGTCACAGCCCATAGAAGACAGCGTCTCTAACGGAGTCAACACCTCCTCACTAAGACAAAAGTTTCTGCCGTCTCCTTTCTCAGAGTTGCTGTCAGCAGCTATCTGAATCACTCTTAAAATGTCAGTAGGTAATTTTTGTATAAACGTATTTTTTTTTTTTTTTTTTTTTACATATTGTTAAAGCTCGGTCCTGACAGCAAACTATGAGGCAGATAAGCCTCATAAGATAAGCTCCTCTAGCTCATCCCAGTGGTCCTACAGCTATTTGCAGAAATACACCGCTCCCGGTCAGAATCAACCAATCAGAGCCATCAGCCAAAGCGTCCCACATACATAGAAAAGCATGGCAGCCGTAGCACCATGCTCTCGTGATGCTTGTGTGTTTTTTTTCCAACAGGGACAACAAAACTAGTTGTAGTTGATGGGATGATGAATGAAGCTGCTAAACCTGCTGGACACTTTAAAAGAATTGCGGCTGTGCAGAGGTTCACATTTCAGCAAGACAGCACTAAATGTGCAGCCAAAGATGCATATTGAATATTAGATTCATATTCATATTAAAATGACCCAGTCAATGTCCAGACCTAAATCCTAATCAGTGGCACGACTTATTTGTCCAATCTGATTGGGGTTAAGCTTTTTCACAAAATACAATGACCAAAGAAATAAATAACTCATCTTTTGATTTGCAAAGCAGTTAATGTTATAATTTAAAGGCTTCCTGATGTAGTTTCAGCAAAATGTGACTCTACACAGTATAAACTCATCGGCAGAATAAAGATGCAGGGTACACTTTTTAGATTATTCGTGTGCCTGGCAGATTTAGTGATACAATATTGTCATCAGCGAGATATATATTTCTGATTAGACACGCAGCAGTCATCTCTCAAAAGATTAAATAAGTACCAATTCAAAAAGAAAGTGTTTTTATTTCACTTAACTTGCAGCTTTATTGACTTAGGGTGGTTGTTTAGATATGCACACCACAGTTTTCTGATTTTTATTTGTAAAAAGATATTGATGACTTATCATCGTCTCCATTGTACATCGCACAACTTTCTGTTTTTCTATCCCATCATATCTCAATAAAATGTTGATTTTTATAGTTGTATCATGACAATGTGTGGAATCGAGCAAAGGGTAAGAGAACGTACACGGTGAGTACATCTATTAACCTGTTTAACATTTTTATTTCATGATATAATCTGTAAAATGTTCCAAATTCTCTTGGATTGTTGTCATAACACAAACTACATGTTGCAACAAGCACTAAGAGCGGGATGACAGAAACAAGCTACCAGGCAGAGATCACAGGAGTGTCACTTGTGTCCCAAAAAACTGTGGAAAGAACTTTTCCAGTCAGGAAAAAAAGGTATTTGCCAAAAGCAGTGAAAATAAATCTTATCCTGTGAAGTTGTGTCTTATAGCAATATTTAAGGATTACTTGATACATTTAAAAAAAAAAAAAACTTGTCATGTTGGGCGGGAGGCTTCTGACCCACATGCTTAATCACACATGAAAATCAAGGTGAGTTAAAGGATTTATTTACAATATGCAGAGGGGTATGAAATAAGGCAATAGTTCTTTCTGTGGTTCTGGTCCGGGGTTCGTCTGAAGGAGGAGAGGCAGGTTAGAAGCTGAACCAGGAGAGATCCAATGTTGATAGTGGATAGTAGGAGGAAAGCACTGCAAAAACAGATCTAAAAATAAGTAAAATGTTTTTAAAATTTGTGTTTTTGTCCTAGATTTGAGCAGGTAAATAATATTATCTGCCAATGGATTGAGTATTCGGACCCCTAAAATAAGATAATTAGACATCCTGCACTTGAAATAAGATGATGGAGATGAGTTGTTCCTATTTTAAGAGCAAAAGTCTTATTCCATTGGCAGATCATTTTATTAATCTGCTCAAATCTAGGACAGATACACTCATTTAAAGAAAATATTACTCATTTTTAGTTCTGTTTTTGCAGTGAGGGCTCACATCTTTGTGGAGACTTCTCAGGGGGTGGGGGGGGGGGGGGGGGGGGGGGGGGACAAGTAGACTCCAGGCAGATTTGGAATCGTGAGCCTGATGAGTTATCCGATTTGAGTTAGCTGATCATGAAGCTGGAGTGAGCAGGCAGGCAGATGAGGTTTGGAGTTTAAAAATGAAGACAGGGTTCTGGTTTTGTCTTGTAGATGAACAACGGTGGCAAACCATCCGTTGACGCGTAATCATTCAGTGGAGTGTGGAGGTCCTGCAGCTCCTTAAATCCTCCCAGGTTGACGACCCAAACGAGCTGCAGGTGCGAGGCTTCGCTCCACACTGCTCCCAGGAGGGAGCCAATCAGGAGAGACACAGACACTCAAATAGATCCCCACACTTTTATTCTGTTAAAAGATGCCCGACTAAACAAACACGTATCACTAAATATCAGGTCATTGAAAGTCTGATCATTGTCTGGCATAATGCTGTGATTTTATGTACACCACCCTTCACATTTATTGACACCCTGGTAAAGAAATGAAATAAAGTCAGATGTCATTGTTGTAGCATAATCTCACAGAGTAAAGGGCTGCAGGTCAAACCCTTTAATTATTATAAAGGACTTGATATGAGCAAGTGTGGGCAAGTAGTTCAACCTTTTTCCTGAATTATGAAGATCAACATAAATCGGCCTGAATTGAAGAGGTTGACCGTCTATGCCATGTCATACTCCTGGGAAACAAGAAACAGTGGTGTTGCACCAGTGATCCTGTAATAAACTGTAATAAATAAAACAAATAATGATGGCTCTGTTGGTGTTGTGTGTTTATGAGGACATTTGCTGCTGTAAATTGTTTGATAGAATTGAAATAAATTGATTTGTTTTTACTTTTCCATGTGTTCTCTCTAAGCACAAATGTTTTATATTTAATGCATTTTCTGTTTCCCGTGCATAAAAACTTGCAAACAGATATATATTATTCATTACGGTTCATAAAAACATCAATTTAGCACAAGGATTAGATCAAACTTATAGACTTATTAGTTGGCTGGAGACACTTTCATCAACTAATAAACAAACAAAAACAATGTAACATATCTTTGTTTCAGTGACTGTTTTGTAATCAAATTCTCCGTCAGTTAATTTAATTAATTGCCAATTAATCACCATGGTTTTTAATTTAAATCCAATTTCATGGCTCCATGCTTCAACTTGTGCAATTCTACAACCTACCTTTCTGTTATCTGCTTTTTGTCACATTCCTAGTGGGAACATATTGCCCTGCAGTTTTGAAACATGTTAGCTCCAAATTCAGATACATTTCTTTTACATGACAAGTTTGGCTAAGTGGTTTATTGTCTCTGAGCCACATTTAACATTTTACAGTTGTTTATTTATTCAATATTTTGTTATGTGACCTGCAAATAAGTTATTTAGAAAGGTATATGTACATGTTTTGGTTATTTGTTGGTAATTTTTCTTTTTATGTGTAATGAGGTGTGGTTTTGGAGTTTGACCCAAATGCAGACAGAAACGCTGGATGAACATGGTGATGATTTATTAAATAAGAAAAAGTACAAACTTACAGGAAGACACATAGAGACCCACACTGGGAGCACAAGGAGAACAGCACCAGGAGTGCTGGCAGATCAATGGGCATTGAAACAGATAGTAATGGCAAAATAATGACCACATTAACAGGAGAATCCAGGGGGGAACAATGGCCAACAGTAAATCTAAAAACTGAAAGTAGTGAAGAGATTGACATTGGAAGCTGGTGAGATAAGAGGATAAAAATGAGCAGCCGAGGCTGAATGTAAGCAAGGAGGTTAAGGGAGGAGTAGGAGTTAAATCTAAACATTGTGGTCTTCATTATTTCATAAACCCGTGTCACAGGAGAACCTTTAGGAACAGACTTTTTGGGTGAGTATTAAAGAGGTAAAATTAATAATATGAGGAAAAAAAAGTCCTAAAGTAAAAATAAACTAACAAACACAAAAGTGATAATGTTATGATAAAAACATCATATTATGAGAATTAAGGGGAAACATTTCCAGAATAATCACAGTTTGCAGAATTATTTCACTCCTGGAGTAATAGGGCCAGGTTAGATTATTTTAATTATTTTTATTCTTTAGGAAAATAAATTCAGGAGAATGAAGCTAAAGGCATACGGAAATAAACTTGTAATATTACGAAAACAAAAATACTACGAATACAAAGTATATTCAGAGATTAAAGTCCCTCTGATACTGTTTAAGTGACTGAGTAACTGCCGATTTGCCACATTTAAGATGGCGGACGCTCTGACGCATCGCAGCCAAGGCAGAACCCGCCCAATGACGCGTCTACTCTTATAGGGGAGGAGACTAATTAACACAGGGGAGCTGAACTAAAACTATGTTCCATGTATGCTCCGTCATCAATTGCAAAATGTCCCGTGCAGCAATCCAAACTGGATGCCTGTAGGATCCGTTAATGTATCCAGACGGCCCCGGATTTGCTTTACACTTCCTGTGTCTGAGGTCTTAAATGATTAGTGATAAAAAATATTATTAGAGCCAGGGGGAGCTTCAGGGTGTGAGGTAAAGTTTAAGAATCACATTATTTGTAGAATATACCCAGAAAGGAGAACAGGGGAGGACTGATGTCAGGTTGATTTTTGAAAAGAAATCAATTTTAGTCATTATTTCAGTATTTTTACAGTACAATGAAGGTTTGGGTCATCCATCAGCTGCACTAGAACACCCCACAAGTGTTCTGCATATTTATATGGTGAAATGCTGCTCCATATAAACTGAGAGGTGGATGTTTTTCCCCTATTTATTTTAAAAATGTGCCACGTTTATCATGTAGATTTCTACTACATTCATTACATCCTCCCAACCAATCACAAACGCAGACCCAGGAAAGCCCCTTCCTCAAGCTTCAAAGAGTTTTTGGTAAAATGTTGGTTGAATAAAGGTTTGTGTTTGAATTTAGTGTTCTTGGTTTAAAAATAGGTCATTAGCAAGAGCATAAAATGGTCAGGGCTGCACTTAAAATGTGTGTTTTGAATTTTTTGATAATTACCGATGAATATGATTTCCATTTTCTATCAATTTCCATCAATATGCTTTTTTTCTATATTGTCTAGCCCTAGCCTAAACACATCTGCAAATCAGTTGTTAAAAATCTTTATGTGTAAGAAAAGCTTTAACAGATGCTGCTTTTTTTATCTTTATAACTCTATTCCTGATACCATGCAGGGACATCAAGGGTTTGAGGAAGGGAGTCAAAGTGAGAGAGAGACAGGAACAGACCAACAGGTAAGACAGAGTAACACATAGCAGAAGATATTTTACATGAGTTCACAAAATGTCAGTAAAATGGGATTGCTTGCTTGTAATAAATGCCGTCTCGTTACAATATGACATTAGCTATGTTTATATGCACAGAATTTCACGGTCAGATTGAAATGTATTTGGATTAAAAGAAATCAGATTTTACCATTTATATAGACATGCAACTAATTAACCTGATTGTGATGTGTGTTTATATGACCCTGGCTTTATTCAGAATAGAACCACTCTGACCTACACAGTTGTCAAATTTCCCTTAAAAAAACACAAAAGAAGTACTTCTGTCTTTGCTGAACAACAAAAACTGGCAAACGAAGCAGAAGAGTACAAGAATGCCCGGGGCGTGCTTCGGTGCTGCAGTGGTTAGCGCGCACGACTGATGTGGTAATAATGGGTCCTGATCATCTTCAGGTGAACGTGATGGTGGCATTTTATGAGCAGGGAGGGGCTAAGCTCTGAGTAGCAGCTGTTCACATGGACATACGTGCACACGCAGCCGGCCCGGCTTTGTAAACAAGACACGAAAAGAGATTGTGTGTGACATATTACCATATTCCATCTAAAAATATACCTTTAGTTCTTCACAAAACTATTTTTTAGTTATTTCTATCTAAAATAATTAAATTTAACTTATTGCTCCTTTAAGAACTTCAGAGGTGTGATTCTTTTGGACCAAAGACTGCGCGGCATGTTTTATCAGTAAGGTCTTTTGTAAGCTTACAGCAACAATTACTGCCTATGAAACCGGTATTGTTTTCATCTTTGGTTCCTAAAAATGAAAGCAAATTAATGATCCCTGCTTCACAGGGGAACTGAAAACATTTTCCCTAATTCATTGCTTCTCTGCGCAGTGGTACAGAGCAGGATGGCTGCTAAGGGTATAATTACAGAGATAGATGAATATAAGGGTATAATTACTTCTGGAGAAAGTTCACTGCAACTGAGCCCACAGAGAAAAGCGAATGCTGCATATGTGGCTGAATTTCAAGGTGTTCAAATAGGCGTTCTCTAACCTACATGTATCTGTTTTCACACTGAACTAGATGGCCAATTTACATAACACTCTCTAATGGATGTTTGATTAAATGAGGAAAAAGATCCTGACCTTTGCTCTTCCTTTGAATTAAACCTGTGATGAGACTGAGAGTTTATAAAGGAGAGACTTTGACCTGTGAATACTTAGATAAATAGGTGCGTAGATACATAGTTTAAAATAATTTCTGCCATTTAGTATAAGGAAATGGTATTTTTGCGGCAATATGGATGAGTAATAGTCACTAATTGTCAGGGCTGCTAACGTTCATACGCTCAGCAAATCACATTTTTATGCTCTCGGTGGTGTAAATAACACCTTCAGAGGACAGTTTGGAACTTGAATGAACAAATCCTATTTACTACTCAGCAAGCTTGACTGAACAACATCTCCTGTGATACATGTAAGCTGGGGAAAAAAATCAAGGCTGAACATAAACTCTGCACTAAGAGTAAGGAAATTAGTGTTTGGTTAATGATTTTGTTTTCCATTTCTGTCTTATGCTATTTGAAGGTCGCTTTGTTTCCTTTTACTAAGACTAAGAAAGTAGAGCACATCAACCTTGTTCTAAAGTCCCCACACTGGCTCCCTGTATCTCAGAAAATAGACTTTAAAATACTTCTGTTAGTCCATAAATCACTAAATCACTTCTCTGCAAACCCACATCCAGAACCAAACATAGAGAAGCAGCATTTAGTTTTTATGCTCCACTTATCTGGAACAAACTCCCAGAGTTCTGTTAAAGTGCTAAAACCCTGAGTTCATTTAAAACAATGGGTTAAAAACCCATTTGTTTAGAGTTTCCTTTGAATGTTAATATTCTAGTTTTTACTCCACTTTGTCTTATATCTTAACCTACTGCTACTATTCCACTGCAATGTGCTCTCTGTAATGTTTTATCTTGTCTCTGTAATGTTTTTCTGTCCTTTGTAGTCTTATTTATTTGTTCCTGTACGACACTTTGAATCGTCTTGTTACTGAAAAGTGCTTAATAAATAAACTTGCCTTTCAAATGCTGCTAGATTTGTAAGGGAAATGCATCTGTGGGTTGAGCTGCAGAGTTGAGCATGTGTGTTGCTGCAATGAAAATATTTGCCATATCATTTCTGCCATTGCCAAACATCTTGTTCTGCACCTGGCTCTTGGTTAAAGTTGTGTGTTGGATTGTAAAATTAAAGTTTAAAGAAACCAGATATTATCGCAACTTCACACTTTATTTTTTTTATTGGGAATTGGGAGTATGTTGGAGAGCTTTACACAACCACAACTGCATGGCACCTCCTCCTAATGTTGCTTACCAGCCTGGTCACCCACTGTTGTGGAATGGCATCCTACTCCTCAACCAGCATTTGAAACGAGTCAGCCATTGTGGTGTGTTGGTCATTCTGGCTCGAAAAAAAAAAGGCACAAGCTGATCCCACAAGATTTGAGGTCAGGAATGCAGGAAACCCATTCCATCTTCTCCACATCCAAATTCTGGAGATAGACTATGATAGACCCAATCTGTGAAGATTAGGATTCCCACTATTTCTAGACTCCCATCTCTTTGTACTGAAACTGCCTCAAATGAGAAGCCTTATTTTTATCTAAAGGAAATTATGCCCACAACATCACATTCCCTTCACCAAAAGCTGTGAACTATTTTGTGGCCTTCCAGTGTTGGAACCAGGCCCTTGCAGCATTCTTACACATCCTCATACTATATTGCCAACATTATACTACCGACGGTGATCAAATATGCTGTATTTGATCATCTGCCAGCACCGGCTTATGAACTTGAGTGCCTCACTCCATAGTGAGGCACTCAATAAGATGTAGCCCACGGTTTGCAGTTATAATAACCTTAAGTGTTAAAAGTTCCTTTCGCTGGAACTAAGGGACCCCACAACTCAGCACCAAACTTGACACGATGCTGTAAGGCAAGAGCTGTTATCCTGGCAAATAGTAAACCCAAACTCATGCATTGGATTGCCAGAACGGCGAGACTTGTCACTTCAGTGAACAGATCTTCTCTGCTTTGAAGTCCAACAGCACAATACTGTACACCACTACATCCGAGGCATTACATTCCACTAAGGTAAGGCCTGGATGCAGCAGCTCAAGCATTGAAACCCTCTTTAAGAAGCTCTCCACACACCGTTCTTGAACTAATCGTAAGGTCACATGGAATTACAATTCTGTAGATGCTGAGTTTGCAAAAGAGATCTTTGTGCACGATACGTCTCAGTATCTGCTAACCCCCCCCCCTGTATGAAACAATGTGATCCCCTCAGTTGCTAAATTGCTATAATTCCCATTTACTTCCATTTTGACAAATCAATACCATAGGTCTGGACTTGTTGCTCAGTTAGCATTCTATCACTGTGTACCACACAATGATATACTCAGGTCCTGAAAGTTACCCATTTTTAACAGGTGTTTGTAGATGCAGTCTACATGTCTAGGTGCTTTATTTTATGCACTTGTAGCCACATAAATGATTGTAACACCTGAAGGCAAGGATTTTGATGGATGAGAGCATACTTACGGCAATGCAGTGCAAGTAGTTTCTATAGTTACAGAGAGCAATAGGGCAACAAATGAGTCTGTCCTTTCTACTCATTATTGCTCTGCCAACAACAACACAGGCAGATATGATGCTGAAAGGGGATAAAGTGTCAATTTTCTATAGAGAAAAAAAAATTGTTTCTGCAGTATTAGGTGTTGCCTCAATAGACTTTGCAAGCAAGGTAAGAGATCAACAGAGACATATTTTTGTTGTGTCTGGGAAAAAGAGAAAAAAATCATTTAAAACACTAAAATAGAAAAAAACTGTTTAACAACAAAGTTTTTATGAGAAAGCTTATTTTTTACCAAGCAGAAAAAAAAATACTATTAAACATCTCTGAAGTTGTATCAATTTCTCATTCATGAAAATAATGGATATTTCTAACTAAAGACCTGCACTAAAGTTGGCTTGGGATGGATCAGATCAGAAAATGGCATATGCTTATTTTGGTATGTTTGGTTTAAAAAACATCAGTTCAAATTTTATCAGTATGTTTTCGCTGTTTATTGAAATACAACGTTAAATATGTTTCTCTGCGTTCATGTTTAATGTCAAAAGGTCTAGATAAAAGGAAAGTGTGGCACAATCCCTCAGACAGAAGGCAGATCAGAAGAACTGATCACAAATCTGTAAAAGAAGTTCCTTAAAGTTGAGCCATTATCAAAAAGTCACGTTTTGCACTTCTCTACTGCATCTAGAAAACGGTCCAAGTGCTAAAAAAGTAAAATAAAAACAAATGTCCAGCTGTTTTTTTGGCAATAGGTAAATGTTAGGTTGGTGTCTGAAAAACAAGCCATTTCAAAAACCTCCTGAATATTACGCCACGGGCGCTGTCCTTCACCTGGGAGCCCCAGCCCAGCCCAATCGTTTATCTTACAACCCAAGCGAAGTAAAACTGTAACATACAAAAATGCAATCAAGCCACTAGAGTTTGATTACTTAAAAGCATGGATGGCTCTTAACATTATCTAAGTTTAATGAGAGTAAGACAGAAGTCATGATTTTAATGGCACAGCAGACACTCCTTTTAATTTAAGTAGGTTATTTGTCCCAATAAAGAAAATCTTTTATTACTAACCTTGGGGTTAAAGTGGATGCTGACCTTAAATGTGATGGTCAGATAAGGGCAGTCCAGCTTCTATCAGTTAAGGCAGTCGGCTAAAATAAAGCCAATTCTCTACACTTTGAGACAGTAATCCATGCCTTTGTCACTACTCGGCTGGATTACTGTAATGCGCTTTATGTGAGGGGTAAGTGGCTCCATCTATGCTGCCCAGCTGCAGAGAGTGCAAAATGCAGCGGCATGTCTTTCAAGTATTAGCTTGATTTCAAAGCTAATACTTGGGTCAACCAGTAATCAGTGCATCCCTCCTTTTAAAAATGAAATGACATTGGCATTTTGGTTTGATCCTATGAAGACTCTTGCTAACTGGAGGTGATACGGATATTTTTTGTTGACACATGTGAAATGTGCCTTGAATTAGACTAAAGGAGAGGAAATTAAAGCGATAATAGCCATCTCAATTTCCTGCTCTGACACCAACCTTTTTAGTTTGGAAATATTTTTAAAATGATCACAACAATTTTAGACAAGTCTTTTTCAGGGACTTTGAAGAGAAATTGACTGGTTGAAAGCAAAACCTAAATTCCTTTTGTTTTGTTTGTTTATGGCTGAGTTCATAAGTCCAAGCTGTAGCTTGATCAGAGGAACCATGTTGTTTTGGGGCCACGGTCCGTCTTTTCAGTTTGTTTTTCTTTTAGGCACTTAAGTGATTCAGAGAGCTTCAAGAACTTCAAGTATTTGAAGGGGCAGTAAAGTTGAGCAATATCTATTCAATTCAATTCAATTAAGTTTCAATTCATGAAACATGTCATCTCGAGGCACTTTACAAAGTCAAATCAATCATATTATACCGATTGGTCAAAAATTTCCTATATAAGGGAACCAGTTGATTGCATCAAAGTCCCGACAAGCAGCATTCACTCCTGGAGAAGCGCAGAGCTACAGGGAGAGTCGTCTGCATTGTCCGTGGCTTTGCAGCAATCCCTCATACTGAGCAAGCATGAAGCGACAGTGGAAAGAAAAACTCCCCATTAACGGGAAGGAAAAACCTCCGGCAGAACCGGGCTCAGTATGAACGGTCATCTGCCTCGACCGACTGGGGGTTAGAGAAGACAGAGCAGAGACACAACAAGAGAGAATAAAAAGCACAGAAGCACACATTGATCCAGTAATTTGTTCTACATTAGATGGTAATAGCGGGTGATCTGTCTTCTCTGGATGATGTCACAGTTAACAGAACGCCAGACCAGGTGTACCTACTATGAAGAAAAAGAGAGAGAGCAAAAAGTTAAAAGCTGAAATGACGACAGTCATTTCAATGTAATACAATGCAAAACTGAAGAACAGTAGAAATCAGTAGAGTGAGAAAAATAGACCCTGATGTCCTCCAGCAGCCTAAGCCTACAGCAGTAAAACTATAGAGGTAGCTCAGGGTAACATGAGCCACTCTAGTTATAAGCTCTGTCAAAAAGGAACGTTTTAAGATTAGTCTTAAAAGTAGACAGGGTGTCTGCCTCACGGACCAAAACTGGGAGTTGGTTCCACAGGAGAGGAGCCTGATAGCTAAAGGATCTGCCTCCCATTCTACTTTTAGAGACTCTAGGAACCACCAGCAGACCAGAAATCTGAGAGCAAAGTGCTCTGTTAGGAACATACGGGGTAATCAGAGCTCTGATATATGATGGAGCTTGATTATTAAGGGCTTTATACGTTAGAAGGATAATTTTAAATTCTATTCTTGATTTAACAGGAAGCCAATGAAGGGAAGCTAAAACAGGAGAAATATGATCCCTCTTGTTGATTTTCATCAGAACTCTTGCTGCAGCATTTTGGATCAGCTGAAGACTTTGAACTGCATTTTTGTGGACTTCCTGATAGTAAAGAATTACAATAGTCCAGCCTTGAAGTAACAAATGCATGGACTAGTTTTTCAGCATCACCCCTGGACAGAATGTTTCTAATTTTGGCGATATTCCTGAGGTGAAAAAAGGAAACTCTGGAAAGCTGTTTAATATGGGATTTAAATGACATGTCTTGGTCATGAAAGTAATTGGAGATCTTTTAAAATGTATTAATGATCTGTCCAAGTTGGTGAATGCATAGGCACAAGAAAAAGTAGGTCCAAAATAGAGCCATGAGATTTCCCCATATATGAAGATCAGTAGAGTGGGACATGGAGTTGGTTTAATGATTGCAGCATTACAAATTGTGGAAAAGTCCAAGATATAGAAATACTTTTGAAAGGTACTGTTATGGAAATATATGATCAGTTGTTGTATTAATCAGGCATTTTTATGAAAACAATAAGAGTTACCATTTAATCCCTAAACTGTGTCATGGAGTTTACAGAAGGTGGTTTTTTTTTGTTGACCCACTCGAAAACAATGAATTCTTTCAAGCTCTGCAGATTCCAGGCACGAACAGACATCAGTTTTATGCAACCTTTCTGAATGGTTTACGGTCTGAAAGCTTTCTACTGGTTCTTAATGTTATCTTGGTTAAACTCCTAAAACCAGACCTGGGCTATAAATGTAAGGTTAGTTCCTGAGTTGCCAGGGGAGAACAGATTTCCTTTGTTTGGGGAAGATGGGCGCCTGGAGACTGTGCGGGGTTCCCCCCTCCCTTGACATTCTGTAAGGGGTTGGTCAGTCTATTAAAGATGTGTTCGGGTGTTGTTAAGGAGACAAATCACTTGCAGCACCATGGGGGTAGGATGTCAAGTAAAATACTAAATGAAGCGTCTTGGTAATGGTGTAAGTGTTTTGTCTCCCTTTGGAATTCCAATGGTAACAAATACATGTATACTTTAAGTGTTTCTCTCTGATAATTGTTTCTTCCTTTTCTACCAAATCTCCGAACCAGGTGAGGCAGACCTCCTTGAACGAGGCAGGAAGAAGTAGCAGGCCGTGCTTGTTAGTACTCTATTTGATTATCGTAGCCACATACAGATATAACTCTCTTTATGACTACCTTGAAGCTCTCTTCTGTTTATCACACCTCGCTTGTCTGTTTATGTTGCATAAGGGCAAAACAACTGTGATACATTGTGTTAATCATTGAGCTCAAGCAAGTTTTCAAACAGAGTATGAAGCTAATGCTTAAAGCAATGTGAGTGCATGCAAAGATAATGGGAAGCTACAAATGGAGGTAAATTTGTGGCAGAGAAAAAAGCTGCAGAGGTATATTCATGAAAGGGCTTTTAACTAGAGTGACAAATTAGTGGTTATCCAGGGACTTCATTAATCAGTTTATTTAATGAGCAGAGATGAGAAAAGCGGGAAGACTTGTGGAAAACAAATGAAAAGAGAGCTTTGAATTTAGACAGAGGCTTTGTTAAAAATAAAAGACTACAAAAAAAATCCACTCATTTCCCACTGTGGCATTTGCTGAATAAACAGTTCAATCAAAGCACAGAATGGGAATGAAAAACAGCCATGTATTATTTCTACCCTTAATCTGAACAGACAGGGGTGTGACCTAGAGGCAATCGACAGATAAAGAAGAATAAAATCTTACATAGGATATTTATAATCTTTGTATGCTGTTGTTTTACTTTTATAATTGTGCCATTGTGGAAAAGAAAACACCAACACTTTATTTCAACTTCTGTATAAAAATGTAAAATCCATGTGTATAACATTTTGGAGGCATTGACTCAGGCGTATGCCCAGTAATGTACTGGCAACCTGTCCAGGGTTTATCCCAATTCTTGCCCAATGACCGCTGGAAATGAGCACCAGCCCTCCCGCGATCCTGAACGGATAGGCGGATGTAGATGATGGATGGATTGATGGATGACCAAAACATGTGTCATGTTGAAGATAACTATTTAGAGTCTATACATCACCATTATTTAAATGTTGTTACAGGACCAAAAGAGAGTGCTCCAGGTGATGTACATTTCCCCATGACATTTCCTTCACCCACACATTGATTGATGGTAAGTCAATGTTTCTCCATATTAGAGCAATTAATATTTTTGCCTTTATGAGTCAGAAATCAATAATACCATAGGAGTGAGTAGGTTCTTCTGGTAGATGGTTTAGGATCACATGACACCTGTAATCCAGCAAAGCCCGATATAGTACGTACTACTATCTTCCAGTAATTCCGAAGTTTGGGACAGCTCCATATACAGTGCAATAATGTACCTTTACCTTTAGAGTATTTAAAACAATTATCTGGAGTGCCAGGAGACCCTTGATTCACCTTCTCAGGTGTAACATAAGTCCTCATTAGCCATTTCTATTGCAGCAGTTTCAGTCTTGCATTAACTGATTGTTTCTGCACCCTTGTTATAAATCTGTTTTCCAAGCCTCTAATCTAGATTCTTTATTCTTAGTAACAAATGCATCATAAAACAGATATTAGCTTCCTCCTTCCCAAATGTTTTACCACTAGATTGTCAAGATATGTGAGTTGTAGTTCTTATGCAAATGAAAGATTTTTGGATTTAATAAAATGCCTTAGTTGTATGTACTTGAAAAAACGGCTCTTAGAAATGTCAAATTTTAGACACAGTTCTTCAATAGTCATAAGAATACCATCTGAATATAGGTCCCCTATTTTCTGAAGTCCTTTACTTGCCAATATTCTGAAGCCGCCATCTGCTTTTCCCACTGGAAAGAGTGAATTACCAACAACTTGTGAAAAATATGAAAGAAACAGTGTATTATTGAAATGTTTATGAGCTTTTTACCATTTGTCAATTATATTCTTAAGAAATGTACTTGTTTTATGCATTAAAAGCACCACAGAATGATGAAGGAAATAATATTAATATAGATATGAAGGATTTACTGATCCCAGGATACAATGGCTAATAACTGAAATTAACAAACTGCTTTTAATGATTCAACAAATATCAAACTAAGTTGAAACAAACCAAAGAAAAGCTATTTACCAGAGTGGAAAATGACTGCACCTTTAAACACCTCCCAGCTGTATTTTTTGAATTGGCACAGAAAATGTGGAAGAGAAGAGGGAGGCTCACTTTTGAACTTACTGCATAGATGAGTTATATTTTCCCAGTTTATTGTGCAAAATCTTTTTCTGTGAGCCGAGAATTGGACCAGCTGTAGGAATGAAAAGTAATATGGTGATCTATAATACCTTTTAATGTTTTAGCTACTTCTGGAACAAATGTTCCAAACATCATATAATATGTCCGAGCAGATTGGGGTCAGGCAGGTGGTCGAATCAGGCGGAGGTCAGGTAGAGCAAACGGGCAGTCAGGTCAGGCAGGAATCAGGCAGGCTCAGAGGTCGAGAGGCAGAACAGGTCAGAAACAGGCAATCAGGAGTCAGGAAGGATTCTGGAATAAGTCTTACCAGATGGCCTGACATAATCTGCCACTGATGTCTGGTCTGAAGGCTGTTTATATACTGGCAGGTGGATCTGGTGAGAGGTGATGAGAAACGGGGCAGAGCTGAGCAGGTGTGTAGAGTGACTAATAAGACCAGCATTAGTGCCGAGATCATGACAGCTCTAAATAATTATGTAGGAGCCAGTAAGACCTAAACCCGAGTGGTGCGAAAGTGAAAACGCTAGCATAGCCTATAGTCCAACACAGCTAGCTCAATAAGGAAGTTAGTTCCACTTTGAGTAACCTAAACGAGGCAAAAATGATTTAATAAAACAAATGTTTGAAGTTTTACTGAAAGACAATGCAGATTTTAGAATATAGTTAATAAACAGGGTCTGGAGAAAGAAATATTTCTTTATTACAACAAAGCCCTGGAAATTAGAAATTGGGTACACTTTATAAACTCCACAAATAAATTCTTTGAATAACGAAATCTTTTTATTATATTATTCATTTAACCAGGTAAAATCCTGTCAAGACAGCTGAAACATTTATTTTGTAGGTATTCAGTTGATGATGTGTGCACACGATGTGTATTCAAAGTACACTAAACTAAGGCTGGGTGGTTTGCATTAATCAGGTGGTGGCGGCCTGGGATGTTATCAAGCTCTGTATTATTGTCCCTCTCTGCCCTGCCATAAACATTAGTTCACCCAGCATTGTTTATATTGCTCCGCCAAAGAATCCATTCCCCTTTATTGTTAGAAGAATACTCATACGACTAAAACTGCACTCCGAGTTGTTTTCTAGTTACCCACAAAGATGCCCTGCACCACATGCAAGCATAAATGAGAGTAAATTGTTTGTGTAGGCTGCTCAAAACTGGAGGAGCTGATATCAGTCCCACTGACATTTCACAATGTCCAATTAGGAGGAAGCTCCTTTATTTAAATTAACAGTGCACTATTATAGAATGATATTCTATTATTTGCTTGCAATATCTGAACCCTCCCCAGCGTCTTTACAAAGAAGTGGAAAGTGAGTCAGAACTACCCAACAGAAGAGAATAGCTGGCTAATCACAGTTAGGTGATCCATTAGCTAGCTTAACATTAGCAATCGCTTCATTCAAATTCAGTGATGATTAAAATCTATGATTGAATTTTTTGACAAAAAAAATTTGGGAGTTTTTTTTAAGGGTATCAGTATTTTCTACAAATAACAGTTTTGGTTCACAGTCCAACATGTTTATATTTAATAGTCAGATGATGAGAAGATCATTGAAACAAGACCAGGTATTTCACTCCTCATTTAATTATATTTTACATGCTAATTTCTCAACTTTTTAAGCTGACTTATTTTAGGTGGCAATAAAAGAAAAACCAAAGCTTATTCCACCTCCACCTCTCTTAACGTAGGCGCTTGACACTGAGAGTCAGAGGCAGGGTCAGCTTGTAGGGACAGTGGAAAGGGCTCTGTTGCTGAGGCGAATGATGAAGGGTGCTTGGAAGTTGTGAATTAAATCTAAAATCAAATCAATATTTACTTTGTGTGCATTTTTTCAGCTGTGTGAACTTCATGAAAGACATCACTGATTTAAAGCGGTGTGGAGCATGCTCACTTATGTAGGTAAAAGTAGATCTTTGAAATCTGTTAAAATACACCAGAATGTGGGAAATGGCATTTCCATCTTTAAAGCCTTTTTTGGGAGAAGCCCCCCCTGACCAAAAAGTGCATCCCCACCACATTACAAATGCTTCTGACGCTCCTGGTTGTAACAACTCTCCATGTTCACTTGTATTTGGAAATAATCACATTGTGTAATAAATCTGAGGTTGTTTTTTCTGAGAGATAATCTTGAGCAAAATATTATTCACTAATTATTGTTGTAATATTTGCAAAAGTACTAATAAACACGGTAAACCACGACATTTGGAACGTTCTCTCTTACCACCAACACTTTTCTCTGGTGTCTGTGTGTGAGAATAATGACTCATATCTGTGTGAGCCGAGGGAAGCATTGTTCTGCTAAACAGCGAAAGGTTCCCCGTGGTGAAAAGTTTATCCCCGCTGAGTCCTTTGAACAACGACTTTTCAGACTCCCAACTACTTCGGTGATTGCAGAGTACTGACAGCACTAACGCTCATCTGGCTGTGGAAACTGGTGAGCAGCAGAAATTGCGCAAGCATCATTTAAGCAACAAAAAAAAAAATGTATGAATAGATTATGTGCTTCTAGATGTCACAGCTGCGCATACACGTAATTGTTTTCACAGAAAAGGAATATTTTTAACCAAACAGAACTTTCATGCAAGTTTTAAACTAAGTTTACATTTCTATTCAAGTAAATCTGGAACAATATGACAATATGAATTTATTTCACACAGGAGTGGATATGAATATGCGCTTGCTGTTGTCATATTAAAAGTCAGTGATGCAGTCACAGCCATGATATCTGCTTAATTGGTCCACGGAGGTTTCTTGCGAATATGAAGCAAGACATGAAGCAGAGAAGCCCACCTGATGCTCCTACTGCTGCCAGGCAAACTCTGTAACCCGTCAGTCACTTGTTGAGGGAGATTCGGCTCTGCAACTGCAAGGTGCCGCTGTGGTTTCCTACTGGGTTTTAGGGATTCGATTTCACCACCAAGTGTCTCTGTGATGGAGCCTTCAGCCCTTTTTTTTCTGTGTGTATCTTGTTGTCCCCAAATTCTGTGGCCTAGTGCTTCAGACTGGGATTTTCACCGATGCTGCACTGAGAATCAACATTGCAGGCAGGCTGGCAACTGTAGCCCCTAAAACACTAAATAGCTATTTAGGCATATAGCAGCTGAAACATGACCCTAGCCTCATTATCCAATATTTTCTTAAATAAAAAGGATCCACAGTGTCACAATAAACCAACCGAGGACCCGGGTCACGTTCAATTAATTAAAACGAGCCTAGTTCGAGATACGAGATAGTTCAAATGAGAGCACAGAGGAGACACGGAAGCACGATTTAGGGGAAGCTGCTCTCTAATGAGCCGATTAAAGACAGGGCGTTACAGTGGAAACCAGATATTTACATAAACTGTATAAAAAGAAACATTACCCTTTTTTCCCTGCTGTCTGAGACTAAATCAGACTAAGCCTTTTCTTTTCAGGATTTCCTAAATTGGTAAATGGTAAAGGATTTCCTAAATTATTAATATTTTCAAAATGCTAGACCAAAGAAAATTTACATGCACAAATATTGCGATCCCTCTAAATAATATGGCATCTGTTTAATATGGCAAGGCAGAGAGTAAAATTTTTAAGTGCCTCAACTATCTAAAACAATTAAACCCAAGTGTAAACATCAGGGGAATCTCCAACTATCACACTGATCAGGAAGACAGGTTCTCTGTCCTAGAGATTAATTTGTTTTGGGGAGAAGTGTGTCAACCAACCCCAGAACAAAGGCGACAAACTGTGTGAAGTTGCTGGCTGAAGCTGGCTAGAGAGCCTCCTTATCCACAGTGAGAGGAGTCCTGTGCCGACATGAGCTGAATATCCACCCATGAAGGAAGAAGGCAATGCTCTAAATGAATTTTCTGAAAGCTTTCAAGTGGTCTGATGAAACTAAATTGAATGAAAATGGGGGGGAAGCTTGTAAGCTTGAGAACACCATCCCTGACTGAGAGGAATGGGGGTTGCAGCATCACAATATATGGGTTTTTGATGCAAGATAGATTGTTGTACAAGGTAGAGGACATCATGAGGAGGAAAACTCATCCACATCTGCTGATATCAACTTCGGAAGTGAGGGAAAGATACTTAGGAAACGTATGTAGACTTGTGGATATGAGGAGAGGTAAATTCACTCTCTGAAAAGTTATCTCTCCTGAAGAAACAATTTGGAAATCATAGCTGATCTAGAATAAGAAATTTTTAGTCCAAAGCCAAACAGCAAAGAAAAAAAATGTAGATTGTTATACAGTGTTAACTATTGATATGTTTTTTAATATGCATTACTGGTTATTAAATTCTTATTTTCCCTTCACGTTTTTTTTTAAACAGCTAGATTTTGCTACTGGTAAACAATCAAAGCTATTTAGGGCAATAGTTGTCTTACTACGACATGTTTTGAGGTTGTTTGTCTTCATGGTAAAATGTATACCTTACTCAAATTTAACTTTTTGCCTTTAGAGATCAGTTTAGGGACTTAAATACTGATAGTTACCCAACGTTTTTGAGCTATATGTGAGAGTATTAAGCTTTGTTGGTTGCAGTTGTAAACAGAAATCTACACACCCACTTCTGACTTGGTTAAAATAAATGCTTTTAGTTGCAAGCAGCATATTTTCGTACCAAAATTAATAAATACCATGGCATTGTAGTTTAATCTTACCTTTCTATCATTACTGTTTTATTATATGTGGTATCTGTAGTTTCACAGACAACCATCGCTTTTCTGCTCTTATCCTTACATTCAGTGGCTGCTGCTCCAAACCAGAATGGTATGGGGCTTTTAGAGATAACAGGGTTTCCCCCTGCTGTCCTCCATCATCTGGTATCATCATGGGCTATAATTAGACAGGTAATGGAGAGCAGAGAAACTCCGTGCCCATCCCTCTTAATGAAAAGAGCCATAACAATGCATACACCGGCTCCTTGATTACTCTGATGCCTAAAAGGGTCATATCTTTTTAACTTTTTAAGTATTAGAGTGAGGCTCCAAAGCCTGGCGGGGATGGTGAATTTAGATGATGAGATGCAGTTCCTAATTTAAAGAGGGAGGGGGGGGGGGGGGAAGTTATGAGTCAGTTCAGATGAATAAATGGGTAATAAAATTGGGAATGAGGGCATGATGAGACTTTGGCCTCTCTCCTCCACCCTCAGCCCATCACCTTCTAAGCCTGTCCACCCACTCCTTTTCTCTCTCTCGCAAAATGGCAGCGGCGGTCTGCTTTTCCTATCCATTGTAACCTCTTTCTAATTTTTCCCTCACACGATCTTCCTTTCGCCCTTGATCTTTTTTAACTCTGCTTCTCCGCTCTGTCTCCTGTTAGCCGATCCATTTTTCATCCTATCTGATCCGTAGTGAGGAATGGGGAAGATATCTGCAGTAAAGGCAACAGCAGGAGGGCTTAGAGATGTGAAAATGCCTGTAACTGGGTCTTTAGAGAGTACAGAGCTCTGGCTGAGAGACTTAAGAGTTTCAGTCTGTGCTAAAGAATAATAATTTGACTTTGAATGTGAGCTTGGACAGAGGAAGTAGAACCAGAGCTGAGAGTGCTAAAGGTGGCTAAAGCTGCTCTGTTCTCTCTTGAAGTCGAAACCTTATTTTCAAGGTTGGTGGAGTAGGAAAACCAAAGCAAGGGGGAATTGTTGTGGCTGTGGAGCAAAGATTAACACCTGCGTATCATCAGAGTGGCGACAGCAAGACCGCCTTGATAAAATTAAACGTGTAATGTTTCAAAAAGATATTAAAAAGGAACTTACCTTTTAGAGTAAGTGTAAATGAAAGGTTGGTTGTACCAATTTCAACGTATTCATGTCTATGACAGAAAACAGAGTCAAATGCCACAAGGATATGAAAAGAAACTCAAGCATCACATTTCAGGATAAAATTTCAAACAACTTTTTACTACATCAAGTCTTCCTTTTTATTAGATTAAAAAACATAATTCTATTCATACAAAACAGAACCCTTCTAGTGTACCTCTGGGCTAAGTTACACTCTTTTAGTTTTTTTTGTCCACAAATAGACAATAAAGATAATTACCTGTTCTTCAAAAAGGTAAACAGCTAATTTAAATTCAGGCATAATAAATACCACCTTTTTTTCCCAAATCATTCTTACCTATGTTATTAGCACTGAAATACTTTTTTCCCCATAGTGGGGAAATTCAGGCGTGAATGTGGCAAAAACAGGTAGGCCCAGACACCAGACATACAGACAAGATGAATTAATTAATATGAATAAAGCTACATTTAAAGTTAAGCTGTACAGCAGAAGAGAAAGAAAAATAACGTGCAACTATTAATAAGGCATATTCAGATAAAAACTAAGTGTTTAAGTTGAAAATGGAAGAAACAAGGGACAGGTTATCCAAAAATTTGGAGACATCTGGTCACCCTACCGGAGGGGAGGAGTGATATTACACACTTGGGAAGAATATGTAACGCGCCTTATAATCCATTGCCTATTATATGTGGACAAAGACACACAGATACGTAAATTCACAGTGTGTCTTTTTGTTGTGTCAGGGTCCACAGCGCAGCTCATTTCAGTTTCATTCTGGCAAATGGCTGCAACCATTAAGCACAAGTCTTATCCGTCAGACCAACCTGTACAACTGTTCGAGAACCGTGATTGTAGTGGAGGGTGTATTATAAAATGTTATAAACCTGTCGCTCTGTAATATTCTGAAAAGACACCTTAAGTTAAAGTAATGGCTACAAATTTTATTGGTGTGGGAGAAGATATATGTACATTTAAAATGTACCCTACTTATTATTATTTACCCTTTTTCTTATTATTTAGCTCTAGTATGTAGTGCTGGGGTCTAACAGGTGGCTACAGATTTAGAAATTTGTGTCACACTGACTTTGTGGACAAGTGGAGAGTAGAGTGGTTCTGCCTGCTAGCCTCCCTGCCCTCACTTGTGTCCACTTACTGAGTAGTCTCATCTTATATTTCTCCAAGTAATCACTGTTCCCAGTATTCATTATGCCTTACTCAGTTGTTGTCAGATCTTTCTATTTGATCCTCTTATGCACTCCTTGCCCTTCTACATACCTCTGTGTTGGTTGTTTTCTAATCATCTCACCTGATTTCCCCCAGTCCCAGTGGTACCTTCTGTGGACTTTGCTGTAATTGTGTTTTTGGTTTGTAAGATGTTGAATTGTGGTTATTTAATTAAATAGATTTTATTTGCACCTGAGCCAGTCTGACTGCATTTTGCTCCTTAATCACCACACAAATGATAACTAAATCTGTCATAAAAAAAAAAGCCAGATTTCAAACTATCGCAGCCATCTATGTTTTTTGCAACATTTAAATAAATAAAAAACCTGAAGGTTATGAAAGAAACAGGGAGGATCCCTAAACACTGACCAGCACTCTAAAAGTTGATAAATTGACTCAGGAGTCACACAGAAATATTACGGCACAAGTGTAACTTTTCTTTTAAAGGGGCCATGACAACAAATTTCATTTTTCTGAGGTTTAGGGAGTATAATATGGTCTGCTGTGCAATGATGAGGCTGTGTTAATATCTAAATTGAATACCAAAGGACCAGCTCAGGGGCAGTCAGCTTTGTTAATTTGCTCTGGCACGTTTGACCAGTTTTCCAAAAATGGGTGTAGCCAACCAGAGTGAAGTCAACTTGGCAGACCTGCATATTATTACCGCAGCCAACCTTTTTACTGGAGGAGGGACATTTGGCCTGACAAAACAACAAGCTGACTTTTTTTTCTGACTTTTTTTTTTAATGAAATTCTTCGGAGAAGTTACATATGCAGCAATATCAACTACATAAAGCCATGTACCATGCAATCACAGTATATACAGTGATGGCATGGCACCCTTAATACTCTTTAAAGCACTGATTTTTATGTGCTTTATTTACTTATCACTTTGCTGATGAATCACTGAGAAATTACTCTTGAGGGTAAAAGCAAAAAGAAAAAAGAAAATTATGATTCTGTTCAACCCTCTGTTCTATATAAGAAAGCATCAGAATAATTTATTAAATAAACAATTTATGCGGGCTTTTCACTGTGATTGTCTGTCTTCTTTTCCTGTTCAGAGCTGGTACGATAGTCCTTTCTGAAAGAGTGTTAAAAACAGTCAAAAACAGTTTAGCAGGGTGATGGGGGTGCTATCTCCAGTGTTCAGAGAGTGTGAGCGGAGAACCCACTCTGGGCAGGTCAGCAGTCTATCAGGACAACACAGAGATACAACCATTCACACACACACACTCACAACCTAAGGACAAATTAGAGTCTCCCTAATGTGCGTGTTTTTCAACTCTGGCAGGACTCTGTAGTAACTGGAGAAAACCCACGCAAGTCCTGGAAGAAAATGCATACTCAAAACTGAAATGGCTGCAACCTACCTGAGACTTTGACCTTTCTCAGCCCTGAATTATGCAGAGTAAAACAGAAGCAATCTTAGAAGATCTAAACATGAGGTTGATAACATCTTAATTGGATGTTTGTCTTCCTTAACCCGCCCCCAGCCCCTGATAAAAGTGGTACTTCGTTCTGGTATAGCAGAGATAGCACCTTTTTGCAGTGGAAACAGAAAACATTGGCACTAAGCAGCTGCTGGCACCAGTTTAACACCAAAGCTGATTGAGCAGAAAAGTCTTTAAAGAAGCCACGGAGTGCTGGATCTAAGGATTTTTTTTTTAAATTTAGAGTTGGCAATAACTGGAAAAAAGCATTTCTGCATTCCAATTTTGAAGAGTCATTACATCAGAAGCATACATACTGTACATAGATTTTTGTATAACACCAATATCAAATATGTTGGGACTTTGTGCCAAATGTAAATAAAAGCAGAATGCAATTGTTGGCAAATCTCATAAACCAATATTTTACTCACAAAACAACATAGTAAACATATCAAATGTTATAACTGGGAACACGTTTTTTTTACCAATAAAATAAGGTAATTTTGAATTTTAAAGAGGCTGAATTTCTCAGAAGATGGGCAAAGATTCCCCTCTGTTTCTCAACAAAAATTGATAAAGCTTTGTATATTCTATCATCTTCAGTTCACGGTATCATCCAAATATTTTAAGAATCTGGAGAAATATATGTGCAGAAGACATGGCTGAAAGTAAGGGCGTTTTAGAGGCTGGAAACATTGAGGGCTTTAGCCCAGACCCAAACCTGTTTAATTTTCATGTGATTGATGCCTCATTTATAAGTAATTTAGAATTAAAATAATATACAACACCCTTCAGTTCTCTGTCTTGGCAGGGTTTTAATTAAATGATGTAATTTATTGTGAGTGGAACAAAAAAAAGGCTTACAATAACTTTTTTAAAATTGGTCATAACTTTGTATTAGTAGTTGAAGTGAATGATTAAGAAACAGAGTTTTGATTGATAAAAAACATTTAGCTGAAAAAGATAATGACAGCTTTTAGGATATTTAGAGACATCTTAATTTCTGCTAATTTTTATTCTGCTAATTTCTGCTCAATTGGACAAAAGTTTTTCTTAAACACAGAGAAACTATGTGTCAGATAAATGTGTTTCTTTTCTTATCAACATAAATTAACTTTTTAAATTTTACACTTTCCAAATGTTTCACTCCTGGCTGTGATTTGTTACATTTAAGAAAAGGAAACTAGTGGATTTTCTTTAATCTTAGTCAAATGGTAAGATCTTAAAAGCACATATATATTTTTTTATTATTACACTCAGAGCTTTCCAAACATTCGATTAAAATTGATTCTCTAAATAAGTTTCTTCTCTCATGAACCTTTTCTGTTTTACTACACATTTGCAGGCCTTCATTACACTTTTGAAGAAGCCCTCCTGTCTATGATAACAAAATTCTGCCATACATATACTGGTAAATTAACTTCAGATGTTGTCGTGCTACAAGATTTTTTACTCTTGCCGTACGTTAATGATCTCCATTACTGGCTAGATTTCTGCCATTATAGTAGTGTCTCAAGCTGAGATTTTATCTCCTGGTACATATTATGACTAACTCTGTCATTATGGGACTTAATTTCATGTAATCATTCTAATTGGGATTCATGTTAAAAATAAAAGTGCTGTGAAGGCCGAGCATGAGTAACCACTCGCAATTAAATAACCTAATTTATTTTATTTTTAGGTCCTATTATCCTCTGTTGTTTGTATTTCTGCTCAAATCCAAGTAATTAAGGTATTTTATTCATTTTTTTACTACAGTTTTTATTATTCATAATTATTACTCAGATTAGGTCCCACATGGAGAGTTGCATGCAGCAAGCACATATGATTTAGAAAAAAAAAACTATTTCTTTAAATGCAACTTTGTTGTTGACGTTCAGGTTAGTAAATAAGTGTTTCACAAAGACGGAGCATAAAAATCTAATTACTGAAACGTAAACCTTCAGTGTTGGACATCTCTTGCATTATTTTTTGTCTGGGATCCACACTGTGGCACCACACGAAATACGAGTGTGCAAGTTTGTCTATCAGTAGACTAGAGGCTGAATTTTAGATTGGAAGAAGAGATTTTGCAGGAAAAAAATAAGGATAAGGTTGGGAAACCACAGTGATAAAGCTCTCTGTAGTAGAAAATCGATAGGCTCTGTTAGGACCTAGTGAGGGATGGCATTAGATTGTAATGAAAATACCTGCCTGGAGGTATTCATCCTGTCTGCAGTCATATTATTTCATGACTAACGCAGGAGCTCTGGTATATTTGTTTCTAACACAGTATAGTTGATAATGGATTTAAAACCATTTTAATATTTTTTTAAAGTTCTGCAATCATGGTCTCTCTCTTGATAGTTATAAACCTTGTAGTATTGAATGGTTAAAATTAGACATTATATAACACCATAATCATTTAAATGTATAAATTCTATGTTACCCGAGGAATACACAGAGGAAACAATGACATTAAACAGGTGCACTGAATTCAAAATTTCAACAAACAAGACACATTTGCATCATCTAATTAGTAACCTAAATGTGTAACATTTTGAAACTTGCAATTGTGTGGAGCATGAGATGGTACGAAAGAGTTTTTGGCAGATGTTATTTTGCAAATTGATTTCTCCCTTTGTTATAGGACTTTCCTTTTTATGACAAAGGGAGGACCCAAATACCACAAAAAATGAGGAACGGGCCAAAACAGGAACAAAAACATTAATAATCTAATGAATAAGGCACAAAGACTGGGCGGGTACAAAGAAGACCAGGTGGGCTTCATTTTCACACACACTCAATTAGCAGTAGCTGAGTCCAGATCAGCACAGCATTTAAAACAGGATGCTGGGAGCCACATAAACCTTGGTGAGATTTCACAGGCAAAAAAATGTAAAACCGCCTCAACGCAATGGGTGTTAGAAGCACATATGGGACATTTCAAAGCAAGGAAACATTGCATATGTTAGCGCTATATTAAATACACTACTGTATTATTAATTAATCAATCACTCTATCAGTCTAATGACTTATTTTCATCTGCCCAGGAACAATTTATTAAACTTTTTCTAATAGACCAGGGGTTTGATTTAGGGTCCTTCATCCCCACCACTGTCAGATTGCTTAATTCTACTCCCTCTGGATTTGCCTACCTACAATCATTGTCACTGTAGCACAGTCACCTCATATACATAGACATAACCCCCCCCCCCCCCAATCATAGATTAATATTTTGTGGATGGTTGCTTATCTGATCCAAAGTCTGATCAAATTTCGTGCCTGTGCGTACTCATATCTATTAAACTGGTCATGCATCTCCAGGATCCAGTCCTGAAGTTAGCAGTATAACCTGAATGCTGACCTAGAATGCACTGATTTTAAGTTACGGCTAATTACTTTTTATTATTATTATTAAAAGCTCTGACTATGATAGAAGACATTAATGCAGTAATGAACATAAATGAACCATAGAAATCGATCACAATCGATCCTTTATTTTACTGAACAATGTGTTTAATGTTTAACATTACACAAACTAATTGATCTAAGATACAGTTTTATTCAAAATAAAACACAGATACCATTTTATTTATACAGTATTCGTAGCTGAAATATTAATACTGATAACAAGACTAAGTTGAGGATCCAATGAAAGTCCAAGATGGTGTTCTATGTTATATTTCACACTCTGGTAAAGAGTTTTTCTGTCATTTGTTTCAATTCAGTTTGAACTTCTTTCTTATATTAGTTTGGTAACATTTGATAATGGGCTCTAATTTGACAAACACATTAGCTCTGTTGTCCGCTCAAACTTTTTTCAGCTCCGTCTTTTGACCAAAGTCAAGTCCTTTCTCAGTCGGCAGGATCTGGAGAAGGCAATCAATGCGTTCATCAGTTCAAGACTGGACTACTACAATGCCCTCTTACGTTGGCTTCAGTCAGTCATCAATTTCTCGTCTCCAACTTGTACAGAACGCTTCTGCCCGATTTTTAACAAGCACGTCTAGACGTGAACACATTACCCCTGTGCTGTCGTCACTCCACTGGCTTCCAGCCCGTTTTAGAATTGATTTTAAACTCCTGCTGTTTGTTTTTAACGCCATTTATGGCTTGGACCCCTCTTACTTGTCTGAGATTTTAACTTTTCGCTATTGTGGCAGAGCCTTGCGCTCCTCGGGTCAGCTTCTGTTAGAGGTCCCTAGATCAAGACTTAAACAGTGGGGTGACCGCTCTTTTGCCGTCGCTGCTCCCAGACTGTGGAACAAGCTACCCTTCTGTCTGCTCCTTTCTATACATTTTTGGAAGGCTTTTAACGTCCAGCAGCGCTGTACCACTACAGCACCTTTTTTATTGTATCTGTATGTTTTGGGTGTCTTATGTATTGTTTTATGGCTCTATTGTAAAGCACTTTGGGTACCTTTCGGCTATTGTAAAGGGCTATACAAATAAACTTCATTGATTGATTGATTGATTGATTGATTGATTGATTGATTGATTGATTGATTGATTGATTGATCGGCAAAATAAGCTAGTCGGCAGACAGTGATTTCACAATTTTTACCCATTATAGCCTGGGATCAGTAAATCCTTCATAGCTATATTATTATTATTTGCTGCATCAAATTTCATTGGACCCTCCTATAAAAACTCTGGACCCCCTTTTGTCCCCCAACTCATAATTCTCTTGTGCTCTTGTTGAATACATTGTACATGTTACAATTGGTACAAAGACACTTTCACACAAAACAAAATTACCATTGCAAAACTTACTCATGGCAATGGTTAGAGCTGCATTTCTAAACGTTTTTATATTCCAGTGTGTGCCTTTGGAGCTATAATTTGGAATCTGAAATAACATAATTTCACCATAAATCCAGATCCAGTCATGATTAGGCCACGGAAAAGAGTCAAAACAATGATCAAAAGTGTTATCCAGGACTCCACTGCTGAAGAAATGAGGAGCGTACAGTCCCAGAAACACACAGCAGACTGTTTGTCAGGTACCCATTAATCCAGATGATTGTTGAAGTCTCCACCTGTGTCCTCTGCGGTCTCTGACATTCATCAAGCGTTTTTGACTTGCAACTTGTCTTTGACAGTATATTTACTTGTTATTACCTTCAAGCCTGACAGTAATGCTGCCTCCACGCTGTGTCTGCAGGTTTTAAAAGCCAACAATAGTTACAGGAGAAAGCACACAAACCTTTAGAAATAACTTTTCTGATTACTTTACTGACTCCTTTTCGAACCCAGCTTCAACGTTTTAAGGTTGCGAAAAGGCTCAAGTGTTTCCCATCCGTCACCTGGTCAGAGACAGGGTTACCTTCTGAGCAATATACTAGTCCTCAGAAAAACAAACGTATATAATGTGGTTTTTCTCATTAGTTGTCTCAATTAGATTAAAATTAGGTTAGAGGTTAAAGGAGCTTTAAGTAAGATATTTACTGTAAAATTATCCCAAATCATTCTTATCACCGGTGATGGAAGTGACGTTGCCTATAAACAACCAGCCCTCTCCATCAACAAAGTCTTAGTCATGTTTTTCTCCTGTCAAACCTAGGGGTACGGTGCCAAACTACTTCGGTTCAGAGTGTAGCTCGTGTTTACTTCCTGGTTCCTGGGAGTCATATGAGAGTTCTCAGGGTTTCCGAAACAGAGCGCAGCATTTGCTATTTTATCATGGCAAAACAGCAGCAGCCTGCAAACGTGAAAGCCATTAAGAGAAGAAATTGAACAGAATAAAACATCATATACCTATCCTGTGTTAGTAAAACATTCAGTGCAACAACGGACCGTTGAGTAAATGCCGGGTGTCCGTGAAAGGCATTGTGCATGTGTTGTTCCGATTTAAATAACTGTCACTAGGTATTATTACTTATTGTTCCTTTAAATGTAATGGCTTTGTGTGTCTAAAACAAATCCACATTTCTAGAGATATAGTCTTTAATTGGAATTGGAATTACTAATCACTAATCATTAACCACAAGCAAAAGAAAATGTATCTATGTATATCCGAGTTGTTAACTCAAACATGTCATGATTTATGTGAACCCGAACACAGCCACACGCAAGCAGAGCTTAGTTTAGAAAGTTTATTGAAGGTGGAGAATAGTGGAGGATGGATAAACCAACAGTCTGTACCGGGCTGGAGCAGGAGGATAGTGATGGCAGGAACTGGCAGTTCGGCAGGTGAATACTTGCAGTCCGAGCAACAGCAGCACGTCAGGATGAATACTTGCAGGACAGGATTAACAGCAGACCATCTGAGTGAATACTGGCAGGACTAGTTTAACAGCAGAACATCTGAGTGAATACTGGCAGGACTGGATTAACAGCAGAACATCTGAGTGAATACTGGCAGGACTGGATTAACAGTAGAACATCTGAGTGAATACTTGCAGGACTGGAGACGAAGGGAAATCAGGCTGGCAAGAAAAGGTAGGCGAGCAGTCATGAGCAGAGGTAACAGTAACCAACAGAACGAACCGACAGGGGAGGACTGAATGCAGGGAGCTTAAATAGGGAGGCTGACAGGTGTGATGAGTACTGGCTGATTAGTGACTGACAGGTGTAGATGATTACTGAGCATGGAATCAGGAGCTGTATGGAAGGTGGAGAGTGCCATGAAATGTCCATGGTGCAGCAGGCAAGGCTGCACCATGACATCACCCCCCCCTCCTTAAGGCCGGCTTCCAGACGGCCCAAAAAGAATCTAATAAAAAAAAAAAAAAAAAAAAAAACGACCAACCCAGGGTGGGCGGAGGGAGGTACTGGATGGAGGGCTAGAGTCTAAACCAAAACTTCCCAACCAGGGCAAACCAAAATAAAGAAAAAAACGTAGGCAAACAAGAAAGCGTCTAAACTACACTGGCAGTAAAAAACCTAAGAAAACGGTGGGGGCAACTAGAGGGCAAAGGAAAACGCCATGGGGAAAACAGGCGTACAACAACGCCAGGGGAAAACGCTGGAGCGTAAGAAAAATGCCAGCACGTAAGGAAACGGGAATCTCTATGACACCAGGGAAACAGATTTATCAAATACCAAGAAACAGAAAATCCAAAACACCAGGGAACAGAGGGCATCCAAACATGCCAGGGAAACAAAGGTAATCTAACATAACATAACATAGGAGCACTAGCAAGCACTATGGTAACACCCAACATAAACAAGCACTAAGAACTCAAAAACTAAAGAATGCTAGGAAAAACTAAGAACCGCTGAATAACTCTGAAACTAAGGGATGCCATGTAACTCAAAAACTAAGGAGTGAAAAATAACTCAAAAATAAAGGCGTGCTAAATAAAAACTAAGGGGTGCTAAACAACTCAAGAACTAAGTCAGAACTAGAACAAATGTAACTAGAGAGCACCGGGGCCTTATGGGCACACGCAGCGATGGCTGCTAGGAGACCGGCAGCAGCTAGGCCACATAGAGTAGTCGTGGAGGACGGCCAGGACGTGGCAGGCGGCGGAGCAACATCGCCCGATCGAAACATCGAGGAGGGCGGCCCCGACGTGGCAGAGCCAGACGTGGGTGTCGCGGTGGGCGACCCCGACGACGCAGAGTCAGACGTGAGCGTTGAGGTGGGCAACCCCGACAACGCAGAACTAGACTTGGGCGTCGAGGTGGGCGCCCCCGACGGCGGAGCCGGCAGGCCCGAAAGGGGTGTCGCGGAGGACGACCCCGACGTGGCAGGGCTGAATGCAGGCGTGGCGGAGGACGACCCCTACGTAGTGACATGGTCTGTTGTGGCTGGTGGCAGAAGAGGACCCTGGAAAACACTGGGTTACAGACTAAGGGTGGCGTCAAGCCACAGGACACAGGACTACCGGCTTCGGAGGTCACAGGACTACATGCTACGGAGGTTGCAGGACTAGAGGCTATGGAGGTCACCGGGCTACAGGCTACGGAGGTCACAGGGCTACACGGTTCAGGAGATTCCTGGCTACCGGCTACCGGAGGCCCTGGGCTACAGGATACAAGAGGCGCCGGGCTACAGGATACAAGAGGCGCCTGGCTACAGGATACAAGAGGCGCCTGGCTACAGGATACAAGAGGCGCCTGGCTACAGGCTTTAGGAAACGCCTGGCTACAGGCTTTGGGAAACGCCTGGCTACAGGCTTTGGGAAACACCTGGCTACAGGCTTTGGGAAACGCCTGGCTACAGGCTTTGGGAAACGCCTGGCTACAGGCTTTGGGAAACGCCTGGCTACAGGCCTCAGGAAACGCCTGGCTACAGGCCTCAGGAAACGCCTGGCTACAGGCCTCAGGAAACGCCTGGGTACAGGCCTCAGGAAACGCCTGGCTACAGGCCTCAGGAAACGCCTGGCTACAGGCCTCAGGAAACTGCGGACCCTCCTGGGTCTCCAAGTCAATGGTAGGCAGCAGACCCTCCTGGGTCTCTGCGTCGACGGCGGGCGGCAGACCCTCCTGGGTCTCTGCGTCGACGGCGGGCGGCAGACCCTCCTGGGTCTCTGCGTCGACGGCGGGCGGCAGACCCTCCTGGGTCTCTGCGTCGACGGCGGGCGGCAGACCCTCCTGGGTCTCTGCGTCGACGGCGGGCTGCAGACCCTCCTGGGTCTCTGCGTCGACGGCGGCCGGTGGGCACACCTGGGTCCCCGTGTCGCAGACAGACGGTGAACCCTCCTGGGTTACTGCGTCACGTGTAGGCGGCGAACCCTCCTGAGTTACTGCGTCACATGTAGGCGGCGAACCCTCCTGGGTTACTGTGTCACATGTAGGCGGTGGATCTATTTGGGTCTCCGCGTCACAGATAGGCGACGGACCCTCCTGGGTCTCCGCGTCGCATACAGGCGACGGACCCTCCTGGGTCCCCACGTTGGACGGCAGACTGGCATGCTGTAGACCCGCGTCGGGCGCCGGACTGGCGAGCTCGAGAACTGACTCTTTGGCTGCGGGCTGAATATGAACTGACGTCTTTGCCTTGGTCTGAGCAGGAACTGAAACTTTGGCTGTGGTGGGTTGATAAGGAAACAGTTCCTCCCTATCCCCGTAAAAGAAGTCCCATAGCTGGGTCTCATGGATCCGGGGTGCTCTAGCCGGACTCATCCGAGTAGCAGCAGTAACTGTATCCGGCTGACTCACCAGGGGAAGGGAGGTGACGTCAGCTCCAGTAGGTGCAGCAGCGGCGTCTGGCTGGGCATAGAGGGAGGTCTTGTGCCGGCGCCCCCGGCGTCTGCGCTGGGAGGAACCGGACAACCAAGGAGTGGCTGCAGCTGGCGATGAAGCAGCGGGAGCTGCGGCAGACTTAGCAGCATCATCAGCAGGATCGGCAGGTGTAGCAGAGACAGCTGATATGGAGGAGGCATGTGAAGCAGCAGTGAGAGGGACCGAGGATGAATCAGCGGCTGAAGACTTCACTCGAGGAGCCAGCTGAGTGTCGCAGAGGTGGTGACAGAGATGACCGGGAACCGAAGGGCGCTTTTCCTGGCACACTGAAGTGACCGTGATGACGTTGGGTGGTGGAGACGCAGCGTTGTTGTCAGACTGAGCTGCAGAAGTGTGCTTGCGGCGACAATCCCGGCTTTTGCGCAGGGAGGAACCGGACACCGAAAGGCAGACTGCTCCTGACGCTAAAACAGTGGAAGTTGCGGCCGAAACAGCAGCATTTGGAACCGCAGCATCGGCGAAGACAGCAGCGGCGAGAGGAGCTGAGGTTGGATCTGTGGCTGGGTCCACAGCGGGCTCAGCAGCAGGAGTTAATATGGAGAGGGTGGTGGCCAAAGGTTTGGGTGGGGGCGACCTGCCGTAGAGCTGGGCAAATGCAGCCTTCTCGCTCCATTCTAGCTCCTTCGTCAGCCCAGAGAGCTCAAAAAACGGGATGAGCTCCTCCTTGCTCCTCAGCAGATTCCGTACCCGAACCAGCGCATCCACTTGCCTCCAAGGTGGACTGAGCACGGCAATTTCATCCAAGCACTCCCGGACCTGGGCCATGAGCTGCTCCGCGCTGATCCGGAGATCATGCTCTGTTGTGCTGTTGTCTGGAAGCAGAGCAAAATCCCTCCTGACAGCCCCTGCACCGAGGTTCTGTGTGAGTGTCGGGTTCATGTGGTCGGTTCGTTCTGTCATGATTTATGTGAACCCGAACACAGCCACACGCAAGCAGAGCTTAGTTTAGAAAGTTTATTGAAGGTGGTGAATAGTGGAGGATGGATAAACCAACAGTCTGTACTGGGCTGGAGCAGGAGGATAGTGATGGCAGGAACTGGCAGTTCGGCAGGTGAATACTTGCAGTCCGAGCAACAGCAGCACGTCAGGATGAATACTTGCAGGACAGGATTAACAGCAGACCATCTGAGTGAATACTGGCAGGACTGGATTAACAGCAGAACATCTGAGTGAATACTTGCAGGACTGGAGACGAAGGGAAATCAGGCTGGCAAGAAAAGGTAGGCGAGCAGTCATGAGCAGAGGTAACAGTAACCAACAGAACGAACCGACAGGGGAGGACTGAATGCAGGGAGCTTAAATAGGGAGGCTGACAGGTGTGATGAGTACTGGCTGATTAGTGACTGACAGGTGTAGATGATTACTGAGCATGGAATCAGGAGCTGTATGGAAGGTGGAGAGTGCCATGAAATGTCCATGGTGCAGCAGGCAAGGCTGCACCCACCATGACAAAAAAGGGATGATTTGGTAACTCTTCGAGACAATTCGATCGTTACTGAAATAAAAATAAACACAGACCACTGCTCTTAAGCTAGTTAGAATGTATTAAACCAATATTTCCATGTTACAGCAATTATTTTGTTTAACAACACTACGTGAACACACACCAAGTGCTGAAATCAGACAACAAAGAACATAAAAGAAGAAAAGAAAAGAAAACTCAGCAAAGTGATAAAAATTGGAGGTAGCAGTCTTTCGGTAATTTTAACAGTTAAGCCTCACTTAATAAAACATTGAATAATCACCATTAAAACAGCAGCACATGTGATGTGAACAGCATTGAACAAGGTTTGGTCAATGCATAGAGGAGGTTTGATGCCTTTCCAAACACTAAGACAATGGCTAGCCGTTAGCAACAGTTAACTTCAACACAGCTTACTGCAAAGAGCCTCAAGATGGCGGCCGACAAAAAGCTAGCCACTAACAATGATTAGCACAGGCAACCATTGGGGAGGACAAAGGGGCGAACTAACTCGAAACAATGGCTACTGGCTAACACAATGAGCTTCAAACAAAATCCACAAAGAACCAGAGAAACGGAAGCGGACAGAAAGAGAAAGGAAAGGAGTCAGAGTCGTTGCTCAAGCATGTTGCATGGTGGGAGCCGTAGTCCATGTGCTCATGATGATTATTGCCTAACATCAGTAACTCATCGTTCAACGATAACAATTGTCCCAAAGTATTTTTTTAATTAAATTTAAAAGAAATTGTCCCAAAGTAAAATGCCCCTTAGCTGTGGGAGCTGCAGACCCTCTACCTCTAACAACATTGCCAGGATTTTGTATTGCAAACACATCGCGGTCAGAGGGATTTTGTTAAAGAACATCTGTAAAAATGGTGAAATATTGTCTGTGGGGAGCATACATTTCAGACACATGTTTTGCTGAACGTTTTAGTGGGTGGAATACAGTTTATATCTTTCCCAAAACTTAAAAGGATTCTAGAAAAAATGTAAAAGATGGATAAAGTCATGCGGCCAACCTGAGCAGCTGAACACAACAGTGATGGGTGGGTTAGGTAAATGGTGATGCTTGACACTAGTTCTGCTGTGTTTGATGTATTTTGCTTATATGTATTTAGTAACTTCTGCTTGCCTAATTTGAATTTTTGTCAGCTATGATCAGTTAACTGGACGTTTAATAGGTAGTGTAAAGTTGAATTTGCACTCCTAATACAGATTTTCACAGAAAATGATTGCCGTGGATTGCTCGAGGGCAGCATGTATCTACTGCAGTCTTCAGTAACTACATATTTTAAATTATTAATATATATTTTAAGATTGGTATAAATTGTGTATTTTTACTTGGGCTTTAATGTCGATTTGTCCGTGTTTACCTTATAATAACTTCAGGGACTTGACGTGTGACTCATTTGAAGAAAAACAAATCTGTTTTTTTTATTATTTATTTATTTATTGCCTTGATGTTAATTGATAAGGCAAAAATGCCTCTGTAAACAATGTGAGCTTCACTATCACTGCCTTATAATGTCTTTGTCGTCGGGGGTAAGCTCAGCCTGGGGTACACTGATCTTGATCTTACAGTTGGCGTTACGTCAATTGTTGTTCTTTTCATTTTTACTTGGTAGTTTAGTTGAATTTTAAGAGCTTAATTAAAGAGTTTTACGAGTATAGTATTTTAAATCTAGGCTAAAGTATCAGTATTTTGCTAATAAATTCTTGTATTTTGGAGTGAAGGTTTGTGTGTTTATTCTGTATATGTGTGTAGGGATTGCTGTTTGAGAACGCCAGAGTGCTATTTCACTGCTTTATCAATTGTTCTATAATACCACATCTCACCAGGCAGGTATTCAGAAAACAATAAGTGACCGAGACTATTCATAATTATTCATCACCAAACCTATTGCGAGACAAGAGGCTTTTTGTGTTATTTTCCAATATAAGTCTGTGACTTTAACGTATGTTTTTTTTCAGGCTTTTGTCTTTCTTTCTGTGATTCCTCTAATCTACCATAAGTGCTCTCGCACAGGTCTATTATTTTTCTTCTCTCAAGAGAGGCATCTGCTTTGGTGTTCTATCTGTAGACTGAATTTCAAACATACCATGGAGGTCACAGATATATTGAGTCAGACCTCTATTATCCAGCAGACACCACCGTGCTTCTGACAGATGGTAAACAAAGAATGAAGATGCTGCTTCCAAGTATCCCAGGGATCACATTTGTTGTTACACAGCTGAGAAATTTCAAGTTTTTCAGCTGCTCAACTATTTTTTTCTCATGAATTATTTAAGCAAAAATTCTGTAGGGCTAGAATTAAGATGTACTGTATTTACCATTGTGTTAATCCTATGTTAACCACTCTTTTTTTTTTCATGTCTTTGACTGTGAAGATCATTCACTTGCATCTGTTTCTACTGTGGAGTTACTCAGACATGAGAGTAAAACTTGCCAAAACTAGCAATGTGCAATACCCCTGCAGGTTGTTAGTTTAGAATCATGTCAAGTTTTATCTTTTCAAAACAAAAATGATCGCTATTTATTTAAAAAAGGCATGTTGCAGACAGATTTCTTGGAACGGTGGACAAATGACGTCACATTTTTGCTCTTGGGATAAATGTGAGGTAAACAGGACTCCACAAAACACGTGCAAAATCAAATTTGCAAAGGGTGCAGTTGACGTAATGACACTGCCTTAAGCTGACTGCTCCCTTCATTTAAAGTTCAAGCTCAGTTAAATCTCAGCTCGTAATACAGATCATGTGATCATTTGATTTGGTCACATTTCTTTCTTTAGAGACAACGTCCCTAGATTTACATGGCAAATATATTGACACATTTTTTTACGTCCATTTGTTTTTGGTCTAAGACTATATATAATATAAACGAAATTGCTAGTTTTAAAGGTATTTACTCAGATAACCACCTGACCAAAGAGCTTGCTGTTTTCTATGCATGCCCAGCTTTATCTACCACAGCAAAATGTATAGGTATACCAAGTTAGGGGCCTCTGAATATTTAAACTTTTTTTTAAAAATATGTGCACCTCTTATTTTTCTGCAGCAGTGAAAAATGCACCAAACCCTCTATCTCTGACACGACCAAAGGGTCATTGGCAATTGTAAATTTCCTAAAAATTTGTGTTCGCTGCATGGTGTGAAACCATGCAGAGGAAAGGACAAAGCCATAGCCAGGTGTGGTTATAGAGACTGCACCCAGTGACATCCGAGGGTTTTAAGAGAGAGAGAGGAAAGAACAGAAAATGTCAGAAAAGGTAGATATGCTATCAACCAATTGGTAAACATAATAATAAAATCACAACAGTCAAGACTCGATTTAGGATTTATAGTTATTTTTTTGCTTTCATAGGTTTTCTAAAGCTTTTTCAGTGCAACCTTTTAAAGATGATTATTGAACACTGCAAAAACATTTTGAGAAGCTGCTTTTAAACGAAACAAATTATTAAAAATGAAAAACCAAAAATGCAGCACAGCTCATTAGCTGTGTTGCCCAGCTGCTGAAGTCTTCTTTGGCTCATCTTTATTAATGTCACTTGTGATTATGGAAGGCAATGCAAATTGTGCACCACATTTAAACAGCTGAAAAACCTGGCACGGTGTTGTAAAACATATGCCCTAAAAAAACTAAGGTTTCAAAAGAAATCCTTACTCCATTTTCTGTCTGCTTTATATGAACATTTGGTGCTTTGCCTTAATGTGAAAAACACTAAATTGGATCTAAAGCCAGTTCTCTCATCATTCTCCTCAATTTGTACCAATTGACAAGATGGCACCACGGGAATCACACCCTTCCTGTAATTGCAGGTATCTTGACTACTTCACTTTGGTGATGAGCTCTGACTCTTTAGGTTGGAAGACCTTCTTGCCATCTCCCTAAACTTTCATTTTCTCCACAGGTTCAAAGCAGCCCTCTGGCTTCGTCACTTCAAAACCACAATATTGTTTCCAGTAAGAAGAAACATGTTAGGGCGTATGGATATATGTAAATTAATGCAGTCATAATAACAATGTGATTGTAAACTTAGATACATTTTTTTTAAAGCATTAAAGACCTGGGCTGAATGTGTCCTCCTGTTTCACATCTTTACATCTGGCTGTATTCACATAAAGCAGACCATTGAGCAGTCATAATCATTCTTTTAACTTTGACAAGATATTTGGGATCTTGGTTTTGTGTTTCGCTTCATTTTTGAAATTGTCATGCTTATTTTTCTATATTCAGCTCCTTTCTTTGTTTTGGGATTTGCTGCTGCTTGTATCTGTAATGTAAGAATTTTAAAGGAATTTATATTTCCTGGCTCGCGTTGCAGTCTTTAGTTATGTTTATTACCTATACATCTTAATTCATGTTTTATTTTGAAAACCCATCTTGCCTTGAGGTCTTTGTTCAGTTTACTGCATGCATTCCTGTTGTCCCAGTTTCAGCCTTTTGGTTTGAATCCTGATTTTTTTTTTTTTGTTTTTTTATGGATTTGGTTTTTGGTTTATATATTTCTCTGGTTTCAGTCTTCTTGCTCCTATTTCATCAGTTTAACTGTTGCTACTTGCCTGCTTGGGATCTATTCGTTTGGATCTAAAGTAATTTTGTCCAACTTTTCTAATGCTACAACTAGAATAACTTCTTTTGATTCATTGATTTAGTACAAGATGGTGCAGGACCTCTCGAAGCCCCCCGAGGCTCATTCACCATAGACTTTGCATGTAAATCCAATGCCCTTGATGCATAATACTGCCACCATCATCTTTTCTGCTGCCACTTCTTGACATATAACAAACGTTCCTGCTTTTCCACAAGACTTCTTTCAAAATTTATTTTCATGACAAATCATTTTGCATAACATGATCCCGACCTGCAACACTCTAGGTAGAAGAGAAGAACAAACTTCCTTGAGCCAGATTTTTCTAAGAAAATAAATAATTTGACGGTGTACATTCGTGTTTTTATAAGTGAATGGTTTTATGAAGGCATTCTTGTGTGGCCAAAACAACATTATTGAAATGTTATTGTTAGATTAATTTGTTTGTCTTTGGTTGCATTTCCTCCTTTTGGTCTATTTAAATCTGATGAGGGCACCTGACAGAGAAATCACAAAAGAAATTAGAGCACTGAACAATATCCACCGAAGCCTGGAACAAACATGCAAAATCCTTTGAGATAGAGTGATTGATTAATTCGCAGTGTAATTCCCTGAGTCATTCACCGGTGCATCTGAAAAAATAAATGCAGTGTATCGAACACATAAAAGGCAATGTCAGGCTGTTGAGAGTAAAAAAGAAAAGAAAAAAACAATAAAATGAAAAATGAGATTAGATGCAGCGAGCTCAGACCATTGCTATCATCTCAATCATGTTCAATCCCCAAGTGCAGCTGGAGATCGGATTCTTATCTGCACCTCTCACAGCTCTGTGACCAATCAATAGATTTAAGCCGCTTTGCTCTCAGCCCAGTTTGAATTTGTGAACGCACTCTTACCAAGAGATCTGCTCATTTTCCTGGCAAAAATCATGAAATTCCCCTGCTTGACATCAACAAGGTGGAGATGTCTGTCTGCAAATCACAATTCAGCTTTCCACTCTCAAAGGCCATAGTTGCTAAAAAGAAATTCAAAATCTCTAAGTATTTGATGCTTTTGCTGCATTGCTATTTTCTTTAAACCATGATAGCAGATTAATAAATGTATGTGTCCTTCTCAGGCAAAAATAGAAACAATTGTCATAAACATGCCTAAGGAACCAGTGTCCTCTGCCATGTGAGTTGGATCAATAAAGCTCCTTTACCTCGTAATCTCTCCTCACCCAGCGATTATTATCTTCTGCAAGCGGCTCAAGCAGCAAAGCATTAAAGAAAAGGCACTTCCTGTGAAGTTACCATGACATGTACACTTAAAGAGCATCCATGAAGCAGAGATCATAATTCACTCCTACTGTCTGAAACTGCAAATAATACTGAGGAGAGATTTTTTTTTTCCCCAGCCTTTTGACAGGTGCACACTGTGTGGCTAGAAAAGAACTGTTGTTTTAAAAAAAAAGTTCAGTAGAAATCTACAGATAGTGGGTTGTCATCGTAGCAAAGAGGGCAAAGCTCTGACAGAGACAATGATGGGCATGTAACTATAGTAGATGGCTAGAGTTGTATTTCTAGGTTTTTATGTGTACAACTCTGAGGAACAAAGAAACTGTAAATCCAGCAACACAATCATATAAAAACTAAAGTCAAACTTCAAAGATCTGAGCTACTCTGTATCATATGACATTTGATGCTGCTTAGACGTAAAGAATTTCATTCTAAGTCAAATAACATGCTGTTTAAAAGCTTTTTCATAGACACAAGCTCTAGCGCCTTTTATCAAAGTCTAGATTTATGTGGTCAATGTAAAGAATGACTGTCTCATCTTGGACTGGCAGTCGCACAGAAATGCAGATAAGGAGGGGTTTGTGATGTCACATTACATAATAGAAGCAAGCAGTTTCATTATATTTTTGGCACAGTCAGGGAAATGAAAGCTCATGTTTAAACAAAGAAATTCTGAATGTGAATCCAAAAACTATGGTAGCCAACAGGTGCAAAAGCGCAACAAAAGGCTGAACGTGCCACAGGTGCTGCCGCTTCTCCCAACTTTGGATTGTCAGATTACATCTCTGTGGACCTGAACCTCTGATCTGCAGAGCCAGAGCCTTCGTCAGAACCATTCAGGTTTATACTGAAGAGTTCTGGTTAAGGGACATGGTTGCAAAGTTTATGGACGACACCACTATGATGGCAAGGCAAGTTTATTTATATAGCACTTTTCAGTAACAAGACGATTCCAAATGGTGTACATTAACAGAAAAACATTACAGACAGGAAAAACAAAGAAATAAACTAGGCAAATCCTTGACTAGACTTCTTTCATACGTTATCAAACATACTGAAAGACTTAATTGTTTCTATTAATAAGAAGAAATAAACTAAGTATATTCTTGGGGATTTCTGATCTAAAGTAATTTTGTCAAGCCTTTCCAATGCTACAACTAGAATAACTTCTTTTGTTTCAATGTTTTACTGGAAAAAGCTTCATCACTAAGAATTCTTAGGTTAATTGTTTATATTCGTAAAGCTAAAGCTTGAAGTCTCTAACCTGACGTTTCTGACACTACAGCTAAAACAAACAGTAAGGGAACAAAGCACAGTAGAGGCGGCGTGTGTGTGCCTGTGTGTTTTTGTGTAATCGTGTGTGTGCACACATGTGTGTGTTAGTCTGTGAACTGCTGCAGATAGCTCTTGCAGCAAAGAGTCTGTAGCCTTCTGTTCCAGGTCACAGATGTCACAGAGCGTCTTGTTTACATAACATCCAGGGGAAATTAACATTGCATGGAAGCCAGTTTGGATAACAGCATTTGTTTTGGGCAGGCAGACTCTTGTTTTTCTGTCTGCCTTAAAGTCTCACTGGTACATCTCAATGGTGATTCCAAACAGCCAAAATTGTGGTCATTCTGCCAGGATCCAGCTTCCAGCTTTCTCTAAGATCATTCCCATCCTGCCAGCAAGTTTCAGCTGGCCTGCAATTCTGCTAACACAAAATTTCAGTCTGAGTACTGGTAGCGGATATATCCCTCACATCGTTCAGGCAGCCTTGACATGGGGTGAAAAAGCTGCCGACGTTTTCAGAATTTTTCGATACTCCAGGTAACAGCCATCTCCAAAATGCAGAAATCCTGTTATCATAAATCCAATTTTGAAAGCATTTTCAGCATTCTCGACTGAAAAACGTGTGAGTCTCATTTCCAACAATGATTAGACGTACTACAGAGATGAGGTCCACAGTCTGACACAGTGGTGCTCCAGGAACAACCTTATCCTGAACACCAGCAAGACCAAGGAGGTCATAGTGGACTACAGGAGGTCCAGGAGGTCCAGGAAGACAGAACACACTTCCCTCTACATACAAGGGACTGTGGACTGTGAACACCTCCTAGCTGGTGAAGAAGGCCCAACAACAGCTGTTCTTTCTGAGGAAACAAAAACTGTACTTTTTCCTTAGCTGCTTATAAACTTTTATAGAGGTACAATCTTGTGTCTCAGCATGACAATGTGATATGGGAGCTCAGGAGAGGAAGGATTTAGCACAGGTGGTGACTGGTGAGGACAGCACCACCCATTGTAGGATGCTGTCTGCAGGATCTGGACTGCTGGTTTATGCTGCACGAGTGCAGAAAAGGGCCAGACGTATTGCCACAGATCACAGCCACCCAGTTAATGCACTCTTTGTCCAACTTCCATCAGGTGAACATTTCAGGGACATCAACTAAAAAACTAATAGACTTAAAAAACTGCTTATTTTCCAAAGCTTTGAAAGCTATTGTCCCCTGCTGAAAATCAAATAAACTACCAACCCAGTTTACAGTCTGTTACAAGTTTGCAAACATACTACCGGTTCCACAGGTTTTTGATTCGTTAAGGAATTATTACACTGTCTCTTACATGCGGATGTAATACATCATAGCTTCTCGGGAGTGTTTGGTCATTCATGCAAATTACACAGTTCTTGAAGATATTTGCTAATGGCTATATACACACTTTTTAACTTCTCTACAAATGTTTGTCTGATACATTCATGCATTTGCACAGTGGTTTATACCATCTTGGGAAATGACCGCTATCTGTCCTTTTGACTCTGTCTTATCAAAGGCTAAGGACTATTTGCACACTTTTCACTTCTCCAGGGATGTTTGTCTAATACATTCCTGCAATTGCACAGTTATTCACAATAATTTACATTGTTTTGTAAAATTACTGCTATCAGTCTTGTTTGTCTTGAACATTTAAATAAATCTTAGCAGGTGCTAAAGACCATTTGGACACTTTTAGCTTCTCAGAGGTGTTGTAGGTACATTCAGATTGAAAATATACTGTATGTTTTGATTTGTGTCTGTGTTATTTGTGAAGTTCTGAGCCGGTGTTCACCAAAATTTCATTCTGGTTACATAATGACAATAAAGACTCTTAATTCTTGAAATGGTCAAATGTACTGCAACGGAAAAAGGCTGCAAGTGCCAAAATCAACAGCAAGTTAAAAAAAAACCTGCAAAGGGAATAAAGAAGATGAAAAATTGGTAATGAATGGCTAAGGCAGGCAAGGAATGCTGGACATCTACTCACTCTAAAGGGCTTTCAAAAATCTGACGCCACCTGACTGAAGATCAGGAGTATGTAAAGGGAGGAGAACAGGTGAATGGAATGAGCCTGATTATGCTGAAACAGGAGAAACACATGTGCAGTCTATGATCTTGATTGCAAGTAGTCAGCCGAAGCCAGAACATGACAGGTAATCTGACGCCAGCTTCACGCTGACAATGTTCCTTGTGCGCTCTGTCCTTTCATTCCAAAGTGTGCTGGACAGCAGTTCTAACTGGATCTGTTCATGCACCCAGACAGCCCTGCACCCCTCCCTCCTTTATTTTAGAATAATGCCAGATCTGCTTTACACTCTCTGCGTCTGACTTCTTGCCTGGCTCATCCTGTTTTTAGATATTGACACATTTCGCTCTGTCATCTGTCACAAACAGACTTGATCTGTATTGCTGATGGACAACGGAGGAGGGTTCTCTGCTCTCTGTTCTAGCACCACTGTGGGAAATGTCCTATTGACCAGAATGGCTTTTATTTGTTGCATAACGGAGAACGCACAAATGAAGGAATGTGTGTGTGAATGAGGGATCAGCGTACATGTCTTTACTGAGTACCCCTACTCCCCCAAGTGGTTGGCACACTTCCATTATTTTTAGCAAGATTGCAGCTTTTTCTTATAAATTTGCTGTTGTTTTCGGTACTTGCAGCTGTCATGGTTTTTAGGTGTTTGGCCCACATGCAGAACACAGACGGGAGACAAAAGCAGTTTAAGATGTTTATTTGGCTCAAGGGTTCACAAAGAAGTAAGGCTCACTGAGTTAGCCGCCAGCTACGATCGAGACGTCGGGATACGAGACACTGTGAAAAGAAAGGAACAGTTTAAACTAAGGCTGGTACGGAAATCTAAATGTGTGATGCTGCGCTTACTGCCAGGTATGTGCAACCTATCTGGGGGGAGCGGAGTGGAAGACGGATTCTTTCTCTTTGTGGAGCTAGGTGACTGAGTGACAGGAGGACTAGCAGGTGGAACGGAGGAGGGGAGCCCGAGCAGCACCACAGCGGAGGCAGGAAGCAGAGAGCAGCCGAAGGAACCAGGGTGAATCCAGGAAGGAGGTTCTCTTGTCCGTCTTGGTAATAGCCAAGGGGGCTCGAGGGGAACGCCAGAGCAAAATCTGAGCACAGGGATTCAGGAGCTTGGTTGAGACTTCGGCGCTTTAGCAGAGCAGTCGGTGAGTAATCCAAAACACAGAGCCAACTACGAGGAGACAGGAAACACGAGTTAGAACCAAGAACATGAATCACGCAGGGACAAGGAACTGTCAAGAGCCAGTGGCCACTAAGCTTACCACAACGGTTTAACACTCCGGCGTCCTTCAGCTGACTGCAACCTGCTTTTAACACCAGGCTGAGCGGTCGTAATGAGCTGCAGGTGCGCGCCACGCCCACCTGTCAACTCTGATCACATGAAAGAGAGAAAAACAGGCAGTGCATGCAACACAGCCTATCGAATCCTGACAGCAGCATTTTTCAGTACTTGCAGCATTTTTTTATTTTGCTTCTATTATCTGTGATTGCAGCACTTTTCTTTTGCAGATTTTTTCTGTTTCGCCGTTTGGAGTGGATTTGGCCGTTTGTTGCACTCTTTCACCTGTCAGCCACAGTATAAGAAAGAGCATGCCTGATACAAACAAAAAAGAAAACAAATGTATTTGTGGAACAGGACCAATGTGTCTCGTTCCAGTCTTATGTTAATGTCATCACAATCCTATTTGTTTCCAATATAGTATTCCAAATTTGTTTGTTGTTTCACCTGTTAGAGACATCTGTAATTCTACAATGAACTAAGCATTTTTTTGTCACCCACAACAAAGCCACTGATTGATATTCCATGATATCCTAATCAAACTGTTTTCAAAGGGCCGACTTCTATCAACTGGCCCTATTTGCGCGTGATTCAGCTAATAATTATCTGGCCAAATGGGGGCCACACAAAGTCTGCATAACGCATTGAACACAAATGCCCAGATGGTCGGAGGATCATTAGGTATTGAAAATGCCTACAAGTGAAGCAATACAGAAAGTGTCACGGCAGCTGTTTATTTAAATTTCAGTAAAGAAAAGCTGGGGATGTGGATTATTCAAACAACAACAAAAAAAAAAACACCAACATGTCAACAAGTAAGCCGTTGTTGGGTTACAATGATGCCAACCTCTTTCCTGCTGTGCCTTTCACTAGATAACGACTCAAGCAAAAGCATGCAGGCAACAAATAAAGGCTGGTGACCATCTGAACTGGTTTGTTCAGCTGTGTTTCTTTGTCATGCTGGGTGATGTAAACAAAGTCAAACAAATATTAACACTAGAGACTTCAGTACTGTTCTCTTAAGTGTTTTAGTGCCAACTCTTGCTTTGTTTCAGAGCAACAACACAGAGTTTGTCTTTTATTTTAACAACCACAGTCTGAACAAGAGACATACATGAATAGCAATGCAGGGGATATTGCACATATTCTAAAGACAGCATTCACCAGTTCTTCCTCCATTAGAGCCTTTGTTTTTAATAATCATGCTCACTGCATCTGGGTTCAATATTATCAACAGTTGGCCTGATTTTGTTACAACACCTAATCATCCTCCCTTGGGTGACTTGAGCACGATTCAAAGAAAGCAAGCTACATATCAACACTGAAGGGAAATTTATTGCAGTTATTAACATCCCCATCCTGAGGGATACTACAACACTAAATCAAGCAGCCATTGTGTGCTGCACTCAGACAGTTACTGTGAATGAAAAATAAAAACCAAAAATCTTTTAGATTTTGTTCACCATTGATTCATCCAGTTTGTTATGATATGATGTGATGATGAAAAATGTTCAGTGCTTATAACAGAAAATAGCTATGAAGATAAGGATATTATGTTTGCCCTAAAAACATGTCTCTTGTAAATAACAACAAAAATGTACTCCAAACCAAAAATGTACTAGAAATTTACAGTGTAGGAATTTTTATCTACATTGAACAGATATTGTTTATAGGAAAGTTTATGAAACACGTTTTTTCTATCCCCAATTTTAACCAAGCTAAAATTTGTCTCTAATAAATGTGTTTTGTTTTTTTTGTTGAAAGGTAGCTTGCTAGAATGTGAAAGCATTAGTGTTCCCTCATCTTTAGTCTGAATTTACAAAAGGATAAAGTATAATTACAGCAGCAATTAAAGGACAAGCTGCAGTGTACTGCTCTTTTTACTGACCTTTTCAAGATTTTAGCTACTGCCAGCCACATATTATTAAAATAAAAGTATCAGACTATCTGAAACCGTGGTAGAATGGATTTTCCTAAATAATTTACTGTATGCATGAAGAGAGGTATACCCTCCAGTTCTATTTTGTTTTGTTTCGTGTGGCTAAAGGTGTTCCTCAAGGATCACTGCTCAGCCATTTAGCTTTGAACATAAATGAGTTTAACAGCAGAGTAGTATATGCTCATTCATTTTATGCAGACCTCACTGTCCTCACTTAAGGTCAGTGTTCATGAATTACCAATAAGAAAGTGTCTGGGGGAGAAATGGCATCCGTTGGAGTCCCATTGTAAAAACCATTGCTAACCAAAGAAAACACTAATCCGTGTTTTAAAATGACCCACTACAGCAAAACCTCACATCTTTTTTCATTCATAAAGTAAATTGTTGTTTAAAAAAAGACTTCTTTTTGTTTTAACACGGGTTATCTTTGTCTGGTTTTAAAGATTGTTTGACAATATCAAACAATAAAGTGTGAAAAAAGATCGGGCAGTGAATATTTTTTCAACTACACTATTTATCATCAGGTGTGGATTTAAGAAAATTTACTTAATCTGTCATCTACATCATAAAAAAATAACCTATGTCAAAATATGCACTCCCTCTTAATTATTATACAGTGTAATGGATGACGCTGGTGAACCCAATATTCGGCCAAAGAAGGAGTTCCGATTTAAAAGGTTTATTGAAGGGGACGAGTAGTGGCAGGTGAGGCACGCAAGCAGAACCAGACTGACCAAGGGTTGCAGGCAGTGACAGGCTAAACCAGTGAAGAAGGCAGGGAGTGACCAGAGCAGTCGATGCGGACCGAGGATCCACCAGAACAGGCAGAGCAAGCGGCTAGAACTCACAGGGAGACAGGGCAGACTTGTGCAGCGCGCAGACACTGGCAGCATACAACAGTGAAGGCTGAACACAAATAAAACAGAAGGGTCCAGCTAGCTGGGCACGCAGAAACTGGTAGAGGCCCTGCAGCAGAATACTTGAAGCAAGAGGAGACGTTCTGGCAGGGATGAGTTGGCTGAGGCAGGTACATATGGACAGGGAAACAGGTGAGCATAGTTGGAAGTAATTACTGGCAGCAGGTGGAGCTGATCTGGGCTAATCGACTGGTGGCTGAGGAGACTGAGCTGACTGGATAGTGGCTGAGAGGTGACAGGCTGATAGGATGGTAGAAGTCCAAAACAAACAAATAAAAACCTAAATCATGACAATATAGAGCATGTTAATTCATGTCCTGAATTAACTGTGGTTAGCCACATTTACACATTTGCTCTGATAGACTATATAGAATAAGATGTACACTACCAGACAAGAGTTTGGACTCACCTTCCCATTCAGCCCTTTGTCTTTATTTTCATTACTATCTCTGGGATCTCCTTCAGGACTGCTGGGAAACCATTTCAGGTGATTACCTCATGAAGCTCGCTGAAAGAATTAGTGTGCAAAGCACTAATCACAACAAAGGGAAGCTATTTTGAAGAATATAAAAGATGTTTTTTGTTGTTTCAAATTATCTGTTTGCTACATAACTCCATATATTTTTACTTAATAGCTTTGATGTCTGCACAATTTATCTAAAACGTAGAAAGTCATGTAAATAAGGAAACACCATTGAATGACAAAGGTGTGTCCAAACGTTTGACTGGTGGCGTATATCAGTGCAACAACAGTGTGATGTGTTGGCACATATGCTGACCCATTGAGTAACAAACCCTTAATTAACTTTATTAAGGAGGAAGATTTGTCCACACAAAATGTCCAGAAAATCTCCTAAAGTTGGTAAACTCATCACAATACTTGGACATTTACCACACATTAGAATTATCATTGTAAGTGCATTAATATACAAAACCATTCTTTGAATGTTTGGCACAATCAGTGACAATGATCAGAGTTATAATTTATTTCTAGAAAGGATTTAACTGTCCAGATTAGAGCACACGCTCTTTTGGTTATACAAATGAGAAGCTCTCTGACTCACTCATTTATCTCAAGGGCCTCATGGAAAAAAAAAATCCTCCCTGAAAGCTGGAATTAGAACAGTCCGAATTGTTCTGGGTAGAAAAAGAGTTGAAAAAAGAAGCATCAAATCTGAAGGTACCCTACTATTGTAGTCAACTCATGGTAAATAGAGAGTAAAAGGTTCTGTACCAGGTTCTAAACAAACACAAGGACGAAGCAAACCAAAGTAAAATATAGGAAATAATTCTACTGGATTCAAGTGCGTTATAACAAGCGGTGGATGTTTTTGTCAATAATATATAAAAACTTTTCATTCCCTGGCCTCCAAGGCCAGTGAGTCACAAAGTTAATTCAGACAGTGAGCAACTGTTCCAGGACTCCAGTGTTATTTTAGTTCTGGCAGCATGAAATCATTAAACTAATGATCCGAGTGTTTGTTTTGATGGTCCATGTTTAGTTAGTGACGTCCGAGTATTTGGAGAGTGATTCATGTTTGTGTCTCTCGTTTATTTCTGTCGTCAAATATTCCAGTTCCTTCTTTTTCTTCCAGGCTCTACCCTCGTTTAAACACAGCACGTCCGTGAAAATATCACTGACTTGTGCTGCCACGCCCAACCAGACAGACCAGTCCCAGCAAAAATCATACACTAAATAAATACTTTCTACTGCACACTCAAAATTTAGGCTCCCTTGAGTGGTGAATTTTGTTTTCTTCAAATTCATAACTTTTCTGCATCTGACAAGCGTAACAAATGTTTTTTAACTGCAGCTGGTGGAGCTCACATTTAAACCCAAAATTATTCATATCTCTGGTGAATTAAGATTCAAACTAATTTCATTTTACCAGCATATTTCTACTGACTTGAAGGGACATTAAGTATTTTTAGACCTGCCTTGAATCTGACCTAGAATCTGTGGATGGAGCTAAAGATGAGGGTGATGGCAAAGAGTCCTTCCGACCTGCAAGACTTGGAGCTCATAGGCGATGCAGATGGTGAAGTGGTGAATTGCAGCCAAACGGCATTTTCACTCCGTGTCAGACTTTAATCATAGATCAAATTTATCATAAGCATTTAAAACCACAGTGTTATTCATGTTTGCACTGGTGACACATAACTATACATAAGGACCTTTCAAATAAATTAAAAAAAATGGCCAACTATGTAGCATCAACAATATTATCATAAAGGTATTATATCAAACACTACAGTGGAGTATTTTCACAGGAGTATGTAAAATAGTTTATTTCTGTTCGTAATAAAACCACTTGCTAATTCTGTGTATTTTACCTATTTCTTTAGATATATATTAAGTGGGAATCATGCTCCCTACAAGTAAGGTCATATGATTTTCCGACTATACAGACTGATTATGAATTTTCATCGGGTAACTGCACAGGTATCTGCCACCATTTCAATGCCAGGATTTACGTGGCTCATATTGTGCAGAGAGGGACTTAGAGTCTGCTGGATATCATTTTCATACATAAATTAGCCTCCAGATCAAAAACACATTCAATAATCTGTTTTTCCTCCTCGTGTTTATAAATATCACAACATTTCATGTATTTATTAAAATGACGCTACGGGAATGTGTAGCATAGTTAAAGCATGTGAAATCTAGTCATGTGTAGGATTTGAATAAATTGAAACAAAAATGTTTCAAAGGAGAACAAAGTTAATGTTTATTGAGATGCAGAAATGCTTTTCTTCTTCCTTTCACAACTTATTCGTTATATATTTGTAGATTATTGGGAACTTTTGCAGTATTTCTGAAGACATTGTGTCTCTCATGTGTCTTTTATATGCCTTTAAATGCTAAACAAACAAAAGATTCAGTTAGAAAACTATGTTGCTTAACCAATTCCCAACATGACCACTACATCCCCTGCACGATTTCTTTTGGGTTTAAGAATTTTACATTTATAAAAGCTCTTTAATTGGACCTATTTTTAAGATTAAAGCTTTGTATCTTCAAGCAGACTAAAAAACAAAGCGATCCACTCAGTCTGGAGCACAGACTGTCTTAATAATCACCCTCCAGAGTTTCCATGAACACCCTCTCTGCAGGAGCTTTCGTGTCAATTTGAAAACCCTCCTTTACTTGCTCATTAGAAGAGGTGGCAGGCAGAATAAGCAGCGCCGATCTGACATTTCCTGCAACACAAAGCAATTAATAAGGCAATAATGAGAAAATATTCAACTAGAAAACTCTTAAGATCTTTCATTCTCACTGCTTTCTGCGCATGTTGCGTTGCTTTTTTTCCCCTTTTTATTCTGTACAATCACAGCAGGAAAGCTGGAATGATTTTAAAATACTGACTGCAAACACCAACTCACCTTCTGTTGCTTTGGACATCTCTACAACAACCAGTGAATTTGAGAAGATTCTGGAAAGCCTACTTTATTACATTAACATAGTTCACCATTAAAAATATTTATGTATTAAAATAACACATGTATAGAATATATATGTGACTGTTATACGAAGGACACACACACACACATATACCATATATACCATATATATATATATATATATATATATATATATATATATATATATATATATATATATATATATATATATATATATATATATATATATATAAGCTGCTCCCCATCCTTTCAGCTTTTAGCTTTTCAAAGAGTGATGAAAAAGGGAAATTCATAAAGCCGTAGGACTCACACAGGTATTGGCAGGACATTGAAATGAATGAATAAATCAGCAACATATGATATGAGATGGAGAAACAGAAATGATGAGAGGAATTCTATAAAACAGGCATTAACTCCTCAGTGGGAAAGAAATTGAGTTTTGCCGTGACTAAGATGAACAGGAGCGAGCCAGTTTCTGCTTTAACAACCAGCTAAATCACTCAGGAGTCGAATTAAAGAAATTAGAGAATATTAAAATGTCTGAGATAGAATCATCTTTGCACAGGTGGAGAAAGAGGCTTTATTCAATACAATCTATTCAATCAATTGAGATGTTGGAGATGTACCGAAAAATCTCCTACAAGGAGTTACACAGAACCTCACTTTGACATTAATAGTATGTTTTAAAAAAGTTTAGATTGTGTATGATTTTGCATCAGGATAAGAGGTTGTATTTCGTGAAAATGTGTTGAACTCCGTATGGGAGCTTTCTGAATTTTCAGTTAAAGGAGAAATAAGTAATAATGACACTCTCCTTGCGGGTTGTCAAGTCAAGAGAGATGAGGACGTTGCACAGCTAAATTCAAGATGACGAGTGAAGACGATTCAGCCAAAGTAGGTTGTTATTGGGGAATAAATGTGACGAGTGAATTTCTCCATTGTGAGATCAATAAAGACTATCTTATCTTATCTTAAACAGCTTGCCCACAGAGACATGGAGATCCAAAAAGGGCCAACAGCCTGCCATTGACAACAACCTCATTGGTCCGTTGCTGCTGTGAAACATGGCCAAATACAATTCCCACCGACCCCACAGAATTTATACCTACACAGGATAGGTATATGCTGTTGTATTCTGGTCTATTTCTGGTCCGCTTCTCTTACTGGCTTCCATGTTTGCAGGCTGCTGCTGTTTTGCCAACATAAAATACCAAATGATGCGCTCTGTTTTAGGAACCCTGGGAGCTTTCATATGATTGGCTGAGGAACCAGGAAGCAAACATGAGCGGCACATTGCACCAAAGTAGTTCTGCACCGTACCTCTAATTTTGAAAAGAGAAAAACTTGACTAAGACATTGTTGATGAAGAGGACCGATTTTTTATAGGGAATGTTACTTTATTTAAAAGAGCTTATTGCTCCTTCAAATATGTGAGCACTGATTATCAAGGCAAAAGGTGTTTTGAATTAACAAAGCTGCAGGTATTGTTCCATAGGCTACATTAGACTTGAGATATAACAGCTGTTAGAGGTTAATCATAGACTCCTTTTTTTGTTATTTGAAAATATTTACCCATAAATTAACGCAATCAACTCAAAAATCTTACTACAAAATAACAATTGTTGTGATTAAACACATCCTGAATTGGTTCAGTTCCGCCTTGTGGTCAATTTACAATCTCTGGCTCTGTTTAATTGTTGATAATCTAGTATAATCTTATGTTATAATAATGTAGCCAATCAGCCAATCAGCACGCAGGCTCAGCCTGGCCCGCCCACTCAGCTCTCACACAAACTTAGCAAAGAAACAGCTGAGAGAGACCGCAGCAGCGAAAAAACATGAACAGGGGAAGTAGCACCGTTTGGCTTTATTTTAATACCGTAAATGAAATCAAGCTGTATGTTTTGTAAAAAGCCGGTTCATTTCAGTGGAAACACAACAAATTTATCTAAGCACGTGAAAAAACATGAAAACGTCGAGCCCCAGAAATGGAGAGAGGAGACGAAACTTCTCTCATTGCCCCGACAGACCCACAGACGTCTCTGACTGAGGCGTTTCAGTCCTCCAGGGAACATCCAGGTAGATCAGTGGATGGATGGATGGATGGATGGATGGATGGATGGATGGATGGATGGATGTTACTGGAGCCCACACATAACATGTAATTAAGACCTTGAAAGAACCCAGTACATATATTAAAAAGTGTTATTTAAGATAAGATAACATTAGCTTATCCTTTTTTTATCCCACGACGGGGAAATTTATAGGATTAAAGCAACAGGCAGGTGCACACAACACAGACAAAATTACATAAGGATTGAAATATATAAGAGGTGGATTAGCGAAAAAACACTGAACATAACATTATTATTATTATTATTATTATTATTTAATTGTAATAATAAAATAAAAACCACAAAACCCAAAAGGTCAACAGTTTCATGATACATCAAGCTTAGGGTCTGGCTAATATACAGCAGGTCAAAAAAGGCCATATTTTGGCTGCAGTGCTTGCTGTTCTCTTATGAAGAAAAGATCAACTAGTGCACTAAATTCAATAGATGGGTTGAAAATATCCAGTATAAAATAAGTGCTACAAATGTTACAACACTTTTGTTCATATGGCAGCAGAACATTAAAATAAAAGTGCTCTTTACACTACTTTTGAATTCATTCTTGGAGTTTGTAAATACAATGCGATTAATCGCGATTAATCAGGGCGATTAATCGCGATTAAATATTTGAATCGTTGCCCAGCCCTAATATATATATATATATATATATATATATATATATATATATATATATATATATATATATATATATATATATATATATATATATATATATATATATATATATGCGCATTAGGGTCACTTAGAGATGTCTTTAAATTATAATAGCATTGATACAGTCTAGACATTGTCAGTGTGGTATTCTGTCTATAATGGAGCATGCAGCACAGTCACCAGATCTCAACCATACTGAGATGTTGTGGGAGCAGCTTGACCGTAAGCAGTGCCCATCAAGCCACTCCAACTTGTGGGAGGAGCTTCAGGAAGCGTGGGGTGATATTTCCTATGATTACCTCAATTTATCGACAGCTGGAACGCCAAAGGCTTTAATTGCTGCAAATAGAGGATTCAGAAGTTTGAAGGACAAAATGATTTTTTTCATGCACAGATAATTGTTTCCAACCTTGTCAATGTCTTTATTATACTTTCTATTCATTTTGCAACTGATTTGCTTAATAAAATGTGAATTTACTTGGAAACAGATGGCATTTTTTGGGATACCCCAAAATTTTAAGCCATAATGTAAATGCAGTCTGTAGGATTATTGGGTTGTTTGTGGACTGCAGGAAAAAATTATGTTCTGCAAAGATTGCAATCCAGCACCTTACCTTCTCACTTTGAGTCAGCAGTGCCAACTATCTCATCATCAAGCATGTGTTTTTATGTGAATCACCTAGTACAGTTAAGCCAAAAATTATTACTTTTCCTGGCAGTTTTTTCATTTAACTGAGCAGTTTGTGTCTGATGGGAAATGAGACCGAAATACCACTGAAGTTAATAAAAAAAAGGTGCATGAGTTATGAAATAAATCATTTTTCTTGGGCTTAACTGACCTTAGTATCCAATGCAAGCATTTTTAAACTGTGTTATAGTGAGTAAAAGCTTGGTTAGGTAAGAAGAATACTTCTTTTGACTTTCAACCATAAAATATAAATATGCACACCTCAGTGCATCATAAATATTTCAGATGGAAGTTGGAAGCCATGTAAAATTTGATCAAGCAGAGACATTGGCTCCTGGGCCAAACTTTAGACTTGTCTGTGATTAATTTCTTACTTGTAAACCTCTGATTTTCTCATATTAAACATGTCCAGATATATTTGTGTAGCATAATTAAACCCTGTGAGTTGATACGCTCTTTTGGCCTCAAGCCTTTGCTGGTGAAACAGCTGTTTGAAGGCGGTGCCAAAGCCAGAGCATGCCTGACTGATAAATTTGGCTAAAACTACAAATTTGTTTTTGTTTTGTTTTTTTCCTATATGCAAATGTATGTTCAGAAAGACAAACACAATTATTCAAAATGCAGATAATTACAATATCTTCAATTCCTCCCCAAATTCAGAGCTACAGGATACAGGACGAGGAAAGCCTGCTCTGCTTTAGCCAACATGGCAGATAACAGAGGCTTCTGGCTCTCCCTGCACATTAGTCTCAGACCTGCATGCTTGCAGAGGCATGGTACTGCTTAACCTTTTTGATTACAGTTCAAGTAGCTTGTTTTGTGCGTCAAATAATGAAATAAGAGGCATCAATTTCAATCAAGTTTCCCCATCAAGGTGGATTGATCCAGGATGTTTGAATCCATGCCTTAAGAAGAAGTTGCAGCACATTGCATGTGTCTGAGAAGAACTTCTGTTTGGCTTTTAGTTAGTTAGGAAACAAGGTGTCTAATCTTGCAGCTGAAATAATCATTTTCCATCAATAACTTATTTTTCATGTGAGTGGCGACAAAAATGAAATGACTGGGAAGCAATAGTCATTTTTTTTTTTAGCAGGCTTCTCACCCAGTGATAAACCGAATGTATTTCTTGTAGTTTCTGGATCAGACACCTGTTGATTTGAAAGTACGTTCTCCCAGATTTTATGGGCGCAGCGTGTTGATAAAGGGCCAGGATAACGCGATGAATTACTTGGCCGTCCTGCTCTTTTCCTTTGCGGTTCTAATTAAGATCACCGCTCTGCAGCACTAATGGTAATTCACAGGTGTCCGCCGCCTGGCAGTCACCATGACAACCTCAAGGTATGCTATCTAATCCGTAACACACACACACACACACACACACACACACACACGCATGAATTTTTATTCCTGCTCTCTTATCAGGGCTGATTAATCCGGACAACAAACACTGCTCACTCTGGCGTGGGCAACCGGCCGCTGATTTAGCCTCTACAGGAAATTGAGGCTGTCTGGTAAAAGTCAAACCTTAAACTGCCTTGTGGTTTGTAAACAGACCTTTGAGGTTTGCTCATGAAAAAGCACTAAAGCTCCTTGTGCGGTTGCTCGGCCCAGCTTTATTTTATTTTAAAAGTGATCATAACAGACGATTGAGCACACCAGGGTCGATTTAAGCTCATCTCCACCCACCATCGCACGCTTTCAGCGCCCAAAAGTGAACGAGTATATTTTTAAACCTCATACAAAGAGCCCTCCGTTCAATGAATTCTTTTCTATTTTCTATTTCCAAAAAAAAGAAAAAAGAAAAATCATTCAAACATTTTCTCTGGAGTCTATTTGTGTTCCCACTCATAAAGATTTATGGCACAAGCAAGCTGCAGCAGCTTGCATGTGATTTAATAGGTCACGTACAAAGCTTGCAACATTCATTTATTGCAGTGCTTCTTCCTGTGTATTTGTATACCTTTGCAGAATTATTGAGCGGACAATCAGCTACTTTACACATCATCATTGTTCATAATGCAGCCAGTGTCATTGTTGATGAAAAATCAAATCAGTCTCATAACTCAGAAGTCTCCATTTTATCCTGGGAGTCAACGATTGCACTTACGAGTAAGAGGAGAGGAGTTCTTGTACTTGTTATTTATTGCTATTTTACTATAAACCGTAGAGGAAATATCACATCCAAGACTAATGAATATGTACTCAGTTATCCATTACCTAAAAGTTAAAGTAATTAACATTTTACATACATTTTTTTTATCTGCAAGACAAACAGCTCTTTGTCTCAGCTACACACAATTAGTTGAGTGAGTGCTGTATTAAAGACAAACACTCTTATCTGAATACAGACCTGAAAGTTATGAAGCTGTTTTTCTATCAGCTGTAAAGAGGAAAGTAATCTTATTTTTCTAATTTAGACCAAGAGGGGGGAGATCAAGATGGGAAAAGGGGGCAAGGAAAATTCGAGGGCACATCAGAATCCGCTCTGCACAGGACTGGTTTGGTTTTTCCAGTCTTTTCTCTGATGTCTCACCTCTTTTTTGCAAATTGTGACTGATGGATCTGGTCCTGCAGCTGTTGCTCACCAGGACTAATCAGGAGGAGCTTAAAAGGAGCAGGAAACTAAAGCCCCATTTACACTACCCTTGTTAAACCGATCCATGCCAAGCTCGGTCCGAGCTTGGATCAGTTAACCAAGCCGAGCTTGGTTCTTACGACCGTTTACACATCACGCTATCATGGTTCCTCGCCTACTAGTGACGATCCATACCATTCAGGAAGTTATGCTTGATTATAATTGTGATATTTCGTCGTTTACGTAGAGTCAGGCGAGACGGCAACTTTTGGTGAATTTACTTGACAGAGTCGGCTTTTGGGAAGTGGATAAGACAAATTAACGTCTAATAAGGATTTACAGATGCAGGAAACGACAGACACTGAGGTTCATCACACTGCTAAGCAGAATCATCACTGGAAATCGTGTGTCACAGTAGGGAAGCTGGTATTTTCATGAATTTCTGAAATATCAGCTGGCTGTAAGGAGATGACACAGTCTGCTCATGCTCTCTTTGTTATCAGATAACCGAGCTAGAGAAAAACCGAGCCAAACCCACTCATCTAACTGAACTATATTTAGCGCGGTCTGGTTGTGTCTGGCTCGGTTCAGTTTAGTTTGCGTTCCATTTACACTCGATAGTTATCTCAGTTACCGAGCTCAGACGGTTCTCGGCACGGTTAAAAAGGGGTAGTGTAAACAGGGTATAAGGGAGAGTGCTTTCAGTGTGGTAATCAGGCCTACATTCTCAAATGTCAATGCTTGCTTTTTCTCATAGTCTTTATCTTATTTACCAGGATGCTGCCCGGGCTCAAGCTGGAGTTCCTTTGCCCTGGGAATCAGGTCCTAGGTCCGTGGATCCAAGGGGATAACTTCTGCGTGACTCCTATCTCCAGTGTTTCCTCTGCTCCTGGAAATAACCTCCTAAGAAGGACCTCTTGCTCCACTGAGGAACTCCCACTCACCTCGCTGTCCACCATCTGATGCAGACCACTTCAATGCAGACTCCTTCCGAGAAACAAGAAAAAGACTGTCCATTCCTACAAGCCACCAAACACCACCGCCTGCCAACCATAGTCTCTGTGGAGTCATCACCTCGCCGAGGAAATTCCTGTTCTCTCACAAAACTAAAGCAATACACTTCTCTCTGCAAGATTCCTCTGTTGTCAGCTGTTAAACCATTGGCAACTTACATCTCTTCCCCTGAGTCAAGACAGACCCCCACCAACAATTCAGGAGGTCCAACTTATTCATCTTCCATTTTTAATAAACATGTTATCATTCAATCTCTGTAAATGTTGCCTGCTTCATAGTCAATTATTTAACATGACATTTGCCTTGTGTATGAATGGTGTGGCGCTATACACAGTCATGACGGTCATGAGCAATCAAAAAAAGGTTAAAAAATACCACACCTTCATACCTGTGACCACAACATTTCTCCAGTGAGCCAGACTAACGATGAGCCTCACGACTCTCAGAGAGACGATCAGTTCCAGGTTCATTTACATGTGAATCCAAGCTCTAACGAGGCCTCGCTGGCAGGTCTTAGAACTCCTTACAGCTTCCTGGATGGGAAGTGAAACATCTTTAGCTTCAGAATAGAAGTCCAGTTGTGCTTTTTTTAACCTTTTTTTTTTGGTCCTATACACAATAACTTGCTTTTTTTTGTTTAGCTATCTGCTGTCTGCTCTCAGGGTATACTTGTTTGGACCAAACCTTGGGCATGACCACATTTTGTTTATTAAATTATTTTGATTGAATCTTGTTACTCTCTCCATCCATCCGTTGTCTTCCACTTATCCGAGGTCAAGTCATGGGGCCAACAGAACCAAGAGGGAGCCCCAGACATCCCTCTCACCAGCGACATCTTCCAGCTCATTCTGGGGGATTCCAAGACCTTCCTAGGCCAGAAACTGATCAGATGTCAAAAACCTTTTTAACTAACTCCCTTCGCTTTGGCAAAGCAGCAGCTTTACTTTAAGCTCACCCTGGATGACAGGACTGATTACCCCCAGTGGGGTGATATTCTGACCGTCAGCCGGAAAGATCAGGAAGAAAAACGGGGGACAATCCCCTCAACTGTATGACACACGTTTGAGATTGTATCACTGTGGACACAGAGCTCTTTAACAAGCCTGAACTCCCCAAGCTGATCCCTGAACCTGAAGGTTTTGTGCTCCCACAGCCTCTTCTTCCTTGCAGCTCTTTTTTTCCTAACTAGCAGGGTTTGTGCTGGTGTTAGCTCCTTAGCATGGAACAGATACATATTTGCTGCTGACAGCACAGCAAATGACCCTCCATCCAAGACTGTGCAGAGCCAGCCCATCGCTGTGCTGAACCCTGCGCTACACAAACCGTGTCCTGTGTGAATGGCAAGGCAAGGCAAATTTATTTATTAAGCACAGTGGCCCTGGCCTGGCTCCAGAAGGAGCTCTAATCCGGGTGAGGCAGTGGCCTAGCATTGCAAACAGCTATGTAGGCAAATTGAGACAGGGAGGAGAGAGCAAAGCCAGTGACAGTAGATAGAGAAAGAAAAAAAAATGTTGAAACAACTTTTGGCTGTGGCTTAAGTACTAGATCGGAAATGGTTTTTGAGTGGAGAGTGGTAATAAATAATATTATTATTCATAGGATAATTAAAAATAATTTTGGCCATGCTGTGAGATAGCCTGGCCAAAGTGATGTAAGAAGGCAGTAGGCAGATGATGTTCAGTTTAGCAGGTGATTTATTTACAACTAAAATAGAGAAAAAAAACATTTACAAAATTCCAAAAAATAACTCAGAGTTTAACATGGTTCAACAGATCATAACTGAACTTAAAAAAAAATAATAACATCAAGTGCACCCAGCTACACTGACATGGTTCTCTCCTCCCTCCTGAACAACTCAACTTTCTCTGTTTAAATACCTTCATTTCCTGGCAGACAAAATGGCCTCCAATGGACTCTTCCGTAAACAGGAAACCCTAAACAGTTTACGTTTGGACTCACTAATGTTGCTTTCAATCCGCTTTTACATCTTTTAGAGTATGGCTATAACAATATACAATTAAATCCACACAGAATGATTTTACACAATGCCTAAATTTGACTACATCAAATTTAATTTGTTGTCTTTTACCCCCTCTTCACCAGGTCCCTTCCTGTGACGTCAGTTCTTTAACAGGAAGCTATAATTACAGGAAGTGAGGCAACACTTCCTCCTGAAACACAGGTAAGTAAGGTAAGTTCACCAAAAATAAAAGTTAAATAATCAAACAATAAATACAATCTGGAATTGTGAATTGATTTAAACCAAGATGTTATAGTAAATCATCTGTAAACAGTGCAAAACGTAAACATATGGATAGTATATGCATGCAGACCACAGAATAAATAAGATATGGCTAAATCAAGCAAACAAGAATGTTACCTGAAAATATATAAACTGAGGCAAATGGAGTTCTCACCCACTTCACACATGCCATTTCAAGGCAAGTTAGTTAGTTAATTCAGTATATTGTGTACTGTTCAGTACTGATGAGGTTCTGTCTGTACATTTTACAACATTGTATTTCACCGTAGCTTTGCCAACCCCACCCCCAAATAAATTAACTCCATTTATTGTCCGCCCAAAAAGAAACAGAATTTCCTCCCTTGCTCAAAAGCTGCTACAAACCTCTTTCCAAATGTCCTTCAAGTAACAATGTTTGTATCACTTGCACCCGGTGTTGTACAATTTTGAGGTATTTCAGGCCTTTTCAGTGGAAATAAATTAGAGTTGCCCTAATTTCTTTCTCACCAGACATATATTACATTTTACAGGAATTTTGAAAAGGTCTTTTCTTCAGTTTTTACTGTTTCTCAAAGCAACTTTCATTTTTCTGGACTATTAAAATTGACATTACACTCTGCATGAGTCCAAATACGTAAGAAAAACACAGGTCTACTAATTGTTCCACATGCATTAATGTAAAACCATCACATCCCAAGACAGAAAAGCTTTATTTCAATGTTTTGTTGAATTACATGGAGACAAAAAGGGCCCTTTGATCTCATCTGAGGCTCTGTGAACGTTTTCAGAGTCGGTTCAAAAGCCATATGCGATGCTTTTTTAGCGCTGATGCTGTGACAGTTGGGAAGTGCAGCTTTAAAGAGCAACACGCTGGAAGAGGTTGGAGATAAAGCAGGAGTTACAGAGTTGAAACGGTGTCAGGTGTGTTTATTGATGAGGACACCATGTCAGGATCTTGTCACTTTGATGAAATAGATGAATAATTTGCTGCTTTGAGAGAGAACAAACAGTACAGCGCTTCTCTCAAGATTATCATAGAATGACGAAAGACTAAAGAGGAAAATAGCTCTCTCACCATCTGCAGGGTTTAATGACTCTATAATGTAACTGCTTTCATTTCCTGCCATCAAGTTCATATTTTTGCTCACAAAATGGAAAGCTATGATCATTTCTGATTCCATGATTAAAATCAACACCGACATCATCTAATGGTGCATCTGTTGTAATTTGTGTCTTTAATGACAGCATCATACAGCTTCACTGATGCATATTTTCCTTAACTGTAAAGTTGTTTTGGTAGATAAAATAAGTTACATACAAAGGTAAGATGTCTTTACTATAAAAAAAAAAATATCTACCCATTGTTTACCCGACAGTACACCAATGTTAAACGTCATTTAATGAGACCAAACTGGTTAACCAGCTCTGTAATACAACTGCAACAATTTACAAATGTGGCCCAAAACACGATTTATGAATTTGTGCTTATGAACAATGCTCACTTTCTTTAGAAACTGCATGGAGTCTACTGGTGTATGGTTTTCACTGCTGAAAAAGTATTTTATTTATCCTTAAAAACAACTACACTATATTTCCAAAAGTATTGACGTAACCGTCTTTACAGGCACATGAACTTGAGTGACATGTAATCCATAGTGTTTATAATGTAAAAACAACCCTTTTTAAACTATATTAGCTTCAATGATTTTTGTGAAAGGCTTTCCACACTTTGTTCAATATTTTTTGACCATTCTTTCATAAATGCATTTGTGAGATCAGACACTGACAATGGATGAGATGGCCCAGCTCACAGTCTAATTCATCGCATTTAGTCTCTAATTCATCAAACAAATTGAAGTTCGGCCTCAGTTTGGGCTGGTCAAGATGTTCCATGTAAAATTTACTCACCCATGTCTTTGCTTTGTGCACTGTTGTGCTGTTATGTTGCAACCAGATAAGATCATCACCAAACTTTTCTCCTTGTTTTCTGCTGAACTGCTAGACAAGGTCATAGACTTCCAGTTTACCAATTTCACAAATCCGCTATTTTTATTTCTTGCTGCGGTCTTGAAGTCCAAGCTGAGTGATGCCAGAGCTACGAGTGGATGGGTCAAAATGTTTGGCTGTATTAACCCACACAATTCATAACACCATCCCCAGCATACTACAAAAAAATGGCCAAACAGGGTGGAGATGAATTCTGTGACCTGGATGGGGGCGGGGTGTGAAGCAGGGCTTTGAACCGATTTTTTTCCCCAATCGGTTCGTTCCGAACAGAAACGTTTCCGGTTATGAGTTCCACCAATAAATTGACGTTCCCGAACCGGTTAGAACAAAAAAATACTGTTCCCGGAACGGTTAATTTCGTTCCTTTCGTTTGACAAATATAGCTATTGATATTGTGTTTGGAATGAGCGTTTTACTTAACGATGGATCGTAATTTACCTCTTATTTAAGATGTGTAGCTCTAGTGGAGACATCGCTCTCTCTCCATTCAGTCAGCAAATGTGTGATGTGATGTCACACAGGAAGTGAACCTCAGCCGTCATGGTAACGTGCGCAGGAAAATCCTTTTTTTTTTTTTGTTAATTAGGCAACGAAAACTTTGAGGAACGAAATAAAACCAGTATTAACCAGTTACCATTATTTTTAAATAAGTGTTCCAGTCCCAGAACATCAATATTTATTGCGTTTCCGGTTTCATTTCTGTTCCCTGTAAAATACAAAAAGTTCCCGGTTTTCGTTTTCGTTCCTTGAACCGGTTCAAAGCCCTGGTGTGAAGTGCCTCCTTTAGATTTAAAGAGACAGCGCCAAAACAAGTTGCTCTCAGACTCACCTCAGAACAGGGTCAAAAGAAGGGCTGTGGGGCAACGATAACAAGGAATTCGGGACAAAGCGTTTGCACTTTGTATAGACCACAACCACAAATCAATGATTTCAATGTGAAAAGGAAGGATTTAAAAGCAAGATATGTCCGCTTTAAGGGTAAAAGTAAAAGTAAATCTTATGAGAGTGGAGAGGGGCTCACGCAGGGTCCCCTTTCTGCAAGACCCAATGTTGTGTCTCTTCATGACAACCACACTTTAAAACACACTTCCCAGTGTGGCTGCTCCGGCTCCACGGCTTTAACTGGCATAATGTGGTCCTCCCACAGAAAAATTACCTAAAAAAATGTCCATCTTGTGCACTTATGTGTGCTGGTTGGATGTGTAGGAGCAAGTCACCAGATCTATAAAAAGTATTAAATCTTTATAGGTCTCATAAGTAGGTTTTTGACAGCACTAAAGGAGACGTCTTAAGGTAAGCAAAGGCCTGTAATAACAGACAATCAGCCCACAATGCCGTGGGCTCAGTGGCTATCAACCGCTAACCTACAGACCAATCAGGTTGGACTTTCAAGATAATCAGGACAACAATCATTGCGCCTGGGATTTACAGAATAATCTTACAGCTCGACTCAAACAGCGGTGAGCCACTAAGAGCTTCCTTTAAGCACTTGGATGTAAGTAAGATGGAAGAAAACGAGACTGTCGAAGATCAAAGCACTACAGGGGCAAGACTAGAAATTATTTTAACTGGAAAGAGATTTTCTTTCCCTCAATAAATATAACCAGAAAAAAAAATTTCAGCAGGAGATTTTGCTTCTGTAATAACAGAATCTTTCATTTCGAGGCTTTTTACACATCTGTTGTCACCAGGGGAGACAATAAATGTGGAGGAAACTGCACGTTTTTGTCCTGAGGCTGTCGCTAATATCATTAGTTACAGCTGTCTTTTGGTAAGTTTTGAAGCTCTGCAACAAGCTAATATTTGTTGACTTGTGCATTCACAAAAAGCAGATTGCCACACTACATTTCTTACTTTAAAAAAAAAACAGCCATTTTTGAGGAACGCCACTTTAAGTTTTTCGCAAATCTCAGTTAATGTATCCACGCAGCAGGCGGCCATTGCAGTAAACAGCAGTTTTAACAACACACACTCACACACACACACACGCCCTCGCTTGTCTCATTCCTTCAGTCTGAGCGCGCTCCTCTGCGTGGTTGCCATAGTAATCTCAAAGCCCTAAACCTTTCCCCTCTTAAGTCAGGAGAGCCGTGGAGGAAAATTGCCCCAATCAAATTTGCCCCACAGAGTATAGGCTCTCTCTGATGATGCCGCGCGGCGTCCAGAATCGACTCCCATCACACCCCCCCTCCAGGCTCTCTTGTGTTTCCACCGTCTTCTCCTTACTGGGAGGGAGACAGCAACATAAATCAATTTACAAGCTGTGAGGGACGTTCAGCGTCAGATGGAAATGAACAGTGGCAGATGGAGGATATTGGAAAACATTTTCCTCCCCCGCCAAATGCAGCGGCGGCATCTCCTGTGCAGCTGGCGACGGAAACCTAATAGTATGTTTGCGTGTGCGTTTCGTGTTGAAGGTGATGAATTAGAGATGGCGATGGACGCAGAGAGGCTAAAAGCGTCGTGAATCTCTTGGCCTGGCCTTTCATTTTAACAATCTGGATGCATGAATATTTGCAAAGTTTCTGCAGGTTGCCTGGCTGCTGGATGAGTTGGTGAAGGAGGGGACCAAAAGCTTCTACTGGTAATTATAGTTGGGCAGATAAACAGTTGGGTTGTTGAGGACATACAGAGTTGACTCAATACGAGATCACCTCCTTTAATTAAAACGCTCTCATGATCTGCACAGAAAGACTTGTAAACGAATCAAAAGAAGCATCTTGAAATTAAAATGATAGTTTCTTTGATGGGTCACAAAAGGGTGATTCAGCAAAGCTGTACAATCTAGACGTTTAGCTTTATTTCTGCATTAGATCTACAAATCGAATTGCACTAAATGAGCGCATCAAGTCCACCAAATGGGAGCAATTGTTTTATCTTTGCCCACAATTACAGCAAATGCAGATGTAGCAGTAAAAGCGCACCATTAAAAGCCTTGGGAGCAACATCTGGCTGGAGGAGTGATGTGGGAATGAAATCAAAAAAATGCAGGTGGAGATCATAAAAGAAGGTGGATTGCGGTAACTGGTTCGTTTAAAGAGAAGAACATTGACTTAAGTAGAACATCTATCAGAATGTAAATTTTTTGATATGTAATCTATATAAATGTTTGAGATGCAGAGAGGTATGCTGGGTGGTTTAGAGCCATGGTATTACAATGATGGATTTACGGAGCCCGCTCAAAGCTTTAGGTTGATCTAAGTAGAACCCCTAGACAGAAAGATATGAAGAATTTATGCAATTTATGTCTATGAGTGATAGAGGAAGTTATGAGGCATGTCTGGTTGTCATATTTATAGACTGATCAAGAGTAACTTAAGAGTTAGAGAAGCTCATGCATTCATGTTTGGCCTCAAAGCTGCAGAACCATTGTTAATAATGTCATTTTTAGAAGTGAAATCTCTAATCTCAACAGTTTTTTTCCCTACATGATTTTCTAAAAGTAGCACAAGCTAAGCCAGTATTAACGACGAGAAGGAGAATGATTTGTTCCTAATGTTTATAGGGTAAAGGGAGTGCAAATGAGCCATCATCTGCATGGTTAATGCCTCATTTACCTCAGTTAAAAACAAGGTTATTTCTAGGCCAAAGCTTTAAACTTCATTAAGTAAAAAAACTTGAACAGAAATTGTAATCTTGTACTTTTGAGTTAGTTCTGTGAATTATTAATTAAGGTTAACAACCCAAGGTTTTCATCTATTAATAACCAGACTTCTTACATTTTCTTTAATTTCATAGTAAATGGGGCTACAGCTCTCTGAGATCTTTAACTCAAATGCAGAATTTGGTGCACTAAAAAAAATCTATCTTGAATTAATTTATTAAAATGAGCTAAATGTGGCAAGTCTTTTCAAAAGGTATGCTGACTCAAGTCCTATTCTTATATTGAAAGACCAAAAAGAATGCTGTTAGTTTTTAACTGAGCCTAAACAATTTGCAAACTGGGTGACCATCTTTTAATAAATAAAATGAGCAAACTTGTTTTTAACTTTGGATCTACAACGATTTACACGTCCCTATACTACAGAAAACCTGACTAATTTGTTTAACACTCCTTCGACTCCCACTTACACCTCCAGACACAAAGTCTGGTAATCAGCTGGAGATTTCCCATTAAAACCCAATAACTGCAGAACTCTCCCCGGTTCCTGGGAAAATTCTCCGTCAACACTGTCATCAGCCCGTCTACAGTCTGGCTAAAATTTCCCTTCTCTTCTTCGACTTTACCCCGTTTTTGATGTTTGTCAAATTAAGCCAGTCGTCTATTTTACAAGAAAATTATATAGATTTCCATTTTTAGATGTGCAATATGATTGGACACATACCTGAAAAGAATTGCCGCTGTACTTGAACAGAAAGGTGGTTCTCCAAAGTATCGACACAAGGGACTAAATTTAAGAATTAAAAATTGTATTGTCCCAAAATCCTACCATGGTCTAGCTTAACAAACTCCCATTTAACACAAAAGAGAAATTACGGCTGGGCGATACGGACCAAAAATAATATCTCAATATTTTTAGGCTGAATGCCGACATAGAATATTTATTTCAATATGTTTTACTTTTCACAAAGTATTTATAAAAGCGTCCTACAGACACATTTTTAACAAACAGCTGTAGATAAATACGAGAAACCGATGGAAATAACCTACTGGAATACATAAAAGTATAATTATGATGCAACATAGACCCTCTCGATATAAACAACATAGTTTTAATCTTATATCTCTTTCAAAAAATATCTTGATACTTTTGAAACCTTGTTTTTAATTATTTGTGAACTTTGTAAGTGACTGTGTGGTCCACCAGGATTATTAAATGAGCGGCGCTCTGGTCCATGATATTCCACCGATGACAGACATCTCTAACGCTGAAACAGACACGCCACTCCAAATAAAAAGATGTCAGAAGAGATGAAGAGGAGCAGAATATGACATGATGCAGACGTTATTAGGTTTGTTTGTGCTCATCAGCTCACCATTTGTCTGAAAACAGGTTCATAACTTACTCCTCCCCGAGGCTGAGAAAGACGGCGCGCTGCTTTTACCTGCCAATTACCGATAGCATGGCAGTGATTAGATATTTCATGTTCCCATTGGTGGGTGCTCTTCTGATGCTATATTCCAGGTAGCACACCAAATGAGAGGAAGATAAGGGCCCAGCAACTCTGGTGAGATTCTTTTTGATTATTTTAAGTGGGAGGATATTATGAGCCACATGCAGGTTTTGTAAAAAGAAAAGAAAAAAAACAGCATCCCAAATTAGAGAAGAGCAGTCAATGATGAAAGAAAGACAAAAAGAAAACATGACATTTCAAGGAGGCTGACTATGTTTGCCTATTTAAAGATAACAAGGCCTTTCAACCCCAGATGCAGCTCTTTGAACACGATATTCACACCCGTTGAACTTTATTCACATGCTGTCACCTTGCAACTACAGACTTCAGTGTCATTTACTGGGATTTCACATGCCAGTCCAACGCCAATTAGTGCAAAATTGTAAAAAAAAAAAAGTAAAGGATACATTGTTTCCATTATTTTACCTACAAAAAAAGCTCAAAATCGTGGCCGACATTTTTATTCTGCCCTTCTTATTCTGGTATATAAAGTAAACCCTGTGAAACTATTTTCATCAAAAATAGAACAGGAAATTCACTCCATCTTTATGCAACTCAACGAGTATAAATCCAGCTGTTCCCTTAAGAACTAAGTTTTTTTGGGGTTTTTTTTGGAGGACATCAGTGGACAAAGAGCATCATGAAGACCAATGAACACAACCATTTATTTATTTTTTTATCAAAGATGCAACCAAGAGGTTTATGATTACTCTGGGGGAGCTGCACAGATCCATAGATCAGGTGGACCAGACACTGTTTAGCAGGGCACTTCAGAAATGTTGCTTTTATGAAAGCCTGCCAAAAAGAGGGTAATTGATTGTATAAAAACCATGAGAAGCACGAGGTTTTTTAAAAGCCTTGACAGGGACACAGAAAAAGTGTAGGAAGCAGGTCTGGCAAGATGTGACAGAACTGAACTTCTTGGCCAAAGTATTACGTGTGGGCTAAAAACAAACATTACCTTGAACATACCATCCCCATGGTCGTACATGATGGTGGCAGCATCATGCTGTGGGGATGTGTTTTTTCAGCAAGGATGGAGAAGCTGGTCAGAGTTGAAGAGAAGTTGGATGTCTTCTCACAGAAAAATTACCCCAAATGCACAGACAGGGCTGCTGTGCATGGAATAGTTTAGACTGAAGCATATTCATACATTCAAATGGCCTAGTTAAAGTCCAGATCAAAATCCATTTGGAAATCTGTGGCAATAAAAAAATTTATGTTCCAGGATGCAAAAACTTTTCCATCTCTGGATGTTCAAAGTTTGTGGAGGAATATCTGAAAAGACTGCAACTACTGCAGAAAGGATTGCACAAATCATCCACTACACAATTACATGGTACTGTGTGTTGGTCTATGACATCCTATTAAAGCAAAACACTTATTTTGATGTGACAAAATGGGAAAATGTCTGGTGAAATGAACATTTGACAGAATGTGCTTAAAAGTCTTCCCATTGTTCCCTAAAAACTAACAGATGCACACATTATTGCCAAAAGTATTCGCTCCCCTGCCTTGACTTAACCTGACTCCGCCAGATGTATTTCGCTCCGCCTAGCTCCACTCACATACATCTGGGACATCGCTCATAGAAAGTGATTTCTCCAACCAATTTTATGGTCTGGCCAATCAGGACGCAGGGCTGGAATTTCATAGATGTGACGTAGTGGAGACGCGACCATGACGTGAGACTGTTTTGATTCAGACAGCAATGGCGGCTCGTCGAGGAAGCAAGCGTTAACATTTATGCTGCTATTTCTTCCGTGTTGTCCAATCTACCTAATATTGTTTCATTAAAAGAACATCAGAGAACGGCTCTGAAGGCTTTTGTTGGTGAAACCATGTTTTCGCCCTTCTCCCGACCGGATTTGGCAAGTTTTGTTTTCCGGGGCGCGTCCGCGTCTGCACCCCGGAACGGTTAGCGTTTAGCGGTTAGCGCGAACCATATTAGGAGGCCTTTATTCCTCAACGCGGTCGGCCCGGGATCGACTCCGACCCGCGGCGCTTTGCCGCCTGTCTTCCCCCCTCTTCCAGTCAGCTCACTGTCAATAAAACGCGTTCCACTAGAGACGCAAACACATAAAAAAAAAAAAAGTTTTTTTTCCTGCGTCGCTCTCACAGCGTCACGGGTTAGCTTCGGTGTGAGTGGTTGAAATAGCACGTCGATAAAGATGACAGACAAGTGGCTTATCCAATCATATGCAAGAATTTTTGATAAGGCCCAGCCTTCAATAAAGGCAATTCCTATGGCGGTGTCCCAGATGTATGTGAGTGGAGCTGGGCGGAGCGACATGCGTCTGGCGGAGTCAGGTTAGCCTTGACTCACATGTGAGCTACGGTGACATCCCATTCCTAATCCATAAGGGGTTCAATATGACGTCAGTCCATCCTTTGCAGCTAGAACAGATTCAGCTCTTCTGAGAAGGCTGTCCACAAGGTTTAGGAGTGTTTATGAGAATTTCTGACCATTTTCCCAGAAGCGCATTTGTGAGGTCAGACACTGATGTTGGATGACAAGGCCTGGCTCTCAGTCTCCGCTCTGATTCATCCCAAAAGTGTTTTATCTGGTTGAGTTCAGGACTCTGTGCAGGCCAGTCAAGTTCATCCACACCAGACTTTACCATCCAGGTCTTTATGGACCTTGCTTTTTTCTCTGGTGCACAGTCAGGTTGGAAGAGGAAGGTGCCAGCTCCAAACTGTTCCCACAAAGTTTGGAGCATGATATTGTCCAAAAATGTCTTGGTCTGCTGAAGCATTCAGAGTTCCTTTCACTGGAACTAAGGGGCCACACCCAGCTCCTGAAAAACAGCCTCCCTTCACAAAGCTTTACACGTGGCACAACACAGTCAGACAAGAACCGTTCTCCTGGACACCGCCAAACCCAGCCTCATCCATCAGGTTTCCAGATGGAGAAGCGTGATTTGTCACTCCAGAGAACGCGTCTCCACTGCTCTGGAGTACAGTGGCGGCGTGCTTTGCACCACTGCATCCGATCCCATGCAACAGTCTGCATGCATAGGTGCTTGATTTAATACACCTGTGGAAGTGATTCCACTAATTTGGATGGTTGAGCAAATACTTTTGGCAATATAGTGTATGTGGTTAACTTGAAAGCTGAAATACACTTTTTATATTTTAAGAAAAAGTGTTTCTCTCTTTTAAAAGAAAGCACACCAAGAAGTACAAACCAAGGACAACATTTCCAGTGATTCCAGAGACTTTTTATTGAAAGTATCTCAAACCCATTAAGACACCGAGAGAACAGCTGTCAGTGGTCGTAGCGTCACAGTGTGAAAGTAATTAACCGCACAGATCAGAAACACAAGCGTAACATCTACAAAACTGGTCCACACATTTAAAGAAAAATGAAGAATTAAGAGTCAAGTATAGGATTGGCACTTTTTCAGCTTCATCTGTCAGCGCAAAAGCTCTCGAGACAAGAAAGAAAAAAAAAACACCACCGTATTTACAGTTTCATTTAAAACAAACCTCGACAGGCCAAAACGAAGCAAAGTCATTGTCAGCACAACACGCACGTACACACATACTTCAATTTAAACTAATAAAGCCTCTGTACCCTTTGTCTGATTCAGGGAAAGTTAATGCTGATATATCAGGTTTTATTTCTGAAACAGATAAATGACCAATTTCATTACTCTGAATCTCTTTGGTGCTCAAAATGAACAAGTTCAAATCAAACACCAAGCTAAATAAAAAAAAAATGGAGCCAAATTACTGAAGAGCTGTGGACTCCGCCGTCTGAGGAAACTGAGTGGAAAAGCCACGTTTCTTATTCCGTGTCTTCAGGTTTGACGACTTATTTGAACGCCACACCTCCTGGTTACTCTCTCACTGACTCGTGACTAAACCCCTACGTGTCGACTGAGCGCTGTCTGTTTGTTACTACTGGTGCAGAACAGTGCAAGCATAAAAGGACACAGTGCTGTTTTTGTTTCAAAACTCCTTGTAGAAATGTAAAACTGCAAACTTTTACTTCCTTGGCTTTTGCTCTGGCTGAAGTTCAGGCGAGACTTTGGAGCTATATTTGAAGAAATTTGGTGTAATGGTTAAAAAAGTGGGCAAAAGGTAATCCCAACAGTGCTTTGCTTTCCCCAAAAAGCTGAATTGGCGCTTGATTTTATAACTCGATCGTATCTAAAACAAAAGTGAAGGCTTTCAGTGCTGGTCATGTCAGCTCTTCACCATTTCAAATCTACAGTCCTGGTCAACGTACTCAAAAAAAACCTTAGACAAAATGAATGATATCCACCAGCTAACTCTGTGATGATTTCATATCAGTACTTATTTATTGGCCCAAACGGGATTGGGGCCATTATCAAACAAAATAGGTGCCACAATAAAACCTTCAAAAGGTAATATGCCATTAAATAGCCTATGCATCAAAGCGTTGACTTTCTATGATTATTTATCACCATAACTCATCAAAATATCTAAAGAGAAATAAACTGATGCACCATGGGTAAGGACTTGGTTACGAATTGGAAGTAGGCTGGAAGGAAGATGAGCCTGCAGGGGTCCAGAACGGGGATGTGAACCAGAAAACAGGCGCAGTGGCCCAGTGAGCTACATCAGAACAATATTCATCGTCCTAAACAGTTCAGGGAAAGACAGCAGTGGACATTTTAAAGTGGGCTTCTCGGGACGTCGCTCCTCCAACATCAGTCGGATAAAAGTGAAGAAACAAGATAACCTCAAAGTGGAGTCTGGAATCATCAGCTAAATAAACCCATTATTAGAGAAAAAAATATCTGGAAAAACACAGTCGTTGTAAAGATCAGGAATAAAACCCAAGATTTGTGACAAAATAATGATTTGGGTTTTTGTTTGATGTAATCACGAGGAAAACTAATGAAGCCTTGTCTTCATGTTTAAAGCCTCACACATCCAGAGCTGGGTTTGGGGTGGCGACATGAACTCTGCGTCCTGTCCAGCGTGTTTGTCACAGCTCCAGGTGTTTTGAGCTTTTTTAGGTATCGCTCTGACTGCGGCGGTGTGGGGTTGTAGCCATCTTCTGCCTTTTGACGATCCAAACACATCAGGCATACTTGAACGGCATGCTCCCTTGTCTTTCCCGTTTTGAAGACGATGTAAAAGAAATAGGCCTCGGTTCCAAGTCATATTTATACTCCTTGAAGTCAGGAAGTTAAGAAATTAAAAGTAAATTCTGAGACTCTGATTAACTTAAACTAGAAGAGTCTGCATTAAAGAATATCTTCAGTTATGTTAATGTATTACATATTTTATAGAGGATTTTATGGAGGTTTTAATTAAAAACTATTTCTTAACATTTTACTTCTCCTATAGAGTCAAAATGGAGTCACAATAGACTCAAATGAAAGGTTAAACTATCCTACATATTTCAGTTTGAGGTTGTGCAATAAAAGTTTTGCCTTCATGAGGCTTTTTACACATCTTTACCAGGATTGGTGTGGAAGGCACAGCATTGCCTATAAGCTATTAAATGAAAACCAAACTCAAGCTTAATGTTTCTTTTAAAGTTTCCTCCGGGTACAAAGGGTCATTAGCGACGGTTTGTCACACAAACACGGCCGACTCACGCAGATACACTCGGACTCTCCATTCTTATAGACTAATATCTATTAAGTGTTTAGCTACATAAGAGAAAACTGACAGGGCACTACTGTGAAGCTTTAAAAGTAGGACACCATCAAACAATCAGCAACACACACCTATCATGTGTCACGTGCATCGCTATAAGGATCACTCTTGGTGACCGAAGCGAAGTCTGACCTGAACATTCACAGAAGCACAATCGAACGTCACTAAAGTGGAGCGCGGCTACAACTCAGAAAGTTCAGCCATGCTAGAAGAAATCTCGTTCGGTTACAATGAGAGCGTGGCTCTAAAGTACGGCAAGGCTTCCAGAAGCTCAAAACAAAAGTGTGCAGCAGAGATTATAACATTTCACCAAATCTGCACCATCATAAACAGTCAACGGCGTCACTGTACACTAATTAATATAGATCACATCAATAGGGGAGCTACGAGTGGGCAGCAGACACCATGTAGTGGGGGGGGAAAAGCCTTTAACAGCAGCTTTGGGGAGCGTGCGAGAAGCATCAGTGGGTCGTTTTCTGTCTCTCCTCTCCAAAAGCACTCAGAGCTGCGCTTAGCTGCAATTCCTTCAGACGCAAAGCAGCAAGGGAGAGAGGGCTACTGTTGACGTTTGAGCACCTAATGATGTTTCCTGTGCTGCTTTTGCATTGTCCGTCGTCTTCTTTCTCTGCTTCATCCCGCCTCCCTCGCCCCAAAAATGGCTCCGTTAAAGCTGAGACTCGAGTTTTCCCCTCGTCGCTGCATAAGTAGTCATCATATCAAACGTAACAAACGTAAACAGTGGGCTGTCCAAATACAGTACAAATCCAACGTACGGCAAGTATCGCTTCAAAAGGCATTTTACGAGAAAAAAAGGGAAAATACTCCACTTTGCACATAGAAAGGGAACGACTCTGGACACAATCGTGCGGATCAAACGCACCAAAACCGCCTCTCTCGCTCTCCCACATGCACACAGAGTAAGGCTTTAGGGTTTCAGAAAACTTTGAGCATGTCATGCAGTCACCAGTGACATGTTGGACAGCATGCAGCTGGTACGCACGGTGACACCGATGCTCTGGATAACTAACACGTTTACATGCACACCGCTAATACAGAGGCACTACGGCTAAAGACGGGTTGCATACGTCGACGGCTGGTTATTTTCATTTTTACATTTTTTTTTTACATGTTTTCATGAGTTTGATAAACTTGTCTTTTGTCCTCTTTGCCAACAACATCGCTCAAAGCATTGAGCATTGAAAGTTGTACTCGACGAGTGCTGATTTAAAAAGGCTTGATTAAAGTGGAAAAAAATGTCAGCACATGAGTTTTTAAGGTGACGTGAGAGCCCTATAAAGAATCAGGAGCCGCTGTTTCAGCGAGGACCTGTTGCTTGGCTGCAGAGGATTTAATCAGGTTGCCCAGACTGGGCAGCCGGAGAATCAGAACAGCTCACACTTTAGCTTAAACAAGTTTCATCAACCAAATAAATCGTTTTATTTATTACTGCAAACACTTCTGCCCCCATCATATAAAATCACCAACGACCCGACATTTTCTGTTGTTTCTCCTCTGAGCTATTTTGAACCCTGCAACATTAATCTGAACTAAAGTGATTGATATGAGGCACAGTTCACATGAACTGCCTGGTTTGGATTCAGGTAAAAATATGAAATTTGAATCAAAAACAGAGAAGTGCAGTAACAGGATGCTACATAAATAGTTGTATTGATAGAACATGATTTAAACTGTTTTTTTCCTTAACCTTACTTGAATCTGGTCTTTGAAAGCAACATTTTGTGCTGTGCTGCAGTTCAGAAAGACATGTAGTCTTTCTGAACTGCAACCATGCATTTGTTTCTGCAGCAGATATTTGCAGCTGTGTAAAGTTTTTAATATTCAGCGTGGTAGATTATTGCAGTCTTTTGCTTAATCAATCATATTATAATTCTATTTATGATGTGCATGTAAATGCGGCCACTCTTTTCTCGCTCCTTGTCCCCCCCACCACCCCCCTGCAGATCAAAGGATCATTTGCACATCAGGATCTAGAGCCACTTCAAAGAACGCACCCATTCACAAAAGCGTCCCTTTGTCGGCAGATGGTGGAGGCCATGGAAAAAAATCCTGCGCTGCCGCAGATTTCTGTCACATTTCAATAATAAAAACCACGGGGAGCAGGTTGGAGGTGGAGGACAGAAGACAGGCTGACGCACAGGTGCCATCCAACCTTTGAACCAGAAGGGCCCGGCTCCTCGTGATAACGGCCGGGAGACGTGCTCAGAATGGAGAGCTTTTATCTGTCACATGCATCTGCTGCTGCTGATGGGGTCCAGTTTGGTTTAAGGAGAAATTAATAATCAGGAGAAGAAGCTCTGCAGACCTGAACCTCCATAAATCCTTCATTCATCTACGTCGAGAGGGTCGTTTTCTGAAACGTGGTAAAACCTTTCCTCACATATTCTCACCTCCTTAAAGTCATCGAGTGATTGAGGAAGCAGTGCCAACACCAAAGTTTTACCCAGAATCCTTTTGTTTTAAAGAGATCTTCGGGATTTTTGAGTTGAGGTTCTGTTGAAAGGTTATAAGCAGGTAATATTTTACCGGCAGTAAATAACTCTTGGTGTGTCCGTTCATAAATCCAGATCACTTGGTGCCAGAGGCTGAGGCTGACAGCTTGTCCAACAGGAGCCAAACATGTTTGAGGTCAGACGCAGCAGAGAGAGGCGGAGATGAGAGAACTGGTTCAGGACATAAAACTACACCTGGACCTCAACATCAACCGAGCCTTAATACGGCAGAAATGACCAACATGTGTTCTGTTCTGTTCTCTTCTTGTGCTTTTTACAGAAATATCTGCTGGGGCTCTCCCTTCATTTCCCACGTAAATTCAAACAATCACGGACATCTCTGTAAACGTTTGGGTAAAAACACGTTTTCATGAACTGCCGCGGAGACCGGAGCTGATTTGAGACAGCAGAGCTCCACTTTGGTCTCGGCCCTTTTCAGAGGAGCATTTGGCTTCAGCCTCCACGACCGACTAATCTGAATTTAAACTAAATTAAGACGCGGAGAGTGTTATCTATAGCAGGTCAGATGATTACTGCTTGTAAACCTTTATCAGAACCTCTCTTTAAAAATCCCCGAAGCCTTTAAGCTCCCCGTCTTGTGGCTTTAGAGTCCCGAGAGCAACTTGACTAGTGGCACCTCCCGTTCTCCCAGCAGCGTGTCTCTCTTCAGGCTGGTGCCCTTGTTCACCACCTTGAACTTCACGGAAAGGGTTTTCACCTGAACGGCGCTAATGGCGTCGAAGAAGAAGTCCTCGTTGAAGACGGGGTTGCGGCTGTTCTTGATGATGTTGCTCCTCTGCTTCTGCAGCTTGCCCGGGTTCAGGTACACGGACACGCAGCAGTGGATGCTCTTGATGTCGACGTGCTTGTCGTACAGGCTCTCGGCCGCCAGGACGCGGATGAGCAGGCGCGACGTGCTGGAGTCGTGGTGGGCGCTGATCCGCAGCGTGCCTCCCTTGTGCAGGTTGATGGTGTGCTCCCGCTGGAGGCCGTGGTCCGCGGCTCCGGCGGCGCCGTGGAGCGACGGGACGCGGAGCCGGCGCTGGACGTTGGGACTGGGCTCGGCCGAGCTGCACTCGTCCGTGGACAGGGAGCTGTGGCGGGCCAGCGTCCGCTTGGCTTTCACCACCTTGGCCTGCGTCTCGTGCGTGAAGATCTTGAGAAGGGAGGCGGAGCGGGACAGCAGCGGAGAGCTGAAGGGGGAGGACTCCGCCGAGGAGCAGGTGTCGCTCTCTCCGCCGCTGAAGTAGCGGTAAGGGTTCATGTGGGAGGTGTTGCAGTCGGCGGGGGTCAGGCGGTTCCCCGTCTCGCTGCCCTTGCCTGGAGCCTTCCTCTGGGCGTTCGGGGAAGTGATGGGACTGGTCAGCTCGCAGTGGAACAGGGACTCTTTGCGACGGGTGTGGGGGCTCTCCTTCAGGGTGGCAAAGCCGTAAGACGTCTGAGTCTTAGGGACGTACGGCAGGGACATCGCCGTCTGCGACTGGGGGTCCGCGTTGGTGTCCCCGGCCACCACGTCGTCAGCGCTCTCTATCTGGATGATGTGGCGGTTCGCCGCTCTCAGCAGGTTCTTTGTATCTCCTGCGATCTTGGACACCAGGCGAGGGCTCCTTGGACTGCTGATCTTCCGGTTGCTGCTGATGGTTTGCTCTGAAGTGGACGGCTGCAGACCCTCCTTGGGCTTGATGCTGAGCGCCTCGGGCTCCGCGGGGCAGCTGACTAGCTTTGGAGGGATGAAAAAGTCTGGGATCTTGTCTGGAGTCAGCACATTGCTGTAAGCTGGAGCCACAGCCTTCCTGTCACCGTTATCTCCATGTCTCAGCACACTGGTCTCCACCGAGCCACGGATCTTATCCAGAACCCACATTTTCCCACCAGACAGTGGGAGAAGGGAGGGGGGGGGGGGCAGGTTTCACTCAGGAGCCTCTGTAATTAACAACACATCGAATGGGAAGAAGAGTAAACAATCACTCCAACAGGGAGAGAGGGGATAACAAACACCTGAATGCTGAAGAGCTAAACACTAAACTAGCAAGTGGTGCATTGTCAAAACGAAATCATTGAAAATGTTTTTTAACACTTGAAAAAAGTTCATTCATATAAAATGTAGATTCATAAAAAGACACGGTGCTTATTTATTTTCAAAGATATTTGGTTACTGGTGATGGAAAACCAAGATTGAATTTCTCAGAAAATTGGAATATTAGATACGACCAATAAAAGTAGATTTTTAACCAGAAACTGCTGCATTATGGCCACGTTAGGGCCTGTGCAATAAGGGCCAAGTGTGACGGGAAACTGCTAGCCTCGTGAGACCATCCTGATCTCGCGAGCTTTCAAGGTTTCACTCGCAGATCAGTCTGGCTACTCTCCGTTAAAGAAAATTTGGAGCCGTTCACCAAACGAACGTCCAATCAGCGTTGGCTTTGAGGCGGGTTGAGGTGTGACGCAACGAGAAGCGCGACAGTTCAGTCTAAAGAACATGGCGGCTTCAGCTGATGAAACTAGCGTTAGCGTGGCTATCGAGCAAGTTTTATCGGAATTACAGAGTATTTCTTTGCTGAGCTAACGAGCCTTTACCTGCAGCAGCAAGAGTAGCTTGGCTTGTGGTTGTGTTTTCGTCATCGCTCTGTTACGAGCAACGACGAATCTGATTGGTTTATTTGGCCCGTCTATCACCAACATAGGCCAATCAGCTAACCAGTATTTTCACCCCTTCGCAAAATTACTTCAACGGAAGGTTTCCAGATGGATATGCGGAGCAAATCTATCTGGCGGAGTCAGGTAAGGAAACTGGGCAGGCAGGACTCAAATGACAAAGTAGACAGTTTCCAAAATTTAGAGGTTTATTGACAGTCCAAAGGTCAGCACACGGAGAGTCAGTCGAGAGGGCAGAGGTATCCAAAAAACACTGGGCTGAGGCAGAGACCAAGCATAAAATGGGTCCAAAAGTCACTAGAAGCTAGAAAGCTTGGTGGAGAAACGCTTGCTGGGAGAAACAAAGGCATACTAGCATGAAAGGAAAGGAACAGACTGATTAAATACACACAGGAGGAGGTGACTGAGAGCAAGTGTGCCCCATCAGGCGGGCTGTGGAAGTGCAGGCAGCAGAGGTGGAGCAAAACAAAGCTGCCGCGTTGATTTGACGATTGTCCTGCAGTCAATGACCTGCTCCAAAAGGAGGGTAAAACACAAAAGACCGTTGCTAAAGAAGCAATGATCTGACCGCCACAGCCAAGCACATCAATGGAAAGTTAAATGTCAGACAAAAGTTTGGTACAGAGGAGAAGAATTAGTAGAAACACTAATTAAGCAACAATGCAGACAAGATGAAGGTCTCCATTAAAGCAACCCGGGCTTTTTGAACTCTTGTCTTCGTGCCACATTGCATTGTTGCAATGTTGAGTAATTCAGGCAAATGAAGCCCTGATTAATTATTTAGTCAGGGTATGTGAAAAAATAAACTTTTCAGTAGGCAGATATTTCTGTATTGAAGCTCTTTTTTATTGGTCTTATGCAATATTCAAATTTTCATATGTGGGATTTTATCAGCTGGAAGCGATAATCATCAAAATGAACAATAAATTCTTTGAATAATAAATTTATACAGTCATGTGAAAAAATAGGACGCCCTTCAAAAGTCTCTGATTTTCTAACATATTTGGCCAAATTAACATATCAGTCATAAAACAATGCTGATGAGTCAAGTAATAAAATCAAACATTTAAAACTGAAGAACAGGACTAAAAAATACGTGGTTATAAATCAGGATATTCTGGTCTATTCCCTGTTAAAACGGCTAAAGGCGAATCACGTCAGGTTCACATGATGAGAAACTCATTACTCCTCACTGCTGAAAGAGGTTTAACCTGCCTGAACCTCAGACATTTAGTTTGATGGGCTCCTGACTGTTAAAATGAGAGAGAACGCCGTGGTGAAATCAAAAGACCTGCTTGATGCCTCCAATACAAGGATTGTAGCAGCTAAAAAGGTCTGGTGAAATATTTAATGGGGTCTCTGAAGACTTCAGAATAAGCCATGCTACTGTGTGGAAACACCCTAAATCAGGAGGACGTTCAAAACAACTGCTAACAGGTACGGCTTCGGCCATCCAAACAAGTTTGCCCTGAAAGCAGACCGCAAGATGTTATAAGAAGAAAATTTCATCATGAGACCAAAAGCAGGCTCTTGGTACTGTTGGTATGAATGTGCATAATTATATAATCAGAAAGTGACTTTCATGGCAAGTGTGCAAGGAGGAGCATTTGCTCCATAAGGAAAACACAAAGGTCAGACTGATGACCCGGCACCATGGCAATGACCCAAAACATACCAGCAAATCCACGGAGGACTGGAGAGGAACTGAGGAAAGGAAAGTCCAGGGTGGAGTCAAAGCCCAGATCCTGATCTCACTGAGATGTAGTGGGCTGTAGGTGTGAGGACCCCATCAAACATCTCCCAGCTCAGAGTGAAGAGTGGAGAAAACTTTCCTCAGACCGATGTCAGAGGCTGGTAGAGACTGGTAGAGACTGGTAGATGCAGGTAGGTGCAGGTAGGTGCAGGTAGATGCAGGTAGATGCAGGTAGGTGGCGCTACAAGACGCATCTGGCTGGAGTTACTTCAGCTAAATGAGCCCCAAGACTAGCCATTAGTGGGGTAGGGTGTCCTAGCTTAATCCTGAGCTCAAACGTATAATTTTGTTTACATGATTTGTTTGGAATATACAAAAAGGTTGTTGTTGTTTTTTTATTCAAGTGCAATTAAGTAGTCTGGCTTTCTTTTAAATATTTTTGTTAAAATATTTTGACAAAATCTGAACATTTTCAGGTTGACCTATTATTTTCCATATGACTGTATAATATTTAAGCACCAAACTTTTTCAAGATATTCTAGTTTGTTCAAAATCACTTGGATACCTGTATGAGAATAAATAAGCAGTACTGCACATTTGCTGAAATAACTTGGGGCTGCAATGGGAAATAAATCACTTATGAAGTAAAATGCACTTCGTGTTTATTGTTTATTGATTCCATTTGTGCACATCACATTTACAACAGGCATCACACGAAACCCTGAACATGAGAAACTATTTTAACCCATTTATAATTTAACTGTCTCAATAAAATGACCGGTTTAATCATTCTAAAAGAGCAGATATGCTGCAGTGACTTCTGGAATAAATTATATTAACCACAGAAGAGTCGGCATCTACTCCGAAGTTATCTTTATTTTAAGTTATTTCACTTCAGTTAAGCTATAGCTCATTTGTTTCCTTCATATCAGGAAAAAAATCGTCTTTTCTAGCTCATTCCGACTATTCAATGTTTAGAACAACATAACAGCAATAAATGCACTTTAATTTCTGAAAAACTAGGTTGAACAAATTGACTTCTTACTACCTGGAATTGTTGAATAAACTACTCGGTGTTGTTTTATCACATTTGAACGATTTTAAATGGGGGGAGAAAAAGTTACACAAAATAAGCGGCTCAACAGGTGCGTAAATGCTTCCTCGGTCTTTGCGCCTCCGCTGCTTCCCAACCCTAAAATCAGTCTCAGCCGGAGTTTAGCCTGATGTTTCGTGTGAATGTACTCACAGGCTGACCGGAGAGCGCGGCGTCCTCTTCCCTGCATGCAGTCCTGGCTGCGGGTTGCAGCTGCTTTCTCTGGAGACGCGGCCGTGCTGTGCGCTCCGCGGCGCGGCTGCTCTGCGCCCCTCGCTCTCTGTCTCCGCTCCGGAGCTCCTGTCGGCCGTTTTTATGGACGGCAGAGAAGCGGAGACTGACCAATAAGATCCACCTGTGGCTCTCCGCGGTCTCCCAGTAGAACCAGTTACAAGCGCATTAGTTGCGTCTGAAGTGTGCACTAATGCAGCCAAAAACTCGACTTTATTTCATTGTGACTCCTGTTTTGTTTGATTTCTGTTTTTTTTCCCCTAACAATGATTCCATTTGGTTTCTCTTGCGTCTTTTTTGAGTTTATTAATGTTTGTCGGAGCAAGCCGAGGGGATACGAGCATCTCCAAATCTAAAAATAAAACTCCGCAAGCTGCAGAGGGTTTCAGCTTTTGTGCGTCAACAAATTGGGTTAAGGACAGGTGGGTGTTTGGCCAGATATAAACACACACGCCGCGCAGCAAAAAAAAAAATCACTGTTCGCGTGTTTTGTCTGTTTCTTTGTCTCTCAATCTTTGGCTTTAAACCAGCTGATCGGTTTCCCAGGTAACTTTGCTATGGCAACACACCTACATTTGTCTAAAACAGGACGGGCCCCATGACTTCACTGATCTGCACGACAAAAAGCACTTTATTTGTCCAGATTGTCTGGTTTGGAGCTCAAGTGTCGTGGATCATGCGGACTGAGAGTGGCGCAGCCGCCCCTGCTTCATCACAGACCACTGACTCCACAGCGTTTGCTCTGAAAGACAATTTAGCTGCCTTAAACTTTATGGAAGTGGAAGATCAACAAGTAGGTTTTCAGCATGCTAAAAAAAGTTTTCTATTTATCCGATATGAAAGTGCCAAGTTTATGACAGCCATCTATAGCTACTCAAACCTCCCAATAACAACGAGTAACTCATCTTTTCGTTAACTTTATTTAATTTGGATTTTATATGATAGACAAGCACAATAGCGCATGGCTGTCAGCTGAAACAAACATCACTTCACCATTTACAGACAGGTCTGTCTACTGCCACAATTGTCTCATATGATGCTGGAATTCATGGATAAGTATAAACTGATTAGGGAAAGTCTGTTGTATTTTTAGATATAAAAAGGGGGAATTGATACAATAAATCATGATTTATTAACAAATAAACTGGAAAGATATGGAATTAGAGGGACTGTGTTAAATTGAGTCAAACTTTACTTGGGAAACAGAAAACAGTCCAGATGGGAAATGTTGTTGCTGAATGTTTGAACATTGCTTAATGACGTAACCATAACAATGAGCAAACAAAAATTATGGTTTGATGAGAATAGGCTGTTCTGAAATCTGACCAAAACAAAAATTCCCTAGTCTCACCTCATTTGAGCTACTGTGCAGAGTTATGGGGCAATAATTACATAAATGCACTACAGTCGCTAATAATATTGCAAAAACGAGCAATAAGACCAATCAGTAAGGTCAGTTATTTGGATCACACAAACGCACTATTCATAAAACGTAAATTATTTAAAGTTGCTGACACGGAGGAGTTTCAAACAGCTATTTTATTTAGAGCTAAAATCATTTGTTACAGAAAAATGTACAAGCTTTCTTTTTCTAAAAAAGGAAGTACTTTATAACTTAAGGGACAAATGTGAATATAAAACCCTTAAATTCAGAACCACAAGTAGGAGCTTTTGTGTATCAGTATGGTTTAAGCGTGATCATGTAATGTCCAATCACAAAACAGTGTAAAATGGTATTTAAGAAAATGGTCCTCACTCCAAACTAACATGGGAAATAATTACTCAGTTGTTACTGCTAATATCGCTGTCATTGTAAGTACTCTATGAAGCATCAGTTATAACTACCGGTTAAATTACTTATTACTAATGTAAATCGACATACACATAATTAAAAAGTACTGATGCTTGTTTATAATGGCATGCTAGTGGGAAGGTCTTGTACTATTCATAGATATAGAAACTAGTTGTTAGGACAAAATGTTATAACCTAAATAACACCGCTAGGAATTGATTGGATGATGTTATTACTGGAAAAGGGGTTATACCTCTGCCCACTCATTTGAACGTGTACAATTTCCTATACTGTAACACTGTCCTTCTTTTGCTTGTGTTTTGTTTTTTCTTTACACATATTTTTTCTTTTACTACACTTGGTTCAATAAACTCAAACTTAATTCAACTCAACACTAACCAGCTTTTGTCTCAGTTGAAGGAAAGTGTCTTCACAGCATGATGCTGCCACCACCATAGTGTCATCAAGTGTATGATGTGTTCGGGTGAAATCTGGTACTTGATTACCATCACATATTTTTGTTTAGATGTAGCCCAAAGTGTTCAATTTTGGTCTCATCTGACCTTAGCGGGCTTCGCTACGTTCACCTTTCCCCCCTACGTGGCTTGTAGCAAACGCCAAACAAGAATGCTATCAGTTTTTGGGTTTTTTTTTCTGTTTTTTTGGATCCAACAGTGACTTTCTTCTTGCCACATATCCATGAACACCTGAATTTCCCTATTGAGCTGTGGACCCTGCACCTCCTCCAGTGTTACCGTGGGTTTGTTCACCAGTTAATGCTCTTCTTACCCAGCCTGTCAATATAGGTGAACAGACATGGTTTACAGTTTCGCAATACCCTTTCCTTTTCTCGGTTAATTGAAGTGTGCTCTTTATTCAAAGCTTGAGATTTTTGTTTTATAACCTAACTCTGCGTTAATCTTCTCCACAACCGTGTCCCCAACCTGTCTACTGTGCCCCTTGGTCTTTGTGGGGCTGTTAGTTCATGAGTGTCCCATTAGGAAGCTGTCACAGAACCGCTGGATTTATACTGAAAAACTAAGATTTACTGATTCTGTGATTTCTGAGGGTAGTTTGCCTTTGACTTTATTTAGGGGGTATCAGACTTATGGGGACCGAATACAAAAACCCTGCCAAAGCTTTCAGATCTTATTTTGTAGAATAGAATAAAATAGAAATGACCTTTAATGTTCCTCAGTGGGAAAAGGTGTATGTCCCAGCAGCAAAGTTAATGGTAAATGGCAGCATGCAGATAAGCACAAAAGTTAAAATAATTACGAATAGGAGACTGTGGAGTAAGGGAAAATCTGCAACATAAGACAAAAAAATGTTTATACTTGTTAATCCAAAGAAATTTGTGAAGGGTGAGGAGTCGGGTGATTTTAAGAAATGTTTACAACATGCATGTAAATTTATTTATGAAAAACACTGAAACTATTTTCAAGAATGAAAAAAAAACAGCAGGGATGATAAACTTTCGGAGTTTATTGGGACTAGTAATGGTTTTAAAGCCTAAGCACTGCTGGGGGGGAAGGACCTGCGTTAACGCTCCTTTGTGCAGTTAGGATGCAGCAGTCAGTCACTGATGGATCATGGCGCTTCATGGACGAGCTGCACCGAGCATCCTGGGACAGAGCTGCCTTTCCTGATGAGCTTATCCAGCTAGTAAAACGTTTTTAGAGCCGTGTATAAGTTTCCTTTCACTTTTATGCCCAACATTGTGCTGGTAACATAGAAACATGTAAACTTTGTGGCTACAACACAACAAAATGTTTAAAAGTTTAATGGGCACAACTGCATGACACAGATGCTGACATACATCCAGCTGAGAAGCAACATCACGTATTTCCTGGTGTATGAACTGGACGTTGAGGCTTAGCCTGCGGTGATGAGAAAAAAAAAAAAGCCTGGCGCACTTTATGCAGCTCACTATCAGAGGTCTCTGCCTGATGCAACCAACCTGTGGGGAAAAAAAATCTATTTATTCGATGGATTACTGTAGAACATCTGAACCAACTGCTGTGTGTCCTAAAGAGCGAGGCCAGAGATCGATCTGCTACACTTTTAACAAAGGAAACAGGAGTTAAAGAATCAGGTTCATTATTTATCATTCCATGTAAAATGTGATTGTAAAATCAGAATTATATAACAAGAGAGGTACATATACTAGAAACTTGACTGTTAATCCGATACAGTGATTGTCAATCCACTTTATGCCATGCAGATGTTTGTATCAATGGAGAAATTCATTTTTAAAGCTTTATTTAAAGAAAACGTATGTTCTTTAGGGTACTGGTGAACCTTAGTGCTCTCCTGGCGGTACTCTGGGTTTAAACAGTTTCCCCAACAAAATAATGAGATGGATACAGAAGCTTCAGCGGGTCTTCGGAGAAAAGGTTAACGTGTCTGTTGTCCTCCTTTTTAAAGGGGGGCGGCCACTACAACTCTGTCTGTCAGAGAACAGGAGCGATTAGAAAGCTGAGCGTGGTAAAAATGTGTTTCCTCTCCGAATCACACAGACCTGAATCGATGCAACTGTGCTCTGCTTGTTCTCAGAGGAAGAGCAGGACAGTCACAGGTTTAAAAATGGAAGAAAATCGCATGGAGGACGAGAGTCAGAATGGGCTTCGCCGTGGATCATTAGTCCTGCTGAGGTCTGATAGGTTCCTGGACAGACGGAAAGGCGTAGCTGGAGCCCAGATTTAAAAAAACGAGACTGAACAAAAGCTCAGCAAGAGATCCTGTAAATGTTCGGCTTTCAACACGTGTTCTTTCAACGCTACATGTGTAAATTGGCTTTAATACAGATTTTTACACACATAGTTTAATAAAGGTTCCCTATTCACCTCTTGAGTTTCTGACATTTATTCAAAATAAACATCTCCTGTTTAAGGTCCATTAGAATTACTAAAATGCCCAAATAATCCTTAACAGAATTTTTTTTCTTTCTTCGATGCCAAATGACAAACCTTTATTTAATAGTTGGTAGAGTTGCCTTTTTAAACTGTGTGAGTTGGGTATTCTTCCACGAGCTCCTCGCTAGTTTGTTGGAGTTTTGACCCGTTCCTCCTGACAGATCTGGCTACACTGGGTCAGATTTGTGGGGCCGATTTGCTCCCAGACACACTTTTGTTTTCATCACTGAACACTTTCTGTGGGATGGAGATCAGGCTTTGTGAAAGCCACTCTAAAAATGTTTTAAATCCCTTTAACTTTGTAGCTGACTTGATGGTATCCTTTAACTTCCTGCCTGATGTTTAACGACGTTGCTTCAGCGTCAGATAATGTAATTTCCTCTTGATGCCGCCTGTTTTGTAAAGTACAGCAAAACGCCGACGTGTGATGCTGCCTTCGCCCACTTCTCCGTTGCAACGGGGACACATCACCTTCCGTTGGTTTTCCTCCACTGTAACGGTCATTTTGGCCAAATCCTTCTATTTTATTCTCATCAGGAAACCACAAGGCCTTTGCAAAGCATCGTCTGGCTCTTTATGTTGTTCCTGAAGCAATGGCTTCCTCCTCTCTGAGTGGCCTTCCAGGCCGTGCCTGCACAGGACTCACTGAAACCCATCTTCACAAGGTCTGTTGCTTTTGCGCTCACTCATTATATCCAAATAAAGAGGAAAACAGGGGAGCAACATGTAGGTTTTTACCCGCTGCCCCTCTCATTGGCGTCATCCATCTTTCTCCCAGCCAGCTGACTGGTTTCCTCCTTCACCACAGCTTCTGTTGCCTTGGAGACATCTCATAGACTGACATATGGATTAACCCCCTCCAATCTCCCTCCTTTTCATCTCTCCAGTCTGTTGCAGCTCCCTCATTCTCGATCGCTCTGCAGCTCACAGACGGACTCGGACTCCGCCGCCTTCTAGCCGCTGATGGTCCGGAGATTTCTTGCCAATATGCCAGAGAGCAACGAGGGCATGGCCACACATATGACTCATGGTCACAGTGTGAAATGATATATATATATGTATATATGATGGCAGAGTTTTCTCCATTGAGACAAAAAAAAAAAAAAAAAACAACGCTCTAAAATATGAACCAAATCACAAAGGAGGGAGGGGGGACGGCAGTCGGGAAAATGCCAGGACTGTTTGAGCGTCTTGCTTTCTCCGCTTCACTGAACTGGCATTTGGAGTGGACACACGCGGGGCAAAAGGTCAGAACTGTTGCCACAGGAAGCAAATTTGATGGACTCCGCAACAAACATGGTATATTCCTGAGAGAGGAGACTGGTGGAAATATATTCCTGAGAGGGGAGACTGGTGGAATCAGTTAGGAGAGGACTGGTAGGAGGATGGGAGAAAACATAATAAACCAAGAGAGAACAGGACATTGCTTTGAGTACTTATGACCTGCCTGAAGCCCAAAACTATGGCTTACTGGTCTGTAGGTTTGTCAGATGAAACCTCTTTCACCGCATTTCACAGATAGATGGGTTTCATTTCCAGTAGGCAGATTATAGGCCAACATAAGACGGTAACTTTAGGAAGGCAGAAAAAGGACAATATGGAAACAAAGGATTAACTGGACGGTATATCTCGGTTTCAGAACTGATGTTAAGGCGCAGGCTGAGTTTGCTCTCGCAGTCTGACATATTGGGCAGCATTGATAAGCTCCGTTTGCTCCCTGTTCTCCAGCGAGGAGCAGATTGTCCAGCTGAAGCAGGTAACCGTGGTCAGAATGCATTGTTGATGGACTAATTGGAGGTGGGAGCTAAGGAAACAAGAGAGAGAAAACAGATTACTTTCTAAAAGATCAAACCAAATCATCACAGTCATACTCCTAAGTTTGTCTTTTCTCAAATTTATTGCATCAATTTTCCTCCAGCTTGTGCAGAGAGGTGGACTGAAGCTGGGTGTAAGCAGGCACAAGCTTTTGCTGCCCCCTAGAGGGGTTATGTTGAAACAAAGGAGGAGGAAAAGCAAAAATAAAAATAAATAAATAAATAAAAACATGAAGAAAACTAACCGGAGGCCTGAGCGCCAGTCTTTCCCTCATCAATAACTGTTTAAGGAGGCAGACAAATAGCTGGAGGTGGGATTATAAAGGTGGAGATGTGCAGTTAACACAGCAGACGTCACGCTGCATTACAACACAATTTTATCTATTTGAGCTAAAGACTCTGTTGTTGCAAGCTCACTTCTATTGCCTAATAAAAACGTTTAAATCTGGGCTGTTCATCCCTGAGGACGTTTCAGTCTTTCCTCCATTTCTGGTTCACGAGTTCATAAGGCAGGAAGAAAAAAAAAAAGAAAAGTCATACAAAACCTTTAAGGCACTTAAAATGTATGTGGAACAAAAAAGTAGATCGGCTTGATTCTCACAGAGGAGTATTCCCTAAGAGGCGTCACATCCAAGGCCCGTTGATATGAAGTATCGAGAAGAAAAAATAAAAAGCAGTGCAAACCTCAGGTACGCAGAAACTTCCTTTCGTAAGAACAAGTAGTAATCATTTCTGCAGATGTTTTAACATTCAGTCCGTCTTTTCTATGAAACTCTCAGGAATTCTACACTGGCCACATTTATTGGCACCACCAATAAAGATGTGAAATAAGCCTTGATATAAATATAGTACAATTAAGGTACATGTTATCGGTGAGAGATTAAACTACAATATGTGTCTTTATAGCAGTAGTTTAATATCACTGATAAAACACATGCCTTTACGTATCCTTAACAGGGGATTGACGATAAGTGCATGGCACTATAAATGGACTCATGTTGTGTTTTGAAATCATTGGCACATAGCATTTAGAAATCATAACCTGTTGATACTTCAACCACAGGGTTTGCTGAGAAAACGAAACAGAATTGTAATTTTTAGGATGTTTACCATCCGGGAAGCCAATAGGCTCTTTTAATCCGCTTTTTAGTTTAAGCAGTCATTATTTTTGCTTGTGTTAATGCCAATGGCCCATTTCAAGATTAATGTTTTTTTGGATCCAGGCTAACAAATGCTGCCCCCTCACTTCTCATCACAGCTTCACAGCATAAACATTACATGTACAGTACACCGCGTGGTAACCTTTGGGGCAAAATGCTCCCCGTAAACAGCCATTCAACCTTTTTGGATGGAGGGGATTTCCCTATACATGCATGTTCAGCAGGAGGGATTGCTGCAAAGTCGTGCAAGCGACTATCCACTGTCTCTGAATACTCATCCAGAAGGGAATGCTACATGTCAATGACTGGATGCAATCTGCTCGGTTTGCTTAGATAGAAATCTTTAATCAATTTAAATGATAAACTGAATTTATCTGTATTGTTTCATAACTAAGATCAGTTTGGAATGAATTTAAGTGACTTTGAATTTGTATGTATGTATTTTTTAAAGTGCCTTGAGACCACGTGACGTGAGTTGGCGCTATATAAATAAACTAAATTATATTGATATTTAGCCATCAAATAAGCAAATCCAGCCGACTATGGCTTTTTAATATGAACATCTGTGTGGAAATTCTTTTTATATTTTCCATGAAATTACAAATTTAACCACAAGTTGGCAGCAGAGTCTGTGGCAAGGTCTAAATTCAGCTCCTGTGTTTATTGCATTGAAATAAAACACACCTCTCAAGAAAACTAAAGCAACAATTTGAAAATCCATCAGGTCTCAATTGGAAAATATTTGTGTTTGATATGTACACAGATTTTGGTATGGAGTGAAATTTGCTCCATTATTGTTGCGAGCAAAGAACACGTTTTATAAATGGAAATAAAAAAATGCCCATCCATCCATCCATCCATTTTCCAAACCGCTTAATCCCTCATGGGGTCGCGGGGGTTGCTGGTGCCTATCTCCAGCGTTCACTGGGCGAGAGGCGGGGTACACCCTGGACAGGTCGCCAGTCTGTCGCAGGGCAACACAGAGAGACAAACAGGACAAACAACCATTCACACACACATTCACACCTAAGGACAATTTAGAGAAGCCAATTAACCTAACAGTCATGTTTTTGGTCTGTGGGAGGAAGCCGGAGTACCCGGAGAGAACCCACGCATGCACAGGGAGAACATGCTAACTCCATGCAGAAAGACCCAGGGATGTACTTGAACCCAGGACCTTCTTGCTGCAAGGCAACAGCGCTAACCACTGTGCCACTGTGCAGCCCTGCATAAAAAAATGCAATCCAGAAATTAAACTTTGCAAAACTTCTTAATAAAAAAAAACTTTTGTGAGTAACTTTTGGTGTTTTCTCAGATTTTATTTTTTTAAAAATTAAATGTTTTTTTTTTTTAAGATATTATTTTTTTCAAATTGTATCTTTTTGAAGTTTTATTTTTAGATTTTTTTGGTTTATATTTTCAAATTTTACGTTTTTAAATCTTTCAGATGAAGTTTTACGAATTGCATTCTTTTCAAATTGTGTTTTACAGATCACATTCTCTTCACTTCTCACTCTTGATGCACATATTGAGCAATAAAAAATGTTCTAATGTCCATGCAGACCAATAGAAATGCATCGTTGCTCCTCACTCAAGAGGAAACCCTATGGAGAGAAAACAGACTCAATATAGGCGTTATTACAGAAGCACGCTTATATTGAGTCTGTTTTCTCTCCATAAAAGCCCACCCCCAGAAGTGAAGAGAATGTCATCTGTAAAACGCAATTTGAAAAGAATACAGTTTGTAATACATCATCTGAAAAAGAGAAATTTGAAAAAAAAATTGAAAATATAAAATCTGTAAAAAAAAAAAAATATTTGAACAGCTTAAATATGAAAAAAAAAACATTCTTTCTTGATAAATTTAAAAACTGAGAAAACAGCTAAATTACTCTCAGAATCTTTTTTTATTAAGAAGTTTTTCAGAGTTAAATTTCTGGATTGCATCGTTTATCAAATTTCCATTTACAAAACGTCTTCTTTGGAACAAAAATTGGTGAATTTCAAACTAAAAAACCTGATGCAGCAGGTTAGTCCAATTTGCTGTGACGTCATTGCAGCAACTTAATATGGCAGTCAGTAGTTTGTGTGGCTCTAAATGTGCTTGTAAGCCTGTCAGCATTGGGGCATTCAGCTTATGGTATGAGGGATGGTGTCCTGGTGGCGTCTGATGGACCTAAACATGATGACCCAGAGATGTTCAATTAGATTTAGGTCAGGGGAGCATGGAGGTCAATCCTTCATCCTCTAGGAACTGCCTACATACATCTGCAACATGAGGCCACACATTATCTACACCAGGAAGAATCCAGGACCCACTGCACCTACAAATGGTCCAACAATGTCACATCAGCTCAGAGGAAACATCACATTTATGAAAAAAAAAAAAAAGCTCACTGCTGCCGAACCTGCCAATTATGATGTTCTCTGGCAAATGCCAGTCTAGGTACATGGTGTCAAGGGCCAGCTAGAGGACGTTGGTCCCCTCATGAAGTCCGTTTCTAATGGTTTGGTCAGAAACTTTCTCTTCACACTGCAGGGGGGGGAAAAAAATATGCTAAGTCTGAGAGAAAAGTGACTCAAAACAAGTGAAATTATCTGGCCTTGGAGCCAAATAATATCACTTGATAAAATTTCTTGATTTAAGATCATCATGTAATGTTGAACACCTGAAAAAAATAACTCTTAAAACATGAAAAAGTAACACTTTTAAAGCTAAATCTTTTATCTTAGTAAGAACCAAATAATCTGCAGTGCATGGACCACTGGCGGTCACTTCGTAGGGCTCTGGCACTACTCATCCCGTTCCTGCTTGCACAAAGGAGCAGATACCAGACCTGCTGATGGGTCAAGGACCTTTGAGGACCCTGTCCAGGTCCCCTAAGTGCCTGTCTCCTGCAATCTCCTCCGTGCTCCTGAGGAGACACGATAATAAACAAACCTTCTGGCAACGGCAGCCATACTGGTGGAGTTTAAACGCCTGAGCAGCCTCTAGGGTCCAGATATGTGAATATGAACATGAATATATAACATTAGTCTGCGATAGACAAGGATAGTCCCTTGCACAATCAATTCTGCACATACAAATGGTTTTAATAATACTCACCTGTACACTGTGACTTCTCCTGCATTGTCTACTGTTCACTTTTAAATCACTGCTGCACCTGATACTGTAATTTAAATTTTTACTGCAATTTTACAAGCTGTATGCAACGAAAATTTCGTTCTGTACGCACTCTGTGCATACAAAATGACAAAGTTGTCTAAGTCTAGACTGGTGATCTGTCCAGGGTGTACCCCGCCTCTCGCCCATTGACAGCTGGAGATAGGCACCAGCAACCCCTCATGTCCCCACAAGGGACAGACATGTTAGTAATCTTATTGAAGAGATTTTTATGTCATTAACCTTATTTTTCTTGCTTTTATACTTCAAAACCAAATGAGAAACAAATAAAGCACTTAGAAGGGCCATCAAAATGTCATTAAACACGCAATAAAGTGTTGGACAATATTTTAAAACAAACGTCAATCAAATGCTTATATCAGTGATTGATCAGCAATAAACTGTCAGCAGGTTCTTCACACATCTTACCTTCGTGCCCTGTGAGGATAAACTTTCCTGCAGTGTGGAAAGAAAGGGGAAAAACAAAGACAAACATCTAAAATCAGAGAAATCGCTTCTTAGTTTCCCGTTTGCATCTCAAAACACAGAAAGCATCAGAAAATCCTTTTTTAAAGTCTCCACCACCCTCTATGTGTAGCGGGGTGACTACTGGGTACACGTCTCATCCTGCGCTTTCAACTCTCCCACAGTTGTGCTGAGAAGTTTACAAATGTTCCCCATGGCCGTAAAGGTCCTCTGTGCAGCGCCTTTTTAACTATTTATGTCAGCCGATCCTTTTGCAGGTCGAGATCAAGCAACTTTTTTAAAGAATTGGGTGCACAGGTTGGAGTCTGTAGATGCTGTCAAGTCCACACAAGGCCCAACGTGTGCATGTGAAGCCGGGGCACAGTTATGGGAAAACAAATGAGGACACCACATTAAATGTTCATGTACCCACGTCTAGTCTTTCTAACCCCAGGAACAGAAAGTGATTTTAATACAGGTAAACGTCAAAGGTTCAACTTGTTTTGTTAAGATAAACTAAAATCTTTAATGAAAATGTTTCACTGCTGTTGGTAAAAATAGCCTCAGTCTGATGAAAGCCCCCCCCCGCTCCTCACCTTCAGCTGCTTGAGGGGTTTATTTCATGTATGGCTCATTTCACATCACCCTACATCACCTACCAGATCAAGAACTGGGCTTTCACTCAGCCAGGATTCTCCGTTTCTAAATTGATGGATTCAGTGGTCCAGTTCTGCTTTATCTGAAAAGTTTTTTGTGTTTGTTTTTTTATAGATCGCCTCCTTTTTGTCAAGCCCCTATGAATCCGTCATGGTTTTAAGGATCCTACGATGGCGAGCTGAGCAGGTGCCACTGCAGCAGGGCGTTTCCTGACCGTGACACTTCCACCTCTAGGCTCCATAGTTGGAATGAGCAGGTAAACTTCAGTTTGGCTTATTTTTTATATATATATATTTTTTTTTTTTAGAAAGCATAGATGTCCTCGTTACACACCACTATTTAAAATGTAAACACATGCAGTCCCTGATTATAGCAGCGTGCCCTTTCATATCAAGCAGGAGACTGTCGCGTTCTCAGGGTGAATTTGCTTGGAGGACCAGAGCCAGGTGTTTGGTAACTCGCTTGTCCTCCACTGGTTGGCCGTTTTCCAGAGAGAGGAAAGGCCGACTTTGAATCCTTCAAGACCTCCGAACATCTTACTAGACTACGATCTTATTTTGAAAGGCCTCAGAAGGCCCAACAAGCTCGCCCTGGAGGCCACGCTCATCCCAACACACGGGCATCGCCTGTTTCTTCAATTATGACTTCTATTTCTGCGCATTGTTCAAACCGATATTAAATGTCCACATTACCAAATATGTGAAAAATAAGCCCAGATTGGTACAGTGTCCTAATTTTTTCACACTGCTCTATACCTAGACACCCACTAAAATGTTTTGTGTGGTCCATTTGCACATTGCATCATCACCATAGGCGTCATGCATCCATCAGGGAGATTTTTACCATTCTTGTCAGGATAAGTTCATTTCAACTGGTCGACGCTTTTGCGTAGCCCACAAACGTTTTACTTGGTTGAAGTCTGGGTTTTCCAGAAGCTTAATGTTAGTCTGCTTTACCCATTATGGAGGTTTTGGAGGAAACCTCTTTGTCATCCTTGCAAAAACAGATAAATTGGCCTTCATTGTGAGCGCAAGGAAGGACTGATGTCAAAGAGCACACACGTCATCTTTAAACATTTAAACTTCTGAGTAAATATAATTAAAAGCTGAAGAAACAAGAGATGCAGAAAATAAAGTAATCCACTACTCAGGCCCTGAGGTGTTCATTGTGTCCGTCGGATTGCCAGACTGGGGAAAGAAACCACTCACATCTGAGACCACCCCACATGACGCTACCACCACCCCCATGCTAGACAGCTTGGGTTTGAAGGAATCACCTGGACTCCTGTGAACATTCTTCATGTTATTGTGACCAAGACGCCGAACCTTTGCCTCTTTGACCACAGCACATTAGCCCAGGGAGTATTTGGCTCGTCCACGTGGGCAGCAGTAAGTTTCATTCCAGTCTGAAGTTGCTTATTCTGGAGCTTCTATCCTCAGTCAGCACCTGCTCCGTCAACGGGGATATAAAACTTTGCTTTAACATGTCGGTTCTCTGGTGTCCAGGCAGCTTCCCATTCATGGCTTTAAACCTCCAGGTGTGTCGTCACAGAGGCAACTCAACTTGGAACTATTTAGAAATAACTTTATGCATTAAAAATAATATTTTAAGCAATTCATTGTTTAAACAACAGAAATAAATCAGTTGATGGTAAATTGGGTGTTTTCCCTCATACTCTACTCAAAGGTGGAGTTTTTTTTTTTTTTTACAACATTATAATTATTTCATGATTCTTTTGGTTTTAGAACCAACAACAATAAGTATACTAGCTTATCTGGTTCACCATATGACAGGGGAAAAAAAACAACAACTATACATTGGATAAGTTTTTGGTGGCTTCTGCTGTTCTTGAACACGCCAAACTATTTTTTCCGTCTCATGAGTACCAGTTTTGGTAAAATGGTTGATACCTGAACCCACCGGGTCTTTCAGAGACACACGTCCAAACATGAGACGGCTAAAGCATGGCAACATTAAGTTTGTGGGATGCCCCGACCTCAAATCTTTGGACGACACATAAAATTCGGGTCCGTGTCAACGGCCACCGAATCAAATTAACTTTACCAAATCACGCCAAAAAACAACACCAAGACTGAAGTTCTTGGCCGTTTGGCAAAAGGAAAACATGGAAGTGTAAACTTCTGACACAAACTGCAAGCACAAAAAGAGAAGGAGAGATCCGATTCTTACATGTCAGGGTTTACCCTGGGTTTCATACATTCATCTTTTCCAGCACCTGCAAAGGAGCACAGAAAACTATGAACAGGGGGGAGAGTTTAAAAAGAACTATATGGTTAATTGACTGAATCCGAAAAATAAATAAAAAATAAATAGATCAATATCTAATAAAGAACTTTATTTCAGAATTTAAATAGATTTACAAACCATAAGAAAAAAAAAGGAAAATATAAACAAGAAAACAAAACATCAAGTGATCGTCAAACTATCCACATGTGCATATCAAGGTAGAGATTGTAAACAGTCCTTTGAAGCCAAAAAGAACCCCCCCCCCCCACCCCACCCCCACCTGATCTGGCTCAGGTTCACTCGACCGGGATACAATGTGTTTGTTGGTGGTTGTTTTTCCTGAGGTTTTCCTTTTTTTTCCTTGAAATGCAGGGTTGGTTTTTAAACCAATCAGAGATCAGAAAACTCATGGGGGGAGGGGGGGAGAGGGGGGGGGAGGTGACAAGAAAAACAACAGTAGTCTGACAAAAACCAAATCCCATTCTCCAAAAGCGTAATAATACAGGGTTGGGAACCTTTGCAGATCCTAAAACGTGAACCAGTTAGGGATCCAGTGTGGAGGTAAAGGTTCCCAAAACATTGGCTGCTCCTCCCGTTGGTATCCATACGTTTTTTTGGTTCTTACATAATTGCGTTTCTGCCTCAACATTTCACCGCGCCGTACTTCCGCAACAAACTTGGGTTTAAAAATTAAAAATCATGTCAAACAATTGAAACACTAATTAAATCTTTGCAGCTCATATCAAAATTTGAGGAGAAAATAAACCCCCTGAAAAACTAAAACAGAAGTCAACCCTCAGCCCACTCACTCCATGACCGTTTTAGAGGAAATCAAACCCGAGGACCTCGCACCAACCGTTACGACACGTCTATGACCGCAGACACCTATCAGCATGCTAGTGAGCGACCACAGCGTCCGGCTCATGCTCGGGTAAAAACCCGTTCTGAACGCCCGCTCTGTCTCTGAGACCACCGGCGTTACAGTAGGGCTGAGACTCCCACTCTAAACACTGCTGCTCGTTAGCGGCGGCTGTGGGTACAAGGTCCCGCCCCACGCTACGTCCCACCGGCCAGCATCCATTCTTCTGAAACCCCCCCCTCTCAGCCGAGGCCAACTGGGCTCAGTGATTCAGGCGAGTCAAGATGGCTGCAATCCAGCCCAGCGTCTCAGGGGTAAAACAAAAACAATATAGACTCATCATGCTTGCTTGTGCGCACCGCCGCCAGCAGGAGGCGAGCTCGTCTGCTGTGGACACCTGTGCTGCTCTTGAGTGACGAACCGACGACTCGCTAAAGACGGGATCCCCTCCGGCTGGAGTTCGGTCTGCAAGGCTCCGCTTTTACTGCGTGGAACAGAAACTGGAGCTCCGGCTGCATAGATTTCTTTTTAATTCGAAACAGCACACTGGCGGCGTGATCTACATTTCACCCGTGGGTTCAGCTGTCGGCTCTTACCTTACAGCCCGGATAAATCTAACAGGTGCCTCTATAAATAAGCAGAGAGGTTATCCAACAGAAGTTTTCCAGCCTCGGGTCAGAGCTTGAATAACGCTTTTCTGATGGGGGGGGGGGGGGGGGGTTTGCCTGGACTGGTCACTTAGATCAGGGATTAAAGAAAGGCACAAGGAAGCGTGAGTAGCTCGCTGAAATGGATAACTTCCCCCGTCGTTTCGGAGCGGCCTGAGCCCCGCGGCTCTAAAAGTCAAAGGTGACGGGGAGTCAGGGCTTTGAACCGCGCGCTAACCAGAGGTCACCTATAATACGGCTCAGCCAGGACAGTCTGCCCCCCCCCCCAATCAGCTTCCCTTGCAGATCCGCTCCTGTTTTACAGTGATCTGATCTGTAGCAAAAGAGAGAAACCCAGCGGCGAAGGAAGCTCGGTTTCACTTGACATCTGTGGAGGAAATAAGTCTCAGGGCTTTAAAAGACTTTCTATTTTCTAACATTTTGACAGGTATCAGTGCAGAGGTGGTTCTTTACATTTATCTTGCCGTGTGTGTGTGTGTCGTGTGTGTGGCCTCTACTCTGATAACAGAACAAAAAAAATAATAAAAGCAAAGAGGAAAAGAAGAGGAAAGGACCAGAAAGGACTCTGCTGCTGTGGTTTCATTGAGCCAGGCTTTAGTGTGCAGCGCGTAACAGACGCTGGGCCCCGTGCCCACAGAGTCTGAGTTAAAGTTCAGTCCGTGACACAGGAGGGAGACTAGAGCATGTGTGTGGGTGAAAACCAGATGTGGTCATGGGAGGAGGGGGGAGGGGTGATGTCACAGCGAGGCGTGGTCAGGAGTCCTCGGTGCCGGAGTCGTCCTCGTTGTAGCAGCCGTTGTCGCTGTCTTCCTCTTCGTCTTCGTCCAGCACCTCGTCGTCGTAGTAGTCGTCGTATAAGAGGTTGGAGCCGTCGTCTGTGGGGGGGACCTGGGTGCGCACGCAGTATTCGTCCAGCGTGGTGGGAACTTTGACTCCGTCCCGCTCTGCGTCCGCTTTGGTAGACAGCACCTGTTTCCTTTGAAACGGGGAAGAACAGAAAGCTTTGAGTCGCCGGCGCGCGGACAGGCTTTCTTTACTAAAGGCGCCGCCCGCCCCCTCATACCTGATGATCTCGATGTATTCTCTGTCTTTCCCCTTGCTGTCCCTCCACTTGCGGTACATCACAGACGCGTCAACGTTGGCCGGGGAAAACGTGTTGGGCTCGTTGAGCAGAGAGATGACGCTGAGCAGGATGGTCCTGGGACACAAGCAGAGGAGGAGGAATCAAACGCAGGATGAGTAGACGAGTGAGACAAATAAACAAACTGGACCAAATGACAGGTAGCAACATCTGAGTTCAGCTCCTAAAGCCTCTCGGTTGAGATGCGGCGCAGATTCTCATGACAACTAAAACAGGCCTCTACTGGAAACGTGTTTTCAGACCGATCCATCTCCTACGAGCTTCCTAGGAGGATGTGGTTGCCCAACTGGGCGTCTCCAGAACCGCCAAACACTCAGCAGGTGTTGAGACGTGTTCCCAGAAACGGAGCAAAAGTTCGGTTGCCTTTGCTTTAAGCCCGTTGTCTTCCTTAGAGATGGTCATTACCGCCACACACTGACCCTGTCCAGCACAGACAGAGTTTTGTTGTGTACTTCACTTTTCTGAAAGGCCGTGAGAAATTATGTCTGAAATAATATAGAATTATCAGACGGGATCGAATTCTGCTTTTAATTTTCAACCGTTTGGTTAGAAGTTGGCTAAAACTGTGATTGATAGCGTCACCTTCCACAAACATCACTTTAGTCAGATTATGTGACACTGGATGATGTTAAAGAGAGACAACTGTAGGGTTAGACGTATAAATACACGAATATCTGATATAAAAAAATATAGCAGATCTGTAAACCCTTTAAATTCTTGAGACCAATAGGCAGCAAGTTGACAAACATGAAGCATCACCCAGATCCTCATCCTCTGTTCACGTACGTGGGCGTCAGACCGACGGAGCAATTACGCTGTTATTTTAATTAATGTGAACGGTTCCACATCTTCTAAAGGGCAAAAGAGGCCGATTTTTTTTTTTTTTTTTTTTTTTTTTTTTTTTAAACAAAGAATCGTTTCTAGTTCACAAAAAGGTTTCAACAACCCAACTATGTTTTAAAGAATTTGCCATTATTTTTTATTAAATCTAGACGTTTTTCGCTATTTAGCTTTTCTTCTAGTTTCTTCACATTTCTAAACATTTGATTTTAAAAATGTTGTGCTCTGATGGCGCAGGGGTAGTGCAGTCGGACTTAGTCCTTGACGTGGCTGACTCTGGCCTGATGTCCTATGCCCCAAGTCTTCCTCCCTCTCAAAACCCCTTTACTCTAAGCCACTAGTGCCCTAAAAACCCAGAAATAGAGTAAAAAAAATGTTGGGGGTTAAAACCAAGTCACGCTGACGCCAACTGGAACACTGCGCTGGACAAACTCCACATATGAAGGAGTTTAACCCGCCTAGTCGCTGTCAGGTTTGTATCCAACTATTGCTCACAGATGTACGAGTCAAAAACAAACCAGCAATGTTTTCCTTTTGCTCTTCTGTACAAATTAAGCTGCCACCAGCACCACAGTTTATCCACGCCGTCATATTTTATAGAAGAGATCATTTTAAAAAGCTGACTTGTTGTTTTCCTTGTGATGAGATCATCATCCACGAGTAATTTTACATTTACCACAGAAACCTAAACACTTTATGGTTAAATATTTAAACCCAAAATAAGTTTTTTTTTTTTTGTGAATTCAGAAGCAAGTGGATCATGTTCCTTTCTATCCATGGGATGTTACCTGACGTTCTGTGTGGGGTTCCACCTCTCTGAAGGGAGTTCTCCACTCTGTGGGTCGTCCACCGGTGGATGCAGGATGGAGATGCACACGTCTCCATTCTGCACAGACAACAGCACACACATTGCTCAGACACATAATTGGACTATTCGGATAATGAAAGGAAAACACTCGTAATTAAAAGGATTTTTAATGCAAACCCCCTTTTTCCCCCCTCACATTTATTTCTAAAGAGCCAATTTCTCCGCAGAGAGCCAACCTTGTGGCGGTAATTCTCTGGTATCATTGTGCAACATGAGGGGCTGCCTTTGAGCAGAGGGTGTGTAGACACGAGCCAATCAAAATGCAGCATTAAGGACTAAACTAGGATGTTGAAAACCAGCTCAGTCAGCAAATACAGCGCCTTTTTCTAACAGCCGGACAGAATTTAGAGATCATATTGGTGTTTGTTTCCAGGTCTCTCTCATGTTCCTTGCTGATGCCATGATATCCTGTTCTCAATAGAAACCTGAAACCTTTATTTCCATCTCCAACGTGAAAAACTAAGATTATGTAGCTGCACTACAGGTCAAAAAGCAGCTGAGAGGAAATAAAATGATCATCTCGTTGTCTTCATGATGCTGCAGGAACACACAGTTACAGCCAGATATAAGAAGAACCTCCATTTCTGCATTTCTGAAGGGGCAGAGTTCTGAGTGGCGTTCACAAAGAGATAAAAACAAAGTTTTTTGATGTTACCTCATAGATGTTGGGATGCCACATCTTGGTGAGGAAGCGGAACGCAGGCGGCGAGTACGGATAATCGACGGGGAACTTGATCCGAGCCTGAGGGTGAGAGAAGGAACACTGATGATGCGACAGAAAGCTTAATTATCCTCCTCGCGTGACAGCAGGCGTTTCACCACCACTTCCACAACCCAGAAACGTGGGAAACCTTTTCCAGAAGTGCAGGTGGAGCTGAGCGGCACAAGATGTTGAACCGGATTAAAATACCAACGAGTGCAAAAACTCAACCAATATGGACTGCATGGAAGCGATAGTAGGTGAGTTATTACACATTATTCAAACTCACTCTGCACGATAACATGTTTGGCCATCTGGGCGGTAGCCATCAGGCTATGATGCCTAAATGAGACGATTAGCCTGGATGCTAAAGCTCACGAAGACTTCATGCAGAGCAACATTTAACAGCATTGCTACTGCATGGTAAACAGATAATTTTGCCCTAAAGGAAGCAGATTCCTTTAAAACTACTGCTCACAGCTGCATTACAATAAAGCAAACACTTGAATTCTTCCACATAGCGGCTCTTTTTCGAGCATCCTGCATCCTTTTTCGAGGATGTCCGAGCTTCAGAGGGTTCCAGTCTGAGGATTTCTTGGACAACCTGAAGGAAAAACTGCTGAATGAGCCGAAATGTTCCTCGTCACCTCCGATAGCGATTCAGAGAAAAAGATAAACTGTTCAGTCACTGCAGACCACCCCAAACTGCTCGTGGAGGAGCAGTTCCACTGAAGCAGGGCCACATGCACAGTATAGAGCAAACTATCAACATTTGACATACATTACATAAAGAGGATCAACAATCAGGGAACATAATCTGCTCTCCCCCCACCAAACACCAGCGCAGAGGAAACGCTGACGTGATCCCAAATGGGGGGAAACATTAAATCCCTGGCTTTGAGCGGTCTTGGCAGAAAGCTGGCAGACAGGCAGAGGCCAGGGTTCAAGGCAGCGCCGAACATTACAGGCTGGCAGCGGCGCACAGAGCCAGCGGGGAGGTGGACGACAACCCAGCAGCAGCAGCAGCAGCAGCAGCAGCAGCGACGGTCACTGCTGGGTTTGATTCCCAACGTAAACGCTCCAATGATCAATGTGTCTGTGCATTAACCAAGACTGACATCACCTTTTAACTTTCTGCTCTTCCACATCATTCCTCCCATAAACAAAAAAACTGTGTGATTACAAAAAATAAGCGAAGGGAAGTAAAATGACCAAGTAGAAAAAGCAACAAAACAAACAAAAGTTGGAGTATTATGCTCCTTCTAGCTCTTTGTTTACTTTATTTTTTATTTAATTTTATCATCTTTTAATGTTTTCAGCCCATTAGCCATTTTTGTTTTACTTCATATTAATTGGTGTTTGATTTCCCCCCTTATTTTTGTTAGGATTATGGTTTATTGAGATCATGATTATTTGTTTGTTATAACATTTATTTTTATTAAAAAAAGTTTGATTGTGCTGGTATTATTCATATACCCTCAAAATAAATGGACATCATTATCATACAATGTATCAAGGTAATTAAAAACGATACAATGAAACACATTCAAGTTTACCAAAAAAATTATTTGATCAAATTAGTAAAAATATTAGGAAACTCAAGTTTTTTCTTTTTTTATATGTTTATTCTTTTTCTCCAGGATGTTTTAATAAAATAAATCTGCACAGTTCAAACCTTTTAGGTGCATTTATAGAAAACATTTCACTTTTCCTTTGGTGAACAAAAGATAATACTCAAACTTGCTCAGATGCTCTAAATAGCCACAATCATTCAGTCAAAATTATCCAATCAGGTGCTGCCATCACTTCCAGGGCCACAGGTGAGTAAAATCCAGCACCTGAGCTGCCGACTGTTTCTACAAACATTTGTGAAAGAAAGGAGTCGCTCCTGAATATGCAACACAGCGATGGAGGGGGTGGAAGCTGTAATACCTGTAATGGGTGAACCAGCGTCACATCCAACCCTTAGGTCATATGCGAGTCAAGGCGGTTTTGGTAATATAGCATTAGGAAAAGAAACGTTAATAAAGGCCAGAAGCAGAACATATCAATAAATAATCCCCCCACAAACTCACTTCTGCCCTTCAAATAGACAAACCGTCACACCTGTAGACCGCTGGCTGTAGAAAAAGGTCCAATCTCTCACCCTCTGGCTTTTTTTCTGCCTGTGCACGTTTACACAGTGCACCCTGGGAAAAAAGGCCTCATTCATCCCAGCCCTGCCAGACTGAAGGCAAACAGCTACCGTCTAAAGAGGGGAAATGCACTGGAGCAAAAATGTTCCTTTTGGTCTTTACTCATTTTGGTTTTGTAGTTTTTTCTCTCTCTCTCTTCTGCAAACTTGGGAGTTCCTGTCATTATTTCAGCTTTTAAAGAAGCTTGTGACCGACTCAAACGGCAGACGCTGTGGTTGATAGGCGGTGGAAAGGAGCTAAGAGCACAACAGGCAGCAGCCGAGGCTCGTTCGTTCTGCAGCACTGGAGTCTGTTTTTCTTCCCCAGTACTTCACACAGGGGAGAAGAAGAAGAAGAAGAAGAAGATAAGTTAGAACCAGTTTCTGAGCGCATATTTTCCTTGACAGGTAGCCGTCATCTTCTTGAGGAATCCCCTGAGGCTTTGTCCTCCTTTAACAGACATAAATTCATCCATCTTCCACTCTTGTTGACATTTGTGACTAATGATACTTTTTTTTTTAGACTGAAATATGAGTTTATGTCTAATTTTAAAGGATTTTATGGATTTACTGCAACCATTTCCATCAAGGTCAAGTTTTAGACACAAAACTTCAAACTAAGCGACTGAAAAAGGTGGAAGAGCGAACAGATCAGTAGACAGATAAACATACAAACAGACGAATGTACGGCTGGACTAAAGGATCAGTGGAAGGATTTTCTCATTTACTACAGAAAATATTTATCCCCAATTAAATTGACACTTCAAAAACAAACCTATATATTTGTGTAATTTATAAGCCTGTGATATTATCGTTTATCACCAAATAAGCCCACTTTAAAAAACCTCCACTCACTATCTCTACACCAATAGCTTTCCCTGGTTGCATACATTCAATTATCGCGCCCTGTTGGGTTACATTTTATTTCTGTGTTTTACACTTCATTTTTGCTCTATTTGTCAGGAAACGAGGCGCTGACCTCGTGATGATAAAGTACGACATCGCACATGCAAGCAGTGAGTAAACGAGGAGCAGCAATGGAGCTGTGTGTGTCAGCAACGTCCAGCAGAGGAGCGAAAAGAAAGGGCAAGCAACCCCGAAGATCCGGTTGGTCTTCAACCACGGCGCTCCGTTACTTTACTGCGGGACTCTTACTAAAGCTGCGTCAGATGTCGCCATGTTGCTTTCTGTTAGCAGCTGGCCCAACGTTTACGTCTGCTGATCGGATCAAAACAGGCTCAAAAACGACTCAGGAAACACCATCAGGATGAATGATTGTTTTATTAGAAGATGAATGTGTTTTTGTAATGGACGAAATACGTAACTAGGTCCCTTTATAAAAAAAAAAAAAAAAAAATTAAAAAAAAATAAAACCAGCTAGCCAACACTGCTGCACATCTGTGTCATTCAGGATTTATCATATTAGAGTGTGATCATTAAAGCGGTGTTATTTATCATTTAGTAAAACGACCTAGCCGTATTTCTAGTGACGAGGCGTAACTAGCATGACTCGCCTGACTAATCTACGGCTACGCAGCCTAGACAGAAACAAATGGTGAGGCGCGGTGTACGCAGACGCCTCTCAGACAGAACCAGCATCAACGTCCTCAGAAACTCGAGCTCATGGAGCTCAGCGGTTGGACAGAGCCGCGTGCCGTGAATCTTTAATGCTTGCACCGCGATTTCCTACACTTTATTCACCTCTTGCTCAGCCTACCTCACCCACTAACAGGTGCCTTAGTGAAGAGCAGACCCCCCCCCCCAATGACTGCTGGAGACGGGGCACCGGCTTACCAGAGACTGGCAACAAAGTAAGGAAGAAAGTGAAAACCAAATGAGCATTTTTAACCAACGTGACACACGCAGCATAAAACCACATCATCATTTCTGGCCTACTTAAGAAAGGAGTGGAGTCAGGGTTCAATCGCTCAAAGAGTTAAAGATCTGAGCAGCAGACACGAGGGAAGCCAATTTACCGCCTTACAAACATACAAAAAACAAGCCTCATTCTGCAAAGAACTTTCCTGGACCGTGACCCATAAAAAAAAAACCCCGCCTCGAGTAGAAAACAGGAATTAGACGGAGAACACAACACACCCTATGAAAAATGGCAGCGGAGTAAAGCAGGTCAATGAAAAGACCCCAAAAGGAACAAATCATTCTGGTCTCCCTGTGCACCTCAGCAAGGCCTCTGCACACCAGACACACGCGGCCCAGTAACGGAGGGACACCGCAGCTCAAGCGCACACACACACACACGTGTGTCAGAGTGAATCGTTTGCCATTCAGCAGCAGCCCCCCCCCCGCCTCCATTCTAAAACAAGGAGAGGAAAAAAAAGATTAAAAGTTGTCAGAACGGTTCCTATGAGATGGAGCTGCGCGTACGGACCACGCTTCAGAGAGACGATTGCCACACAGCTAGCCTAAACAGGAAAGAAACAGAAACACCGGCAGTGCTTCAGGGGACGATTATAACGAGCTGGGGCCTCACCCCCGTTAGCACCAGGTTCTGCTTTCAAAGGGGGGGGGGGGGGGGGGGGGCACCACTGTGAGGAAGGGACCAGTCTGCTCTTCAGCAAACCGTCTCAGCCTTCCTTCCTTCCTTCCTTCTTCCTCGGCCTGCTCTCGTTTGTCTGTGACAAGGCCTGGGGGGGGGGGGGGGAACCCTGCCCAGTCGATACCGGTGCGGCTGGGCAGGGTTGTCTTGCCTGTACCCGTCCCTCAGCGGCGGCTTCAAGCCTACAACGTCAGAGCGGAGAAGAAAGAGAGCTAAGACGCTGCTCGACAGGAAAGGGTGGCTGTCGGCTAATTGTCAGAGCTAGCCATTATCGGCCAAACCCAAAACCCCACTATTATACTGATGTGGAGTGAAAACCCTCACCGTGGTGATAAAATAACTTTGTTGTGGATGTGGAGACTAAGGTGAAGGTCTGCATGCGGTGCAGCCGGCTCCATTAAGCCCACAGAAGAGGGCAGACATGCAGCAGACCTGCCGGCCGCATCCGGCCCCGCTCACTGGTCAGCACGACAATCAGAGATTCAAAACGCACAACGGAGTGCTGCATTCCCACTCCAATACGAATCTGCTTCTTTTATAAAAAGATTTAAAAAAAAAACGTCCAGTTTTAAGGAGGCTACAACCATTTCCTTTTTTCTCTGGTCGCTACATTAGCTCCTATGTTGATGCATCCTAACAAGAGAAACGCGGCAAGTATGAACGCATCCGACTGTCAGGTTTACCACCGTCACTACATCAGAACGCGTTATTATCTTTGCAGTATTTGTGGATCATTTCCAGTTGTGATGAGCTGTTCAGCCTGCTGGACTGAGTCTCGCCGCAGGAGATTCTCTGGTCTGACTGGGAGGAGGAAGATGCCGAGTGCTGAAAGCAGTAATAATGAAACGTTTTTTTTCTTAATAATGTGCGGTCCTACTCTGAAGCGTTTATTTACTGAAGACGAAGGCAGTGCTGCTGCTCTCAGGTTAACATCTGACAAAAGCAGTCAAAAACAAAAACTTGCTTTTTTTTTTTATTATTTAGGACAGGAACAATGGCTTCAGTTGTCTGTAAGGTTAAACTACTACTCTTTTTAGTTAATCTCTAACCTAAAGTAACTCTTCTGGCCCTTTTTTTGGTACAGAGTAAAAGGAGGTAAAATTCTAGCTTTATGTCCCTTGGTGGTCTCCAATTTTCCACAGATGCACCCGACCTAAGGACAAATAATAGTTTGAATGTTATCAATTAAACGGGCAAGTTTAGAAAATAATAAAAAAAATAATAATAAATGGGAGACTTCAAATGAAACAAGTCACACTTTAGCAGGAATAAAGGAATTCAACGACTGAACTGCCGCTTGTAACGTAGCGAAGCTCAAAGAAAGCATTTGTGCTGCTGTAGAAAAGATTTATGGATCAATATTGTGACATATTTAAAATGTTGATCATATTCCATTCATACAGACACAACGCAGAAACCTGCCACACTTTAAACTTGCTGGAGAGCGACTGACCAGGATGGCTGATCTTTAAAGAGATTGTTGTGTTGCCTTTAGAGATGCATCAATCAGCCGGCAACCAATCAGAAGTGCTCAATTTCCCCCTGAATCAGCAGGTTAAATTGTCTTGTTGGCGGGGGATTTCTTCTGTTAGTTAAACAAATCTAAACGAAGAATTTTAGGGTCATTGGTTCAGACTTCAAAGAAAACCAGAAGCCGGTAATGGGCGGGTAAAAATCGGACGCGTGCCTCCGTACTTCAGAGCTCCCAGAAGTAAGAGTGCTACCAGTTTTTCCACATGCCCTCGTTCTTCTCACTCACCAGACGAGTGTATGAAAAGAGATCAAACGGCGTGTTTTCTAACTCCGTAGATCTGTCCCTTCCTTTAAGAACCCGGCGAACAGATAAAGCGCATCAATCACCACCCGGGGCCACGTGCTCGCTCTACAAGAGTGGCCAAGGCAGCCGGTGTGGGCTATACGCGTCCCCACATCGCTGCCAGCTATGAAACAAAACGGTCCCCTGCTTGTAATCAGACACTCTGAGCTTTGGGGCGGGGGGGATCGGGGATGCCTCATGTGACAAGGCAGGAGACGGACAGAAACCAGAGATGTGTCGGTGCACAGCGGCTGGTTGGGGGGGCTAATGAATGCCCGGCTTCTAATCTCAATGCCCCAGTCACTGTGGATACGGGCCAGTTATAAAAATCTCCACTGAATATCACGTCTGAATCCACCGGGTGGCTTAAAGCAACACCCACGTGGAGAAACTAAAGCGCTGACTCAGCCAGGTTTCCTCAGTATCTGCCCCGTTTCCGTTGAGCAAGGTAACCCGGCCCAAAGCTCTTCTCTCCTCCCTGCCTGGTGGAGTGGGGCGAACTGGTTGGGTGGAAACCCAGACGAGAACAATGAGTCATACCCATGCGCTGGATTTCACAGCCGGGACGTGCATTCCTGTCCCGACAAAGGAATCCCGCAGCGCCCACAGCGACACGCTAAAAACGCCGCCGCCCCCCCAGAGGCGATGGGACCCTCCGCTTGTGTTCTCAGGCTCCAAGACTAAAAAAAAAAACAAAACAACAACAACAAAAAACAAAGGTGGACCGAGCGTGCTTCTCCGGTTCTAGTATTACTCAATCCCAAACAGCTGAAGGGGCGTCTTAACAAAAACAGATCCATCAAACTGGGTTGGACAAAGGAAGCAAACTCATTACAGCAGCCGTTTATATCTTCTATTGACGCGCGGGCTGTAGCTCTCTTTTCTGACCTGGGCTGTTTCGCCACATTAGTGGAGGGTTGCCATGTTTTACTTGGCATCGGTGCCAACTTTCAGGACAGAACTACCAGAACCAGGAGGCACAGACCCACTCTAGCACAGAATATTACGCGAGCTCAATGTTTTTGAAGAACCTCAAGTCTATGTGCAAAATGTTTGTTACGTCTGAGCTTCGATTTCTGGGTTACAAACAGGCCGTCGCTTCTAAAGACTCAGGCTCAAATATTTTTTCCAACAAAGAGGTTTGATGAGCCGAAGCTGTCAGAAACGTTGGCCGAGGAAGAACATCTGTTAAACACCCCCCGACTCCCGAGGGAGGAAGTATACCAGAAAACAACAAGCTTATGAGTTACAAAGATAGCTACTTGTCACGCTGAAGGAGAAATCTGAAACAAAGCAGAGCCTAAATACCTACGACTCAGCTCGCCTGGCAGCCAGGGAATCTGAACCAGGAAAAACAAAACAAACAGCCAACCCCACTCAAGCCTGCTGAGTTAGAATGAAGACGAGAGGAAATGATCGAATCAGTTAGCGAGCCGACAAGTTGATCTACTCGGTACAGTATGCAGGACACCGAGAGCAGACGAGAGAGATAACAGTCAGATTACAAGAAAACCTGGAGGTATGGTCAGGTCCGGTACAGGAAAACAATGCAGACGGGATCTTAACTCTTAAGGTTACCCAAAACCTAAGCTTTAGTTGCTGTGTTGAGCCCGCCTTGATATTTTTTGTTTTACCTAATAAAACATTTTCAATTTTAATTTTCTTCTCCCAAGTGTAAATTGTGTATTGGGAGAAGCTGGAGCTGAATTGAATTTGAAATGAATTGGACTCTACATCATTGGATCCGGCTGTCTTGTGAAATTTCTTGAGATTACATTTGTTTGTAAGCGGGTGTTGTATAGAGAAAACTAAACTGAATAATAGCTGTTTGTAACATTGGCAGATCTTCAGTTCTTAAATGTTTTTTTCTAATGAGATCTGGAAACAACCCAACAGTCCTAGTTCATGTTTTCAAGTAACTATATAATAAAAATTACAGATCCAGCAGTTATTTGGCAAAAGGTCAGCTTTGATTGGTAATCAGCAGTTTAGGTGCATTTTTTTTTTCCTATTCATGAAATGCATCCAAATAACTCTATATTTGGTCTAAGAGCACATCAACTAACATGAAGTTTGATGGACTTTCAGTTCAATAAATGAGAGGAATTTAATAACAATCCAAACCTGGGGACAAAAGCTTTGGTGCATAAATAGGGGTGATCTTACAATCATCACACTAACTCTACCAAAAAACAAACAAACAAAAAAACTATGGAATATATCTTCTAGGTCTGACCTGCTGCGAAAATCAGAAAATGGTATGTGCCAGGAAAAGGCAGATTGGTGCATCAGCAACAATTAAACTGGTTTATGACAGGAACCGCTTTGGTCCCTGCATGACTGCCTGTATCAAAATGCTGGACCTTTCCCAGGCTTTAACCTAAATACAAGATATTTCTATTCAAATGAAACCATTTTCCTTGGCAGACCAACAGCTAGCTTGCCTAATGTCAATATATGGACATTTAGCTTTGAATGAAGCCATTATTATGCTGAATGGTGATTTTCTTACTGTACATCTGTAATTTGTGGGATCATTTTTCATCAGAAAGCTGCAAAAATCGACTTTAAAAAAAGTAATTACATCGATTCGGCCTTTTTTAAAAGGGAAATAACTGTTTGCCGAGTTTAACTGTGTGGTTAAAGCCATTTTGTAAAATAGGGAACAATGTTTCAACAGTTCAGCACATACTGACGGCTAAAGGGCTTCTGATTAGACGATCCAACCGATTAGTCTGTTAAATTAGCAGATAAAACTGTGAGAAGTGGCTACATTTCACGGTAAAAACCTCCACCAGGGTTGCAGTGATGAGCACAAAGGAGCTGATTGAATTAACGAAGGAGCGTCCCATCCAGGCGGCCAGCCTTTTGTTCCACGGCGAAGCCATCGATCACATCCCGAGTGGAACTGTAAACTAGGGTCAATAAACGGGGGATTTTCTAAAGGGGGAAACAAGCCTTCTTACGAGCGAGCACCGGCCATGAGACGCGAAGACGTTCTGGTGGAGGACAGTGTGATTTAAAGTGGAACAAAGAGCCCCGCTGTATCACAGCGCCGATTAAACTACCAGCTAAACAATGAGTTCGCAGTCGTAACTTTAACCCGCTGCTGGTGGGGGAGCGCTACACACAAGGCGAAGCTAACAGGGATGCTGTTTGTTTATGCGTTTTAGAAAGTAAGGCGAGAAAAAAAAATGTATTCCGGTGAAGAACAATAGATGTGCTGCTAGCTAACGTTAGCCACTCACCTTAAAATAACCACCCTCGTAGTGCGTGCTCGGGGGTCCGAATATCGCCACTTCCCAGTTGTACATGTCCGACTCGTCCACCAAAGTTATCTTGAACCCCTCCACCGGCTCCTCCTGGAGGCTCTTCATCTCCAGCATCAAGGCTTTTTGTGAACTGGCTACATGGTGCCCATGCTGAGCCATATTCCACAACGAATATTATGAGTATGTTTCAGCAACCCCGCCGCCGCCGACTGTGACTGCGAAGGACGAAGCTAGGTCGGTGCGAACAACGGCTACCAACGGAACAACGGACGTCGGTTGTCGTTGGCGTGTCTTCAGAGAGGGGGGGGGGGGGGGGAGAGACTAAGAGGAGAAAAAAAAAATAAAAACAAAAAAAACAGGATCTAAAAAAAAAAAGCCCACGGCGGCTGGGCTTTATTTGGTCACAGCTGGAGCGCCTTCTTCCTCTCTTGTTGTGAAGGAGCTCGCGGAGCTCAGCACATTCTAAATAGACCTGCGCCAATCAAGTAAGACGTCGAGTTTGCCTCACTTCCGGTTACAACTTTTCAAAATAAAGCCCAAATCTGTCAGGTGGACTCATAGCCCAAGTGCGCGCGCACACACACAAACAAAAATTCTAACTATTTTATAAAGAGAAATAAGCCATATGATACAGCGTGGCCCCTTTGATTTATTTGGGACTTTACAGAATTAATGAGAGCCTGTGTCCACAAATCAGGAATCACTACAAAACTAGAAGCCACTGTGTAATACTAAACCATCTCTCAAGTAAATACCTCCTAAAACTAATAATTAGTTGTTTCATTAGGCTATGGAGTTGGGTTATCATCAAGCAACTGATTTAAATCATGGTACACCCCTTTAATGATATCAAAATCCAGACTCCTCATAGGTGACTCCAAACCCATTTTGTTCTCTTGTATTTTTCCTTTTTAGCTTTCAGGAAAAATACTTGCTGGTGTGCTTCAGCCCACATTCCTGCTGCATAACCCAAATGCGCATGAACGTAAGGTAAACTGATGCATTTATGGTTCCATTAACTTGGGTACGTTGTCCAGGTCCCGAAGCATCAAAGCGAGTCTAGACCATCAGACTATAACTGGCATGTTAAACTATATTGGCATAATGTATTCTTTTTTTTTTTTTGTAAATGCATTAGTTTTACACCAAATGTGAAGGGGGTACACACCAAGTCTTCTTGATCATCCAGATGCTTTTTGGGGCTGTTTGTTATATTTGGTCAGCAGTGGTTTTCGCCTCAGCTTTCTACCATGGAAGCTCTTTTTTGCCCTGTCTCTGGTAATCATGAACCTTAAGGTGAGGCCTGTAGCGCTTCAGACGATGTTGTCAGGTCTTACGTGACCTCCTGGATGACTCAATGTGCTCTTGGAGCAATTTTGATCAATTGGCCTTCACTATTTCATATGTTCGCCATTTGTGAATTCTCACAATGGTTCACTGCAATTTCAAAGCCTGAGCCTGTAATCTTTTTCAGAGTAAAAGGTGTCAATGAGTTTTTCTTTTCTACTGAGCTTATTTTGATGAGGCCAAAGTTTTCACTTTTTAAGCTGTTTTAGCCTACTTCATGCTGTCAGACCGGTTCCATTTAGGCCAGTGCTTCTTAACCAACTGTCCTACATATTTAAGGGATTTTATTACTGCCACACATCTCCAGTAAAAGAACTATCCCAAATCCTGCACAAATTTGCACCATAAGAACAGTTTAGTTTGAACTGTAAGCCCCACCCCCCAACAGTTTTTCCCCACCAGACTAAACAGGCTCCTCAAGCAGTGCACAATCCTCCAGAAGAGCTTCATCGAGGGACTTTTCTTCAACATAAATGACTACGTGGCAGGTAAAAGATATTTTGTTATGTGAATGGTTAATACCTATATGCATGCTGTTCTGTTTACATACCCTGTAAACAGCAGCTCCTCCAGCATGCACATGACAGTCATGCTGGCGCTGCTGCTTAGCAACGATCCACAACTTGTCGTGCCATTGGCAGAGAAGGTCATCCCGGGTTGTCCCCAGGTCGCTGCTTATTCCTGGTGTTCCAGCAATCAATTAGTCAATTGTTATCAAAGTACATCTTTTAACTCTTAATACATTGCATAAAAAAACAACCCATTTTTCTTAACCAGAAAAAAATAAAAATAAAAAAAATCCATTCAGGTATAGTTCTTTTAACCTGTGCTTAAAAGGTTTCTGAAGAAGGTTATGGCATGCTAAGGATGTAATCAATCTTTTGAAAAGGTAGCAGTATTTTCTCCATTGGGTAAATGCTTCGTTTGTTCACTAAAGATTAAAGCCAACTTTGGAGTAACCTTCAGCAAATGTGTCCCAGAGATTACGCTAGACTTCTTACACACCAACCATCCACTTTTTTCCAGTCGGCAAAAAAAACAAAACACACTGTATACTGACACAAAAACCATTAGTGACAAGAAAAGACAATTCCAGTAAACCATTCCTTGTTTCAGCCTTTAAAACGTTAAATTACCCTTTTTTAGATGTAGAAGGCTGAGAATGAATGTATTAAAGTATCAAATTTCAAAGTATTAAATGCCAGTTGTACACTACTTTACACAATTGGGGAAATAAAAACATGCATCCCACCCCCGCCAAATATATTCTTACCTAAATTGCTGTAGGATGCCACATTACGAATTTAACGGTAAAAAAACAAAAATTATATGTTTTAGCATGTCATCCGCCATCACAGGATAAATTCTTTCTCATGAACCGTACCAGAACAGAGGCACCATCTATGCACACAAATTACAAATCGATGTAGACTATTTTGAAAGTCTAAACCGGAAGCAGTTTTTAGGATAGCTAACCTCGATCCCCGAAAGAAATATCACTTCAAAATCCATGAATTGATACCAGCTGGTCGTTATCAGGGAGCAGAGGGCTAAGCATTGTGGGTTAGGGTTAGTAAATTTAATATCTTGATGGCCAGGGTAAATTGCAAAGCTTATTTTGCTACTATTACTGAAATGATTAGGAAAAAAAAAATTGAAAATATAAATAGCAGAGACATAAATAACCATTTGGTATACGCAAGATTTTATTGATTTATTTTTGTAACACAAAAAAAAGACTACAGAAGCTTCTCCCAGCATTGACTTCTAATTGTGGTGGACTTTAAAGGGAGAGTATATAATTTATGTCGTCCTCTTGACATCATGATACTGTAAGCTTGATTACTGAATATGGAGGAGATAGAAAATATTGACCCTTTCATTTGAGAGTATATTTCAATGTCACAAGCCAAACTTGGTAAAAGACTTCACAATGAACTAAACAAATAGAGAATTGAGACAGTGGGTTGCTTCTCGGTACACTGCTTCAGCTGAACTTCCAAACCTCAGCCCTGTGCCCTGGGTGTGATGACACGCAACTCTTCCTTCCTTAATAATTTAAAACATCCATGATATCGCGTCTGAACAGGTTAAAAAAAAAAAGAAAAAAGAAAAAACACAATGTCATTGAAAATAGAGAATGATCAAGTAAACAAATTACTTAGGGGGGATAATAAAAAAAACAACATCATGGAATGACTGTGTCTAAGCATGTCTTGTGATCAAACAATAACAGAAGAAAATATAAAAAAAATTACATTCCTAATCATGCAATATACAGATTTTATTCTAATTTTATGCACATAATGATCATAATGAATGATGAGACAAGTTTTCTTGGAGTCACTGAGGTTGTTTTCAGGAACAAGGAATACATACATGGTCATTTTCTTTTGACATTCCTGAAAAACAACGAATCACCTCTGTATTCAGACTCTACAACTAGACTGAATATCAAGTGGAATGGCCGACCTGCTGGTCACAGACATCATCATCATCATAATTATCTACAACAGCAGACTGATGCAAAGGAGGGGCCTTAACAGTATATAAGAACAGAGTTGTTGTTTTTTTTTATCTTGCTAAACAGGGTAAGCAGTCAAAAATGAATAACTCAAATCTAGATAAACAAATCAAGAAATTTATCTAAGTGGGAGCAAAGAAAAAAAGAAAAACGTACTTCTAAATGACACAAAAGTGCATGAAAAGAGGCAAGGCAGTTTCCTGAAGGGCAGGGAAACACCAGGGATGTCACCTGGGTGCTGGCTGACATGGGCGGAACAACCGTGATGCAAATGTTCAAGTGGCACGGGTGGAAATATTTCACACGAACACAAGGAGGATGAGGAGGAGGAGGAGGAGCTTCCTCGCGGTGGGATTTACCCAATACTGGACCATAGGACGCCTAAACCTCGTCTGATAGAGTATATTCCTTCCTGGTGGTCAGTTTTACTATATAACAATAATAATCAGTTTTAGTTATGGAAGGAATGATATGTAAATTCTTCTGAAGGGCTTGAGTAGACAGTAAGAGAAAAGGCACAGAGAAAAAAAAGAAGAAAGAAACAACATAACCATTAAGTCTTTTTTTTTTTTAACGCCACATCAGCTATGACCATTGGTGATAAGAAATTAGGGATAGCTTTTTATTAAACCTTTAACGCCGTTTAGTGTATTTAGCTTTGGTTTCATCCCTGCTTCATTATCGATGCAGCTGCCCAAATATGTAGTCTTCATTCACCATGTGAGGGACCAGGTTAGAGTTCTACATTCTCCCAGCTAGAACCCAGTTGGAAACAAAAGAGTCGGTCGCATTGTTTTGCCAGGCCCACCGAGCAGAGCTGCGCTGATGACAGTAAGCAGGAAGTGAGGAGTCGAGACAAAGGCGCAGACGGGCGTCAAACGAAAGAGAAGAAACCCGTAGATCAAACAAAAACAAACTACAGACGAAAACATAAAACCTCAAAACAGTGAAAGTACAATTCAACCATCAACAGCAAAACATCCAGTTGTTACATTACACGACTGTCACAGAATGAACTGCCAGCAGAGCGGGGAGGGCGGAGGGGTAAGGCCGGAGAGAGCAGGGGACGCGAGGCAAATCTGGAGGAAGGAGGAGCTGGAAAAAAAAAAAAAACACGAGTAAAAAATCAAAGTCCACCGCAGAGAAGACGAAGCGTGTAGACGGTGAGTCTGTAAAACAACGGAGAGCACGAGTGAGTGACCACGGAGCTGAGAGTGCAGAGGAGGAAACGGTGAGGGGGCACCGGGGTGAGGTGAGCAGGAGGAAATCTTGAAAATCTGAGGACTAATAAATAGGGTGAAGCTGGAAGTGCCAGCCGCAGTGTTTCGTAACGCGATTGTGTTGCTTTAATGAGGGAGCGGGTGGCACGGAGGGGTCGGGGGTCACCCTGGGGTCGTCAGAAACATCAGCACTGAGAGAAGGTCTGCTTGATCTCATCCAGCACATTCCCGAGCAGCGTCGGCTCGTCGCATTTTGCGTCGATGGACACCGTCTCACCAGACTGGCAAAGAGCAAGCAACAAAGTTAAAGTTTTATTAAGTTTAACTGATAAAAAAAAAAACATCCGAGACTCTTAATTTACAATTAAAACTAATCCGGCTTCTAGAACAAGCTAAAACATAATAAAGTAAACTTCTTGCTGTATCAAGAATGCAATGCTCATGGTTTTAATTAAATAGAGGTGGACAGCTCTTTGTTATCTGCCTTTCCCTTTGTTTACATGTCTTAAACACTAATTAAAATATGGTAATAAGGACCCGGCTAACAAGCAAAGAGTCCACTTACGGTTTTGACCAGCAGACAGACGTGGTGACCCTGGATGGACCTGCTGTACATGGAGGCACAGGAGTCGATCCTCTCCACAACTAGTCCAAGACGACACAAATGATCACGAGCGGCATAAAACAGCATTTCTCCATTAAAAAAAGGACATTGGCATTGAATTTTCGTTCACATGTTTGCAGATTGTAGAATCCAAAAAGCTTATTGTACAACTCTTATAACGACACGTATTGTTTTTCAGTGGCTGGTGGGTTACATGGAGCTACGACGCAGACAGTCAAAGTCTGGTGGAGGGAACGGTTGTTGGGACGGAGAGGGAAGTGAGCGTAAGACCAAACTCGCTGGTGGGGGTTTGGATCACTTTCATTACTGCCTGTGGTTTCAATTTGGTTATGCTACCCCTGCAAGATCTTCTTAAGAGTGCTTCATAAGTCAAAATAACACTTTACAAATATAAATAAAATGTTCAATGAGTTTAAAGAGGTTATTTAAACTCCGCTCCATATTTAGACACAGTTATTTCTGCCCTAGTGCAGAGAAATGGAGTTATACGTTGTTTTAAGATGGGGTTTCTGAAAACCAACTGGTGATATAAAAAGACCTCAGAGTGTTGATTAGCACAGTCATAAGCTGTGTTTAGAAACTCAGTATAAAAAAAGCAACGGTGAATGTAGTTAAATTTGACCACATGGAGCAGTTTATAGACGAGACAAACATTCACAGGAAAACAAGAGACACGAAGCAGATATTGTAGTGCTAAGATGGCTTATTATTAACGCTGGAGCTCAGTCTTTTTATTGTTCCACCATTAAAATAGAATAAAACTACTGAGATTTAATTATTTACCTCACATCATTGTTACTAATATTCACAAACCTGCATTTTTTTCTCTAGGTATTGCAACTCTGCAACGTGCTGATGGTGGTGGAAACTAAAAGGAGCTTTTGCAAAGCAAGCACCGGCCTCACCTTAGGACAATAACTGAATAATAACTCCGTCTGGGTGGTTTTACAATCTCACAAAACAAGAAATCAATCTCGTGATTAAAAGCAAAAAGATCTGTTGGTTCCAATACGTCAAACGTTTATTAAATTTAGAAAAAATATGATTTAAATGTTTCAAGAAACAAAACAAAACTGGAATATTACCTGAGAAGTGGTGGTGAAAGCAGATCCTGGCCAGCAGATGGTGGAAGGGCATATTAACTCCCTCCAGGCGGATCGAGCTGCTCTTCAGGTCTCCCGACTCCAGAAGTTTTGCAAACGCGTCGCTGAAAAGAACAAACAAAAAACAACAAGATGGACCTAAACAAATGTTCAGCAGTTTTCATTCTGCACATTCCAGGAGGGCTCAGAGCATTTTTTCTTTCATTTGGAAAAGAGCAAACAGGCATTTTTAAATATCTGTAAAGCTGAAATTTCTCACCTGTAACAAGGAGTAGTGATTAGGTAGGAGGTGCAGGTAAAGTGCAGTTTAAAGTCCAGTTTCTCATGAGTTGAGCCGTCTTCATTCTGCAGAGGGGAAGACAAAAAAGAAAACATTACATAAATGTGTTTTTCTTTTTTTGGTAAAATACAGGAATGATGTCCTCTAACATGTCCAGGTTAAACATGTGTGTGATCAGTTTTATTTAAGATTCTCCTATAAGCAGAGGTCCTGCACATCGTCCGGTTAAAAGCTTCATGCTTCACCAGACTCAAACTTCTAGATTTTTATACCGTTCTTGACATTAATAGAACATTTACCCAGTTAGGCTCCATTTTTTATTTTATTTTTCTTAAAAACAATTGTGAGGATTACCTCTGAGTAGTAAAGGGCTATTTCACTTCTCTCCCTTTTAAACTTAGTTTGTTAGTTTTCAGGAATTATGAATATCTGCTCTACTTTAAGATCTACAACACAGAATCAAATCTGGACATAACAGAGCCAACTAAATACAAACTGTAAAACCTTTAATAGCTTTCATCATGTTACATTGTTCTATGTCAAATCTAAAATGTTTAAGATACAAAAATGTAGAAAATAAAATTTTTTTAAAGAAATGTAAAATTTGTTGTGATCTAGATGATAAAATAAGAAAAGTCTGAAAACAAACATTTGTCCATCCTGTTCTCTTTGTTCTCTACTTATCCAGACCTGGCCAGTGATGAAGGCGTGAAGGAACTTTGGAAAAACATTTACGATTGTAAACATTCATAAACCTTTCGTTTTTCACCTCATAATAAAGTTTAGCCGTCTTTTCTCAGGACTCGCAGTGGAGGCCCAGTTTGCTTCGACTTTTGGTCAGCTGACGTAGTCACTGGGTAAGTTTCTACAGGCACTATGGGAACCCTGCTCCGCTTTGGGGATTTCCCATTTGTTTTGTGCTTTTTTTATATATCAGGCTTAAACAAAAAGCCATTTAAAATAATGAAAAGGGATTTAAGAAAAAGATAAAAACATCCCCAATGTCACAAACTAAATTCTGAGCCATGCACACAGCAGCTCGAAGACTAAATTGAAAACTTATGCAACTGATCTAAAAACGGTTTTCTTCACAGGAATAATGGTTTTCATGTGAACCTGAATACCAACCTTAACAATGAAGGTTAGAGTTCCCTTCAGTTTCTGCGGCATTACGATGCTTTGCACAGTGAAGACAAACCGTGCCTCATTGGACACTCCTTCATCAACAGAGAAAAAAGACATTTCAGTTGGGGAACAACTTCACAGCAGGGTGTTCTGGATGCATTCTGCACATATTTGCTCACCTGGAGGAAGCTGGAAGGGGACGACGAGGCCGTCGTGCGGACCCGAGCCCTCTGGCCTCTGCAGTTTGGAGTTCAGAGAGTCCAACACGTTGAACTCCATGGATTTGAGGAAGCTGCTGCACTTGTTTTCAAATATAACCGACACAACCACCTGGCTGCCATCCTGCAGGTTCCCCTGGATGTCATACACCTTAAGAAGACACCAGGCAGGTAACTAAACAGCTTTTTACTTCATAATCACAACGCCTAGTTTAGTCCCCCAGCAGTTTAAAATCTGATTGGAGAAAAAAAGGCTTTCAAGAAACCCGGGAAATCAGATTAATCAATCAGTCTGAAAGGAAAGGACGCAGTTTTTCATAGAACCAGTCTGAACACAGGGACAAACATCAGGCTTAGAAACTGAAGCAAACCTCCACAGAGGCGGTCACGTACCGTGACCCAGGGGGCAGAATGTAACAAAAACAAGGACAGAAAAGCACGTCTAGGAAAGAGTTTGTGAGATATTCTGCCACTGACAGAATGGTAAGCAATACCTCTTCAGCATCTTCCTTCATCTTTAAAAAGAGCAAGAGACCAGAAAACAATTTAGACTTTTTTCATTTTAGAATAGTGGTGCAGAACACAAATATTGCTGCTAACAATTCATATGAAAACAGCTCGTTTACAAATCCTGTTGTTCTCCTAAACTATTATTTTTAATTTGTTCTAAAGTGGATCTTACAGAACCACGAGAAAAGCAACAACACTCTGTGGAAACGTTCACATTTCGTCACATTACAACCATAATCCTGTGTTTTGCAGTGGGATTGGATTGTCCAAGACAAACTTGCACATTTTCCCTCCAAATAAATAAATACCCTAATGGCCTGCATTTGTATTTAGAACAGGATGAATCAATACTTTGTTGTGCAGTTACAGCTGCAACTCATACAGGTAGGTCTCATAACACATCTGGACACTGAAATATATTTGCTGCTCCTTTTCAAAATGGCTCAAGCTCAGTCAGATTAGACGGAGAGCAAAAGTTTTAGGTCTTACCCCAGATTGTCAATTGGATTCGGGGTTGGACTTTGACTAGGCTATTCTCACATTGGGATATCCTTAGATATAAACAATTTAAGAGTAGCTCTGTGTCACCATCTTGTTGGGAAGTGAACTTCTCAGCCTCTAGAAAGTTTCCTTCCAGCTTTGCTCTGTTTTTTTTTTTTTTTTTGCTCCATCCATCTTCCGTCTGCAGTCCAGTTCAGGCCTGATCAGAACATCTTTCTCATGTTGGCTTTATCCCCTACATAGGTTGTGGTAAACAGCAAGGTACTATACTTTTGACCTTTCAACAACATCTTTATTTGCTATTCCTTTATAAAGAACAGATCTTTAGGACTCTGTCATATTATCCCACTTCACTGTGGATCTTTTGGGCTGGTTCTCTGAATAATGCTCTCCTTGCGTAACCCATCAGTTTAGGTGGAAAACCGTCTTAGTAGACGTTTGCAGTTGTAAAACAAACTCTTTCCATTTTCAGATGATTTATTAACTGTGCAACATGAGACATTCAAAGGTAGAAATATTGATGTTGGTGAAGATCCCCAGTCATCCAGGTCATGATCAATCAAAAAAAGGTTAAAAAAACAAAAACAACTGGACTTCTATTCAAAAGCTAAAGACGTTTCGTTTCTCAAAAATATGTGATAAAGAGTTTTAGAAATATTGATGTACATCCAGCCCTTGCTATGAGCTCCTCCACCACTCTTATCCTCGTTGTGCTCTGTGGTCACCACAGTGCCTTCAGTCCTATAATGTCCTCAAACAAACCTCAGACCTTTAAAGACGAGCTGAATTCATTTCAGACCAAGGTAAGCTATTTTTTACTAAAAATAGGCTGAGATTTTATTTTGGGGTATCAGAGTAAAGAGTTTGGATACAAATGGACACCGGACTAAGATGAGCTCCCTGTAAATGAGCGTTTCATTAATAAAAAGCCCACCCTGCTGGAAATTCTGACATTAATGTATTAAAAATTAAACTGGGGAATTAAATAAGGAGCCAAATAAGGAGAAATGGTGGATGAGATTGAAAAGAAAACATCCCAGTCACTCACCATCTTGATGTAGGAGTTCTCAGCCAGCAGGCAGTAATTGGACATTGGCTGGAAAGAGAGAAGAGCTCAGGTCACAGCAGAACTGAGTCACTTAGAGCCTTAACCAGGCAATAGGAACTAGTTCTGTGTTGCTGACGCTTAATAAGCAAGAGCGTTTGTAGCAGTGAGTGTGAATAGTGGTCAAAACAGTGATAAATCATTCCGCCTGAGCTCTCTAGCTTTGACGTCAGGCATTAATTGAGAAAAAGGAGCGCTGAATGAGAATTACTGTGGAAGATAAAAAGTACTGGAAACATCCTTATCGGCACACAAACAAGCTAAGCGTTGCTGCTTCACCACTGACCGGGAGGGGCTCCTCCTCCTCGACGGTGCCGTTCTGAACCGACTCTTCCCCGCCTCCGTCACTATGGTGGTGATGGTGATGATGCTTCTTCTTCTTTTTCTTATCCTCCTTTTCCTTTTTCTGCTTCTTCTTCTTGTGTTTTGAGGACTTCTTATAATTGAAACACAAACATATGGGAGGAAATTGAGAGTTTGGCCAAACAGAACAAATAATAAAAAACAACAGTAAGACAAAGTGGCTGAAGCAGGAAACTAGCAGAAATTAAACAGAAAAAAAGTCAAGTCTATGTCACATAATTCACACCAACTTGCTAGAATCTCAGCCGCCAATGTGATTAACCATGCCAGGGCGCTGTGAACTGGAATTCGCTTTGTAATTACCGCATGAGCGGTGACTCACCGTCTCCTCTATTTCTGTGTCTTTGGGTTCATCTGGCTCAGAGTCGGGCGCTGTGACGGAGGGCTCTGGGGCCGCTTCTGCTGCTGCAGCCGCTTCCTGCTCAGACACACACCCAAACATAAAGCACCAAATCAATGCATTAGAAGAACTGACGGCAGCAAGAAACGCATCCAGCTACGTTAGCTACATCGGAAGAGGTAAACCAAGTTAGGGAGATCACCTGGCCAGGCCTATGTTGTCTATGCAACCATAACTTGCACGGGGATTTCTGAAACTGTTGTACTAACCAGCTACACCAACTACGGTTAAAATACTTGGTCCGGCAGGCAAGATCCAAGCTAAATATTAAACAGATAATATCTGTAATGCTTGAGTGACAGTCAACGCAGAAGAGGCATATTTCTAGCCTAGTCGTTTTCGTCACAAATTTATCTATTAAAAAGGCAACGTGTATTGTTTAGATAAAGCCTTTTCACCATCTCCTTACAGACAAGATGATATATAGAAAACAGGACAAGACGAATGAGAAATTGAAGTCTTGGCATGGACTGGTTACCAGAGGAGGCATTACCAGGGTCTGGAAACGTTACGGTTTCAAAACCGCTAAGATTTTCTTAGCGTTTAAAACACTTGAAAATATTTTATATTTTTGCAATTTTTCTATTATACTATCCACAAAAATCACTTAATGTAGTTATGTTACTGAAAATATAAAGTGCTGTTACCTCTATAAAGCCAGAGAACAGGGTTCTCTGAGCTCTGCTCTGGCTTCTTATTAAACGGACTTTAAACCACAGGAACGTTGTCATGGACATGTGATAGTTTTCAAATAGCTATGGTTTAAAACTTTCATCCCAGTAACCCATCCTATTCCTTATCATAGCTAACATTATTACAACCGTAATATTCAATGTTATGATAGAAGCAATAATAATAGTTGCTTTTCTGTTTTAAATCAATGCAATTAGATCATGTTCTACCCTTTTTCATGTAAATACCATGAAACAATGGTATTTTTAGTCAAATACAGCAAATCCCTTCCAGGGTTCTCTTGTACACGGTTAAGTGATTCTTAAATTTAGTTTTGGTCTAAGATGACGATACCTCTGCTGCTTTAAAATTGTGTTAAAGAAAAATATAAAAGTTCATTGTTGACATGTTTTCTATTTATGCATGCTCCTGCATACTCCTGCATACAGACAAAAAGACAGTAGAAAACCTCCTAATTACTCTTCAGTTTCACAATCAGGGATTCACCGCTCTCTAGGCAATACTCCCAGGACTGACATTAAAAAACACAAAGGAAAATTTTTATTTTTTTTAAATCCACATGAGTGCTGAGGAAGATTCAGAGGACACATCATGATGCGGCGTGGACACCAACGAAACAAACACAGCCCACTCCAGGTTTTATTCGCTCCCACTTTGACCTCAAAAACAGAAGGACACCCACCGGGAGACACCGAGGCGAACCACTGGCACTGTTTCACAATCACAAGCAAACAGCGCACAGACATACATGCTAGAAGAAGAGGAGCACTTAAAAATGGGAACGGAGGGATTTTTATGTGACCTGTAGAAGATAGAGGTAAAAAAAGAAAAGAAAATGAAAATCAAGAAATAAAAGAGACTGAAACAGAGAGTACAGTCAATCCAACATGTGGGGAAGGTCCATGAAACACAGGGTTATGAAACAGCGATGTGCAAACTGAGAATATGAGGGCGAGATGTGGAGAAAGGGAGGGAGGGAATGACTCAACCTGGGTGTTAGAGGGCACTGGAGCGTTTGAGAGCCAGAAATCCAGATCCGAAACCTAAAGGAGGAAGGGGGGAGAGGAGGGGCAGGAGGTGAGAGGGGCGAGGGCCACCCACGTTAGGCGTCTTACTACTATTCATGAAAACAGATACAGAGAATCCACTGCACTATTTCATGAATAAATCAAGTATCTGGCAAGGGTCTGCACAGTCAGCTACGAGGAAGCTGATGCTAGATCACAGCAGCTGATTGAGAGAGATGTTAGGAAGAAGTAATGGAAGTGCTGAGTCAAGGAAATCAAAGAAATCTGAAAAACTTTTTGGCAACAACTGTAAGATATCTGTAATCTTTTTTGTAAATCAAGAAGAGTGTTTGATTGCTTAAGTTCACGTGCAGCACCTTGCAAAAGTATTCATGCCTCTTAAACTTCATCACATTTTGTTACATTAAAAGCACAAACTTCATGTGTTCATGTCTTGAAAAACTGACAGAGCAACAAAGTGCAGCATAACTGAAGTGGAAGGAAGAGGTACATGGTTTTAAGTAATTCTTTTAAATCAAATGTAAAAACTCTGCCATGCATGTTTATTAGTACCCTTTCCTCTGATTACCCTAAAGAAAAGCCAGTCCAACCATCTACCTCCACAAGTCTCCTTATTAATAAAGTCCACCAGAATTGACTCCTGGATATTTGTTGAAACGTTTTCAGAAAAACTGAGCTAAAGTCCTGTTGCCTCCGATTTAAGCCTGTCTGCTGTTGTAAAGCTTCGGATAACTCAGAATTTGAACCGGCGTGTTCATACTTAGGATTTGTGGCAAAACATCATTAAGCTACATCGATAAAATAACGAAAACACAAAGTTTACAACTGACAGGATAACCGTTTCCCCTGCTTTAATCACAGAGATGCATGACGACGGTCTTTTTATTAAAATACCGTATTTTTCGGACTATAAATGGCACTTTTTTTCAATAGTTTGGCTGATCCTGCGACTTATAGTCATGTGCGACTTGTAAAACGTTTTTAAATGGTAATTCATACCAACCAACATGAACCAAGCAGCAAACATTACCGTCTGTAGCTGTCTATGCTTGTGATAACTATATGCTGCTCCTGTACTACTTAAAAATTTATAGGAACTTTAACTTATTTACAACAAAGACTGAACACGTTTGCATGTTGTTTCACTGCTCAGCATTATTCAGGCAGTGGAGCGATGCGTGGTGCAGCTCGAAATGGGAGCCCAGACCGTGAGAGAACCCCGTCATTGCTAACAACAGCTAGTGTTAGCTTATTTTGTCCGGGAGGTTTACAACGTGAACGTTCAAGAGCTTTACTGATCTTTCTGTGTTGCTCTCAAACATCCGTGTCACATTGCTAGCTTAGCACGTAGCACCGTTGTGCGTACGGTCTAATTTGAGCATAATTTTGACAACTTTCAGCGTAACAGGCCGTTACCTTTGCGGTTGGAGTTGCTGGCTTGTTATACTAATTTACCCCATTCAACCTCTTGTTATTCAGACGGTTGTGGACGCAGCTGTGTAATTGAATAAATTGGCTTACCAGATTAAATGTCAGTTTTTAGTTTGTGTCAAATAAATTTCTAAATAAATGCATATAGTCCGGTGCAACATACGTTTTTTTCCCCTCTTTATGACGCATTTATTGACTGATGCGATATACAGTCTGGAGTATTATGCTGCCATCACAGAACCTGAGCAGCTATACAAAGATGAGAGGGATGAGTGACCTGAGGGATTTGACCTCCACTTTGTCTCTGATGAGACATCAAAATACACAATATAAAAAAAAAAAAAAAGTTATACCGCAGGAACGGTATGACAAAGATCTTTTTAAAAATTTTACCTTTTCACATTGTGGTATACCGTCAAACGGGTAACCGGCCCATGCGTAGTTACGACAACCCCAGACCAGTTTGAAAGGATTGAAAACTTTTGCAAGACACTATAATGTATAGATTTATAGCAAATGTAATAATAGATACTAGACTCTGTTAATTATTGCCTAAACATGACTAAAAACAAAGTACCTCTGCAGGGGTAGAAGCGGAAGTTGGCGGTGCTGCCACTTGACTCGTTTCTTCAGATTGGAGCACAGCTTCGTCAGCCTGGCCCCCGAGAAGATCCTCCTCCTTGTCCTCATCTTTGTGTTTTTTCTTCTTTTTCTCTTCTTTGCTCTTCTGTAGAAGCAGAAAATGGTTCATGTGTCAGCCGGGCTGAGGAACAAACTCAAAGCAGCTGACAGCTTGCTGTTGTCCTTCATTGAATCCGATTAACAGTTTGAAATATTCGGTCTGCCTTATGATACAAGATAAACTGAACAGTGTGTGTGTGTGTGTGTGTGTGTGTGTGTGTGTGTGTGTGTGTGTCTATTTCATCAACACCTTCACCTTCCGATCTCTGTCTTTATCTTTCTTCTTCTCCCTCTTTTCTTTGCTGCTCTTCTTCTTGGGTTCCTGCAAAGTTGCGTTCTCGGTTTCTCCGTCTGTTGGGCTTTTCTGGGCCTCAGCTGCACGGTGTGACCTGACGGGCAGCTTCTCGCTGTCTGCAAGAGGCCTGGACAAAGAAATTGTACAAAAACACTTTTTACACAACTGATCCACCTGGATTCGGTGCCATATCGAGTATTAGTCTGTTATCCAAGCTGACGATACGATGCATACTAGGTGCAACAGAAAGCAATACTCAGGCACATTCAGGCTTTGCCACTTCTCTAACAGGACCTGAGGCGTTAGACAATTAAACATATTAACATTTGTTCAAACTCTTCAAACCTTTCCCCCCCTCAAAGCTCGGCCAATACAGGGAAAGAACATGCAAGGTGTCCCCCTGCTGGAAGCATTGCTTTCTGTCAGACATCGTTTTAGAATGTTTTGATAAAAAGAAAAGCTTTTTTTTAAAAAAAAAAAAGTTTAAAAAAAGCACGAAAACATAAAACTTCCTCCAACTATCCATTTTGAAAGCAGGAAAGAATTGTGTTTTTCACCTTCACATCCATCACTGGATGTTAACTGATCAACTACTGGTATCTGTAATTCCGTCTGGCTTTTATCATCTACGCTTTTTTTTTACTAAAGTCAAGCCTTTTTTTAAAGGATTGTGACCAGGAGGACGGTGTTCCTGTGTTTATCAGTTCCATAATTAACTATTGCAATTCCATCGATGCGGCGTCATGCCAAGCTGCTACCAGCTTGTTCAGTTTTACACCCGTTACACCCGTTTTATTTTTACTACATTAGCTTCCCGTCCATTTTAGAATAGATTTCAAACTTATGGCAGCCTTATTCGAGTTATTGAGCTTTTCTATTCAAACCAGGTCCTTGAGGTCAGACAGCCGATATTTCTTCACGGTTCCACGGGCAAAGCACAAACGTTGGGGCGGCCGGGCTTTTTCTAGGGTCGCACTTCAACTCTGAAATCAGTAAAAAGTGTGGTGGCACTTCTGGTTGTATATATACAGTATATGTACTGTTTTTATGTTTTCTTTTATCCACCTGTGTGTTTTGTTGTTTTATATTGTTTTTGTTAGACACTTTGGTCACCATTATTGCAGATGTAGAAAGGGCTTTGGTCCTCTAACGTATACACTAGCACTGATCTAAGAGCATGTCAGGGGGCCAGTAATCAGATGTGCCTGATCGAACCCAGATGAGGACGACCTGGGAGCCATGGAGAGAAGTATTAGAGTAAAAGGCATCTAACAGCATGCTACATCTGATTATTTCAAGAACAAATTAAAAAAAAACAAATAAAAAAAACAAATCTACTCTTCGGATGCCATTTCATTTCAAAATAAGGGTTACTTAAGATTTTGACCTGATAATATCAGCACCAACAGGTAATTACCAATGTTTTTATACTTTGCTTTATAGATAGTTTTCTTTTAAAGAGCTCATAAAAAGCAAAACCATCAGTTTGAATTAAAGATGCTGACATTGTCAGGCTAAGTGCAAAGGCAGAGGGAAGAGGGGGGAAAGCGTCGGGGTAGGAGAACAAGGAGGACTGCTGATAACATGTCCAAAGCTGCTAGTTATTGAAGATACAAGGCAGGGAGAGAAAAGAAAGGAAGCAGGTAGGGTACAGCTCCAACTAGAAAAGAATTAGACAGCTGTATTTCAAGTAGACAGGCATCTATTTTGCAGAAAGACAAAGCCAGTAGGTCAGTCTGTGTGCAGTCGAAGCCCAATTCCTGTGGCTGAGGTACTACTCACCTGCGCCCAGCCGACTCCATCAAACTGCCCACAGGAAGAAGCAGTGATGGTTGTGTGCAAGCAGAGGAAAGAGGAAGCAGAAAGCAATGAGGAGTGTGAAGGAGGACAGGTCCAGGTAACATCGACTTTGATGCTTTGGCCAGAAATCAACACAAAGAGCAGAGGCAGAAGGCCCTCTGAGCTCATCAGCTTAAACTTAACACTTGGCTTCAGCTCGGAAGTTGAAATAGTCTCAGTGGTTCTCCCATCAGCACCTTCATGGCAGCAGCAACTTTTTTGCTTGAAATTTCAGTTTTACTACAGATTGTCCGGCGGCTGTAAACGGCCGTCTGTTTGCCTCTTAAATATTTTTGTTTAAATCAAAGAGGCACAGGTGAGCTACCGCTGACAGAAGTACCAACTCCTAGAGGATTTAAAAAACAAAAAAAAAAGCCAAAATGTATACATGTTCTGATGTTCAAGGATAAAATGCTTAATATTTTGTGAAACAGATAAAAACGGAGATAAAATGAACAAAGTCAATTTTAGGATACATTTAAATGTGAACTATTATGCTTCCTTTAAAGATTTAGGATAGGCATTCTCAGATATTGAGATTTAACCTCCTCGGTTTGGACCATTTTGAGCTGTTTTTTGAGACTCAGTCAATCGTATGTAAATAAGCTGTAGCTGGCCACGCCCCCAACGCCATGCTTACATTTGCACTTTATACGAATGAAAATGGCTGCAAACAGATGCACGATGCTACAAAAAGTACGTCTTTGACCCCGAGTCAGACCCAGAAGCTGAAGAAGGGGAGCCTCCTGCACAGCCAGCCAAGATGCAGCTGCAATATTTTCTCAATGGTAGCCTATTCCTACATGGCTACCTTAAAGATAAGTCAAGAGCTATGTTGAAAGCCACAATTCTGCAGTAACACTTCTAGGAGGCATTTTGGTTGTTTTAGGACAGAAGCATCTGAGAAAAAAAACAACAACAACTAATAAGACCCTAATAGCATTAACAATCCTATGGGATTTCTAAAGCAAATTAGTATCATGCTAATTGTTGTCTTTATTCAGCTGTAGTTAAGCGTAAGGGAGTTATACCACATTTTACAGCATGTATTAATGCCAAAGTGTATGGGATTTATTCCAGTAATAATTATAACATAAATGTAAGATGTAGTATAAAAGTCATGTGTTAAACTTTTTAGGTTTTATTTTGCTTGGATTGCAAGACGAGGGTCTATGCTGGGCAGGGCTGGAGTTATTAGATGGGGGGAGGGGGGACAATGCCCCCGATTGTGACGTAATAATCGGGAGGTTTTCGAAACGGCTCGTTTTCCAAACACCAAAAAACATTTACTTATTGCAAAAAACAGCTGGATAGTTTAAGTGCTTGGACTCTTTTTAGAAGCAGTAGAGACCCAAATGGATGTTCAAAAACGTGCAAAACGTGCATTTTTCACAATAGTCACCTTTAACAAGAATGTAGAAAGCTATTTCAGTACTATAATCAGAACCAATAGTGAAAAAAAAAAAAAAAAAAAAGATGAATGTGGGAATATGGCTTCAGAAAACAAAACTGAACTAAACCAAGCAAAGAGTTTGATGTTTTGTAGGTACTTTAGGAAGCTTGAAAGGAGTTAAGCTAGAAAAAGGTCAGAATATGGAGCTGAAGACGGATGAGAGCCGTGTGGACTCACTTGTCCAGGTCGATGTCCAGAGCTTTGTGGGGGTCACTGGGGTCCCTTTCATCATCATCGCTGGGTAAGGCATTCTGAAGAAAGTGGAGACAGCAATCGACACAAGAGTTAGTAACCCGGCAAAAAAGATCTGATTTAACTAGAAAATCCCATATTATTAATTTAGGGAAACCAATGTGACTTACTCCTCTCTTATTACAAGTACTTTCTTTTACGTAAAATGTGCTAAAAAAAAAAAAAAAAAAAAAAAAGCAGTGCTAACAATCCAGCTTTGAAACTAAGTTTAAACAGAATTTTCAAACTCTCAGACATCTACATGAACTGAAGTTGCTCTGAAAGACTTGTGGAGCTTGGTATTTCTCCAAAAAAAAAAAAAAAAAAAAAAAAAAAAAAAAAAAAAAAATACAAGTTTATGAACAGCTGATGTCAAGTCATGATGATTTCTGGCTGCATTGGTGTCACTGTTGTTTAAAACACAAATTAAACTCTGTTCTATATTAGATCCCAGAGATGTCTTTGTAGGGCAAGGTCATCTCCGTATTACCAACAATACTTTGCAACTACGTGAATTTACTGCAATGTCCTAATAGCGCCATCTCTGTAGAGATGTGAGGAAGTTCTGGTTGGAAATTATCATCCATCCTGAACAACTTGCTCTTATCCTTTCAGCAAATACAATTCAACCGTGCCTCTCGAGAATCAAGGTGGTGTCTTGATGTCACAGACTGAACAGTTTTCACAACACTTCAGATGAAAATAATTCTGGCTGGACAGAAACACTTCAATGTTTCCATCCAGCCACAGTAATGGCACAACTGTTTGAGTGCAACAACTAAGCTTTAACCACCTACAGTATCAGGTCTCCTCATAAAAACCCTCTGAATGCTGGCTGCAGACTAATGTAGCCCTGACAGACATGCAACCCAGAGATAAAATGATGAAAAACAAATAAAGGTGTACTTTTTCTGAGTGGCTGTGCTAATTCTTTTAAAATTAAAAATGTGCTATTTTGAGTAAGGGAAACACACTTCTGACATGTTGCACATCAAATCGGAAGATTGCCAACAAATTAAATGTAGATTGTGTTTGATGCAATCTAGCAAAGTTATACAAACTGATTAAACTGTTGATAAATGCTCTTTGGCCATTTTATGCAGGGGAATTGTGATAAAATTGTGATATTTTTACCCTATTACTCACCCACAAGTCAACCTATTGGATAACAAGTCACCAATGAATGACATCTAATGATTAGCAGGTAAAGAAATACAAAAAGGCAAAAAAAAAAGAAGAAGCAAATTATAATTAAGTCTGCACAGTTGGATAGAAGCAATATTAAACAGTAAATTTGCACATTACTGATGTTTGGGATGAGATTTAAATCAGAGCCGCGTTTCTGCTCGACCATTCTAGCACGTCTACCTCTGGCATCTCCTCTGTAACAATGTCCACCATGTGTGCTGGAGCGATGTCCTCCTCGCTCTCCGGACCCGAATCGTGTTTCTTCCCCCGGCCGCTGCGCTTTTCTTTCCTCTTCTTCTTTTCCTTCTTCTTCTTGTCCGCTCTCGCTTTCTGGCGGCGCTCTTCCTCCAGTTTCACATACTGGTCAGACATAGGCAGACCTGAACAACAACAGGGATGTGGCTTAAATTAGACAAACGAAATCCAGCGAGAACCGAGGGAACTGCGGAGGATGCGAACCTCTGGGAATATTAATTGGAAGCAGGATTTCTGAGAACACCTAAATTCAACTAAATTATTTTGATGTTCACAAAAGATTCCTAGTAAAAAAATAAATAAAAATTCTAAGTAATGTTAAGACTTTGGACCCCACCTGGAACTTTGAGAGGCACATTGAGGTCAATCTGCACAACTGGGATGTGCTCCACCCCAGGAGCATCTTGATAAACCTACAGAAGCAAGAAACAAAAAAAAAGAAACATTGTTTATTACTGTATGCTCTACAAAACTCCCAACACACTTTTTCCCAACCAGAAACCATGCTTTTCCAAACTACAATTTTCCTGTTTTTAGAGAATTTTGAGCATAAATCTAAAACCTCACTATGAGTCTGTGGCAGATATTTGTAGCTGTTGGGCTTCGAGTACGGACCCTGCCAAATCAGACTGGAGGGAAGGAAGGAAGGATGGATGATAAACAGATGGACAAATGGACGAATAGATAAAAGAACAGATGAATTGATGGACCGACTAGCAAATAGATGGAAATATGAACGGATATATAATCCTTTGACAAATACTGAATTTATGCAGCGTTTTTCTTGTCCTACTGTCGACTCAAAGCTATTTACACTATAGCCACGTTCACTCAGCTGCAGATATGTTCAAAGACTGATGAGCAGATCGAAAGGCTACTTGGGGTTAGGTCCCTTGCCCAGGGAATCAAACCCACAACCTTCAGATTGCAAGATGACTACTCTCCCCGCTGACCCCAGCCAATCAACTGAACATGTAAAAAAAAAAAGTCTGGGAATACAAATATTTTCTTTTTTCAAACTTGCCCAGGAAAGTTAATAAAAGATGACTGAAAAGTGGTCAACATACCTTTTGAGAGGACGGGGAAGCCTTGATGTAGAAAGGATTGTTGGCCTGCTCCTGCTTCCTGGCTTCCCTCCTCTGACAGAGAAAGAAAACCCACAGCATGAATTCATCCATGAATAGCTGCCTAACTCACTTTTAGCACGAGCAGAATTCCACCAGGGAAGGCAGATAAATCATGCTCCAACACTGACCTAAAAATCAATATTGTTTTTTTTTTTTAAACAACAACTGCCCAGGAACACATTCATGCTCCAGCTTCGAGCTTTTTCCTCAATGGGGACGTCAAATTTAAAGCACAGTAGGTGAAAGGAACTATCACCTGTATGAACCATCAGCTTACAATAAACCCTTAAACACAGATGACCCAATTGAATCTTCTGCAACAAAATGAAGTAAAATGTCCCGTCGAGTTGCCCGGTGCTTACCCTTGCGAGCTCTTTCTCGTCCACCTCGGTGTGGCGAGGTCGCGAGTGTTTCGTCTCCTCCTTCGCAAAAATGGCCTTGGGCTGCTCGTCCTCAGACTCGCTTTCAGACGGCGGCTCGTTGATCCAGGCGTCCAGGTCCAGGCTTCACAAACACACAGACACGTTTACACTGCGGTGAAACTTAAAGGTGATACAGATGCGCCGACGACATAAATGCAGGAGCACGGTGAAAACAGATTCCCTCAATAGGGAAAATATACAGGGTGAACTGACCCTTCAGGAACAGGAACCTTCTTCTGGGCTTTGGGGGCCACAGGGTTGAGTTCTCCAGCAAACAGCGCACTGACTTCCTCTGCCACTTCCACATCCTTCTGTTGCAGCTTCTGGATGTACTTGACCAGCTGCAGGATGCAGGACGCCTGAGGACACAAGGAGAGCCGGTCCACATTTACAAGTACGCGACAAGATTAGTTTGTCTTTGGACGAGCCCTCACCCTCTCCTGGACTTCGAGGTTGGCGCTCTGCACGAACAGCGGCAGCCTGTCGATCATTAGCTGGCTGGCTTCCTGTGCGGCTGTGCCGTCTGCGTCGCCCTCCTGGCCCTTCAGCACCGTGGCAAACAGCTTGGCTGCGTTCTGAACATACACAGCCTGGATGTGGCCAGGTAGCGTGGCCACCTTGGGCCGCAGCATGGCCTCTAGTGTCTGCATCGGGTTCTCTAGGTGTCTGTGGAAACGAGGGGATTCGTATGATTACCGCTTTCGCAATCGTTCTACGCTCGGTGCGCCGCGTGCGGGAACCTGAACTCACTCCGAGAACTCGCCGCAGATCCAGGCTGCCGCGTACAGCACCTCGCAGATGCCGTTGCGCTGCGTGTTCCCCGTCAACAGGTGGGCGTTGTCCAGCAGAGTGGCCATCTGAGCCACCGCGAACGCTCGGATCGCTTTGACCCGAATGGCCACGTCCAACATCTGAGAGGCGATGAGGTGACCGTGCCGTGTGCCCTCTAATCGGGTCAGCTCCACCAGGATACTGATGTACCTGTCAGTCAGATACGGTTATGCAATCAGACCAAGTTAAACCCACTCAGAGCAAAACAGGAAACGGTTCAGGAAACGAAAGGAAAATAAAACCAAACCATTCAAAGTTGGTGATGTATTGGTAATTGCTCTGGCTGCAAATGTCAATGATCTTGGTGAGCAGCTCATCCCTGTAAGTGGTGCCTTCTGCTTTGTCCACGTGCAGCATCAGCTTCTTCACAATCTCCATCAAGTTCTTCTTAGAAACCTGAACAGTGCACAAGTCCAATCCATAGTGATGAAAAGCCTCAATTAAGATTTTACTTAATTTACACAAATAAAACAGAACTGAGCCTTCCAAAATATAATGTTTTTTTTTCCATGAGTGAGATCAAAGTTACACAATTTCTATCCTGTTCATTCATCACTGAGCAAATCTCATAAAGTAAGAAAACAAATTAACAAGACATTCCATGAGTTTTGTTGCCAATTTCTGATATTTATGAAACACTGACCTGCTAATACAGATTTAATGTTATTCAGAATCCGAAGTGCTCAATATTTGTTCAAACCATCCTACTGTTAAAAACCATCATTTATATTGAGCGCAGCTTCCCGTTATCAGCGGAAGTCTCGCTCTCTCCCAGCCTGAACAGGCCTGTTCACGTCTCGTGGTTGTAGGGAACAGTTGTAGCCTCTTAACGGCCGGTTCACACGGCAGGATAGTTTGCCCCGATTATCAGCCCGTCTCTCAGGATAATCTTAAGAGACATTCCTGCCGGGTGTCGTGTGTTAAGAACGATTCGGTCCCTCGGTGGAACGTCGGGACCGCTCTGACCTCGGGGATATTTCAGCATGTTGGATTGTCTTTCCCCGATATCCTAGCGTGTGGGGTGTCCCCAGACGAGGGCTGGACAGTTAATCCCATTTGCAATAGAATCATAATGTTAAAAAAATACATTTCCAAATCGCAGAGGTCTGCAATTTTTGGCTATGTAACAATTAATGGATAAGAAACGTCCTTTGGGTGTTGATAACATGTTCAAAGTGTGTTCGCCTCCAGATGGAAGGGAAGAGAGTCACAGAAGTGAAATAATCAAATTTTATAACTTGTTTTAGAGTTCATATAATCAATACTTCTTGCCATAAACTTTCAGGAATCTCACCATAGCATTAAGTAGTGGTCAAACTGTTTAATACATAGACTTGTTTGTTGGTTGGGTTGCACTTTATGTTGAACAAGGATTAATGTCCAACTCGACAAGCTATTCTCTTGAATAAGAATACTCTGACTAATAAAGTTCAATTTCTTGTTTTAAACACTCCTTGTTTACAAACGTCTTTATCAACAGGCCATTTTTGTAGCTTGTGGTTAATGCAGAGAAAAGCTAAAATTAAGTTCCCAACCAGCCAAATTTCAGTCAGGGTCAGTCAAACTAAAAGTCGACTAATTCTGGTCACCAGCTGAGTTCTTTCTGCACTTCTAGTATTAAACACAGTCAGGATGGGAATCCCCACCACCCTCCCGACTTGTTTTTTGCGACCACAGTTCTATGCAGCTTTTCTTCCGCAGAGCGCCGCTCCCTAGCTGAGACCAACCGGTAGGCAGCAAAGCAGTTTTCTACACCGACCAAATCAAACAGGAATGTATAACTGAGACGTCAGAAAAAAGGTATCACTGAAACACCCACAGTCTACGTTAACTATTGCATTCAGAGGTTAAAACGATGTGGAGAAAGGTTTTGGCTCCATACCATGCCATAGAGCAGGTCCAACGCTCTGAGACGAATGGATTCATCTTTGTCATCCAGACACTGGAGGATGAGGTCCTTGTGAGACTGCACCGACTTGGGGTGGGTCTTCAGAATCTTAGACATGGCGAGCAAGCCCAAGTATTTCACTGCATAGAGATGAAAACACAAAGCCTCGTACAATGCACCCCCAAGATTTCAACCTCTAGTGTTACTCGTTCTTATATTTGCTGCTGCGCAATTTAGTTGTTTAGACAGCCAATTATTATTACGTGTTGCAAGTCTTTTTTGTAATTTTTAGGCTAGATTATTCCTTAGTATACGAGGTAATATAGGGCTCTACAGGTGCATCTCGAAAAATTTACTTATTTCAGTAGCTTAATTTAGAGTAAAACTCGTCTTAAAGAAGATCAGACAGACTGATCGGTCACAAGCTGATTTCTGTTAATTTTGATGAATATGGCTCAGTTTCTAAAAATATGAAGATTGCATGACATCAAGTACAGGACTTTAGGCAGAATTATTACGTCCATGTACACGATCATGGGAGAAGAGTTGACAGTTTTCTAGCAGACACTGATTGCCAGAACCACACCTTCCAGCAAACAGTGTAAGCCCCAAAACCGTGTCGCTAGAAAAGCTGCCTCTCCACAGAATGTTGACTCCAAACACTGAAAACTAAAAAAACTGCTGAACCCATACAAAAAATGGGTTTAGCGTTATGAACAGATTTAGCTAAGCTTTACGACATTCTAATTCACTGAGATGTTCCTGTATTATACCCTATATCTTAAGCTATAAAGTCAAAAATGACAAAAAGGAAAGTAACACAAAACAGACAGGACAATGGAAAGGACAAAACACACACACACACACACACACACACACACACACATACACGAGAGACGAGTTTTGTTTTGATTTATCCTTTGAGTCCCTGACAGACGCTCCTCACCGACCGACACAGGCCTTATTTCAGGCATCGTATCTGGCAGAGAACAACGCCTCTCAGCTCACCGGCTCAATAAACATGGAGCAGTGACCTTGGGGTGAGGAGACGCTCGCTGCAGTGGATACTGTTAGACAAAGGGCCGCCCACCAGCGCCGGTACTGCTCAAAAGCAGCAGATGACGACAGATACCATCTTTTATACAGCATCATGCTACATGATCTACTTTTACACTAAAACTATTTTATTTTTAACCGCAAACCACAAACTAAACGAATACATTGTAAGACTTTCATATCCTACAACACTGAACCAATCAGACACAATCATATTTTCCAAATTTAAACTGAAAAACGTAAAAAAATAAAATAAAATAAAAAGCATCAATTGGTATTTAAACTGTCATTGTCAATCTACATTTAAAACATGGGGGGCCAGATTAGTACCTGCTGGTTAATATGCTGGTTTGTTCTGGAAAGATTTCCCCACCAGTGAAATTATCATTTTAGACTACATTAGCTCCACATTTGAGTAGTTTCTTTTCATGAGCCTAAAAACCGGCCCGATGCTGAATTCTGAAGCTCCTTGGCTCTCCAGCCAGATTTACCCAAATGATGGAGCAAGGATAGCAGTAAAGCAACTAGAGAAAAAGGAAAATCTCAAACTAAACCGCAACTCAGCTCAATAAGGTTTGTATTTTGCTTCACAGTACAGGCCATCTGATCCTGAGAACCAACAAACTAACCCACATCTGATCAAAACACCCAGATCATTTGTTTTCCTTTGAAACCGGTTCTGGTCGTTGAAAAGCTTCTCACCAAATCAAACAAGAGACGTGGTAAAAGGATAAACAAAACGGTAAACCTCAATTTCTACTACACTAAACACCAGAAGTCCACCGTCTACCCCACATACACACAACTACCTAGAAATGGATGTCCGGATAACTCGAATGGCTGACTACAATAAAAACACCAACGCCGTTGTGGGTAAGGGAACTGAAACTTACAATCAGGACTTTTCCCCCCACCAAACTGGCTGGTTATAGAGCTACAAACTGAAGCAACAGTCTGTAAACAAACACTGCAAGCATTTTCACAGTTGTGCTCAGAAATTTGTGGATGCTGCTTAAGAACAATGGTATTCCAAGCAGGCCTCCTAATTGAGAGCAAAAATGCAATAGAGTTCGAGTTATCCAGGGTCAGGAGGTCTAGGGGTCTTGTCGTCTACGAGGGCCGACTGTTCCACAGTCGGAAACACACAGACAATGAGAAAATGACACACTGCAGGCATTGACAGAGGGCTCACAGTTCTGGTCCGAGTCTTCGATCAGGATTCGCAGTTTCTGCACACAGAGCTGTGGGAGAGAGAGAATGAGAGAAACAGGAGAAAAACAAAAAGGCAGCATGTTCTAAACTTTGCACACCGGCTCTGCTTCCCAAAAGGGGGAGGAATAAATAAATAAATAAAATCAGGCAAACAAAAATAAAAATGGCCTCAGACAAACCAAAAATATTTTCTGGATCACTCAAAGATGGACTGAATGAAAAATCTTTGTCCTTCTAATCAGACAGGCCCTTCACATCATCATGCATTATTATTCAACTAGAGCATCACTCCATGTAATCTTAAAGACAGGATAGCAAGCAGAAGCCCCCTACCTGGATACTAGCGCTGTGGTTGGGCATCCCAGAGGACAAAGAAATCAACACTGCAACAAAGGGGAAAAAAGGCAATCAGATCGGATCAGAAACTAAATACTTAGTCAAAAAGTCGATTACGCCTTAAATGTCCTGCCAGCTTTACAGGAGTCTGACTGACAAGCCTGGATAAATGGCATTTAATGGACTGTATCATGCATAGTCAACTTTTGGGGGGGGCTCACACATTTAATATTTAGGGGGTCACAAATTAAATCTAGGATTTTAATCTCCAAACACAGCAACATGTTTTTGATCATATTTCCTACAGATTGCCAGTACTGACCTGCGATCACGGTGTTGACACATTCATACAGCAGAGACATGGCAGAGGTACTGTGGGAGAGGAACACATTACTCTTCATTTATTCATCAAATGAGAATATCTTTAAACCCACAGGACACACGGAACTTCCGTCTCACCTGTGGATTAGGTTTGTCAAGGGTTCAATAAGCTTCTTCCCCAACCTTGGCTCCAGAGGCGTAAGAGCTCCAAACTGTGTAAAAGGGGTGGGATTACTGTGTTGATGCTTTCACGTGGAAAAATAAATGGCCAATTCTCACACTCTGACCCTGGTATTTTAATTTTACAAAGCTAAAACCTGAAAGTAAACCGTCAGACAAGATGAGTCCACCGGCAATCCTTTCTAATATCCAATATGTCGCTTGATATGTTGCAGCCGCTCCCATTAACCTGTCGACTTACCAGTTTAATGATCTTAATGAGAACCCAGTTATTGGTAGAAGAGGTCATCAGCTTGAAGAAAAGCGGGGCCAGAGACAGGTAGTTCTTGGGGTTCCTCCTCGCCAGCTCACATATGACATTGACCGCTGCTGACTGGACACCTGAGAGTTGGCAGGAAATACATTAATCAGACAAAACTGAGATGGAATAAAAGGACATTTTATTCAAAGTCAATTTATTATATGTTTGAAATGTGTTTATTATGTCTAGAGGGAGAAAAAAAAAAAAAAAGATATCCAATAATGTCAGTACAATGACCAAAAGAAAAATGTGGAATAAGAATCAGTTTATGAGCAGCAATTAAAGATATTAAATCTGGAAACATTATAACCAAGTTAAAGAGCGGAAAAGAGACTTTCCTGGAGGCTACGTTACATCTGATAAATGTTAAAGTAAATGACTGTACTTCACATTTTTATCTCATATCCATAACAAAACACCCTCAAAGTTGTGGGTAGAAAAGCATATTAAGCATTACAGCTCATTTTTTACTTCTCTTTAAAATACCCAGCTTGTGTTAGACAGCTGATGCAGATAAGATTTACTTTTCATTATAGCGATCTTAAAGAACTATGAATCATGGAAACAGATGCAGCACATAATTACTCAACATACTCTGAATCCTAAGAGACATTGCGCAAGGATTGCACAAAAGCAGGATTTCACCCTGGGACATGGTTTTCAAGTAATTTCAGCATTTTATATTTATTTGAGAGGCTGCATTCATAAACTTTGATGTTTTGAAATGTTTCCCTCCAATTTATTTTCACACTAAAGAGGCACCATATAACCTTTATTGCTCTGCATTTGCTGCAAAACCATCCTGGTAAAATAAACTGAGCTCCCATCATCCTGTTGGCTTTATTTATCCGTGCAAAACAATGCTGAATGATGAAAGAAGACATTTTTGCAAAAAAAAAAAAAAAAAAAAAAACTTTTAGGAACACAAATAATGTTTTTATCTTCTAATCAGGCCTGCATGTTTCTGCAAACTGTTGCAGTTCTGCAAAAATGAAACAAGAAACCAAATAGAGAAACTATTCAAGGAAAACATTTCTGCATGATTACCTCTTTGGAGAATCTGCAACACCTACTTAGCTGGTTTGTAGAAACAGACTCTACAAAAATAAAGCCTAAACTCAGGGTTTTCATTGTAAGAGATGCCAATGTTCACTTTCATTTGCTGGCTAGTTAAAAACGCTCTTCTTATCCATATAGAAATAACAGTTACATAGAGGGGGTGGGGATTTTATTGTTATCTGAAAAGGCTCATGTTATAACACGATAAATATCACATAAAAGAAATGTTTTGTAATTACCATACACATGTTAGCTTAAATTATTTGGATTGATAGGACAAGGTGTGATTGTGCCCAACTTATTTACCTGCAATAAATAAAGTGAACCCACAACGAACCGATGAATAAAGCCTTTCTGTACATGATACCTGGATCTGGGTCCTCCAGTTTCTCCTTGAGTCTTGGGAAAGCGGGGCGTAAAGACTCCGGGTACTTTAAAAACACCTTATACATGATCAGCACGGCTTTCTTCCTGATGTAGGGCTTAGTGTGGGACATCTAAGATATATAAAAAAAAAACAACACAACAACAAAGAAGCTGTTTTATTAAAATTAAAGAAAGAATAGCCAATCCAATGAAATAAAATAAAAGCCTTGAGGAGAAAGCCGATATCTAGTGGAACAAAAAGCGACTAGAAAGGATGAACCATGTAGGTAATCTTGACATTTGCCATCTGACTCACCAGGGTCATGATGTCGTTAGCCAGATCACGAGCCAGATCAGGGGTGACGAAACAAGACAGGCCTGTTAGGGCAACACCTGTGTCATACTGGTTGGGACTACTGAGATCCTGTGGGGTCAAAACAGAAACGTAGTTGATAAAAAGGAGAAGAAAGTCAGCTCAAGAAGAAGAAAAAAAACAAAAAAAGAACATCAGGGTACAGAACATAAGTGAATTGCTGACCTTTCGGATCTGATTGGTTGTCAGCATGATGACATCTGTGCTCTCGTGAAAGCACTGCGAGGCTGCCAAGTAACCGATCCTCTGCGAGAAGGAAAGCAAAAAAAAGATTCAAGCCTCGCTGCCACTTCACAGAAATGTACCTGAACAGCAGAATTCATGGTGCAGCTTTCAGTTCTCTGTTGCGAGATGAGGCTCAGTAATAATTAAACCGTCGTCATACCTTGTATGTGAACTTAGAGGAACTCATGACTTCAACAATGTTGAACGCAGCCCAGCTGACATCGTAGCCCAGCATCTGAAGCTGTAACACAGAGGAGACGGACACGCTGGGCATAAACGCAGGAGGAAGGCTCTAAACAATCTGGGACAAATACAGAAACTAATCTGAGCGGCAAAAACTCTACAAGTGAGCAAAGGTGGCCAAATAAATGGAGCCGTCAAAGCCTTGGTGCGCTTGCAAAGTATAAATAAAAGAGCGGCTTAGATTTGATTAGTAGTAGTGCTGCTAGTAGTGGAGAGTTCTCCAGCTACAACATATGCAGGCAGCGCCCCTTCATGGCTACAATGTTCCATCTACACAGTTCTCCTGATGAAGTTTTACCAGAAACAATTCAGATCAATTTGGTTTTGCTTGTTATGGTGCGTCGGTTTTTATCCCTGCTCCCAACAATTACCAACCCATTTATATTCACAACTGACTACAGCTATGTTTACAACCGCTGAATTACTTGAATTGTGTTTGGATTGAAAAGGGAAAAAAAGAAAAAAAAAAGTTAATACATCGTGTATATGGGCACAAATTCAATTAATCCGATCAAAACGTCCATTTACATGCAACATGCCTCATTCAGAACAGAACTGTGACATGAGCAGAGTTGTTAAATTTCCCTGGAAAAAAAAAGGGGGGAAAAAAAAAACAAATAAACAGAAGAACTTGTACTTCCATCTGTGCTGAAGTGTTTTCGTTCTGCATATTTTGAGCGCCCAGAAAGGACCAGCGCAGGTTCTAAGAACAGACTTTGGACCAACAGACCACAAGTTTGAACTTTTAAGGTTTCTAATAAAATGTTTTATCACCATCAGACCAGTTTTGCTTCAACAATTTAGAGTTTAGCCACTGATGGGGGGGAAATATGTCACTCCTGTGCAGTCAGGGCACTTCGCACCAATCGAACGATCAGAACAACCGTTTACATTAGAGATCGCCACGAATAACTCGTCTCACAATATTGCACAACACATTTTTATTCTGATCGGCCCTTTATTACGATTACTTATGTCCACGTAAACATAGCTGACAGGATTATAATCCCTGTTGTCACCAGTCTGCAAAAAATAACAAAATATATCATACTTTATTCAACAAGACAAACAGAAAACCGTTTTCTGTGCCTCTCTTCCAGATGATCCTTGTACACATCTTTACAGTGAAATGCACATAAATGCTTAATTGTTAAACAGAAGGACATGGTCTTCTAGCAGAAGAAGCATGGAGGGAAAGGAGCCACAGAGTGTGGTCTATGGGTGCATGAGTGTGTATGCGCAGAGCAGACGTGGCAGGCGGATGGGTGTGGAGGGAGGGGGGGGGGGGGGGGGGGTCGGTCTTACGTAGGTGAGCTTGCACACGGCGTTGGCCTTGACAGCAATGTTGTCCTGCTTGAGCTCCTGTTTGATCTCGTCGATGCACGTGGAGATGTATTTGGCCTGAGGACAGAGAAAGGAGCCGGGGAAAAGAGAACAGACAAAAGCAGACACCAGATCAGATTAGGTAGAGCAATATCCGGAGTGGCACATTTCTACCGAGCACCAGAAACCAGCGGTAGCAACCCTGGTTGGGCTGTGGTCGCTGTCCAGTCGACAGAAAGGGAGCTAAATGAAGACTTTCACACAAGCCATGCCCTTTTCTGTTGCTCTCCATCCAAGATTACACATATTAACACTCCTATTGTTGTCTTATAGGGAGGCAGCTGAGGCATGAACCAAACTGTAATCATATACAGTTGTACTGAAATACTTCAATGAAAACATGGCTAAACATAAAGCAGACGAGGCGTTAGAGGACACTATGAATAAAACAGAAATTGTTTAATCTGTGTCTCCTTATTTGCTTTCAACTTTTGTCAATAAATCCGAATGCCATTGAGTTTATTGTTTTAGATATGCAATTAAAAAGTGGAAACCTAGAATCGCTGATGAAGTCAAATACATCATTTTCATTGCACGTTTCCAAACAGCTCCATTAACACACAGATATAGGAAAATGAACCATATGAGTAAATGTAGCCTGAACAAAAAAAAAGGGCATTAAAAAGTCTAATAAACTAGGAAGACCTAAAGGAAAAATTGACAATTAAGGCCTCTGACAATTGCTTTTAAAAGAAGAGTTTCTAAAGCAGAGATGTGCACCTCCCATATGAAGAGGTGGAGCGTTGCTGCGTCCTATAACTTGGAAGTGGCGGATGAAAAAAAACAAACTTTATTACCTTTCGTTTTTCATGCGACTTTCACTGTGCTACAAATCAGTAATACGTTCAGGTAGATGTCATTCTGGAAACTTCTTCAACAGTTTCCACTAGACATTTTCCTTCCACTTAACTTTCCTTTAATATACTCGAACGTTGCACAGAAAAACTGACTTTTTTTCCCTTTTTTATTTTTAAGGAATGACCTTTGTGACTTTTGTCGGCAGTCATATCTATACTGATATTTATGCAAATCCTTCATTCAAACTCTTAAAATATTGGTTTATGAAACTAAATTATGGGTCGTTGTTAGCTGTAAGCCACAATAACCTAACTTGATTCTTTATAAATGCTATAAACGAGTTTCTATCTCTAAACTGGACTCCTGAAATAATTACTTTTTCGCCAAAACTCCGATTCATTCAGAAACAACTGGAAATAATTGGAAGCTTGAAAAGATCATCCCAAAAACAAATGGGCTGAGTTAATAACTGCAGCGACTCATCCGGGCTACCGCGGGAAAGTATTTCCCCCAACAGAGTTTAACCTTCCATGCAAGCAACCGGTCGGCCATTGTTGAGAGGGGCAATCTCACAAAACAAACACATACAGCTGTGTTAGCGTGTGCTGGTCATGTGTGTGCAGTCATGAGACAGCACAGCGACAGGAGGAGGAGGAGGAGGAGGAGGGACGGGGTGGGGTGCTGGGGGAAGAGTTCTGCTGTCGATCCATGAGACGCAGCGTTCAGCCGGACAAACCATCAGCGCAGACAACCTCTGTGGACAACGCTCTGGACCAATCAGAACACCTGAAACAACCGAGGCAAGGCCAACATAGTCATGATAGTGGCTCCCATCTATCTGGAGGGCCTGGATTCTCTAAAACTGTTGTCACGTGCAAAAGTGTCCCGTTTCCTTTCGTTTTACCCCAAGAAACCGACAAAAAGGCTTTAAATGGCTCCCTTTAGGAGCTGCTGGTCGACGTCAACTTGCTCTCTGTTCAAAAGCCTCGAAGGGGGGGAGCGAATGAATGAACCGGGCAGAAGACGCCGTCCACACGTGAAGAGCAAACAGGAATGTGGGCCAAGTACACACACACACAGGCACAGTATTAATATTTTAGCAAACCGTCCACCGTCGACTGGGCAACGAGCAACTTATCCGGGCGACCCGGGTTAGGTTACCAGCGAGGGCCGGGCGCCAGGCCGTGATCCAGTCAAGAGATCAAGCCTCTGTAGGCTCCAAAAACACAACTGATCCGAGAGTTTTGCGCCTGATATGTGCAACCTTTGATTGAATCTGCTGGTTTTAGTCGCTGCATAAAAAAAAGGGACCGCCTTCCAGACGTAGGCTGTGAGACGGCCAAGGTTTGAAAAGAAAACCGAGCACCAGCACCGGCTTAGTTCAACCACAGGACCGGCTGTGACAGAAAGGCAGCAGTTACACCGCGTCCCCACCCGACTGAGCGTGTTCGCATCATTCTCAACCAGGCTACAAGCATCACTTCCTTTGCTCATAGAGCTGCGGATGATTTCATCCAACACCGGGTCAGCCTGCGGCGGGCCGCGCTAAAGATCGCTTCAATGGAAGCCACACAGGTCCACCTCCTCAGTTTGCAAAAGCAAAATCTGAAAATGAAGGACGAGGCCTCCTGAAACATTTTAAAGGGCTTCTGCCTAGTGGGATTTGTTTTGCTTTATTGTTGGGATTTGTCCTGTTTATAAACTGTAATGCAGTCTGTGGCACACTTGTAGAAGAGATTGTTGAACTCAGTGAGTTTATTATTATTATTTTTTTCCCCTGGGCTAACAGAGATTGAAAACTAAACACGTGAACACAAATATAATAGTCTCAAGATGCGGACTGGTCAACCTAAGACTCCAGCTAGGCACAAGATGGCGAGTTGCCTTTTTCCCTGTTTTAAACACCCCCAAAAACCAAAAAGTGTTTTGTGTACGTTCTTTTAATACACATGCGTTGCAGTTTGAACCAGCGGGAGGCCGGTGAGCTGCAGGCCACTCCAGTAATCCTTCGTTGTGTTTTGATGTCGCCTGTCCTATCCTGAGCACTCATTTCCTGGTAAAACACTGTGATTCATTGCCATCTTCTTCCTCTTAACTGTTAGCCAGCTGTCAGTGTCAGCCCTCGTTTCGAACCCGACGCGGTTCGGAAAACTACTGTGCAGGTCTGACTGTGTAAATAATAATAATAATAATAATAATAATAATAATAATAATAATAGAAGAATGTCATGAAGCAAGGCTAAAGCTCCGCTGTCTAAGCGGCTGGATCTAACTGGTTACCTGCTAACCGTTGCCTCTAACGTCTGGGCTAACGTTAACTGACCTACTGTTAACCGTTAACCGTTAACGTTCGTTAGCTAGTCGCGGTATAACGGTGACGTTAAACCGAGTTGAATTATATATATATATATATATATAAATATAAAAAAAAAAACACTATGAATGGTGCCTTTTTGGGTGTTCCAGATAGCAGGGTGTGCTCGCTTTACCTCATCTTCCTTGTGGTTCCTAATGCCACGTACTAAATCCTGGAGGTTTTTATCGAACATCCGATCGATGCTCCCTTTAACAATCTTCAAAGCCATGTCTGCCTGCGACTCGTGCCGCTTGCTCTCCGTCTCTGTCCCGCGGGGCCAGGCGCCTCGCGGAGAGGGTCCTTCTCTGGGTGCAGACCGACAACGGGGCTAGTCTGTCATCCACCCGGGTACCAGTGGAGTTGGCGGTCCGCTACAGTCTACCGAGCCCGGGTGGGTAGGGGAGAGCTACTGCTGCTGCTGCTGCTGAGGCCGGACGGTGCGTCCCGAGCTGTGCAGACAGACGCTGGCAATGGATCAGCGTAGGAAATGGCTGACAAAATGGCGTCTGAAGTCAGCTGACTGGAGCGTTGAAGATTCTCCAGAGGGAATCGGTGGCCTTAAAGGCCCAGAGCCCCCAGTTAACGACACTGGTCTGCTCTGTAGCAGCGCTAACCCTCACAGTCATAGAAATGTCGACACACGAGAAAATCACCTTTAACTAAATGTGCTTTAAATACAAATTACAAGTTAAAAGTATTTATTCCTGTATTTTCATAGAAAATAACTATCAAATTGACAATAGAATTGAAAAGTATCCTAGTTAATATATATATATATATATATATATATATATATATATATATATATATATATATATATATATATATATAAAAGAAATAAACCCACACAGAAAATAAATGAAATAACATCCTAGGATATTAAAATTAATGGTTTTATGCCCAACAAAACGTGTATTTTTTTTGGTGCAGTCTTGTATATTTTCACTAAATAAAAATGATAATTTCAGCGAATATGTATTTTTGTTTTTGACATATTTAGTAGATGAACTGTAATAAAATGAACCCCAACTGTGCAGCTATACATATTTTTATATATTTTACCTGCTCTAAAAGATTTTTTTTCCCCTTCATAGAAATAGTTTTATTAGAAAACAACCATAAAACTGAAAGATTAAAAAAAAAAAAAAACTTTAGAAAATCATTGCAATATATATTTTCAAATAATACATTTGGAAGGCCTAAAAACAGACATTTTTATACTATGTATTTTATATATATTTTTTTAAACCAGAGGCTTTCCTTCAACACATATTTTAATTAAAATGAAATATATCCCACATTTCCCAAATTAAATACGTTTTCAGAATTTTATCTAAAATAATAGATTCTCGGCCGCTGTTTCTTTTGCACCATTAACCCGTGTCATTTATTATACTGTATCAATAGAGAACAAGTGAACAAATCCATGCTGAGATTTTTATTCAACTCAACTACGTCATAGAAACGCTTTGACAATTTACATAACACTAAAAACACATGTATGCACATAGAAAATGCTGAAATAGGCTGCAGCTACAAGAGATCTCCATAGTTCCGAGAGCAGTTTTCAGTTTTTTTTTTTGTTGTTTTTGCCCCAAATAATCATGATTGACTGAAAGCAGACACTAAAACGGAGATTGCATGGTGCTTAACTGCCCAGCAATTATTTTTAAAGACAAAACCGTGATCCTATGGGAAAAAAAGGCAATAAAAAGGAGGTGGACCTCAGTTAGAAAACAGCTTTTTAGTCGCTCTTTACATTTCAGACCGTAGTAACTATTTTCAGACCAGATGCTTAAATACATAACATAAAAAGACTCACAGACAGTACTGTACCACTCTGGCAATGCCACACACACACACACACACCCACACACAGACAAGAGGCCTTAGTGATGTTTGGCAGGCTTTATAAAATTAAGCAGACACAGGTAAAGGTTTGCACAAAAAATCCTTTCGAAACAGATGAATTCCTCTCCCAGTCTTCCTGGCCTCTCTTTAAAATGAGCTTTGCACCACTGCATCCTGGGTACAAGAGCTACAAAAAAAAAAAAAAAAAAAGTGATTTCTTTTACTACATGTGGGGCGGTTGAACGAGTTCATGTGGGAGACAAATGAGGCAGGCAGTTTAAGTTGAACCAAATGAGAAGAAAATTCCTTAAACATTTAAAAGAAACATTTCATTTAGCAGTGAGAGACGATGGACCAAACAGACAGAATGGCTTTCTGACTTAATATCAGTGTACCACAAACAATCCAAAGCATCAACATTTGTAGGTGTGTGTGTGTGTGTGTGTGTGTAACAGGTGCTGTAGGAAATGCTGGGTGTGTGCGGCGATGCTGCCGGGCCAGTAGCAGTGTCTGATCATCAACCAGAGGCCACCGTCTTTTAGCACTTGGTCCGCTGCCGGGGGGGGGGGGCGTTGTAGAGAGTCTTTTAGGTTTCTACGGCGGCCGGTTCCGGCTCTGCTGAGACGGAGCCGTCTGCTTCCTCATATGTGGGTGTCTGTTGTTGAGCTGGGCTGTCTGAGCCGGGCCTAGGGAGAAAAAAACATTACAGCAGATGCAGGAACTATACTTAAAGGTCAGCCATTTATTTTTTTTATATTGAAACAATGCTCCAAACATGGCACCGCTGGAAGGTGCAGACGTTGACCTGTTAGGACTTGAACCCGGGCCATCGTTATTCTCCTCTTTCGGCGGCGACTTGGGGTTTTCGTCTTCCTCCGGGTCATCTTTTTTCTCCTCCGATTCCCCGTTCACTGGTGCGGATTCTGCAAAAGAGGCCGATTAAGCATTTTTAAATGCGCGCAGTAGGAGGTAAACTCAAGCTGGAAGCGTTTCGTCTTACCTGCATTTTCCGCCTGCTTTTCGTTATTCTCCGTTTCTTTGTTCTCCGTTTTGGGTTTAGCTGCCAGCTCCGGTTTTCCCACGAAGCGAAGTTTTAGCTTGTTGTACACGTCGCTGGCCTTCTCCATGACTGCGGCGCTGGCTTTATATCGCCGAATCTGACAGGTTTAGATTCCATAAAGATCGTGAGAGAGAAAAAGATTACTACAGTAGGGACAGTCAAGTTACACAAGGAGATATAAAACGATCTAAACCTAGCTTTACAAAGTGTAAAAAAGTAAATAAAAAATACGACAATGGAACAGATATAAAAACGTTGCATATCCTGTTAAAAGCAGATATTTCCAAGCGCCGTATGAAAAGACACAGAACCTCACTGTTCAACTAAACTTTAGCCGTTTTAAGGTTGGTTAGGATTAACAAAACTGTTTGTTTGCAAAACGTCAGAAAAAACAAACAGAATTTGAGCTTTTTTAACCTTTCTTTGAATTCTGAACTTTATAAATGTTCTCGTTTGTAGGCTTGACTTTAAACAGCTTGACTCGAGCAACATGTATGAGCAAGCTTCTTGTAACACATTGCTGGTATTTTGGCCCATTCCTCCTGACTCAACTGCTGCTTGTTTGTTTGTTGGCTCCCTTATCCTAAATACCATTTAATTTTGTCCACTGATATCCTACGAGATCTGGATTTTGTGGCGGAAACTAAAAATCAGTGACTTTGTTGTCCTTGAACTACCCTGCAGCTCATGTCACAATGTAGTTAGCGTCCATTTCAAAGAGCAGCTGATACCAAAACTCCAACTTCCGGACTGTTTAAGTTGAGTTGTTGCTGAATTTTTTTCCAAATAATGTTCTTTTCCTGCCATCCCATACTTCACGGTTGGGATGGTGGTCTCAGCTTGCAAGCTGTCCTTTTTCCTTCAGATGTAACAATGAGCATTATGACCAAAAGTTCAAATTCACTGTAATCAGACCATAGGACACATCCACAAACGTTGAGGTGTAATTCCCCATTACTCCAGTTTTGGAGTAATGGCTTCTTCCCCTCTGAGTGGCCCTGTAGCCCATGTTGCTACAGGACTGGTTTCAGCCAGCATCATAAGGTCGTTTGCTTTTCCTCTTATCTTAACTCAGATAATTCACACCCAAACACATTCATCTCTGAGGACACAGAACCTGTTACCTCCCTGATTCTGATTGAAGCCGAATATTTGAGCTTTTGTCATAAAATGCATCCACAGGAGTCAATCAAGTGAACTAAAATGTTATGAGTTAAAGAAAAAAAAAAATGAAACAAACCTTTCTTGTTATTCTGGCACTTAGCACTCAGAAATAAGTCGAGTGATCATAACAGACCTTAAACAGGTGCTGTCTGATTTTAAACTCAGACGCAGAGTAAATAAAGACTATATTTCAATAACGGTGTATGTAAACACCTGGTTTGAGCTGCATATTTGTGAAAGGCTATAATGTTTTCCCCCCTTCTAAATGCACAGACATAATCCCAGAGAAAAGCACCTTTTTTAGTGTAGCAATAACTTCAGCGTTTTTATGGAGAATCTGGCTGGTGACGGGTACGGATTCAAGCTCTTCAAGTGCTTTCAGACACCGGTCAATGTCCTAAAGTACAACAAAAAAAACACCCAACGATTAATATTTCATGGCAACAGAAGGATATAAAAAGGAAACTACATTATGTTTACTTACTGGGTTGTCCACTTTAAGTGCAAATTTTATATCTGTATGGAGTTTCTGTAGCCTTTCCTCTGGTGACGGCTCTAGAAATTGATGATAAAAAAAAAAAAAAAAAAAAAAAAGCACAATTATCTCTTTACCCGTTTGAATTAAAACGGGTAATTAAAAACTATTAAACCAGGTAAAGTCTCACTGGGATTAAAAATCAATTTTCCAAGAGGGACCTGGCAATTTAATTGATTCTTTATAGAAGCAGCCAACCCCCCTGGACTTCTCACTTTTTGTCCATTTATTTCTTGTCATGGATAAACATTCCCCTTCATAGGGGAATGTTTATCCATAACAACATAGTACATAACAAAATAGTACATAGTTGGAAGAGAATGAAGAATCAGACATGATTTAAGTTTTTTGATCTGAAAATTATGACATTATTCTATTCAGCCCTCAGCATTGAGTCAATACTCTGCAGAACCCCCTTTTGCATCAATCGCAGCTGCAGGTATTTTTGATGTTTTCACATCAACAGACAGATTTATTTATTTATTTTTGCCGCATTCTTCATTGCAAAATAGCTCAAGATCAATCAGACGAGATGGAGAGTGACTGGTAAAGGCAATTTTAAAGATTCTCAGTCTGATCCAGTCCTAGACGGACCCGACACTCATCTGACAAGAGCGCCTTTTCTCATGTTTGGAGTGATCCTTGCATGGTTTCTGGCTTTCTTGCTGCCAATCCTCCATAAAAGGCCAGATTTTTGTAACGCACAACTAATAGTCGTCTTGTTAACAAATTCTTCCACCATAGCTGTGGACCTTCGTAGCTCCTTCATGGGCCTCTTGGCTGCTACTCCGAGTAGGCCTGTGAGTCTAGGTGGATGGTGATCTCTTACTCGCCACATTTTCAGACGATGGATCGAACGGAAATCTGTGAGATCGTCAAAGCTTGGGAAGCTCCATAACTTCCTCCCTGCCCAGGGTCCTGTGTTCCTTGGTCTTCATGATGCAGTTTGTTCCCTAAAATAAACCTGAGATCTTCACAGGTCAGCTACATTTTACTGAGATTAAACTACACACACACACTATTTAATAATTAGGTGAGCTTTAAGGGCGATCATTGGCACTGGAATGCATTTAGAGGTATCAGAGGAAACGGGCCGGACGTTCGTCGTTGCAACATGGCAAAGTAAAAAGCGGTCCAGGGGTATGAATATATTTAACAGATGTTTTAATGACTGAACACCAGCTGCAGTGCAGATGAAACGGAGCGCTTCTGACCTTTTTTCTTTTCCACTTTCTTCTCTGGCGGCCTCTCCGATCTGCGTTTGGGTTTATCGGGCTTAGACCTAAGTCAGAAGGAACGCCATGATCAGTGTCCTTTAATATTTAATCAGGTTCTTCTAATGACATCCGCATTCTGCGCTCCGTTCGCTCACCTCGCTCTGGACTTCTCCTCGGCACGTCTGGCTTTCTTCTCTTTCAGCTCCTTCTCTTTCCTATCTTTTCTTTCCTTCTCCTTCTTTATTCTTGCCTTCTGTTTGTCTGCCTTCTTTGGTGGCTTTTTCACCTTTTTGACAAGAAAAAAAAACAAAACATCTTAAATATGCCACCATTTAAAAATAAAAAAATGAATAAAATTCATAGGAGTTCCCATTTGAAACCTACCTCCAGCTGGGATGGAGAATCAGAGTCTGAGGGAGCGGGGATGGGGGGCGGCGGGGGTTTCTTGGACTTCTTCAGTGGATGATCGTCTATACCTTCATCCGAGCTGCTGCTGCTGTCACTGTTGTCCCCTTTTTTGCCCTTGTCCTTGTCCTTTTTCTTTTTCTCGTCCTCCTCTTTCTCTCTCTCCCGTAGCCGGCGGAGCTCCTCGGCCTCCTCTTTTTTCCGCCGCTCCTCCAGCTCTCGGCGGCGCTCCTCGTCGCGTTTCTTCCACTCGCTGATGCGGTCGGGTTCACTGTCGCTGTTCACAGGGTGGGAAGTCGTTCAGGCGCCAAGTCTGACATTCACGTTCAAAGCAATCATCAGTTTAATGACGGCTAAACAGATTAAATGTAGGGAAGTCGGACCTGTCGCTGCTGGAGGAGGACGTCGGAGCCCGTTTAGCCGGGGCCGGTTTGGGTTTTCTCGCTCGAGGCTTTGGAGCTGCTTTCTCTAGGAATCAAGAAAAACACGACCATAGCAGGTCAGAAAAGGCCTTTTTCTTAAGTACTTTTGGATGAACTGGGGATTCAGAAGTAGCACCTTTCTTGCGAGGCTGGGGGCCCTTGCGGGGAGGGGGGTCCGACTCTGACTCAGACTTGGAGCCGGACTGGGACTCGGAGCCAGACAGAGCCGGCCGCGGCTTCTCGTCCTCGGAGTCGCTGTCTGCTGCCTTCTTCTCTGACCCCGATGCAGAATCTGAATCCGACTCAGAGGAACCTTTCTGAAGAGTCCCAGAGAGAAAAGGATGAAGAGCAAATAGGAAGTTTATATGATGTGGAGCGCAAAATAAACCGTCAACGTTTAAAACAGGTTTCCTGTTTCACCTTCTTCTTCCCTCTGCCCGCTGCTTTCTTTCCTCCTCGTCCACCAGGTTTCTTCTCTGGAGTAAAATCCTGTTGGAAGACAAATAAAAGCCAGATTCAGAGGCTGTGTCTCTTTGTCTCCGCAGTCAGCAGTCATACCACGACACATGCGTGTGCGCAGGTGACCTTGTCGCTGTTTTTGCCAGAATCAGACTCTGAAGCCGTTGGTTCTGACTCAGAGGGGGAGCCGCTCTCCTCTTCGTCTTGGTCACTGGAGGACCCTCGAGGTTTCTTTGGAGGGGGTGGCCGCTTGAGAAAAAATAATAATAATAGGGAAGAGTTATTTCTTATTTGACTATCCAAACTTTTTTTCTTTTTGCTTCCTCTTGTGGACATTTTTCTATAAACATAAAAAAAATAATAATGCACTTATGGTGCCTGACTTTTTAACCACACCCACTTTCTGTTAAGCTCAACAACATTGAAAAAAAAAATTCATCTATAAATATCCAAATACTTTGTTTACCTTGGGAGGCTGCGGCTTTCGCTTTACCCCACCCCCCCTCCCTCTGTCGTCACTCCCTGAATCGGACTCGTCCTCGCTGCCGGAGTCGGCTTTCTGAGGAACCGGAGCGTCTTCGTCGTCCTCCTCCTCATCGCTTCCTGCTGCTGGTTCGTTTCCCTCACTGTCAGATGAGCTAGCCTGCTGCAGAAATATACCAGAAAATGCATTCACTAACATATTGGCACAAAAATGATCCAGCGTAACGTTACAGAATATTTAAAACTTGCAACTCTCATGTGGAGAGTCAGCATTCGGTACGGGATGCTCACCAGTTTCGGGATATCCCAAAGTTTTTCATCCTACAGGTCCCACAGTTTAAAATCCTTTTAAACCTAATTATCAATATGTTATATTGGCAACAGTGTGTAGATCTGGTGTATCTCGGTTCTCACTAGCTAAATTTACACGCACAAAATTTCACTATCAGATTAAAATGCATTCGTAATAAATAATTGAATTGAACCGTTTATATGGGCACACAATCAATTAATCGATCATAATGCGCCTGTATATGCACCTGGCTTTATTCAGAATAAAACCACTCTGAAATATGCAGTTACCAAGTTCCCCTAAAAAAAAAAAATAACACAGAAGTATCTCAGTCTTTGATTAACTTGAGGCTGACAAATTTCTCTGTTGTAATTGTAATCTCATTCAGATTACAATTTCATTCTGATTGCGCTAAATCCAATCATAATATACCGATTGGCTAGTTTATATGACACATTTTTATTCCATTGGGCCTTTTATTCCGATTACTTTTGTCGATGTAAACGTAGCTATTGAAATTTACTAGATCATATTACACACTGTGGTGTTTTTTTGTACAGAAATGTGGTCAAATATATGAAGTACCTATTGAGTATTTATCTGCACTTTCCTAAAAGCTTGCCTCAAGCTGTAAAATAAACCAGAAAGAGAAGTGAAGAGACTTCTAGAGATAAATAGGAAACTCTAAACCCCTGAGCGCCTATCAGCTTAAATGTGAACAACATTTCATCAAAAGTGAGCCCAGATCCTTTGCTCCACACTTCCAATCAGGAAGACATATATGTGAGAGTTCCTTCTCACTTCTGGAAGTGGCAAGATTTTGAATATCTGGCGTACTTACTGCAGGCGGGGCACTGTAGGAGGCATGCGGGTTGTTCTGGATCTCCCATAAACCTTCGTTGAAGCCCTTCCTTTTGTTGGGCTTTCCAAAGCGCTCGCTGTACTTTTCATATGGGAAAAGGTCTTTTGCTGCAAGGAATGCGCTGTGGCCAAGAAAACAAGAAAGTTTTAAATTAAATTAGGGTACTGAAAAACAGGCTAGTGGTTCAGGCCGACAGGATGTTTGCATTTGGATGAGAAGGAAAGTTTATTATAGTGAGACTTGGAAACGGGATGTTCTGCCCCCTGCTGGTGGATTTGTGTACTGCTCGTTCTGTCCTGCCAAATACTGTCTCAAGGCATTTTCTTTGGCTTCACCATTAATACTCCCATTACACAGCCAATATGGCCATACAGCACAAGAGTCAGGATTTATTAAAATGTAATTCAATTCATCAAATAGGGATCATCCATAATCCTTACAGCGCTACTTGAGCCATCACATAAACATGGCAAATTTAGCCAGACAACTGGAAATTATAGAGATGCACCAATCAGTCAAGGAATGATTTGAATGGAGGAATTCAAAGCCTTAAGATCAGAAACTGAAAACCTGATTCATTAAATAAATCAAAATTATGAAGGGACTCCAGTTTTGATCTACAAACTCAAATAAGAGTGTGTATTTGATACACTTTTTGAATGAATTACATAACTTTCAACGGATTAAGAGCTGTAATTTTCTTTTGGATTCAAATGCATCACCAGCTCAATCAATAAACATGCGAAATATTTCCCCCTCGTTTCGGTGTTGTGGTCCTTTGGGCTAAAAATAAATAAATAGACAAAATGGATTTGAAAAGCAAAACTGAAATTTGACAGAAAAGGTTTGATCTTCAATATTTTTGTTTGTTTGTTTGTTGTTTTTTTAAATGCAGGAAGTAAAATAAAAAATATGGAGAATAATTAAAACTGGAGCCACATCATTAACAAAAATGAATAAACATCTCTGCTGAACACTGCACTCACGTTTCATGAGTCCCAAAGAAGAAGATGGGGATTTTATTAGGGGGTGGTTTCACAGCTCCGTCAGCCACATCTTCAATCTGTAACCAAGCACAATATCCCAGCAACAACTCAAACATCACTCTGCCATGTCTGAAACACCATCACTGACAAGTTCTGCTGAAGAAGAGCCCAGGTGTTCGCCTTTTTGACGCCACCGGGAGGGGGATTTGTGATCCAAGAATCAAGGCAGAGTTATCTCAAACGTCATTTCCAAATTAACGTTAGCGTCGCTTGTATGTTTTTTTTTTTTTTCTTTCTGCTCCCCTTGCAGATCAAACCAACATCCTATGCAAATGTCACCGCTGCATCGCTGGCTGCGGGGCTTTATGACAAAGCGACTGCTAGCTCACACGGGTTAAGTTATATAACTGTTTATGTATTTTAGATACTGCAAAGATACACAGAGAAGCTTCCACAGCGTCCCATGCAGAGCAACCAACCCACCCCCTCCTCCTCCTCCTCCTCCTCCTCCTCGGGCTGCTTGCTTACCCTAGCTGGCCAGTGGGGGTATCCCTTCATTTTAGCGAAGACCAGGTCTCCGGCCTGGAAGTTGTACGGCATCGTCCCACCTCTCCGTGCTGCCCGGGTGTTAAAAGCGTTCCGCTGGCGATTCGCTGTCTGTGTCCCTCCGGCTCTAACGTTCTCAGGCTGACACGAAACCTGGAAACGATGGAGTCTGCTAACGAGCTAGCTGCATACTAACCGATCTTGGCGTTACCGCGAGAAGAGAACGCGAGAAGAGGAGAGACGGAGCTCAGCAGGTACTTCCGCTCAGGGAAACACGCTTTGCCTTCAAAATAAAAGACCATCTGGAGAATTTTTAGAAACGAGCGACCGATTTTAGACAGCCTACTTACTATTGTTGAATTTAAACAAAGCATTGTCAAAAAAACAAAAAAAAAAAAAAAGAAGAACGCATATAGCCTACAACATTTTATTTACAATATATCAGTTCCCCCTTTCAGTTTGCCAGTGTTTATATCTACTTAACAAAACACACTTAACCTCTTTTTATTATTCTTGATGACGATTGTCAGATAATAATTTGCAGTCATATTAAAAATCAAGTATTTTCATGAACATTATAATGACACTTGGAGAGATGGACATTTGCTACAACTACAATCTGACCTTTGTATGTACAAAAAAATACAATATTTCAACAAATAAAGAAATCTCACAAGTTGCCGCAAAAAATGTAAACAGATCTGAGTTTTGGTGGTCCAAACTCACGTTTAAGGTCATGACTTTGGATGTCATCTTAGATTCTGCAAAGGAATTGTACACACTTCAAAACCACTCATAAAGATTACGGGTACTATTATTATTTTATTTTTTTAATCAACAATGAAAACTGAAGGTAAAAATTTAATCACAGCACTCGTGAATGTGTTGGAAGTCCATCAACTCTAGCACAAGTTAGTGTGCTAATAGTGGCAATATTGTACTCCATTATTTGCTGACACATACCTACCAGAGGTGGGAAATAATGTTACTGTAAAATCAGTGTCACTGTTTTAGCCAATTTAATGCATATGTTTATTATCTCTTTATTGTTTATATATTTATTTAGATATTCTATATGGAGTTGGAAATATATATAATATATATATACACACACACACTTTATAAAGTACTTAAACATACCATACCACAATCAAAAGGTCATATACCTAGTTAAATAAGTAGATTAGTTTTTTTTTTTATCTATGCAACAGATAAAAGATCCCCCGCAAAAAATAATATATATATATATATATATATATATATATATATATATATATATATATATATATATATATATATATATATATATATATATATATATATATATATATATATATAAAAGAACAGGCTAGCTAGGTGGTGGTTGTTCTGGTGGTCTTGAGGTATAAAATTCGGTATCTGGAAGGACAAACCATGGGTCATACAAGGCACATAACTGAAGTAAAAAAAACAACAACTTTATTTGTCATAGCAAAAATAAAGGCGCGATGTTTTGAAGAGCTTCCCACTTCCGGGTGAAGCACCCGGAACTCCCGCCTCTCTCGCTCCCCGATTGGCTGACCCCCCCTTTCGGGGGTAGCTCGTCGCCCAATGACAGGTTACAATGTGGAAAGCTGCGTTGACCTCCCCCGAAATTCACCTCTAATGAGAAGCCATGTTTCGCTCATTAAGAAGGGTTCCGCAGTTTAACTGCAGCCTGCTGACTCTGCAGAGACTTCACACCAGCTCAAAGCTGCTGATCTGCACGTCCAGGATGGCCGCCTCAGAGTTCAGGCTGGAGCGGGACACGTTCGGCGAGCTCAAGGTCCCCGCTGACAAGTACTACGGCGCCCAGACCGTCAGATCCACCATGAACTTCAAGATCGGGGGACCCAGCGAGAGGATGCCGATCCAAGTGATCAAGGCCTTTGGGATACTGAAGAGAGCCGCCGCCGAGGTGAACAAGGAGTACGGCCTGGACCCTAAGCTGGCGGAGGCCATCATAAAGGCTGCGGACGAGGTGTCGGCAGGTAAACTGGACGATCATTTCCCTCTGGTGGTGTGGCAGACCGGATCGGGCACTCAGACTAACATGAACGTGAACGAGGTGATCAGCAACCGGGCTATCGAGATCCTGGGGGGGAAGCTGGGCTCCAAGGACCCGGTCCACCCGAACGACCACGTCAACAAGAGCCAGAGCTCCAACGACACCTTCCCCACCGCCATGCACATCGCCGTGGCCACGGAGGTGCACCACGTCCTGCTGCCCGGCCTGCAGACCCTGCACGACGCGCTGGCCGCCAAGGCCGAGGAGTTCCGCGACATCATCAAGATCGGACGCACGCACACGCAGGACGCCGTGCCGCTGTCGCTGGGCCAGGAGTTCAGCGGCTACGTCCAGCAGGTGAAGTACAGCATGGAGAGGGTGAGGGCCGCCATGCCCAGGGTGTACGAGCTGGCGGCGGGCGGCACGGCGGTGGGGACGGGCCTCAACACCCGCGTCGGCTTCGCGGAGAAGGTCGCCGCCGCGGTGGCCTCCCTCACGGGCCTCCCGTTCATCACGGCGCCCAACAAGTTCGAGGCGCTGGCCGCTCACGACGCGCTGGTGGAGCTGAGCGGCGCCCTGAACACGGTGGCCGTCAGCATGATGAAGATCGCCAACGACATCCGCTTCCTGGGCTCGGGCCCGCGCTCGGGCCTCGGGGAGCTCGTGCTGCCGGAGAACGAGCCCGGCAGCAGCATCATGCCGGGCAAGGTGAACCCCACCCAGTGCGAGGCCATGACCATGGTGGCGGCGCAGGTGATGGGGAACCACGTGGCCGTGACGGTGGGCGGCAGCAACGGCCACTTCGAGCTCAACGTCTTCAAGCCCATGATGGTGAAGAACGTGCTGAACTCCGCGCGCCTGCTGGGCGACGCGTCCGTCTCCTTCACGCGCAACTGCGTGGCGGGCATCCAGCCCAACACGGAGAGGATCAACAAGCTCATGAGCGAGTCCCTCATGCTGGTGACGGCGCTCAACCCGCACATCGGCTACGACAAAGCCGCCACCATCGCCAAGACGGCTCACAAGAAGGGCTCCACGCTGAAGGCCGTGGCCGTGGAGCTGGGCTACCTGACCGAGGAGCAGTTCGACCAGTGGGTGAAGCCAAGCGAAATGCTCGGGCCCAAGTGATCCGTAACACTACAAAAAACATTGGAGAGACGGTTGAACTGCTTTGGAGATACTGTTTTCTAAATCCTGACATAAAAAGCTGCAAGGTTTCGCCATTATGTGTGTTTTTGCATACTTTGAGTCTTAAACTCTCTGTATTGTTGGTGACGCATCCCACGAAGTGCAGTAAAGCCGTTAATTTACACAAAGTTGTATTTCTGCACATTTTGTTTTTTTCCTGTTAAATATGAACAGTTTACATCATATGCAGGATGTGCCATATTTGCAGTGTCCCGAATGATTAAAAACAGAACATACCCTGACCACATTTGTCTTCATTCAAACACTGGAAAGATCAGTGGAGTATGAGTATAACAAGGAGCACGTTAAAAGGATATTAAATACTTTATTGTGCACAGCAATAGTTACAGCCAAAAGAAAAATGAATCCCAGTTCAATCCAAAAACTGGCTTTTCATACACATGAAAGGGAGGAAAAGTAAAAAAAAAAAAAAAATATTAAACGAAAACATGGGCTTTTTCTTTTTTTACTTGGTCCAGCTGACTTTTGGAATATCATAATGCTCCGTAAGGTTGTCCAGATGGCGATTGAAATCCTAAACAGAGAAACAGATCTTTAGATATATACACACACCTTTAAAATATGTATTCATATTCTATATTAAGAATTTTATATGAAAATATGGCAATTAAACCAGCTAATAAAATGGCAGGTAATATAATCTATACCCATTAACGATCGCTCTCTAAACAGTCATTGACTGAGGCCCATTTTTCAGAACCTGGCCGGCCAGGATCAGACATGACTCACCTCAACTCTGTGCTTGTGAGTCTTTGACGCCTTCTTCAAAATTCGCTCCATTTGCTGTAAGAGAAAAAAATATTTCAAAAACCCAGTACAATGCCCTCTAAACACAGCCAAACTCAATGCCTTTGTATGACAAGTTACTAAAAAATACTTATGTTTCTACGTCGACCTAAAACTATAAATGCACAGCCACGTGTAATTTTGATAAGATGGAAATCTTCTGAGGTAAGATTTCTGCCTTTCGTCCTGTTGGATATATCAATAGTTTGCAAAACAACACAGTTCTGAGTACTGCAAGTTAATCTAAAACTAGTTTGATTTTGAGGAGGGCAAAAGGGTTTGTTGACTGATCTGGACAGTATCACCCCAGTGCTAGAATCTGCAGTGGAAAAACTGTTTTCTACTGAAAAACAACTAACTACAATCAAGTGTTTTTGCCACAACTAAAACTTCCAGGTCAAACAGAATATCAGACAAAGATAACCTAATAAAGATGCAGTTGAGCAATTCTGTTTTTAATTCAGGAAAATATTTACCCAAAGCAGCATGGCCCGATGTGAAAAGTAATCCATATTTTGTTAAATTGTAACTAAATCACATTTGATTGGGAAAAGTTTAAACGTTCACCAGCAACACCCAGGCCTGACTACTGTCAGAGAATGAAGGCCACGTTTGAGCAAAAACAAGACAGACACCTGTCAATGTTGTTAAAATTAAAACAACTCATGATTATCTCAGTGGATTTCTGGGATGAATATTCACTAGAGTTTCTAGAGGGAACTTTTTGGAAGATGAGCATCCTGTCATATCTTCCATAAAAGTAATGCAGCAATTCAGAACAAAAACCTCATACAAACAGTCAAAGGTGGGGATGATAAAGTGATGGTTGATGCCGCTTTCGAGGACTTTCTGGACCTGAACGGCTTCAGAAAACCGACGCAGCAAGATATTTTGATCCTAGGCAGAAAATCCTGAAGGGGAATAGCTGGCTATCAATTTGTGCTCTTACAATGAGCAGCACTTGAGTTACGCAGCAGGAAAAGATTAAAAACTCACAAGCAAGTCCCACTCTGAACTGCTATAGAAGAAAATAAATTGGTTTTGCTGTGGCCTAATTGTTGATTATGTATAGCACCCTCTGTTCTGCACACTAACAATCTGGGACTGCTCCTATCAAATCTGTTTGGGGAAACGATGGACATCCAGCAGGACTCTCCAAGCTGATTGGATGAAGCCTACTAAACGTTGGTTTTAGCCAATCACGATATCAAATTAAAGCGTAAGCAGCAGACGCCATGAGAAACCTCAACAAGGTAAACTAGTCAAGGCACTTCTTGCTGTTTAGGGTTCTCTGCAGCACATTTCAGCGTAATGGACCGCCAAGCTGAAAGTTGGTAAAAATATGCTGAAATTAGATGTTTGAGAGCAACACAGAGAAGTCAGTAAAGCTGATGAATTATGCACCTGCCAGCGATAAACCTCCAGAACAACAAGCCAATGCTAGCTGTTATTAAACCCATTTATTGGTATTAATTTTTACTGTCCCTGTTCTAACACCAATGGCAGCAGCTCAGATGTTGGAGGATATTTACCCTCTTTTCTTGCATCTTGTCAAAAGCGATTTGCGCTGGGGTCCTTTTGTCGATGTACGCTTTCTTTGTTTTCACTTCCTCCTCCTCCTCATTCTGGCTCGTCACAACCTGCTCCAAGCGATGCTTGCTCTCTTTGTTCTTCTTCTTCTTCCTTCCAAAAGAAAAAAAAATAGACATTGGATTGCCTTTCTCCACTTCGTTTGCTGTCTTTCTCTTCTACTATGGTGTTTTGAAGAAGACGGGGTCTTAGGGCATAGTTTCTTATTCGGCATCAAAAATAATTTTTTGGAACTTAAGCAAAAAATTTAGTATTTTCACTGATTTGTTTGAAGGAAACCCCGCGTGTATTATGTGTATTTCGAAACTTGTCTTGGCCGTATGATCGCAAAAAAATTGGCTGAGCTATCGCTGCTAATGCTACAAGTCTAGCATTTTCAGCTTTACATAAAAAGCACTACATGGTGTTTTTCGTCGAGGGAACTGTGAACATTGATATGTTTTAAGTCTAATTGCCATTTTCATGCTCACGAAGAATATGAATCCAAAACAACTATCGCCATCTGCTACCAGCTAGCTGGCTAACAGGCTTTCAGAGGCTAACGTTATAACACCAGCTGTTTTAATGGCAGCGACCCAGTTTAGAGTTAAGACTGTGTTTAGTTAATATGAAAACACCTACTTCTTTCCTGCTGAAAGGTCTCCCAAACCCTTAATTTTTAGGGAGCTCTTCTGGATCTGGTCGTACTCGGACATTTTCGAGAACTTTTCCTGTGGTCTTCTTCTCCTTTGTTATCGTACGAGTCAACGGAGCGTCTCTCTGCTGCCACCTAACGACTCAAATAGAAGCAGCACGCTTAGAAACGCGGCGCTCTGGCCTGCAGTACTTCTTCCCGTCCAGATGGGGGCAGTAGACGGCCACAGAAAGAAAGCAGACAACGGAAGTTGGACAAATTTATTGAATGTCAAACGGTAGCATGGTGTGCTGTGTCTTTAGGTAACCCTAAATAAAAATGTTTGCTTACAGTTTATTTCGGGTAGCTCCGTCCTCCCAGTGCATTACAAGCAGTGCGGGAGCATTTCTGAGCAGAATAAGCACGTTGAACAGGACACAGACATGCGGATATGCTAAAAAAGTTGGTGAGTAAAGCCTACATCTCTCTTCAGTTGATAAATACTGAACACAGTGGTTTCGAAAGGGTTCTTTCACAAAACCAAGATAGAGGATTAACCCGGGATTTTCCCGATAGGCTGTCTGAATTAAGCATTGGTTCGGTTTCACATAAATCCCCATGGTGATTTATACTGTGCAGATAGCCTGCTCCAGTCAGCCCAGGCTAACAGCCAGTTTAGTTAATCCAGGTGCCTTCTGTTCAGTCAGTGGTCACGCTGTTTAGAAACCAATGTGTTTAATCAGCCTTCATAAAGATGCCACTAATACATAGGCCTATGGGCATTCAGTCAAGTACTATTTATTATTTTAACATTATGGTGACCGTTATTAACTCTAATTATCCATGTGGGCACTTACTGTTCGTTTTTGAAGAGCGCTGTTGTTCTTAGTTTGACAGACCTTTAAAAGACTACTGCATGTGATAAAAGGATTAGAGAAATGGCTGATAAAGAAGCAAATGTTTTTTCAATAAAGTCCCTTAGTTACACCATTTTCCACGACCTATCAGATTCTGTGACTCTAGGGGGCGCTGTTTGGATGACTTCTCCAAAACAAGCAGTGTCCCTCATATCATTTGCAAAGACTCGACAAACAATCTCACTGCTCCAAAAGGAAAACCTATGTAAACCATAAGGCCCGGTGACTTAACAACTGTTAAGGGAAAGAATATTATCTTATTTTATATCTCTTATCACGAATAGGTAATTTAGTTTCATGTCAGGTATCCTACATTAACTTCTTTCCAGTTGTTTTAGATTCTATGCTTAATGTTTTTAGACACAAACAATATTTGTATTAATAATTAATGCCACTATTGAGATCTGATATGAGGTGAACATTGTTGTGCAAACGCTGTCTCCTGAAAAAGTTTCCTCCCTCTACCGCTTTTCTTTCAGGAGTTGCCTCCAGAGAAGAAAGCAGATTTGTAATTTTGCCATTTAATTGGAAACATGATAATCCTCTCCACTACATTTTCATTCTGCTTGTAATGACGGTAATCGCATATATGCTCTCTTTGGGTTCCAAGGAACTTTGAAGCAGAGCTAGACGTGGTATCCGTGAATGTAGTAAGCTTTGCTTTCCACAGACTCATGGAGGCGGTCTGTAACGGAACGGACACATACAGGAGCGGAGGATGTGGAATTACGTTGTTGTGGAGTGGTCAGCAAAACGGCGCCTTCTAGAGTCGCAGTATCTGATAGGTTAGAGAAGATGATGTAACACGTTTTTACAATATAAGCAGCTCTAAACGCGTATCTTCCTTTAAGATAGTGGCAGGAGGATGCCCACCCTTAGGGGCTGATCAGGGTGAGGCCATCCAGGTGTTAAGGTCACGGCTCAGCAGGAGGCATGACGGTTGCTCGTTTGTTTTGAAGTATGGCGCACACAACTCATCCATTGTAGCATCGGTGAATCTGTGCTCAACCTCATGGTCTGATTAAAGCTGGGAGCGGGTATTTACCTGAAATAGTTAAACCTGGCTTGACATAGTCACACCTCCTAAGCCTGGTTTGGCCTTTGTGAAACAGATAAAGCCAGGATGGCGCGGTATATCACACATATCCGCGCTTTATCCCTTATCCTGGATTTCTAAATTCTGCTTTTGTGAAACAGCCTTCAGGACTCCCTTTTAAATTGGCTCATGTGTTGAATTATGTATGTAAAGGTTATTTACTACACTGTCAGGGGTAGCCCCTTCAATATAATTTTTTTTCTATCTCTTATCAGCTGCTGCTATATTATTTGCTCGTCCACGCTCTAACTATTCGTGGTTATGCATCATTGTACTAAATGAGATGTTGTTATCCATCTTTCAGCTGCAAAAGGAAAAGGTAAAGGCATGATGAAAGAAGTTTTGAAAGGTCCAGAGGTGTGTAAAGACCCAATCAGACTTACGTCTTACGCCGTCGGGGTTAACATCTACAAACAAGGCGAAGACCCAAAACTAAAGCCTCCCGAGGAATATCCTGAATGGTGAGTAGACCTGTCACTGTTTTCTGTGCCTTTTTAGATTTATTTGGACCACAATTTTCTTTACTTAAATTTTTTTTCCCCATCTTGGATTATTATGCTTTCTCCTCATGTAAAATCGACTTTGTTATTCTAGTTTCAAATCCCCACACAAGATGTCAAGGTAAAAGTCCAAGGCGTGGGCTTGGACTTTTTGTCAGGTTTTATTGATTATTGGTTCTCTAGCTGTTTACAATAGTTCTTTATCTCTAAGTCATGCCCTCTACTGAGGTCAGTAAAGAAAGCCCCAACTGTGCCACTTCCTCCCCCGTCCTCCACAGTTGGTCTGGAGTTTTCTTTCTTTATTTTTTGCATCCTGTTAAAATAGGTACTGTTGATGGTTTCTTTAGAGAAGCAGGTCTGTGAAAATTGTTGGTTATTAATGCTTGGGCACCTTGGTGGTTTTGGGGTAGCTGATGTACAAATTTATTTCTGTCTTATTATCACAGAGCGGTATACAGAATACTCACACGTTTCGTTCACCAGTGTCAGGTGTAGGGAATTGTTTTCAGAAGGACGTAAGTGCATCCATAAAATGACTTGTATATAATGTGGTTAAAATAATGGATATCCCCTTTGCCAATAGTAAAACTGAAATTATATGGTGTCAAACGTTTCTTAGCTTTAGGTATACAAAAGTTAGTTTTTGTAAATTGTTAAAACTCAGAGACATGTTGATTTGTGCACTGACAGCACCAGACAAGAACTTGTGAATTTATCTGGCTTCAGGGTCTTTCATTTTTTTTCTTATTGCACATTGGTAACTGGATGTTTTGCTCTCATGGTTTGGTTTTGGACAGAAAAGCCTTTTTTTTTTTTTTTTTTATACACCCTTCCAATGCAGGTTAAAGTAGTAACTATCTGCCATAGACCTCCACCTGAATTTCCTGTGCGGATTCTCAATCATCCGAGTCATGGCAGCTACAACAGGCTCAGATCGAAGGCAGCCGGACTTTTAATGAAATAAAATCCAACTGTGGGCAATCTAAGTGTCATAGGAGCTGTCTGCATAAACACACCTTTTCTTAAGGCCTCCAGTGGCTATAACACCACTAAGCAAAAGGCACCACACCATGAAGACCTATGAGTTCAAAGAAAGTCAGGGACAAACTTGATGAGAAGAACAAGTCCGGATGGAGTTCTGAAGTCATATCCACGTCTTTGATGTTCCCCCGGAGCCCCATCATCAATCATCTTAAAATTAAAGGTCCGTCCTCCGAGGAGCATCCCAAGTCAGATCCAGATCAATGACCTGCCTGTCTCTCTGCCAGGTTGTTAGGGTCTATTGTTTGCTCTGAGCTCTTCACTTGGTCACCTGGATCTTGATGAGACCACTTGTGTAATTTGATTAAATTACTGAAGTAGTCTCTTTTTTTCTCTATTCACAAAAAAACTGCGCAAACATCCAGTTGCCTTAGATTTTAGCCTGTTGAAGTTAATCAGTATAAAACTAATTGGGAATTAAGATTAACTTTTTTGTAAATCTTTTCCTTACAGTTAAAGGTATAGTGTTTATGTTTCCAGTTAGCTTTGGTTTTAGCCGTTCATTGTAACTCCATGGCTTTCACCGAATACTTTGAACATGGCTGAGAGTCACAAGAAGCGAACAGTCTCACATGTTGATGAGAAGAAGAGGAAGGCCTCAGTGAAAGGAAATAAGACCAGAGTGGATTTGGGAGATTCTTTCCAGCGATCTCCCTGAGGAGCGGAAGAGCTGGTAGGATGGTCCTGTGCATGTGCAGCTATTCAAAAAAGGACTTGTTTCTTAGCTACATGTCCTACCTTTTTAATAGATTTATTTCCTATAATATCAAGACTGTTAAGATACATAAACTGGCATATAAGTAGGGATGGGTACATTTCACATTCTCACTTGGCACAATTTGATGGACATCTGTTTTGGACCTGGATCTGCATCATTTCAATTTCCTAATTGCTACAGCAACTTGTCTGTAATTTAATTGGTACTTATTTTATATATTTTTGTCACCATTTTTCTTTATTACAATACACAAGCTGAAGCTGTCTTTCTAATGAATACTTCACAGCTTGAGTATTTAACAAAAATTGGCTGTGCAAACGCACACATGTACATACTATTGCTTTTGTCCTTTATTTCCTCTAGTTTATATCTTTATACTTAATGTCTGTATGCGGTGAGCGCATGAAAACAGTAATTTTCCTTGTTTGTGCGTACAATTTTGGCCAGTGAAGCTGTTTCTGTTTCTGACTCAAGTCTGTCTCAATACAGTTTGAGCCTGCAGTGTTTTCAGCAGATGCGTGTTTTTGTATGTCGCTCTTTGAGAATACAAGTAAGGGATGATTAAGAAATAGTAATTTTAGAAAACATATATTTTTTTAGTGTTTAAAACTCTCAGAATTACATCTTAAGTCATTTGACGACAGTAGTCCGAGGGAACATTGTCAGGCGTACGTCACGTCTTACCACCGTCTTCCTCCTCCTCTTTATTACCTGTCCAGGTTGTTCCAGTTGAACGTGGGAAAAGCCAAAAAGCTGCACGAGCTGGAAGAAGACACCTGGGAGTACTGGAAACGTCTGAGGAAGGACAACATCTGGCGCCACAACAGACTGCACAAAGGGAAGAAGCTGTAGAACCTGCAGCGGACGGGCCTGCGGCTTCTCTCTGCTTCAGCGTCATGCTTCACACTCTGGAGTAAATTACCATGAAAGCGATCTGACTCATGTACACAGCTCATGTCCGTGATGACAACCGCTTGTCACATCATGCCTTTTACTCAACAGGTCAGCTGAAATCACGCAACATGATTATTGAAGTCAAAATTGAAAGTGTGGAATTTTTTTTTTTCAAGTTATTACTTCAAGTTATTACTTCCGTGTAGGAAAGGCCCAGCCCAAAGTGGCAGTGGAGGACAGTTCAGTTAAAGTAGATCAGAGCAAAAAAATAAAATAAAAGGTTCTGTAGGATGACAAAACTTCAGAACTACTCCTGTAATAAAAGGTGGAACCTAAAACGTGTCGTTTTATTTCTGTGCTTCTGCTTTGGTTTCCTTTCATGGATCCTGTTGACTACCATGCTGCCTCCGTCTCACTAATCTGGTAACTCATCGGAACAGAACCTTAGCTTGGGCTATAGATGTTACAGGGTTCCCACGGGTCCTTGAAATCCTTGAAAGTTTGTGAATCTGAAAAAATAAATTCAAGGCCCTTGAAAGTTCTTGAAAACAGCCAACAAAACATCTTGTCCTTGAATGTCCTTGACTTTTTTTGTGGGGTTGAAAGTTCACACGGATGACGACTCATGTCATTATTTTACTATCACACGATCTTTTAAAATTATGTTGACTCCGCAGACTTTTTATCTGCAAGAGTACGTTCGCTCTTCTTCGTTAGTTGGTAGGCTACGGTTTAGGCCTACGTGCGTCCAATAGGTTACATTCACGCAGTGTTGCCAACTCAGCGACTTTGTCGCTATATTTAGCGACTTTTCAGAGTCAAAGTCAAAAACTAGCTTAATCAAAGATGAAAGTAAGTGAAACAAATTGATATAATTCTGAACATCTCAATACTGCACTGTTTTCCATAAAATTCCATGAAACGGTAGGCTAATGTACATCTTATATGTAATGTAGTATGGCATAGCCATGTACTGTGGAAATAAATGTAGGCTATGAATATGATCAATATCAATGTAGGCTATAAATTAAGTCCACTTTCTTGCATTGCTTCTGACCCAACAACTTCTATGCCGTTTAGTCTTTTATTGAATTTGCATTGTATTAAAATATGATAACCTATTCAGCGGTCACAGTAGGTAAATGCCGCCACGTGTGGTCCTTGAATTTGAGGAAATTGGTCCTGGAAAGTTATTGAAAGGTCCTTGAATTTGATGTTCACCAAGGTGTGAGAACCCTGATGTTAGTACCTTAGATGGCATTCAGTTCAAATATGTAGCTCCACACCCCTGGAACTTCTAAAATGTTGTTACTTCCAAAAATGTTCGATTTATTTTGGGGACAACAAAGCTTAAATAAGAAATGTCCGTTATTGTCATACAGTGTTTAAATTCAGCTGTACCAGCAGCAAAGTGAAAGGCAAGTTGTAGCGGATAACTGTAAAGTGAAGGGAAGAAAACACGTGTCTTTAACTTCTATTTTCCTTTACAAAATCTAAAATTTCTGCCGTACGTCTTTATTGATCTCCTTTACTGTGATGCCCCTTAATTAAAACGAAGTTCATCCATATAACTTCAGAAAGCTTTTTTGTGTGTGACTAAAGACCGCCTATGCAATACTTTATGTAGCAATGCAGCTGCTCTGTCAAGGCCTCAGACGTTTGTTGTGTAACATTAGTGTCCAAACAACATAATGAACAGCAAGGAACACAGCAGACAGATCAGGGATAAACTTGTGGAGAAGTGTAAAAGCAGGGTTAAAATATAAAACAACGTATCTTGCTTTAAAGATCTCATGCAGCAATGTGCAATCCATTTAAAAAGGAACGACTGCAAACCGACAACAACTAGGCAAGGTAATTAGAGAAGCAGCCAAGAGAGCTGGTAACTCTGGGGGAGCTTCAGAGATGCACGCCACAGATCTGGCTTTCATGGAAGCACGGCAAGAAAAGAGCTTAAACGTCCTGTTTGCAGTTTACTAGTCAGTGAACTTTCTGTTCACTAACGCTGAACATCATCCAGCTGAAACACGGTGGTGGCAGCATCGTGCTACGGGGACGTTTCTGTCCAGACAGGGATGGAAGCTGGTCAGAGTTAAGGGGCAGATGGGAGGAGCTAAATACATCACCTTCTGGGAAGAAAAACCTTTTGAGTGCAGCAAAAGACTTTAATCTTTCAACATGAGATCAACTCTACAGCCGGTGTTATGATGGAATGACTTAGGTTAAGCAGTTTGATGTGTTGGAATGAGCCCTGGGCCGGATTTTAGCAGGGGCTTACCGGGGCTGCAGCCCGGGGCCCCAGCATTTCGGGGGCCCCGAAGGATGTTTTCTATTTTTGTGAATGGGTAGTGCCCGCCGGCCGGCACCGCGGCGGCGCTTGGCTGCGAGGGCCGATCGACGCCGCTTGCTTGCGGTTTTAACATCCTTCATATGTGGCCTATCAGCGTACCTCGAGTCGCTGTTGCACGTTCCATAACAATGTTTAAAAACCATGGTTAGGAGACATCTTAGACTTAGAAAAAGCAGTAGTTTTACTGAGTAAAACCAAGGGTAACGTACAGCGAAAGAGTGGAGGAAAACGCATATTTGCCCTACCTGTACCACATGGTATGACGTCACGTTCTAAAAATAACTCGCTCGCAGAACGCCATTTGTTCTGGCAAACGTCCATCTTGAATACTTGCTTGTTATTGCTCCACTTTTGACGCATCTTACGCATTGGGGAGGAGGAGCGTCAAGGTAAACCTCCAGCAAAAAAATCCAGAAAAGTGGGCAACTTTTCACATTTCATATCAGACTGCTTAAATGTCTGATAACCCTTTCACTCTTTACTGAAAGGGCTTGGTGTTACTGGTTAGGGCAGTGGTGTCCAAACCTTTTGACATGAGGGTTAATATTATGTTAAAACAACTTTGGGGCTGTAAAATAATTTTGAAAACAAACTTGGTCTTTTTTAAAGTTTATCTGCTAAATGAAAGTAAAAATTTAAATGAGTGTAGATACAAAACAAAGATTGTGCATGTCTGCATTATAAGACAGGCTCAAAGTTTCAAACTTTTCAGGGTTGAGTAATGTTTTCTTATTTGGTTTGCGTTTGAGTAAATGTAGGTCGTGTTTGTGGTTCGAGTTCCTACAAAGAAGTTGAATGCAAAAGTGTCATTGATAAATGGAAATCTGTATTTTGTTCTTCATATTTTTCAAGATGTTCTCTGTAAAAACCTTGGTCTAGAAGATGAAAATTGTTCATTTGCACCCACCTCTGCTTTTATTGAGAACCGGGGGCTGCAAAAATCCTTCAGAGGGCATATATATATATATATATATATATATATATATATATATATATATATATATATATATATGTAGACTCTAGCCCAGGGGCCCCCATCCTCCTAAATCTGGCCCTGAATGGGCCAATCAATGAAGTAAAACATATTTTCTTTTCCTGACACATTACAATTTAAAAACAAGGCTATGACTAATTATTCCACGTCCTGCATCAACATGGATCTCTATTAGCAGCTTTTGGACAGCAGGGTGTGTTTATTGTGCACTTTTTTTTTTTTTTTTTTTTATAAAGTTGAGGGTGAAGTAACCATGGCAGCGCTTCATGCAAATGATCGCAATACGTGTCTGGGATGGCAGATAAAAGAGGAACCGAAATGAGAAGCAAACTATCTGGGGGAACCAAATCGTGTCAGATTGGGAGAGCGCCGGCGTGTAAAGATGCCACGGACATCTGCGTGACATAAAGCCCCCCCAGCACCACCTGCCGCCCCGATCATTCACCTCCAACTCGGACCTTTCTGGTAATAAATGCCTCATTTATTCCCCCCTTCGAGTCTTTGACTTTCAGCGCAACTCATGGCGGAAGCGGCTCTGCTACCATCTGAAAATCCGAACTGCAGCGTGTTTGTTTTTGTTCTGCTTTTAGCTTAATATAGAGTGATATTTGTCTTTTATAGCTTTTATTTTAGCGGCTGTGTGTTTCTCGTGAACCTTTACTGTGTGGCTCTCTCTGTAACCTGTAGCCTCTACAGGCTGATTTTCATAAGACCCCAACGCGGGGAATCCCAGAGTTGTGTTCAAAGCCCGTAGTTTTTTTCTAGTGTGTCAATGTAGTAGCTGGGGTTCATTCACTGACTGAGCAGATATAGGACGCTGTTGTGTTACTGAGTCACGTCTCGTAGGGGGGAATCATTGGTGCTGGAGGTTTTATGGTTTTGTGTTAATCCAACGCATAGCCTATATAATCTGACCTGCGTATCTGTTTTTTTTTTTTTATGGTTTGATGGAAAGGGTAAATACGGAGTTAGAAGATTGGGAAAATGAATATCAGCAATCTCGGTGAAGAAGGACTGAACAAGCTGTCAAAGATGCTGGACAACTGCGGTTGTGGATGGAGGCAGTTGGCCAGCGCGGCGGCGGAGTACCCGCAATTCCGCTGCAGGTGAGAGAACCTGAAGGCATCATGAATCAGAAACGAGTCCAATTTGACATTGTAAAGTGCCTTAAAATGACATGTTTCATGAACTGGCGCTATATAAATAAAATTGAATTGAAAAATTGAAAATGTTTTACCAACATTCTTTAGTTTCCCCCTTCAGCCAAACATCTAAACATTTTCTAAAACGGAATCCGTGTGTTTGTGATTACATGCTCTGCTGATCCTGACCACTTTTATGCTACCTTGCAGTGAAAAGGAGCTGACCAGCTGCTCCCTTCAGGTGCTGAAAGCTGCAGGCAGTCCTGCGCGCATTCTTCTGGCTTGGTTAGCTGACCGTGGCTGCTCCGTGGACTTCCTCCTGCACTGCCTGAGGAAGATGGACCACCAGGAAGCTCTGCAGTTCCTCACCACCACAGGTAAAACAGAGAGGGCTGGGGGTTCCCTCAGTAAGAGCGAGATCAACATTGCAAAAAAAAAAAAAAAAAAAAAAAAACTCCTGCCACTTTAGCTTTTTCACGTTTTGTTATATAAGAACCACAAATTTAACCACTTTTCTTTGTTTTGTGATGGACAAATAAAAAGTAATGCATAATTGTAAAGTGGAACAGATGATTTTAAAACATTTTATACATGCGTATTAAGCCAATTCAAAGATAGCCCTAGAATTATGCAGAAATTGTCAGGTAGGGTAAGGTTTCTAAAACTGTAGAGAGTGTGGTACAACTGTCATCCTGCGATAATATGGATGTGCAGCTAAAACTAACAGAGTGGGTAAGTTCCTCCTCGTGCTGTCTTGATATTCTACCCACAGCTTTCTTTAAGAAAGTTTTGCCTGTAGTATAGTGCCTGATTTGATTTAAATAATAAACTCTGTTTTGTCTAGTGTTTCCCCCCAGGCTTTAAAAACCAGCACACTGCAAAAAGGGAACTAACAGTAAGTGAAATTTTCTTGAAATCAGTGTATTTTTCCTTGATTTGAGCAGGTAAATAAGACTATTTGCCAATGGAATAAGATATTTGCACTTAAAATAGAAACAATTCATCTCCATCGTCCTATTTCAAGTGCACGATATGTAATTATCTTATTTCAGGGGTAAAAACACTCATTCCATTGGGAAATAGTCATATTTAGCTCCTCAAATCAAGGAAAAATACACTGATTTCAAGAAACTTTTACTTACTTTTAGTTCCCTTTTTGCAGTGCAACTGTTGAATAAGAGCAATTTGGACAAGCTGCTAATGCAGAATTACAGGCCCGTCGCAAACTTCCCCTTCATCTGTAACATTATTCTTTATTATTATTCGTTATTCACCTTCTTAACAATGACCAGCTGCTTTGACGTATTCCAGTTAGGTTTCCATGCTCACCACAGTACTGAGACCGCCCTTGTCGGGATGTTGAATGACATCCATGTAAATGCAGACTGTGGAAGAACCACAGTGCTGGTACTATTGGACCTCAGTGCAGCATTTGATAGTGTTGAACACTCCATTCTATTGGAGCGCCTTGAAAACTGGGTCGGCCTTTCCGGCACAGTACTTAACTGAGTTGAATCCTACTTAAAGGTCAGGGACATTTTTGTATTGGTAGGTAACTTTACATCAGAGACCACAAAAATCACACTTGGGGTTCCCCAAGGGTCCATCCTGGGTCCCCTCCTATTTAATATACATGCTCCTCTAGCTCAGATAATAAAAAACAACAACATCAGCTACCATAACTATGCAGACGACACACAGCTCTATATCACCATGTCACCTGGTGACCATGAACCCATTCAAGCACTGAGTAAATGCTTAGAAGAAATAAATGGATGGATGTGCCAAAATGTTCTTTAGATGAATGAAAATAAGACGGAAGTAACAATTCTTGGACCAAAGGTGGAGCAATCAAGAGCCAGCATACAGCTTCAGTTACTACAGCCAGATCTGACCTCAGACCTGAACCTTCAGAGGCATAATAACAATGTAAAAGTCAGCCTTCTATCACCTGAAGAACATTTCCAGGATTAAAGGACTAATGTCTCAGCAGGATCTTGAAAAAGTCCTGCCTGTGTCATCTTAAATCCAATATCTTACTGCAACAGTCTCTTCACAGGTCTGCCTGAAAAGTCGATCAGACAACTGCAACTGATCCTGTTGCTTGTGCTTCACTAAAACTAAGAAAGTAGAGCACATCACCCCGTTTCTAAAGTCCGTACACTGGTTCCCTGTATCTCAGAGAATAGACTTTAAAATACCTCTGTTAGTCTATAAACCACTGAATGGCTTAGAACCTAAACACATCACAGATTTGTCGGCCATCAGCCGCCCACACCACTCAAGTCTTATGGTTCAAGCCTAATCTGCACCAGAACCAAACATGGAGAAGCAGTATTCAGTTCTTGTGCTCCACTAGTCTGGAACAAACTCCCAAAAGAAAAAGTAAAAAGTACTGAAAAAGAGATGAATTTGAATGAACCATCGTTAATTTAAGTTTGTGGTCCAACTTTTCCTTACCTGCTTTTATTATGCCGCTGCATAAGATTATTCTTTTTTTTGACAGAATAACTATCACTCATGCCACAAAATTGGCCTCAATGGAAAACTGGCCGGATGGTTGAGTTGTTGAAGGAAGCACAACACATTTTCTTTTCCAATTTGTTCATTTGTGTGAGCCTGCAGCTTTTTAGAAAATACAACGGTGCAAGTAATTCAGCTCTCTTGATTCAGCTATAATTGCAACAATAGTTGGTTCTACAAAGAAATGACTCAGATGAGCATTGTACATTTATATTTGTGAAAAGATGACGTATTTTGTTTGTGATAATAGGACAAAAAAAAAGCTTTCCTGGCTTGCACCATTAACAACCACCTGGCATGTAGATAGTTTCTACGGCTTGATATAAGGAATATTTTCTATCCTCACCATCCTGCTTGGTGTGTGTGGTGGCAAATAAATACAGGTCAGCCTAGTGGTCTTAAACCTCTTTGGAAAAATGCTTTTGATTTCAGGCCCAAAGACTTTAGCTTTCTTTTAATAGAGTAAACATGGTCAGTTATCAGAACAGGTATTAGTGAGTTGTTATATACTTCCAGAGTGAACAATGTGCCTTAGACTACAGGAAGAGAAAATGTTCTAGATGTCTGTAGAGCTACTCCCTTATAGTTTGTGACTTTACGATATGCATCCTCATACCACTCACAGGTTTGCACATGTTAGATTTAACGGTACACATGTCTTAATAAAAAAAAATGCTTGAGCTTTGTTCCTTCTTGTCCTCCTTACTATTCACGTTGCTTGTTGCTGTTTTTAGTGTCAGAGCAGATTAGGATCACTGTGCAGCCGCAGTCTCAGCAGGCCTCTCTGGGGAGTCGGGTGGTGCTGACATGCATGGCCTCTGGACCTCCTGAACTCAGCTACCAGTGGTTCAAAGGCAAAGAGGAGGTCAGAGCAACAACTTACAAGGCCTTTTTATGAATCTTTTGATGCTTCTCTGTTTTGGTCTTAATCCACATTGATTTCTTCCTTGATTTAGATTTTACATGAGACAGGAAATACGCCTGAGTTGGTTCTGTGTCCTTTGGGCCCAGCCCACCAGGGTCACTACATCTGCAGGATCAACCACGGAGAAAAATGCATCTTCTCCACGTGGGCTCATGTACGACTGCTTCACTCTGCAGGTTCCAGTCCAGGTATCCCTTTTCCTACTTTCTGTTTTTTTTTTTTTCTCCTGCCTTTTTCAATATCACAGCGAGTGATGCAGCGTGCCGATAAATCACTGTCATCGCAGCTTGCAGTACTCTGTTCCCGGGCTCAGTGAGTGGACTGCAAATCAGCCAGCAGCCCCAGTCCCAAGCGGCATCTGAAGGGGACGTTTTGGTGCTGAAGTGCAAAGCAGAGGCTAACCCCCCTCCTCAGTATGAGTGGTATCACAACAAAATGCCCATACCACAGCAAAAAGCATCCTCCCTCAGGGTAAGTCCACTTAAAAAAAAAACAAAAAAACAATAAGCAAATGTTTAATTAATGTGTATGAATGCCCTTCATCATTAAAACTTGTAAAAGCAGTAAAGTCTTGCAAACTACAGTGCCACGTAAAAGTAATAACACTCATTGCATTTTTGTTTTTTTTATTTTCTTACAACCACACACTTAAATAACCAACATAAAGTAAAGCACAAAGAAAAGAACACGTACTATGCTGTTAAAATATGAAAAGTTCAGCACCCTGAATTGTTCCTTTTTTAGAGGCATTTTGGGGTTAATAACAGTTTTGAACATCAAATTTTTTTTACACTCTTCTTTTCAAAATAGATCAAGTCTAGACAGACTTTTAACTGCAATTTTCAAGTCTTAGCACAGATTGTCAATAGAATTTTGGTCAGGGCTTTGACTGGTCCATTTTAACACATTGTTATGGGAATATTATTCTGAAGTCACTATGGCCTGACGCCAACTTGGACTGGAGACACAAGGACACATGCTCTGGTTTACTATGCATGTAATGACTGTCTGGGATATGACTGTCTCTGTTGTCATGCAGGTGCTTTGTTGTAAATTATTCCACTGTGGCGTTGTCTGCATGTTGAGGCACTGTCAGTTCTGAAGAAAATCCTCCTCACAGTATGATACTGCCAATGTTTCACTGTGGGAATGGTGCATTCAGGGTACTGGACAGAACTAGTCTTCTACAATTAGTCCTTAGTTTGGCCAAAACTTTAATTTAGGTCTTATCTGACGAGCGACGTTTCTCCCACATGGTAGGCTTTAAACAGGGCTTCCTTTGGCTTTCTGTCAACAATGTCTTTTGTGATCATGAATGGATATCAAGCTATAATTTTTTTTTTAAATGTATTGAGCACTTTTCATACATCATGGGGGAAATACAAAGTTCTTTAAATATGATGAAAACAGGAAACAGTAGACATCAAAGTTTAACAACAAAGGAAACAGAAACAGAACAAAAGAAGGAATAAGCTGAACAACGATAATCATGGGGGGGGGGGGGGGGGGGGCAGCAGCAGAATACATGTGAATAAATAAAAAAGTAAAGGACCTGAAAGTTACCTTGTGAAACTCCGTTTCTCACTTTACAATCTTTAGGTGTTTCCCATGCTTACAAAACATCTCTTTGTGAGGTAATACTTGCATGACTGAAGAGCAGCTTTTTGAGATGATTCATCATGAGTCTAGAAAGTGAAATGTTCTGGTTGGTTGAATCCAGTGCTGCAGTTGGGTTAATAATATGTACCAATAACGATGGCTTGTTCAGATTCAGGTTAAACCCGAGGTGATTAACCATCCTAGAGCTTAGATGTTTCTTTTCTATGACTGGATCTAAACCCTGACTGGAATTTTTCTATGTTTTAAACACTGATTAAAAACAAGCCTTCCTAAAACGTATCTTGTTTAAACATGGAAACCTAGAAACTTCTACGCAGTTATGGAAGTGATATCTATTCCGATGGAGGTTTAACAAAAGCTGTCTTAAAAGCACCGTGAAGGGAACAATTGGGGATGCTCAGCAAATGCGTTTCAAAAATGTCCAACAGTAAAATTGATAGATAATGAAATAAAGATTATGATTGATTGGACTCGTAGTCCATAAACAAATAGAAAACACACCACAATACGACAATACAATACAATACAACACGCAATAATAAAAACTATCAAAGACTATTGTAGCAGTGCTTCCCTGAAGTGGACTGGTAGCACACAGCACTGACACAGGGGCTCACCAGAGTTTTGATAAGGCTGTTCTTACAGACATTTAGACAGCACACAAACCTGTACATCAAATTTTGGGCTTTTTCAGCAAAATACGAAAAGGATCAAAATAAGCAACTTTTAGTTTTTGCAGATTACCCTTCCTAGATTTGCCCCACAGTGGTGCAGTTGAAAACGATGTACAGCATGTCCTGAACAATTAGATTTTTACACTGTCTGTGCAACTGTGAAATTTCCTCACCAAAGTGCATGCAAACTGCGACACTGACGATCGATATCCTCATCATCACAAAGCCTGTCTGTGATAAAGTGGCCCAAATACTTTATTTTACTTTAAACACGGAGTGTTTGCCCTGACAAATAAAAGTCTGGAAAGCAGAGGTCTTCGTCCCCTTTAGTTCTACCGATCAGCACCACATTCTTTTTAGCAGTGTACTTTACATCAAATTTAAGTCTGTAACGGGAGCAAACGTTCAGCAGCGGCTGGAAACCCGCACTGCTAGGTGGGAGGATGACCAGATCATCAGCGTACATGAAATGGTTGGTGAGCGTGTTACACATCCTGCTCTACAGTTATTCAGACTATATGAGCTGAAGAATAGCCCTGGTTTTGTATCTAAAAGGCAAATTAACAATTTTGGTTGCGTGTTAATTTTCGGGATCAGTCGGGATAAAACTTGTGCTGACTTTAGATTCTTTAGTGGGTTTCAGTAATTGGCAGCAAACAGGTTAAATTTTGAACTGCTATCCTGTGGTAAAAGGGTCAGCTAAGCTGTCCAAAACCAAGGACAATGTTCTTAGGTTGTTTATGTTGTCTGAAATTAGTTTTGTCGATTCTGATGTTTTATATCCCTTATATTGTATAATACGAGCAGTTATTTGTTCATTTATTTTCCCCTATTTTGTCTACACTTTCAATTAGCTTCTTTTTTAGCTGTTTAATTACATTATTCGCCCAAAGCGATTTTGGTTTGGAGGGGATTGTCTTAAGTTTTTGCTGCAGCGACAGCATCAGACTAATGTCAAAACGTTCCCAACTAAAGTCACTCTGTGGTCTGGTTTCCTTATGAGCCTAATGGATGTTTGTTACTGTTCCCTAAGATCCCATGTGTGACCACAGAGCACAGAGGGGAGTACAGGTGCAAGGCGTTTAATTTGTACCACGAGGTGTGGAGCGACACAGCAACCGTGACCATTGGTGAGGAGTAGATGCCACTTTCTCTCATCTGTCACTTATATTAACAAAACCAATAATTACTGTTTGAATGATTGCAGCAAACAACTGTTGCTATTAAGTTACCGCCAACATTTAAACAATGTCGGCGGTAACTTAATAAACAATTTTGCAACTGCTGACTCTTCCTGTTCTACTTTTTCATGCAGGCCTGAGTTCAGTCACAGATGCATCCTGGGTAGAAGCTAATCGCGGGTTAGGTATGCTGTACTTTCTGGCAGAATATTCAGGAGAAAAAAGGGGAACTGCAGCCGTAATATACTTCCTCTGCCCTTTATCACACTTTTATTCCTGTTTTTTTTTTGTTTTGTTTGTATCCTGGTTGTCAAAACTGAAATACAAGGGTGATATTTAGCTTTCTGCTTTTTGTTTAACTCTTTTATTAAATGTTGCCAGACTCACAAGAAGGCAAGAGGCCGACACCCGGATCAGGACTAAATCCAGTGCAGCAGATGGCCTGTCCTCCCTCAGCAGCAGCCAAGAATTTCTATGGTTAGTTTGATGCAAGCAGGTCACATAAAGTATCTTTGCATTACAAATCTCCGGTTTCATGGTTCCGCGTTCACATTCTGCTCAGCTACAGACAAAGTCGCTCTGCTGATCGGCAACATGAACTACCTCCACCACTATCAGCTGAGTGCTCCCATTTCTGACGTCCACGAGCTGACCAACCTTCTCAGACAGATGGACTTCAAAGTGGTCTCCCTGCTCGACCTCGACCGGCAGGAGATGAACAGTGCTGTTACCGAGTTCCTGTTGCTGCTCGACAAGGGAGTCTACGGTCAGCCCATTTATTTCCCTTCATAAGCTCCTAAAGTCTCTGCCCAGCCTGACAAAATGTAGGAAGAGTTTAGAAGTGGTTTTTTTTCAAGCTTACCGCTAAAACAGAGAATAATCTACGTCTGCTCATCCTCAACGTGAATATTAAATTAATTTGGGTGTTTTTATGATTTAAGTTGGGTATTTTTTTTTAAATCATGGATTGATAATGCAACATACAACATACAACTGCAATAATTTATAAAACATGAATTGTTTAGATTGTCTCTAATCCACACATTTCAGTACAAGCTCACAAGCATAGATGCATCCCCACTAATATTTATTAAAATGTCCCAAAGCAAGGTGTACCTGGAAGTGTGCCCAGTTTTCCCGGTAAAACTGGTACCTTTCATTTAAAAATGGTTCGTTTCTTGGCTCTAACCAGACTTTTGAACACAGACCCGTGCTTTCACATGGTTGGAGGTTGAGGCTTTGGGAGGCCATTCGAGACGGTTAATGCTAGCCTGCTGTATCTATTGTTTTTTTTTTTTATGTATGATCATCAGAAATTATTCCTGGATCAGTGCTTCTGTGCTCTTCTCAAATCTCTTCTCAAATCTCCAGTCAGTTGTGGCAGTCTCCTGGTTCTGCTGGAGGTTTCTTCCTGTTAAAGGGGAGTTTTCCTCTCCACTGTTGCTTCATGCATGCTCGGTATGGCGAATTGCTGCAAAGCCAATGACACAATGCAGACGAGTGTCCACTGTTTCTACACGCGGCAGTGAATACTTCAAGTCAACAATCTGCTGGGTTTCCTCGGATAGAAAATCTTTGAATCAATTTAAATAATAAACTAAATTGCATTGTTTGATAACTAAGACCAATTGGAATGCATGTTCTTGACATGGAATCTGTCTGTATGGTTGGATTAAATTAACATTTTTTTTAGTTAAGTCCTTTGAGATGGTGTGTTTTGGGAATTGGCACTATATAAATAAACCGAATGACATTTTGTATTAAAAGATTCATGTTTAACCATTTAGCTGTTTGCTCTAGCTGCAGTTAAACCGTTTCTGAAAATATTAGTCAACATCCTTTTTCATTATCCTACCAGCTTTGTGCCATGCACCAGTACCACTGGCAGTGAAACAGTCCCACAGCATGATACTACCACCACCGTGCTTGACAGCGGGGACAGTGTGCTTTGTGTCCAAAGCCTCATCTCGACTCCTCCAAACACTTTTCTTTCTCTTGAAGAAATGTTGCTTGTTCGTGTCACCAGTTCTACATTTTAGCATCTTCTCAGCCCATGTTGTGACTCTGGCGGCTTACAGTTCATAGTAGGCTTGAGCCTTTTTGGTTCTAATGTTGTCCTGAAATACTTTATGACCCGTTTCTTTTGATTTGAGTGTTATTTTTTGGTGATTGAAACCAGGACAACGTTGTGTGTTTCAAGACAATAATCCCAAACAAACACAATAAATTGGTTTCCCATTAGTGCTGGCTAACATTAAGCATCTGGAATCACTCTGAACTCATCCCAATTGAAAATGTAGGGATTGTACTCGAAATCAACCAATTCAAGTGCTTTTCTTGCTAATGTTGGGTAAATATTCAAAATGAAGCTAGAAGTTCGTTGATTAATCCAAAAAACTGTATTTGGAGATGCATGTACATATTTATGCCCACATATGTAATATTGACATTTTGTGGATTAGAAAAAAGCTTGTGCACCCAATTCTTGTTTATCAAAATTGCTAAAGTTGATGTATTATCATTCCAGCCTCGACAAATAAGGGGTTAAATAAAATTAGTAACACATTCATGTCTATCATAACTATATGTAAACGTTTCCCCTGAGCTGCATGTTTTTTTTGATACTCTATATTTGATACTGCTGCAGGGCTGCTGTATTTTGCCGGTCATGGCTATGAGAACTATGGCAACAGTTTCATGGTTCCCATCGATGCCCCAGCTTCCTACACATCAGAGCACTGCTTGTGTGTGCAGAGCATACTGACCAGGATGCAGGAGAAAAAGACTGGACTCAATGTGTTCCTGCTGGACATGTGTCGCAAAAGGTATACCTATAGCTTAGAAATGTAAAAAAAAAAAATAGTGTTTTAAATGCCACGCTTTTTACTCTTTATGTCACATATTTTCCCAGAAACCTAAACGATGAATTGATCGTACAGCCAGGAACCCTCAAAGTCACAGCCAATATAGTTTTTGGTTATGCCACGTAAGTTGCTGGTTCTTTGCCATCATGAGCTCTTGTTCTGATCCCAAAGTGTCTGCTTTTCAACTCGTCTTTCTTGTCACTTTTGTGTAATCTATCGTGTTTAGATGTGTTGATGCTGAAGCTTATGAGGTGAAGAGAGAAGACGTGTCGAACGGGATCTTCATAAGCTTTCTCAAGCAGCGCGTGTGTGAGGATGTGAAGGTCACCGTCATGCTGGACCGAGTCGCTGAAGGTAGAGCACTCGCAGCACTGGTTGCTTATCTTGTCATTTAAACAAATAGATACATAATATGTAGTGTTATCAGGGTGGGGGGGAGTGTCAACTTCTGTGTGCTGGTCAGTGCAGAGTCATAGGAAATCAGACAGACAGAATAATAGGCTGACTAGGAGGTGAGACACGGAACCAGAACTACACAAGAGTCCAATACGGATAAAAAGGGAAAAAAGAGCCACTTGTTTTAAAATTCACCATAACATTATGGCTTTTTTCAGTGTTCAAGCTATCCTTCTCTGTTTGTTTTTTATGGACCTGATGAAAAGACTATCTGACTTATTTGGCAAGAATTTTTTTTTCTACTTGGTTACATCCAGCACCTGTCCCTGATTAGAAATCAGTCGGTGCCTTCCTGGAGGGCTAACCCTGAAGGCGGCTCAAATAGACGCTGCATCAAACTTTCCTCGTTCACTGGGCTGAGAAACAGGACGCTAAGAACCACGGGTCCAGGCACCAGGCTGAGAGTAAAGTGTTTTATCAGTTCATATAAGGGTGTTTCTGGTATTAGAACCAGTTATTTACCCTCCAAAGTCTCCTTAAATCTAAAACGTGTATGTGGAAATTATTAACTAAAAGTTTGTGTTTACTTTACAGAGAGAGACACGTTGATAAAGTTAGAGCTTTAATCAGTCAGTGGTACATTTATTCTCAATTGTATTTGGACTTTAAGCTTTTAGATTTTAAGATGGTTTCTGGTTCTCTACTTGATTAATCTGTAATATATAGACAGACAGATATCCTTCTGTGACTATATCCAAAATAATATTTTTTAATTGCAGCATTAGAATTGTGATTTTGAGAATAAATATATTATACAACTCTGTGGCTCTTGTTCCTATCCATAAAATTTACAATTGGGGCTCACTGATAAATCAAATTAATTACCCTTCAGATATATGTTAGATGGTTTGTTTTAAGATTTGAGACTGATGAGAAATAATAGAAGAAAAGGATCTCTAATCTATAAATATAATATCTTATTAATTGCTACCTGTTTATGAGGTCCTTATCTCTAATAATAATCATATTAATGACTAATAATACTAATATGTTGTTTAACACATCGTTAATAGAAAACGGTCATGTATGTTTATATTAAAAAGACCATCTTTCATAAAAACAAGGCTGGTAGGATCTTATTTAGTCATCTGCATAGACATTTTGTTTTGCGTTCTGAGGCGGATTGACAAGTTTTAATCCTATGTGTAACTATTAGACAGCACTTAGATTTTCCTTTTTACAAAAAGCCATACATTCTTTCCAGACATGGGTCGCTGCGCGATTACAAAAGGGAGGCAGGCTCTGGAGCTGCGCAGCAACCTGTGTGAACGACGTTCCCTCACAGACCGGATCCAGCCATCCGACAGTTCGGCATCCGACTCAGCCCGGAATCTGCAGTGGGCCGTCGCTCATGGTAAACACGCAGAAACTGATTTGATTAAATGCAGCGAAAGTTACTCATATATGTGCATCGCTCCATTCAATCCTTGCATTTTATCTTTTTTATTTTTTTTTTATTTGAACAGTCCTGCCTGAGAGTCGCTGCCTCAACTTTGACTGCGGGGTGAAGGTCCAGCTGGGTTTTGCCGCAGAGTTCTCCAACATCATGGTCATCTACACTCGGATACTTGAGAAACCTGCAGAAATAGATTCCTGCTGTGCTCAGCTCACAGACTTCCCACAGGTGTGTTAGCTATATGACTTTAAATGCGACTTATTCTGATCCACGTTTTTTATGCACTTCACAAAAGAAGCTGAATTACCGTTAATTTGAGCTCCATCAATTTGACCAATCTGTATAATCTGACCCAATCTGTATAATATGATTGAACTTGACTTTGTAAAGTGCCTTGAGATGACATGTTTCATGATTTGGCGCTATATAAATAAAATTGAATTGAATTGAATTGAGTTAAACCAAATTGGAAGTGTATTTGTTTATTGTTCTCTAGCTATTACATTTTCAGCATCTAGCGTAAACTCTGAGCATTGATGTGAGAAAGAGCCTCAAAACCAGAGGGTACGAGGAAGAGGTTTCCTTAGATCTAATGTCTAAAATCTGGCCCATTTTTCTGTTTTCATGTCAGCCCAAAAAATGTGTAATACAATTTTTCCAAATAAATAAAATAAAAATAAATAAAAATAATCACGTTTTAAATGTTTAAGCATCTTTATGAATATTTGTTCTTCTTTAACCAGTAATGATCCTGTTTTGCTCGGAGTGCCTCTTAACAGATGAGATGGAAACAGATGCAATTTAACTGGAAAGGACTCAGAAATTGTATCATGTTATAGAGATAGATTTACTGTTGGAAATGTCTTCCAACACATCTTTTATAAACCTCAATTTGCTAAAGTCAAAAGCCCGAGTAGAAAAGAGTAGCTCAAAAATGTTATTCTATCTTGGTTCCTATAAGGTCTGCATATGGAATCTATCTATCTATCTATCTATCTATCTATCTATCTATCTATCTATCTATCTATCTATCTATCTATCTATCTATCTATCTATCTATCTATCTATCTATCTATCTATCTATCTATCTATCTCTCTATCTATCTATCTATCTATCTATCTATCTATCTATCTATCTATCTATCTATCTATCTATCTATCTATCTATCTATCTATCTATCTATCTATCCATCTAATGTCTGTTGTTGCTTCTATCAAATACACATTATCTTGCGGCGTTTTACTACAAAGATAAATGCTACAACAAAAATAACCACTGCACTGCTAAATAAGTTCCTGCCACAAGCTTTTGAGACTATACGCTGTGGATGATTTAATTTATTTAAACTTTTTATTTAGATAATTTTGTGTGGTTTTTTGACAAATATTTCATGCTAATCTTTTTACGATTGCAGAACAACAATACACTGTTTTGATTTGACTAGTTACTGAATGAATGAAAAATGTTTGAACCCTGCATGTAGACAGCTCTGTAACATTGTTCTTTTTAAAACTAAAAACAGGATCCGTTGGTTGGTCTTAGATCTTTTGTACAAACAACGTGGCTGCGCTGTCCTTTTGTAGCGCACAGTTTTCTGGGCAAACAAACAGCACACTGGGAAGATGTTAATGACTTATTGGGGATCTTTTGAACGCACATAAAGTGGATCAGAACTGGCTTGGAGCTTCCCAATGTTCTTTTAATTTTCCTTTGACAGGAAGTGGACGTTGACCTGAAGAGGAGTAACCAGGAGACTCTGTTTGAAGCCGGCTGTTTACTGCTGATTAAGGAGGAACTTCCTTCACCGGAGGCCCAAAGTCTTTACACGCGCATCCGCAGTCTGCAGAGACTCAGGGTCAGAAACCTGATTTTATTTCTTGGACATTTGTCTGATGATGAAAATGAAATGTCTGCTTAGAAGAGAACTGTGCAAACCCTTTTTTTCCTACTTGGATTTTGTTATACATTGTTTTCAAGAAGCTAGACATTCTTGTAATCTTTCAGTTTTGTCCTAATAATTGTCCAGGCTTTCCTTGGACAATTGCTGTTTCATTCGTTTAAATACATAAATTAGAATATGCCGTATCTTTGTGACATGCTGCTTGTGTTAAAGTGATCTAATTTGAATATTTGCTAAATTATCTCTTAAAAACCCAGCGAGGGAAAAGTTACAACTTTGGAAATATTTCCAGAATTGTACAATATTCTCACAGAAAGGCTTGAACATAGCATACTTTTGGGATTAAGGGAAAAACATTAGGCTGGTTTAAATATTATCTGTCTGACAGATTCCTGTTTGTTCATGTTAATAATAAAGCTTCTTCAAACTCTAGTGTTACTTGTGGAGTACCACAGGGTTCAGTCCTGAACACATACATATAAATGTATGTGTATATATATACATACACATATATATATATATATATATATATATATATATATATATATATATATATATATATATATATACTTTCGATTGGTAAAATTATCAGACAGCATGGGGTTAATTTCCACTGTTATGCTGATGACACTCAACTATATTTATCCAATCAATAACTTCGACTACAGTGATATCAAAACCTGGATGACTTTAAATATCCTGATTTTAAATTCTGACAAGAGAGAAGTTGTAATCTTTGTGCCAGAGTCCTTAAAAAATAAACTTCTTAATCGACCACTTAATCTGGCGTTAGATTGACCTCTGGTAATAATGTAAATTTGACCAAGACATGTCATTTAAATCCCCTATTAAACAGTTTTCCAATGTTTCCATTTTTGGCCTCCGGAATATTGCCAAAATTAGAAACATTCTGTCCAGGGGTGATGCTGAAAAACTAGTCCATGCATTTGTTACTTCAAGGCTGGACTATTGTAATTCTTTACTATCAGGAAGTCCACAAAAATGCAGTTCAAAGTCTTCAGCTGATCCAAAATGCTGCAGCAAGAGTTCTGATGAAAATCAACAAGAGGGATCATATGTCTCCAATTTTAGCTTCCCTTCATTGGCTTCCTGTTAAATCAAGAATAGAATTTAAAATTCTCCTTCTAACGTATAAAGCCCTTAATAATCAAGCTCCATCATACATCAGAGCTCTGATTACTCCGTATGTTCCTAACAGAGCACTTCGCTCTCAGACTGCAGGTCTGCTGGTGGTTCCTAGAGTCTCTAAAAGTAGAATGGGAGGCAGATCCTTTAGCTATCAGGCTCCTCTCCTGTGGAACCAACTCCCAGTTTTGGTCCGTGAGGCAGACACCCTATCTACTTCTACGACTAGGCTTAAGACGTTACTTTTTGACAAAGCTTATAGTCAGAGTGGCTTAGTTTAAGCTGAGCTATCTCTATAGTTATGCTGTGTGCTGCTTGAGGCTTAGGATGCTGGAGGACATCAAGATCTATTTTTCTCACTCTGCTGAGTTCTCCTACTGTTCTCCAATTTGCATTGTTTGTTGTTATTTCAGCTTTTAACTTTTACTTCCCTGTCATTTTTTTCTTAATAGTAGGTACACCTGGTCTGGTGTCCTGTTAGCTGTGACACCATCCAGGGGCGGCAGATCATCCACCATTACCAATAACATAGAAAGGATTCCTGGATCAATGTGTGCTTCTGTGCTTTTTTTGTGTGTCTGCTCTGTCTTCTCTAACCCCAGTCGGTCGAGGCAGATGACCGTTCATACTGAGCCTGGTTCTGGTGGAGGTTTTCCTCCCTGTTAAAGGGGAGTTTTTCTCTCCACTGTCGCTTCATGCATGCTCAGTATGGGAGATTGCAGCAAAGCCGTCTGTCCACAGTCCACAGTCTTTCATGAGAAGTGAAGGCTGCTTGTCAAGACTTCTGCAATCTGCTGAGTTTCCTTAGATAGGAAACTTTTTGACTAATCTGTATTTCAATGAATTTGACTTTGTAAAGGGCCTTGAGATGACATGTATTGTGAATTGGTGCTACATATATAAAATGTAATTGAACTGGATATATTTTCACACTACTATTGTTTTTATTTGTCTGACCTCACAGACGGACCTCACCTTTACCGTCTGCCTTCATTACACGTATTCCAACATGGACGAAGAGGTACAAGAGCGGCTGCCAGTGACAGTGGGCAGACCCCTGGTCTCCAAACTGAATCTCCACGAACCTCGAGCGTCTCGTAGCTCCTCAGCCTACCTGTGTCCCAGCCTCGATTCCGTCAACTACCCGGAGAGCTCCTCCTTTGCCTCCGTCGATTCTGCCTCAAACACATGGCTGTACTGTGAACAAAGCAGCAGCAGCAGAGTTTCCCACGCCGACTCTGTGACTTCATCCAGGAGTGCCAACGTACCAGAGGAGACGGACAGTCCGGGAATATTTGATTCACCTCAACCTCTCACTACCAGCAAAAGCTTGCCCCACAGTCAAGTCAATGACATTACCTACAAATTTAGTGACATGTACAACTTCCATTCTTTCTGAGTATCGTACTCTATGGATTATTTCCAGGTTTTCCTATGCATATAAAAAATTCAGACTATTTTAGGCTGACCTTGTTTTGTTTTTTTTAAGTATAAACAATAACTTAAAATGCATGATAGAGACTAAGTTAAAAATATGTTGTCTTAATCACTGTATGGTTTAAATCACAAGTGTTCTCAATTACAAAATATTTATGCTGCGCTGTAACATTTAAAGGTTGATTGAAAAGAAATCAGTGAATGCTTTAGGGCTGAGCTTACTGCTGACTGCATACAGTGTACACAATGCATAAAAATTACTTTGATCATATTGCACATTGTTAAACTCAGATAGGTTTAGCAAAGCATTTTATAATGTGAACTAAAACTAAGAACATGCCTGTGTTTTGTATATGATATATTTGAAAAGCAATATATAAAAAATATATAAAATGTATCAAAGATTTTCTTTCCCACATTTATTTATTTGTAAGAAATTCTAAAAGCAGGTTCCACCCTTATTGTACTTGTAAGGTTCATAGAACGCAATATAAACTTGCCTTTTTTGCAAAACTTGTACATGAATGTGAATTATGAGGTTTGTTTAGCTCTTAATTAGTACTAAACTATGTATTTGACCTCATTTATTATCACTTTGTATTTTTATCGCATTATAAATGTGAATACACTGGATGAGTAAAAGCAAAAATTAAGTAATTAAAAGCATTGACAAACAGCTGCATGACTCCAGCTGTTTGAAAGCTTGAATACATTTCCCAAGGTAATTTGTCGGTTTGCTGTTTCTTGTCGTTTTATAAGATTTGTATATATTTGTATTAGTTGAGTTTGTTGCGACAGCCAGCTTGATATGCTGCCTCTTTTGTGTGTTTGTGTTTAAACAAAAAGCGTTTTCGCACTGTACTGAACAATTGCTAATGCCTCTCACTGACTGTCTTCCATTCATGCTCAACAGTTAAGATTTTTGAGCTTCAATTTGGAAAAATCGACAAGATTGTCTCATGAAATTAGAATTACTCACCATGACCACAAAATCTAGTACTGCTGACAAGTGTTTCAGTAAAAATAAAATAAACATTTTAAACTTTAGATAGGCCTCTAGCCACTACACACATAAAGAAAATCCCATACATTTTCCATCTTATGATAGTGAAATTGGGTGTGATCCATTGTTTAAAGTTTTTTCACAACCTTTTTGATGCAGTAACAAAACACAGATCGTAACATCACAATAAAAGCAAACAGGTGTATTTTGATGTCAAATATGTGGTAGAATAAATAAAAATATACCATTAGATAAACTTCTAGTTATGATCTGCACATATTTGTATCCATATACAATAATTTAGTACCGATACATAACTACTGGGGTACTTAAAAAAAAGTGGGAGCCAAAAAAGCCAAATGATCCGGATCCCCAAAGAGCTATAATTCCCACCAGTGGTTTGAATGGTCCAGGGGTCTGCAACCTGCAGCTCCTGGTTCTTTGGATCTTCCACTTTCTCACTCATAATAACTTTTGGCAAAAAATTATTGAGAACCAATGTCTTTTATAAATAGATATAATAACACATGCTGGGTTTAGCAGTTTTAGAGTTTTTGTCATTGAATAATGGCAGTGAATTTCCACAACAGATTGACAAAACCATGTTTTTTTAATTTTTCAAAAATGATCAATGTCCATCTTCCTTTTGCAGCGGTTTTATGCTTATTTATTTTAAAAATTCTAAAAAATTGAATTAAAAATTACTGGAAATTTTCTTTTGTCAAAGGGTCAAGTAGCATTTGCTCAAAGCAAATTTCAAACTGCAAAACAAGGGAAAAATGGTTCTCTGGACTGTAAAGTTTGCAGACTTTTGGGACAAGTTGCCAGACGTTAGTTTTTTTTTTTTTATTGAAGAAAGCTAGCAGACAAAAATAAAGCATGACTACTGACAGACAAAAGACATAAAATGTACAGACGACAACTTCACATGTGTAAAACTTTCAGGATATGTCATCAAACAGTATGCCTCCCAAACAATGCAAAAATAGAACAGGGCTGAAAAATAACCAGAGAATAAAAAAAAATTATTTTTCTTTTTTTTTTTTTTTTTACATAATTTTGCAACAGAGATATAAATGCAAAATCACATCATAGAAGAATAAGCATAATTTCTAATCCCATTTTTCAACAAACTGTAAATCAGGAGGATAAAAAAAATAAAATTAATTAAAATGTTAAATTAAGCAGGGGTTTATACTAATCTAAGTTCTGATATTAAAGACAGAGGTTTAATTGCAGGTTATGAGACTTACGAGATAACAGAAACTCAACTTTCAACGCCATCCACAAAACGTCAGACCAGTTCCGGAATGCGCGTGCGCACTGGTCATCTCGTCCGCCATTTTGCAGTCGATTTTGCGAGTCCGCTGCTTCCATTTGTGAGGCAGCGCGGGGTTAAAACACGTTTATTTCGAGGCCTGTTAAAGTTTTTGAAATATTTTTCACGGGGGCAAAACGATGGCAAACCCGTCGGGAGACGTTGAGATGCAGGAGGGCGCAGAGGTCCGGAAGCTGTCGGAGCTGAGAGTCATCGACCTGAAGGCCGAGCTGAAGAAACGCAACCTGGACACCACAGGCGTCAAGAGCGTGCTATCGGAGCGCCTCAAAAAGGTACGCTTCTGTCCCACTGAACGACGCGATAGCGCGGTGTTATGACTCCCAAAGCCCTCCGAAATTTCTCGATTTATTTCCGCACGCCTGTTGGTTTAACCAAACGCGTTTTTGCAAAAAAATCAGCTTTAACGGAAAGCTATCGCCGCTAGCTAACTGGGCCATTGGTCTGCGAAACGTCGCTTTGCACCGCACTGCTGAACGCGCTTCTTTGAACTTTATCATTCACACACAGGCGATTGAGGAAGAAGGGGGGGATCCAGACGAGATTGTCCTCATCCCGGACTCGAACCCTAAGAAAGCTACACCCAAGCGATCCGCCAAAGGTAAGAAACCCCGCCTGCACGGCGCGCTGCTAGCTAACATCTGCCTCATTCAGCTGGTTGAATCAATGGAGGCCGGCCGACTTCCATGCTGGTTATATAACACACGGAATCTCTTTATAGCTATATAATATCAGGAAACTTTGGAGCCTTTTTAACATTAGCATTTGTAAACTCTGCTTTTAAAATTTGCTTTTCAGGAAAAAAGAGAGGTTATTATTTTAAGGGCGGTCATGAAAAGCGGGATGCAGAAATGTCTCCTTAGATGTTGCAGTATTTGAAAAATCAAAAGCACAAGTTGAGATTATAAACCTCTTTGCCAAGAGCTTTGGCCTGGGTTGAATGAAGGGCCTGTATTGTTTTCGCCTCGAAACGAAAGTGCATTTCACTTGTAATGGTTTCCAAAGAATCCAGTGTAACTTTTAAAATTCTGATTAAAATGTTTATGGAGCCTGGGGGTTTGTCCGAGCTAGAAAGTCATGTGTTCGTGCATTAAATCAGTTGAACTTTGGTACTTTTCGTCCTTGGTAGGTTAACTAGCTGACTGGTTGCCCAGCTCTGTTAGAAACTTAGAAGAAATGAAACCAATTACACTGGGTGTGTCTCCTTTCCTTTTTAATCTTTGGAACTGGACCTACAAGAGCAAATGAAAAACCCGGCTACTGAAGCCTAGACGGCAGATCAGAGAGGTGGTTAGATACCCAGTCTCAAAGTATTGGTTGTCAAACACCCTGAAGACCGGATATTTGGTATTTCCCATTGGGTGATGCAAAGTTCTTTAACTTTATGTAGTTTCCATGGCTTTTTTAATGTACATATTTGGAATCTATCTTTGGTTATATTTGAAGATTTTATGTCATAAAAACAACTGTCGGTTTTGATTGGTGTGAAACATATTGTGTTCATTGCTAACTGTGCCAAAGTCTCACATCTATGTGCAAAACATATTTCCTCCTCAGATTCCCGGCAAGACGATGAAACGGACGACGGCCCTTTGGAAGAGGATTCTCATGACGGACAAGTAAGTTCCTTAAACAAAACCACCCTTCGACTGGAGTTAAAAGTGCTGCCTCTGTTGCTGAAATGTTTTTTCTTTTGTGTCCTCCATCAGGATGACTTTCTGGAGGGACATGAGAACATGCAGGACATGGACATCCTGGACATGAACGTTCTGGATGAGACCGAGAATGAAGTGGGGATGGCAGGCGGGGATCATTTGGAAGATGAAGGGAACAACGACGGAGGAGATGACGACGCGTTGCTGGAGGAAGAAAACGACTTCGACGGGACGGGGCAAGAATCTCAAGATCCAGAGGTAAGAGCATTGTCAGCTTCATTTCCAGTGACTTTTACTTTGAAAAGTCTCTGATTTCCTCTCTTATTTGCCAGTTGGGCCAGGTCAATATTGATAAGGGTTTGGTCGAGATGAATATATGATACATTCGTCAACCAGTATAGTAATTTTAGTATAGTAATGCTTATGTTTGAGGCATCTGCAAGGTTAGCACAGCCAAATTACATCATTTCAGCAACCATGTCCCTCTGTGAGGCACAAATTTTCTGCACCCACCGTGCTCCTAGGAAATTTACTAGCTACGCAGACAGTCCTGTGTACAAAAACATGGAAAACAGCAAGACCTTCTACTGGCTGAGGTTCACAAATGGACAGTATGGATGGAAACAAAATAATTATCTTGTAATGGTCCTGGTCCTCAGGATCTACTGTCCTGCCTGCTTTAGGTGTTTCCCGGCCTCCACATGCCTGACCTAAATAAATGGGTGATTAACAGGCCTCTACAGCCCCTGATGACTGCTGAGGAGGTCATGCAATCATTTGATTCGGGTTTGGTGGAGCAGAGATGCGTCTAAGACATGCAGGACAGTGGATCCTGAGGACCAGGGTTGAAGATCTTTGGGTTGGACAAGAATCAAGAAACTTTATTGTCACACGTTCACCATAGATGGACCTTTCAGTGTTGTGGTGTGGCTGCTCTCACCCTTAAGCCCATTCCAGACCATGATGGTCAGAGCGTTCAGAGAAACTTTCCCAGGCAAACAGGCAGGCTCCCACATACTCTGGCGCAGGCATTGAAGGGCCGTGCCTGTCCTGGTCTGGAAGTAGTTTTGTTTTTGGTTTTTACCTCAGAGTGGCCTACTTTCTGTTATTCCTATTTCGATCCTTGTTCTCCTCTGCTGCTGTAGTTACCTCTCCTAGTATGAATGTTTACACCAGTCAGTGTCCAGCCTGACATCAGTGCTTATATTAATCAAAGCATCTGTTTATACTTGTTCTTGACTTTTGAGTCAATTGAATGGACACAGCACTACACTGTGTTGCCAGATCTGGCTGTTTCCAGCCCAAACACAAACTAAAACGCGGCAAACTACAAAAAATCAAAATGTCCTTCCAAAAGTCCCCAAAAATCGTGTAATCAGTCGAATGACTTGCACAAACAAGATACTTTCCCAACCACGTTGTCATAGCAACCACTGAACAGCCTTCCAGCATGAGTTTTACGTCTACCTTAATATAAAATGTCTCTCCATCAAACATTTTGAGGTTGATCAGTAGATCTCATTTAGGGCATTTACATTTAATATTGACTACATAGTGACAAGCAATGCTGCTAGACAAGTAGCATTGTTGATGGCTTTGCAGCAATCTCCCATACTTAGCATGCATTAAGCGACAGTGGAGAGGAAAACTCCCCTTTAACAGGGAGGAAAATCTCCAGCAGAACCAGTCTCAGTATGAACGGTCATCTGCCTCCACTGACTGGGGGTTACAGAAGACGGAGCAGAGACACAAAAAAAGCACAGAAGCACACATTGATCCAGGAGTACTTTCTACGTTGTTTGGTAATAGCAGATGATCTGTCTTCCATGCATAATGTCACAGCTAACATAACACCAGAGCAGGTGTACCTACTATGAAGACAAAAATTACAGAAGAAAAAGGTAAAAGCCGAAATAACAACAAGCAATGCAAATTGGAGAACAGTAGGAGAATTCAGGAGAGTGAGAAAAATAGGCCCTGAGCAACATAACTATAAAGATAGCTCATCGTAAGCTAAGCCACTCTAACTATAAGCTTTGTCAAAAAGTAACGTCTTAAGCCTAGTCTTAAAAGTAGACAGGGTGTCTGCCTCACGGACCAAAACTGGGAGTTGGTTCCACAGGAGAGGAGCCTGATAGCTAAAGGATCTGCCTCCCATTCTACTTTTAGAGACTCTAGGAACCACCAGCAGACCTGCAGTCTGAGAGCGAAGTGCTCTGTTAGGAACATACGGGGTAATCAGAGCTCTGATATATGATGGAGTTTGATTATTAAGGGCTTTATACGTTAGAAGAAGAATTTTAAATTCTATTCTTGATTTAACAGGAAGCCAATGAAGGGAAGCTAAAATTGGAGAAATATGATCTCTCTTGTTGATTTTCATCAGAACTCTTGCTGCAGCATTTTGGATCAGCTGAAGGCTTTGAACTGCATTTTGTGGACTTCCTGATAGTAAAGAATTACAATAGTCCAGCCTTGAAGTAACAAATGCATGGACTAGTTTTTCAGCATCACCCCTGGACAGAATGTTTCTAATTTTGGCGATATTCCGGAGGTGAAAAAAGGAAACTCTGAAAACCTGTTTAATATGAGATTTAAATTACATGTCTTGGTTAAAAAAAATAACACCACGATTTTATTTCTAGAGCGAAATTTAATGTCATTCAGATTAAGTGATTAAGAGGTTTATTATTAAGGGCTTTGGTCCTTTGACGTCTACATCAAGGATTTTACATTTCATTCATTATTCTTAAACTTGATTATTTTTTTTATTTTTTTAAGTAAATTGTGACAGATCATTCAAGAGTATCTGTGTTAAATGTAAGTTAACCCAGCTCAGATTTGACAAATCTGCATACATATATTTTGAAATTGGGTTGATCCAAATTTGTCCAGAAAGCTCCAAAATGCAGTAAAATAGTTCTCGTATATAGCCATATTTCTGATCTGTGAGGCATGCCGGAAATAAAGCTCAACTAGATGGAAGTTTTTGGAAAAGATTAAATTTTTTTAGCAGAAAATGTTTAGGAACTTGCCGTAAAGTGCTTGTAAAAGTCATGAAAGGACTTTTAAAACCTTATCATCCCATTTTTTTCTTTCAGAATCCAAATGATGGCGCTGAAGAAGAAGAAAAAACAGGTACTGTAGCAAAAGGTTTATCAAAGGATCTTTTTAGTGTTGAGTTTGGATGTGCAAACAGTTAGGTTACACCAAGGAGGAGAGACTGGAAGCCCAAAGGAAATTGCTGACTTTGTGCCGAAGCTTCGTTTAACCCGTTAAAACGCAAAGCGGCGCCGCTTGCAGTGGCGACATGAACCCTTTGGTTTAATTTCTTCAGTTTACGGTTAACGGTCCGACGCACGATGTCAGCAATTACACTTTCTCTATGGTCAAGGACGACAGAGCCACAGCAGTGTTTCTAGGTTGGCCACAAGAAGACCAAGAAGATCCCATAAGATTTGTGTGATGCCGAAATTATCCGGGAATGAAACGACTCGACTCGAGCACCGAAGCTCTGTTCAAAAAAAAAAAAAAATCGTGGATCCCGGGAACGTGCCCTGCTGAAAGAAGACGGAACTGCAGCGAGCCGCGGCTGCTGCTGCACAGCTGGTTTTGTGGCTCCCTTCAGCACTGAGCACTGTTTGTGTGTTTTTTGGATCAGGTGAATAGGTTCACGCTGAGAAACCCCCAGGTGCTTGTCGCGCCTTAGTTGATTGGTTGTTCCGCAGCCTTTGGGTTCCCTTCCAGTCTCTTTTTAGGGTCGTTTTAACACCTGATTGTAGGAGCAACAGCCAAGTGGTCATGAGGTTCCTAATCCAGGGCTTGCCAGTTCCTCGTTAACCATTGATGTGTTTCAGAAGTGATTAAACTCTGTGCCATTCTATTCCTGTTAAATCCGTAGAAAATAACAAAGTAGCCGGGTCTTGTTTATCAGAGCCACTAAAAGAAGACCAGCACCAGAGCCCAGAAGAAGAGCAAGCCGCCGGAGGGGAAGACGGCGTGTCCAACGCTGGTGCCAAGTCCAGCAGCGCTGCATCGGCAGACGGGGATGACGCCAAAGAGGCCGGGGACGCCAATGCCGTCCCAGAAGAGACACTTGACTCTGAAAACAAAAGCGCACAGGCTGTTAGTATAAGCGAACAGGGAGGCTCGGGTGAATCTGTTGATTCAGAAAAGGGGGCTAAGAAGGGTGAGGAGGACGAGAAGACAATGGATGAGGCTGCCGTGGATTCAACCTCAACACTGAAAGAGTCCTCTTCTGTAGAGGGCGATGATCAGAACAAGAGGTTTGTTGCTTTCTGTCTACTAGAAACCAAAATGGTTATCTCTGTTGCATTGGCTCCTTTCTGATTACAAACAAATTTGGAAGCTCTTTGGAGGTAAAAAAATAAAAATCCTGCGTTGTGGTGATGATTTTGTCATTCCCCGCACTCACCTGTCCCACGTTACTATTTATGGATAAGTAAAGAACGTAAGAGTGTATTCTCATTTATTCAGCCTTCCTACACTTTACCGAAACGTCAGAGCGCGAAAACGACAATGAAAAAAATGCGTTAGGCGTTCCACTATGCTTTATTTTCTTTAGTCACACCCTTTTCCTTTTCTTTCTAGCGGTGAAGAAAAAGAGGCCAAGGCAGAGGCGAAAGATGAAAAGGGTGAGAACTAATTTCTTTTCTTCTGTTATCTGAGTTTTTAATGTGTGTAAACTCACTTTTTTTTGTTTTGCGTTGCAGCAGCAGCAGCAAACACTAGTAGAAATCTGTGGGTCAGTGGTCTGTCCTCCACCAGCAGAGCGACTGATCTGAAGGCCCTATTCAGCAAACACGGCAAGGTGAGTTGATGAGAGGTAATCCTAACTAGATTCATTAATTAGATTTGTCTGTCAAGCAATATTTACTCACTGTTTAATGTGGCGAAGGAAACAAACGGTTAATGAATAATGACGCAAACAGGACAAAGTAGTCTGAGGACTACTTACTAAATATAGTCAGCTGAAATGATTGCTCAGAAACTTATATAAAAGCTAAAGTTGACAAAGAATCTGTCAGGCCTCTAAATGAAAGGATCTATTGCTGAGTTCTTCCTCCTACTGTAATTAAAGTGGAGGCAAAAACAGAGGGGAAGCCAAGATATGACACCATCTTTATACTGTCAGCTTTCAGCACCAGAACTGACAAAATCAGAGAAGAAAGTCTTTCCTGGTGAGACCTGAAGCTGTTTAACGCTCGTGGAACCGGCTCTTGTTCTGCTGACAGCTTTCTGCTTCTACGGAGGTTTGACCGTCTTAAGGTCTTTTTTTTAAGGTTGTAACAAAATAAATCAGGATTCTTGGGATTAATGGATTGTCAACTAATATAATAAATACTTTCTAACTGTAGTATAGAGACTCTAAAACATGCCATTTGCTGAAAGAACAACCCAGTTATAACATTAATTAAACCAAAACTGTACAAAAATGTACATTTTGCATTTAAAATGAAAACTTTCTGTAAATGTGCTCTATCCAGAGCTCCTCAGGCGGCCTAGTTTTAGCTTCAGCTGGTTTTAATTCTGTAAAATTCTGTTTGTGGAGAAAACCAAACCAAGATCTTGTAGGGACTTAACCAAAAAATATTTTATGTCACAACTAGTTCTCAAAATATTAATTCAGTGTGAGGCGTGAGGTAATCTTTTTTTTTTTTTTTTTTATCCTTTATTTAACCAGGTTATACCCATTGAGATTAAAAATCTCTTTTGCATGGGAGACCTTGCAAAAGAGTCTCCCTTGAATCTTGTTGTTCTTGAGTCTCTTTTGAGAAAAGAGTCATTGCCGCAGACGTTTCTGCCCATAAAGCCAGAGAAAAACAGCTCGACCAATCAGAACCAGGCGGGGATGTGAGGTGGAGGGCAGCCATGTTGTGCAGAGTTTAGTCCTGAAAACGCTCATTTTATGACTGAGGCTGTTTTCACATTTAACCCTTTTAAACGTGTTTTCATTCTGTTAAATAAAACGGGTTAAAATTTCAAGTTTGATACTTTAACCGTCAATATTTGAATTTAAGATTAATTTTGTTGGGGTTTTTTAAGTCAAAGATTATTCATATAAAAGTATTAACATCTATTGACAAGCACTCAAGCTAACATCCAATAAGGTTTTATACTCTAGCTTTTGAAGTCTCTGGACGTGACCTGCCCAGGAATGACTTGGTCTTAAGTCCAGGAAAGCCTTTAGAAATGACCTGGGGGTGAAAAAGCTCTCTTTGTAGGGCCGATGTCCTCGTTTATCAGCTTTCACGAGCCCTTGATTTGTTTTTATTTAAAATGTAACTAGTTGAAATTAGAGTAGAGGGCATGGTTGTCTCTCCTGCAGGTTGTTGGCGTAAAGGTGGTGACCAACGCTAAGAGCCCGGGGGCTCGGTGCTACGGTTTCGTCACCATGTCGTCCGCAGAGGAAGCCACCAACTGCATCGACCACCTGCACAGGACGGAGCTGCACGGCAAGATGATCTTTGTGGAGCGGGTAAGTACAGGAACATTATTATTATTTGATTGCTCTCATTGTCCAGAAATAGCCCTGAATACAGCTTATTTCAGTAATGGTTAACACGTTTGAAAAAGTTGTTTTGGTACAACAGAAGAAGAAAAAAGAACACCCAAATTTGTCGTTTCTTTTATCTTACATGACAAAAACGACTCTCTCATAAACACAATCCGACCTCCCTTGTTATGGAGAGGTTCTGACAGAGTAGCCCATCTGTGCAGTTCAACAAAAGGACGTCATAAAAACGAATAATTTTACCATAAAGTAATGCAAACCACACAGCCTGAAGTGCACTTGTACATATTAGGGCCGCAACGACTAGTCGATGTAATCGAGGTCGTCGATTATGGAAAAAATGTCGATGCCAAATGTAATGCGTGGAAGCGGCGTTTAAAAATATCTAAACATTGCTGCGTCTCAGTATTTCACTCTGGTTGACTGCATTCTGAAAATGTCTAATTATAGCTCCTAGCTCCTGTTCCTTTGCCTCTCATGGTGTCAATAGTAAGAACTCTATCATGGGGAGGAAAGGAGCTTCAGGCTGCTGAGCTGATTTCAGACAGACTTTAACTCAAACATCATTACGCATCGGAAATGTGAAACGAGTCAAATCCGGCCTACAGCCTTCTGGAAATAAACTCCAAAAAACACAAGTTAGACAAATGTAGCGAACGGCCAAAGCTCCATTACTCAATCAAAAGCATGAGGGCGCGTAAACTTATACAGACTTTCTAGCTCTCACAGTTACCAGTCCAGTTGCTTCTCCTCTTCTTAAAACAAAGTTGACACACTGGTGAGGGTTCTGTTTTATTTGTTGTTTTAATTTTATGAGTAGGTTTCATTTTTACATGAAAAAATGTATTATATGCAAAATAAACAATGTACAACATAAACAAATAACTTTAAAAATGAAGCTCTGATTAACGTGTATATTTATATTTCATCACAGTTGCCGATTTTATTGCTTCCTCTGATTTAAAACATTGCCGTCACGCCATCTATCGGATCTTATTGCTTTAGACGACAGAGACTGAGATGGTCAAAGGCCTCTGATCCACATGGATGACCAACAAGTCATGTAAAATGTAAATGGTGGTACTGACAAATGCATGTTCTCTTCCCTCCAGACATGTTCATAAATTTCCGTGAGGTGGCCTGTACTTGTGTCACGCAAAGGATTGTGGGATTCCTTATGCAGCTGTAGTTTAAATCACACGCAGTTCACTAAGGCAGCAGCAGATGGCAGTATAGTGTCAGTTCCTCCTATCACATGCAGTAATGGCTGAAAGCAGAAGGCACTAGTTAGCCTTATTTCAGTGTTAATTTATTCCTGAGATTAATTAAGATTAATGTGAAGCTACCTGACGCGATAGTTTTATTTAACTTTAATGTCTAGCTATAGCGATGGAGAGTATACTTAGAAATTAATCCTTAATGTTGAGGCTTGGAATATTGCCTTATTAAAGACAACAAGCCCGACTGCAGACATGTTAATAATGCTCCCCTTTTAAAATCGTTGTAAACATTTAGCAGTGTCAAAAGCTTGATTTTAAAACATTTGGGTCTTTGATATTTTAACTGTAAAAATCTACTTTGATAGAAATATTAAAAGTAAATTAACTCAGTTAAATTTAAGATTGGTATTTTATGGAGGACCATTTATAAAGCTAAAAAGGAGAGCTTTACACCATTTACATAATGGTTTGTAGACTAGAACAAGTGAGTCAAATCATTTTACAAGCAACTGAAGTTATGGAGATAATACAAAAAATAATTGCTTAGTTGACTATAATAATGATATAATAATATAATAATCATTGGTTGCAGCCATAGTAAATAATAAAAATGTTTATGCTAACCCCTCACATGGTAACACACCACTAACTTGTATAACTTTAAATTTAAATGTTAAGGTTGCATTATTTAGCCCTTTTCAGATGTACAGTCCTGATCTTAAAAACAACCAGGTCTGTTCAACAAGTTTATGCTTTTAATGAGGTCCAGGGACCCACAGCTGCCCTCAGTCTAAACAATAAAAAGTCATTAAATGGCAGGAGGAAGTTTATTCCTTAAATACAGCTCTTACCTACAGTGTGACCTTTTAAAACGTGTTACTTTCAGGTCTTATTGGAAGGTTTTAACGTCCCCTTTGTTCAGTGAGTCACGCAGCCTGTGGCTTCATCTGACTACAATGTGGCGCTGTTTTCTGCATGACATTCAATGAAGATCAAAGTTCTGAGTCAGTGGTTAAACACTCGGTGACTTTGTGTCCTGCTGTAGCTGCTTTTTACCTGAGACCGAGCTTTTTCACAGAAATATGGACGCATTCACTGTTTGACTGGGTGGTTTTTATCACAATATGTATGATTATTATTATATTTTTTATTAAATTAGTTAAAAAAAATGCACCAACTAAATATTTCTTTCTTTAATAACTGAACATAACTTTGGAAAACTTTTAATTTTTGAAAAATATAATTTCAGGCTAAAAACGAGCCTGCGGGTAAAAAGCCGGCTGACAAGAGTGACGCCAACAAGACCGACAGGAGACAGTCGACCGACTCTAAGTAAGAATACAAGCTTGATGAGGAGTGCTAATTTAATCGTGGATTAAAGCACCAGTTTTTAATTTTGTAAAAACTGTACGAAGAGTTTACTACAGATAAAGTTTTAAGTGACCTACTTTATCAATTTACTTAGGTCTGAAAAGGGTGATAAGACGGAAGGAGAAGGCAAAGATGACAAGGGTGAGTTTTTTTTTTTTATGTTTAAATGAATAACTTTGAATAAAAGGCCAATAAGCATCTAAAGTGTTGTATTCTACTTTTCTTCACAGACCAAAACGAGAGGACTGTCGTTATGGACAAGTCCAAGGGAGAGCCTGTCGTCAGCGTCAAGACCAAAAGCAAAAGCAGGGAGAGGGTAAGAAAACTTTCCCTCCGCTGCTTCGCTCCACGTTTTAACGCCCGGTGGCTTTTCTCATCGTCGCTTCTTGTCTCGTGTTTCTTTAGAGCTCCAAGAGTCGGAGTCGTGCGTCTTCCAGCAAGGAGAGAAGAGACATCCTGACGTTTGCTCAGATCAAGGCGCAGAGGAAGAGGGAGAAACAGAGGCAGCGGGAGCGAGAGATGAGGGAAGCGGAGCGGTTCAGATTCAAGTAAGGATCCCCGGCAGGCGTAGCAGTTCCTTCATGAAGAAATATGTTCTGGAGCTTTTTTGAGATCTCCATCTTAGCAAAGATGTGGGCTATACAGTCAGTCGCTGAACACAGATTGATCTCCAGTTCCCTGCCTAGTGATCGAAACCGTGACAACCCGTCAGAGCGCGAGCGGATCCGTCTCTTCCGAGAACGGGAGGAGAGGATGATGACCAACCGGCGCTGGCTGGAGGTACGTACCAAGTACAAGCTCAGCAGCGTGCCGCCATCTTGGCTCATAATAAAACCCCGAGGCGTCTCTGCTGCCAGGTGGAGAAGCAGCGCCTGGAGGCAGACCGGATGGAGCGGCAGTTCCTGGAGCGAGAGAGGATGCGAATCGAGTACGAGCGGCGCCGCGAGCAGGAGCGGATAATGAGGGAGCGCGAGGAGCTGAGGAGGCAGCAAGAGCAGCTGCGCTTTGAACAGGACCGGCGCCCCGTAAAGAGGCCGTACGACATGGATGGCAGGTATTCAGCACGGTGAATTCGATCAGCGGAGCTGCAGACGTCACTGTACTTTAGCTGCTCCAATGGCGCTTCTTTGGTTTTCCAGAAAAGACGATTGGCCCGATAAGCGCATGGCTATGGATGACCGCTTCGGCCGCTCAGACATGGGGCGCCAGGATCGCTATCAGGACTTTGACCACAGGGATCGTGGCCGCTTCCAAGACGATGGACCGGTAAGACCACTGGGATGCTCATTTTGCAGCGTCCGCTTTTTAACAGCAAGACAATTACTCAAGTCCAAAGTTTCAGGAGGGAGGACCAAAAAAACCTGTTTTCATTCTCAAAGCCCTCGACACACGGGCTATACTGAGTCTTACTGAGAAATCAAAGCGCTCACTATGAAGTAGGGCTGAATGGTTTTGGAAAATCTAATTGTGATTTTCTTTTTTTTTCTTTCAGTTTAATTTATCATGTTTTTTTTAAACGTATACAAACAACAAATAAATCTGTTTCCTCGCTGTGCAGATTAGGGGCTAAAAGAGCCGCTGCGTCTCAACTCGGAGCAGAAATGATCGCGTTCTGCGATTTAATTTTGACATTTCTCTGCATTAACTACAAGCAACAAAAATGACATCTAGATAAAAATGTTTGTAAACAACGACTATTTAAATCAAGAACTTTTAATGTTTTTATTAATCAGAATATTATTCAAGAGAACAGCTTTTAATTGATTTGGACATCAGTCCTTGTTGAACATAAAGTGCAACCAACAAGAAAATCTATGTATTAAACTGATTGACCACTACTTAATGCTATGGTGATATTCCTTAAAGTTTCTGGTAACACAGTATGATTATATAAACTCTAAAAGAAAAGATAAAATTAGAATATCTCACTGCTGCAACTCTCTTCCCTTCCACGTGGAGGCAAACCCACTTTAAACATACTACTGACACCTAAAGGATGCGTCTGATTCACTAATTGTTACATAGCCAAAAATTGCAGACTTCTGCCATTTGGAAATTGCGGGTTTTTTTTTAATTGCGATTTATATTGCAAATGCGATTAATTGTGCAGCCCTGCTATAAAGTCACTGATGTTGTTTAAACAAAGGTCCCTTATAACGCCTGTGTGTTTCTGCAGCACTTCTCAGAAAGACATGGCAGAGATTCCTGGGGCGGCGGCTACGACAAGCGCATGAACCCAAGGTGAGCATCACTGGCGCCACCCTCTGGTGAAGCTCCTGTAAACTCTGGTCCGACGTTAACCACCTGTGTTTATCTTTAAGGGAGGGCGGTCGTGATTGGGACTCTGGCCGAAAGATGGACGGAGACCGTCCCTGGCAAGGTAACCATAACTGGATTATAAAAAAATAATTTAGTTTTTAAACAGTGGTTTACGTCAATGGAACATGAATTTCATGGAACATGTGTATCTTCTATGTCCTGAAACTAAAGGCTAACTGGCAGCATTTACAGCGCCTAGCAAATTCTTACGAATAAAAATCCTAAACAACGTGGCCTTCAAGTGATTTCAGCTGCTTTTAATGGGCAACAATGTGCCTCCTAATAGGTTTGCAGCTGGTATTTTAGCAATTACAGCAGAAATGTGTAATTTTAACACATGAACACGAACTATATTGCCAAAAGTATTTGCTTCTCCATCTGGCTACCTGATGGACACGTCTGGGTTTGGAGGTGGCCAGGAAGAGAGCAGCGCTTCAGGCTGTATTGTGTAAAGTTTGGTGGAGGGGGGCTTGGGGTGTGGGGTCATTGTTCAGGAACAGGGCGTGGCTCCTTAGCTCCAGTGAAAGGAACGCTTCAGCATAACAAGAGATTTTGGACATTTCCATGGTCTCATCTTTAGGCCCGTTTACACTACACTTTTTTAACCGAGCCGAGACCAGTCCGAGCTCGGTAGCCGAGATAACTCTTGTGTGTAAATGGTCAGCAGACTGAACCAGACCGCGCTAACGATAACCGGACCGCGCTAACTGCAGACCAGTTCATCACCAGGTCTCGGACTGGTTTTTTTTAGCCCGGTTCCCTGATAACGAGGAGCGCATGAGCAGACCGCGTCATGCCCTTACAGTCAGCTGACTGTCAGCGGGTTTTCCAGCGTGTCTGGCTGCACGTCCCGATTCACGCTCCATTCAGACAAATTTCAGACATTCATAATAATACTAGCTTCCTTACCGTGCCACACGGTTTCCAGTGATGACTCTGCTTATGAACCTCAGCGTCTGTTGTTGTTTCCCGCGTCTGTAAATCCTTATTAGACGTTCATTTGTCTTATCCACGTCCCAAAAGCCGAATCTGTCTAAGGGCCTTTCAGACAGGAAGCGATTTGCGCTGCGCTGGCCGCGGGGTTCAGCGCAGCGCATTTGCGGTTTCTATGGCAACGCGTACATTCGTCACGGCGCGCCGCGCTCGCCGTGCTCAAAGTTCAACTATGTTCAACTTTGAGCGCGGCGCGCGAAGCGGTGCGCTGCGCTGTGCTTGCGCTTTGCTCGACGCAGCGATAAACCGCCCTGGCGCGGCGCAAGCCATTGAAAAGAATGGGTTTCACAGCGCAGCAGTGCGGTCGTCGCAGCCTGTCTGAAAGGCCCAGCAACAACAATAACATCCTGAATGTGACGGGTGCCGCCATTTTGATTTGCTCGGTCCCGCCTTCAATCCCAGAGAGCGGTAGTAACGCAGATCGCCACTAGGAGGCGAGGAGCAACCAAGGAACCATAACCGAGATAACTCCTGTGTGTGTAAACGGCTGCATTTATCTCAGTTAACTGGACCAAGCTAGGACCGGTCTCGGCATGGCTCGGTTTTTAGGTGTAGTGTAAACGGGCCTTTTGTGGGAACAGTTTGGAGATGGCCGACCTCCTCTTCCAACATGATTGTCACCCAGAGTACCAAGCAAGGATGGATCAGAGCGGATACTTCTTGTCCAACATCAGCGTCTGAGCTCACAAATAGATCTGGGAATATGCCCAAAACATTCCCATGTACCAGTGTTGTAGTACTCGAGTCCGAGACTCGAACTCGAGTCCGAGTCATTAGCTAAATTTAGAGACTCGTGACTTGACTTAGACTTGAGCTCTGGTGACTCGAACTTGGACTCGGACTCCCACATTCAGATCATTCTGACTCGGAAATTGAGAAAATGACTCGACTTTTTTTTATATCACTAGGCTATAATTTTAATGTCATTAGAATATTATTTGGTGTATGATTTTAATATCTAAATTATAAGTGCAATGTGGTGGAGTGTGGATTTTTTTTTTAGTTTAAAAAGATGTAGGCTATGCTTACTTTAGTGCGGAACTTGGACTCGACTTGATCAATAAGGCCTCGACTCGGACTTGACTCGGATTTTCTTTTAATGACTCGGACTTGAACACTGGAGACTCGAACCTGGACTCGGACTCGAGGCATAGTGACTTGACTACAACACTGCCATGAACACAAAAACCATGAAAAACCTCGTGGACAGCCTTTCCAGAAGAGGTGAAGCTGTTACGGCTGCACAGGGTGAACCCTGTGGATTAGGAATGGGAGGCCACTGAGGTTCATACGAGTCACAGCGACATGCTTGATGGATGTTTTCTCTCTCATCTCCAGGTAGAGATGGAGGCATTCCAGGCCAGAGCCACATGCCACGAGGAGGAATGGCAGGGTGAGTAGATAATGATTTTTTTTTTAATTCCAGTTTACCTCCTGACTGGAGGCCACGGGAGGAGTCTGCACCGCGTTAAATCTCTTCTGTCTTTCAGCCGTGGCGGCTACATGAACGCGGGAACATCTCAGTCTCTGTCTGGAGCGCTGAACAGACAGAACCAAATGATGCAGGGCGGCGGGATCCAGGGAGGAGCCTTCGGGCGACGCTACTGATTCATGTAATGATGTACAGTTTGAGATGGTCATTTTTTTTTTTTCTTCATGGATATGATGACGTCGCTTTTGTATGTTTTTGTTTTTTTATTGTTTTCTTTTTGCCACAAATATTTTTGCAACCCCCTCCTCCCCCGCTAGATTTGTCTTGTTTTGATGGTAGTGATCTTCTCTGTATGTTGTACAAATTGACCATTTTCAGTGTGTGAGTGAATCCTCGACTGTAATAAATTCAGACGTTCATTAGACGGCCGACCTCAGCACCAGTCTCCTGTTTCTCAGTCTGGCAGGTTTTATTTTTTACAAGTCTTCAATTCTCATTAGACGGGCGTTTATTTAGAGTCCAGGAGCTACAGCCTTCTGTAAGACTCTGTGCACATATGAGGGATTTTAAACTGAATGTCACAACTCTTCAAACTGCTTGTTTGCCTTTTCCGTTTGCAATTGAATTCTGATTCGAAAACGTTAAGTCGGGTTGTTTTGATTTCTGTGTGATGTTTGGGGTATTCCCGTTCCTCATTCAAGACTTTTAATATTGGATCCACTCAGAACGGCTCATGTCTTGTTAAGTTTCCAGGGTGCAATGATAATAATAAAAACACTTTCATCATTTAATTTTGTGCTTGTCTTGAAAATAAGAGGCGTCCAAGTTTGGTTGAAGGCACCAAAATAAAGTCTGTAGAATATTAAAGGATTTTGTGGAATATGATTTGCTGCAGTCTGTGAATCTGATTTTTTTTTCTTTTTTTTTCTAATTTTTTTTAAGAAAAAAAGTTAAAAGTCTCAAATATTGCAACAGTTATTTTGTTATGTATTGTTAAACATTGAATCAACTCAAACATGAAGAGCAATGTGTCAGATTTGGTATCACAGGACAATTGGTCAGAATATTATTTTCCCCAACTTCCAACATTTACTATTTAAACTGAAAAAAAAATTGCTTAGACTTTTAGTTTAGCTGTGAAACATGAACATTTAGTCATATAAACGCTATTTCTGACAACTGCTTCACATCTGTGTTGCATGGAGTTGAACAGGTATTCCAGCTCAGGATATTTGGACTACATGTTATAGTGCCTCCTGTATTTTGTGATTTTTACCTCAAAGACAGCTTGTTTGATGTCGCCCCACAAGTTTACTGTTGGGTGCGGTCCTAAAGATCGGGTGGGCCACCTTTAAAGTAATATCGCTGTGGAATTAAGACACTTTATCTGTTTTAAACTTTTTGAAACATTCGATTCAAGCTCATCTCTTCTATATAAGCCATCATGACCTCTTGTATTTTGAGGTATTCAAACTGACCCATGATCGCTGATTTATTATAAATTGGCCCAACACTAGTTTGAGGAAATCTGCATCGCCGTACCATAGTGCTTTTGTCATGGGGCTTCACAGTATATGGTTCAAATTCAGTGTTTGAAGGTCGTGTAAAACACTCTGGTCCCTAGACTCAAAAAGAACAGTCTTCTTCTTTATCGGCCCATAAAGTGGTGCGCCATGTCTCTTAAAGGCTGCTAGGCGTCGTCTGGGAGGCCTCCTACCTGTAGCTTGGCTTTACATACATGATGGGCATCTACCAATTATTTTCAGTATTCTCAAGTAACTGCAGACCATTAATCACCATGAAGCTGATCATTAGCTGGGTCTCTCAATTATTTAATTAATTTGAAGATCAGTTTTTTGGGGTTTTGGCTTCCATTTTCAAACTTTTGTTGCAATCTTAGCTGAGCTTATAATTTTTTTTGCACTTCTTCACAGTTCCCGCCCCTCTTTAGAATAATGTATTCAGCAGCTCATTTTACTGACATTTCCAGAGAGGAAATCACTGCATGTGCAACATTTTGCTGCCATTGTAATTAAATAAGTTTAATAAGTTCGATGCCTGTTTCTCCCAATCACCTGATTTAACAGCACATTACTGTTGTTTTGAACACACTGCATTCGGTTAATGATTGAAATACAGAGTCAGCAGTATGTCCGTCATACATCCATTAATTATTTTAACACGTCTATCCCTTGTGGGGTCATGAGGGGTGCTGGTGGACATCTCCAGCTGTCAATGGGCGAGAGGCCAATTGCAGGTGTGCCTATCATAACTTTAGTATTTCTAATTTTTCTGCCACAGCCTCACACTTCCAAGTAGAAATTGAATAGAAACAGTCAGTGGTTATTGTTGAGCTGCCTCTAATTTGAAATGTGCTCAAAAATAATGAACAAACTTGCTTTCATTTACATATCACACAACAGCACTCTGACTTTTCTCAGAACCAAAGGGGCTCCTCACAAAGTTACTTCAGGACTGTAGAAAACAGGCCTGACAGGACAGGATTTTATCCTCTGACCTACTCACTCATCAGTGTTGTCAGCGCTGGCTTAGTCATGAGCTCCAGATATAGAGCCGTTACACAATTTACAATAATTTCCTTTTCAGTGATAAAAATTGATTAATCGTCAACAAGTTTGAGACGTCACCTACGCCCAACTTCAGACTACATCAAGACAGCGCTTCTCACTGTTAAAGGCAACAAATTATGAAGCCTGCAAAATTACATAAAGATATAATTAAATGCATCAGTAATTATTTAAATCTGAATGCAAATACCGTCATAATTCATTAATTAAACGCTACGTTGAAGACAAAAAAAACATTTATTTAACTAATATTTCAAAGTCATTGGAACATTGATTCACCTTTTCATGTCAATGTTTCTCATTAAAGCCAGCGGACGACTCTGCGACTGCTTTGGTCTTCATGTTTGGCCTAAAATTGTGCAGGTTAATCAATCAAAAGGGTGTATACGAAGGGCTACAGTGCCAGATTAAATCATATCACGGTGCAGTCGAGCACAGGAAGCATGTATAAGAATTAAAAACTAAAATAATTCTTCATGATTTGAATGAACCTTTAATTTTATCCCATAAATAATTGTAACTAGGATTGAATTGTAATGTAAGTAACTGAGTATCAGTTGCTCAGTACGATTAGATGTGTTCAATTATGTAGTTAGGGGTATAAATTGGATCCCTCTGTCTTGTCAAGGGTCTTGATATGACGTTTGTTGTGAATTGACATAGATAAACCAAATTGAACTGAAATGTTTAAAAATGTATTTCATAAATTGACCCAAGGAAATAATTAGGCAAGCATTTATTTATTTGCCTTTGTTCCAAATTTAACCTAGCTGTAAAGTTAGTATTCTTTCTCTCCATAACAAAGGAGCCTTAACCATAACAGCGTTGAAGCTTAATCATTAATATAAAATTATTTGTTTTTCTGTTTGACTTCCCATTTCCACCACTAGAAGGCGATATATGACCATAAACGTGCGTCCAACTCAGTTCTGTGTGTTTGTAGGCATTACCTGATGTAAATGAACAGATGACACTGAGCCAAGCTGTGGGACATGTGTAAAATAGCATAAATTCATGGTGTAGACGGGTCCGACTCCAAAACGTCGGTCTGGCTGCAACTGTTCTGGAGGAGGAAGAGGTCAGGGGCAGAGAGGGCACGCTACGAACGTGAGAAAGTGTTGGTGGTTAGAAGCTGCTCCGACTGACCACTCCCCAACTACAAATAATCCAGCAGATGTAGAGCGTGTCAACATGAATCAGCACGACAACGACCGCGGGGAGAGGAAAAACAGCCTCCAGATCCTCAGAGTGCTTGCCCACGCCTCAGAAGGCAACGGGGCAGAAATTAGGGTCCATCCATCGAACCAAACCGAGGTCAGAGCACAGAGGAGGCCCCTGTGTCGGCCCCTCGCCGTGAAACCTCATTTACCCGGATTCCTGCCGTCTGGAACATGATTGTGTTTATTTTTCTCTGATGTGTCGTCTGATCGGGTGTGCGGTGCCGCTTGTTCCCCTTCGCTGCGTTACATGAAGATCCACTCATTTTCCGCAGCTGCAAAAATACAACTTGCATGTTTTACTGAATTCATGATTAAAAATAATCAGGCTACTGTGACTCATGTGGGGGTAGTTTAGATCTGGTTTGTGTTTTCATCGGTCTAGTTGGACTGTTCTGGGTAATCAACGCACATATGGGTTTAATAACAGTGTTTGTGTTTCATTCAAACCAAACTGATATGAGATAGGTGACAATAGAGACAGGCCATAAACCTAAATCCTAATTTGGTCATGACTTCCTGTTGCTCACTTCTGATCATATCACCATAACATTATGTAATGAGTTCATCTCTTTATCTAGTTGGAGTTATTTTCAATTTATCCCAGAATAATTTATATTAAACTTTTTTTTTTGGCTCCCTTGTAATTTTATTTATTTCTCAGATACATGAAATCATGTCTTATCTATAATGTTTTCACCTTATGGATAAAGAGACCAGAAACTAACAGGCGTTTTCTGAGGCTAAAATGAATCATGCAACAAAAAAAAAAAAAAAAAAAAAGATATTTCCTGAAACATGTTTCTTTATGGTAACGTTTATTTATTTTTAAAATTATTACTCATCTTCTTTCCTGATCCTATTGCTCAATCTGAAATCTTCAACTGGTTCTAGAGCTTGATGCTTGTCCTATTAAGTGTCATGGTTTTCTTGTATCAAACAATCATATTTACTCAATCAGTCTTGGTGGATCTCAGCTCTTATGCGGCGCACGTGTGAAACACTGCAGCAGAATCTGCTGAAATGTGATCGATGTTGTGTAATGTGTGTATGTTACTCTGGGAGGACCCGCGGCAGGAGGATCTACCCTGAGCTTCCTCGCCAGCAGAACAAAAACAAAGCTGAGACAACATCCTTATTATGATCCAACACAGGTGGAGTTCAGAGCAGCAGCAGCAGCAGAGCTCCTGCGTTTGGCTGCAAAGTGCTTAGCAAACACAACCCGGATACACTGGCTCCAAACTGTACTAAATATCTCATGCATAAATAAAAACCTGAAGTCAAAGAAGGCAAAATTACATATTTACCTACACTGCAAAAAGGGAACTAAAAGTAAGAAAGACTTTCTTGAAATCAGTCTATTTTTCCTTGATTTGAGGAGCTAAATAAGACTATTTGCCAACGGAATGAATATTTTTACCCCTAAAATAAGATAATTAGACATCCTGCACTTGAAATAAGATGATGGAGATGAATTTTTCCAATACAAGTGCAAAAATATTACTCCATTGGCAAATAGTCTTATTTAGCTCCTCAAATCAAGGAAAATGCACTGATTTCAAGAAAATTTCACTCATTTTTAGTTCCCTTTTTGCAGTGGCAACATGGATATTGTTAAGCCAAGTGGGAGATGCACATATGTCATGAGAGCATCAGCTGCAAGGCTGACCAATTGAAATCTGAACCACCAGTTGAATGTGGTCAATTTTAAAGATATGGAAACACTCTAAACACATTTAGATTCAACTTTAAGGTAAACTCTCATTCTTATTTGCTGCTGTGGTGCTTGAACTTTCCCATTGTGGGATCAATAGAGCCTATCTTCTATTATCTCTTATATAGATGTGTGTTTTTGTTAGAGATGCACTGATCTGAGTTTCTGTGACCAATTTCTAATCTACAATCTCGACGCTTCAACGGGATGATGCAAATTCGGGCAGATTCTCGTTTCTGTCAACAAGCTTTCTTCAGCCTATTGTCAATAATTATTTATATCAGGAACAGAGATGTCTCGCCAATATGTAAGGATTTGCTTCTAAACAATGTCTTATTAATATTTAAAAACGAAGACAAAATGTTGGAGAAGTTGATATTTTCGCCGTGCTTTGAGCATCTTATCTTAGACACTAATGTGGCTAGCATCACAAACATCACTCTCTGTGCGTGGGAATACTGGGATCAAGACTTTGATACTTAACCCGAACCTAAAATGTCCAGATCAAGCATGTTTCATGAGAGGCAGAAGTCAAAACGTTGATAGGCCTTCCTGTTGTCTACTGAAATCTCACTCTCTCTTTAAGAAGCAGCATGAACAAACGGCCCAAATGCATACACAGAAATGCGTTTCCTTAGAAACAGCTACCCACAACTTTAATGTTTCCTGTGAGTTCAGCTTTAAACACTTCAGAAAACTTTCATTCTTCTATCAGGAGCAACATTTACACTGAAAAGTGTCATCAAAACCAACCATTTCAAATGGCTGATTCATCCGTGCATCTGGACTTTTTTAAATTTCATTCTTTGGGTCCTTAAATTGAGCTCTCGTTAGGATTATTGAAGGAGTTCACCGAAAACACAGAACTATTTTTAAAGGAAGATAGAGCTAATTCTAGAAGCACAAAAAGCTTCTTGAAGCTATACGTGCCAAATATGGGGCCCTTATGGCACACTGCTGGAATGTGGCACAAGAAGGATGATGCAAGCCAAATCTCCTGCTGTGAGAATCAGAGAGCAACCTTCAGACAAACTGGGTCATTAAACCCGGCTGAGACTCAAACCTGCTGTATCCACAGCTGAGGAGGATCATTTCAGGAGGAGCCGCTGGCATGCCCATAATCAGAACAGTACAAATAAGAAAAGACCTGCTTCACGTTTGCCAAAAAAACATCTAAATAGGGGTTGTGTAGTTGTCACTTGTGCTGCTTTAGGATTCAGATGACTCGCTTTAATTGAAGGAACAATGAATTCTGCTCTCTACCAGAAAATCCTGAAGCTGAATATCCAACCATCAGGGCGCCATTGGTTTATGCAGCAGGAGGTGGGGTCGGGGTCTTAAGATTTAAAGCTGTGTGTGTGTAAAAAAAAAAATTTAAACTCTCCAATCTTAACGCAGCTATGAGCATATGCTACTTTTGACCGAATAATAATGAAAAAGGGGGCTGCTTATGTGAATTTTATCTGAGATAGGTTTCCACAGAACCGAATCAGCCTCCCAGTGTGTCCTTATGTGCAATCTCGGCCCCGTCACTGCCTCCCAGACACTGGCATCCTTTGCAGCAAATGAAATCAAATTGTTTATGAAATGCCGTTTGCCCTCCAGTTGTGACATGACTTCAGAGACGGCTTAAGAAACTCCAGACTGCAGACGATTCTCTACAGCAGCACGTCCAGCTGCTCGCATGGTTGAAATGCAGCTCAGCCTTGGGATCCTGCTGCGTTGCACGTATCCAGATGGGCCGTCCACACACGTGCTAAGCTGCTCGTACAATCGATATATATGAAACCGTGCAAGAGTGTGCCAAACATACCTGTGTACTTGTGGCTTTGGGTAAAGGACACTGGGAGCGCCGCATGTCGTGACTGACACATTGCCACATATGTTTGAACTACATACGTGCAGCCAGAAACATGTACATTAACCTGTGTATTTGCTCACGAGACTAGATATTTACACACACTATGTAAAGAGACACGTATTTTTCCCCCTCACTAGACATTGAATCATTAGAGAAGTTGGCACGAGTACAATATTTTCTATTGTAGGCTTGTCAGCTTTTTGTAATTCCCAACATTTGTGTGAGTCAAAGGAACGCATCAAACAGGCTGAGAATCCAGAGAAATCCCCCCAAGACATCAGGACCTCCACAACTCATCCCTGGGTACAATTTCCTGGTGGCAGAGGGTGCCATGTGCGTCTGTTCAAGAAGATTATACACTCATATAAACATCATGGGAATGTCTGGCCACTCTTTTGGAAGTTAATGGGTTCTATGGGATTAATGTGTTTTTGTGTAAAATGTGTTTATCGACCCCTAAACTCAGGGAGCTGACGAGCGTCTATCTACAGAGAAATTAGTTGTGTACTGACATAGTTCCTGAAATGCCAATCAGAGAGGAAGAAGCCTAAAAAAAACAAAAAAAAACATGAAAAGACATATTGCAGTTTGCACTCGGTGCCATTAATCTTAACTTTTGGACGTATATTCTGCGGTCTGATGAAGTCAAAATTGTCCACAATGTCCATTTATACAGTTAGAGGAAAAGAGAGGACACTTGCAATCCAAAGAAACACTTTGTTGTTTGGTGGAAGAGTGACTGGTGCTCTTTACAACAGACGGCATCATGAGAAAATGATAAAGAAACATTTCAAGACACAAATGTGTCTTCCAAATAAACAGTGACCATATGCAAAGCAACACAATGGTTGTAAACTGGCTTAAAAGGCAGCATATTGTGGAGTGGCAGGCAGGAAGTGAGGTCAAAATTTGTGTGTAGAGCTGAGAAGGTGTGTGTGAGGAAAGTACAAACTCAACTCAGAGAAATGCGCCAAAATTCAAGCAACCTGTTTTGTAATAAGGATGTGGAAGAATTTCTAAACTATTTGACCCAAACTAAATATTTTAAAAACAGGTTTACCAAATATTAGGAAAATGTATGTCAGTTTCTGAATTTGAGGATAGTAAAAAAAAATCTTTATAAAATTCTCTCTCTGATTATTCTGGCATTTAGCACACACACATATAGCTCTGCTAATCATAGCTGACCTAAATCAGGACGTTTAGTCTGATTTAATATCAGACAGTGAAGAAAAAAAGATGTTTGCTTTATAGGGTGCATGTATCAAATGTGTCCAAAGTACGGACCGGGGGCCATTTGTGTCGTTTGCTCACGGCAAAATTCTAGAATTATACATATATTGTACCCCAGCAAAGACAGTCTATGCAGAAGGAAACTTTTTAGAGCAATATTTCCACAGGTAAATTCAAATCTTCATACCGATACTGTCAGGAGCAACACAAAGCATTTGTCTTTTACTATTCATACTTTTTGCTGACATTTTAATTTAATAGTAAACAGGAATAACAGTATCTATAATCTTTTCGTCAAAAGCATTTTTAAATGAAAAAAAAAAAAAACGATTTTTGTGGCCTAAGAGTTTTGATCCACAGGTGTTTGGGTTTTGTTTTCTTTTGTGCCTTTGCTTTGATCATTAGTTTATTGATCGTTTATGTTCAAGAACGTTTGCCACAGTTAATTTCCGTGTCTTCATTATTGCTAGAAAGGTGTTGCCATACAGTCGTCAATGTTTAGCTCCTTGGTTTATTTGAGCTCTTTGATCTATTTCTCTTGAATCTCTGCAGTATTTTTTCCTTTTGTTAGGCAGTTTCTTAATTCAGCCCCATTCATGTTGATTGGTCTCCCTCCCTGATTAAAATAACTGTGTTCACTGTCATTCTCCACTCTTCCCTCAGAATAAAAGCTCACTGACTCTTATTGTTCTTTGCTGGATCCTCCCATGACTGCCTTTTACTCTTCTCATGCTCCATGTCCTGTTCTCCTTGTGCAGCTCCTATAAGTTTTCTATTTCATTATTAAAACCGTCACTTCCAGGTTCCTATCTGAGCGTTGGGCCTAGACCTAACTCACACAACAAGACAACATACGTTTTTTTCAACTAATGTTGATTTTGGTCTGCATGGCAAAAAATGTTGACACTTTTGTATTAGACTAATATAACATAACATGGTATCAGAATAACTGTTTGATGAAAAGAAAGTGATATGCTCTATTATTTTTGCAACTCAAGCTTAGACTGGATAAAGAAGGTCTGTTAACATTACTTTTAAAATCTTGTCAAGAACTCTAAGTTAGATTTAAGTCTGAGGCTTCATAACACATATTTGATTGCTCTAAAAAAAAAGCCATAGTCAAAAACACAACATAAGAGGCTCTGTTTCCAGTTTGCCATAAGCTATATTGGCTGGGGAGGGGGGGTATTTTTCTAACCCCAATAGCCACATACAGCCAATACAAGCGTTTAGATGAAAGCATATTAATGCATTATAACAGACCAGTCAAAGTCCAGATCTTAGTCCATGTAAGAAGCCTCTAGATGTGCAAAGCTGGTAGAAACACACTTGAAATGACTTGCAGTTGTAACCACAGTGCAAAGGGGGTTCTACAAATTACTGACTCAGGTCAGGTGAATATAAATGCACACAAAATCACACTTTTAAGATTTTATTTTGTAAAAGGTTTTGAAAACCATGCATTCCTCTCCCCCACCCCCCTTCATAAATATGCACCACTCTGTTTTGGTCTGTCACATAAAATCCCAATAAAATGCAGTTGCATTTGAGACATTTAATGTATTTGTAAATCTCAAGATGCTTCATAGAAAGCTGTGTACATGTTTTTTTTTTTATCTGTTTACCGTGAAATCTGTCTGCGTCTGCATTCCCACTAAAATATCTCAACGTTTACCTGTTTCCCTGGTCCTAAGAGTCATTTTTTTTTTTACCTGGTCTGTCCTCTGCAAAGTGATGACAAATGAGTTTGTAAAAAGGAGGCCAGCAAAAGTAAAACAACACACAAGCACCCAGCCAATCCATGCACAGCCACATAGTAAACTTCCTGCAACAAGTAGTTTGGCCGTTGGTGTCAGCTCAAGTGTCTCACACAGCCTCCTCTCATGAACCATGAATAAAAGACTGAAATACGGCTGGCCTCACAAACATTTGCCTTCTTTCTTACCCCTTGTACAACTTATTTTACAACCCTATTGAGTCGTTAGTGAGGAACTTCTGAACTTCTGCTGCGCAGACACGCTTTCTTTTTATTCCCACAGAGGGAATCTGTCCCTCTGAATGGGCCATTGGAGCAAAGAACCATGTTAGCTGCTAATTAGAGCTTTATCTATAGCTTTTAACCATGAAATAAAAAAAACCCCGCAACACCTCTTCTCCTGAAGGTCTTTGTGATGTCCTGTTGCGTCTGGGAAGATACGCAGACAAAAATGAAGGTGAAGTCGTACAGATTAAGAGGAACAGAGTGTAAAGAGGCCCAGCGGGAGAACCATAAACAATCAAAGGACGGCCTTGCACTTGCAGCGCGGTGTTTTACGTCAAGCATGCATGTTGGATGTCAGTTCTTTAGCGTCTGATTGCACGCTGCCACAATGGATCTGATGTACAGGAAGTAAATCAACGCAAGACCATAGAGGTTTCTCTTTCGCTGCGTGTGGATGAGTGCGGCGTTGACATTCAAAAGCAATCCATTTCAAACATGATGCCACCCAGCATGTGTTCATCCACACAACCGTCCACAACGGGAAGAGCCGCATCATTCTGAGAAACCTTTTTTTAGCTTTCCCCCAGAATCCGTAATTTGTGACGCATCAAAATAGATATTTGCTCCAAGCTGCGTGCGCTTGCAGCCGGTTCATCAACACGAGTTTATGAGGTTTACATTTTAGATTAAAAACATGTTGCTTTACTTTATTAGGTTGTCACAAAGGCTTCAGTTGCACCTTCAAAGCTTGAGTGTGTCTTCAGAGCGTTTTTTTTTTATTTTTTTTATACATCCCGTAAACACATGTAAACCCTGCAGGCAGGAGAGAGTCAACAAATAAACATGGAAAATGTTTATGGCTAATTTGAATTGCTGCAATTAGACCTGAAAGAAGTGGCAGGCACCAGCATGCTTGCAGAGTTTGCTGCGTGGCTCAAATCTGGTCTGCAGCTTTGGACGGTCGCAACGTGCAGATGGGGTAAACGTGAAACAAATGTGCTGCCAATGGGTCTGTGAGCTTCTCGTGACAAGGAGCAGCTACAGGAAAGCAGAGGCAATCTGTACTTTTTCCTCCCCATAAAGATCCCTTTTGATTTCCTCCGAGGAAAGGCAAACTGAATTATTTAAAAGCTGAAAAAAGTCTTGTTGCACTTTGAGTCGGTCGCTATCTCTGCCCAATTCCCCACCCGCTTCAACTGTCTATTTATCTAACGAGATTTCCTCTGAGCCACAACAACCTCCCAGCAGCCGAGAAACCTCTAGATAAAGCAGCAAAAAAAGAAGAAAAAGAAAAAAAAAACATTCAGTGAAGTTAAACATAGCTTAGAGGCTGCTGTATCACGCAGGATTTCGGCCCAGTCGGTTATCACTGCCCTCCTGTCTCTGGGTCATGTAGCCGAGCCGAGACGGGAACTGAAATCACGAGCTGAGGAACGGGCGTCGCTCCTCTGCCTAATGGCTGGGTTTGGCCCCGCTGGCCGGACCATAAGCATCACCTTCTCCACACACGCGTACAAACATACTGTAGTCATTTGCAGCGGATGCAGAGAGCGGTTAAACATCACGTCCCCTGACGCTACAGCGATGGCGGCTGCAGCTCACATGAAGCCTGTATGAGGTCTTCGTCCGGCTTCTGGTGTGTGTCTGTGGAAAACAAGCCTACGGCACCCCATGACCTGAAAGGTCAGAACTGTTTTGACAACAAAACTGACTCAGACACAATATAAGAAAGCAGGTAAACAATCCTAGGTACACCTGAGCAATTGCTTGTGAACACAAACAGCAATTTAGGGAGTTATAAGGCTGCCAGTCAACACACAGAGGCATCTAGATGAGGCGAAGACAACTTGGATTTAAGGGATTTTGATCGTGTCATGCTTGTTGCCTGTTTGGTGTGAGTATTCCAGGAAGAGGCAGATCTGTGGGCAAAATTGCCTTGTTGAGGTCAGAGGTCAGAGCAGAAGGAGGACCATCTCCGGACGAAGAACCTGTTGAACCTTGAAGCAGACGGGGAAGAACACACCCTGAGTTTAGTTGTCAGCTTAAACAGGAACCCGATGCTACAATTCACCAACACCCACCGACATTATAGCCTCATTTTCAGCTGCAGCGTTTGGATGGTAGCGTCAGAATTATAACAACAACACGAACATCAGGATCCCCAGGACTCTGATTGCTTATTGTAGCTCCCTGGGGATCCTGCGGCCTGTTATGTTTTTCACCTTTAGTGTCGTTTGTCCTTAGATGCCTGTTTCTGTCATTAGTTTGATTTTCTGTTCAGTATTCATGTTAATGGTGTATTCTTGTGTCTGTTAGATTTGGTTCCTCTCCGTTTCTGTTGCTTATGATTTCAGTAGTTCTGTTAGGTCTTTATTTTCTGCTTGTTCTTCCTTAGCGCAGTTAGGTGTTTCCCTCTTATCTGGCCATCCTCGCGATTCCCTGTTACATTCAGTTCTCCCTCTGCTTAATTGACTTTTACTCACCTCACCTGGCTAATCTCCTCCACCTGCTGCTCCTTCCGTCTCCACCCTTTATATTCACTTTGCTCAGCCATATCCAGTCCTCTATCATACTACCATGTTATTTTATTCTTTAAAATACTAGAGTTTGTACTTTACATATTTGTCTGTCTGATTACAACACTTTTAAATATTAAATCAGATATCCCTTTAGTTACTCAGTACTTCAGTAGCCTTTCTACTGAATATTTTTTACTCTTACTTGAGTAATTTGATGATTGGTGAATCTCTAGCTTTTATTAGCTCTGATTTTTATTGTTGAAGATGATTTCTGGAGAGGACGTCAAAACTGCATTTGTAATCTGTCACCTGTAAATCTGGGAATCACTAATTTACTGTATGCCAAATTTTCAGTGTGTAACTTTTTAGAGATTATTTATTTATCGGTCTGGCAAACACAGACAGATTAAATTGGCTATTTGTCCTAAATTCAACCCCCAAAATGGGGCTTTATTAAGTTGAGGCAACCTTTTTGATTTATGTTTTGTTTCAACAAATCACATCTTCCACCCCTGAATTTTTCTCAGCCTAATATCTGCTTTAATAATAATTTAGAGTTAATATTCGTGACAAAGACACACACAAATTTATAATCTGAATGAGCTCAGAAACTCTCCAGAAATGAGTGAAATAGCGGCCAGATTCCAAAGAAAAAATAAAACAGCTTCTAAAAGAACTACAGGAATCTGACTTCATTTTGGTCAGATCTTTTATTTTTTTGTTGTTGTCTTCTCCAGCGATGTCTCATCTTGGTGCGTCCAGCTCTGCAGACAAATTAAATGTCTAAATGTCATTAAATGTGAAAGTGTATCAAGCAAACTACATATCTATAATTCGGGCAAAGAAACACTATTTGTATATCGGATGTACCTCCTGTTTTTTGTCTTTTATATAGATTTCTCCAGTTGGGGTGAATAAATAGGATTTTGTGTGTGTTTTTGGTGCAAAAAATGTTTAAATTTCTCAATAAAAACTATTTGAGAAGGAAAATACAAGAAAAATGTGGGCCCTTGACAGCATAAACTAAAGAACGTGAGGTGGCTTAATGTTTGTGCACTAATTGAGCCATTTTCCGAAGATATTGAAGGTGATAATGATCAGCACTGATAAGGTTTGAGTCATCTCTGTGTTTAGGCGAAACACTTTCGACATGTTTAAATTTTACTATTACAGACGATAAGAAACAGCATCTTTCTGCTGATCGACATGAAAAGAGTCTTATCTACGTTATATTGTGAATTATGATGTGCTTATTGCTGCCAGGGCGACATAATGACAGAATGGTCAATGTTAAACTCTAATGTTCTTAATGTTGGCTTTCCTTGCTGCTCTGGAGCTGCCTCTGTGCCCTAAAGGTGCGTCACAAAGGGCTCGACGTGAAAGCATCGAGTGTGCGTGGTGTCTGTCTCCACATCTTGTTTTTATTCTCTGTGACCTGATAGAAGGAGGGAGGGTAATTCTCAAGAGGTATGAGGGCATCTCCTGGAAATTCGGCGGAGCTCCGGATCTGTTCTGGACCTTTCACTCCTGCTCAGCCAATGAGAAACGGAGGAATCTGTGACACCCCCACACAGCTCTCATGTATGTGAGAGATCCTGAATGTATGGACGGATTATCAGACAGTGGGCCCCAGGCTGAAAGCACGCCACCCCCCAACACCCATCCTCATTACAAAGGAGGAAGGCGACCGCTTTTATTCTTTCACTCTTTTTTTTCTATTTGGGCTTAATTTTACTTTTAAAAGTAGATTTGTGTATTTTTATCATCTTCTATTCTTGCTCTCAGCTTTAACTTTGCTGTGATTTCTATATTTTGTAGAAGCAATGACGTCATTTAGTCACATGTTTCAGGTGAAGCAGTCGTCTCAAATCCAAAAAGCGATGTTAAACCTTTGCTTCTTTTCAATGTGCACAGGAAACATCTGTCTTCCTGCTATAGTGGGAAACAATGCAAATACAGCAGTGTATGCCACATAACTTGAGGCTCAGGCTGACGGAGCAGCTGCTCTGTGGGGCCCCCCTCGCGTACAGTGGGGCCCCACATAGCAAAGGAGCTTCGCCAGTCGGACCGTGGGTATTTCCCTCACAATAAGACAAACTGCTTCTGATTACAGGATCCACCATCTAGAAGATGTTTAATAATAAAAATCGGTTGTGTTTTTTTATACTTATACTGGCGTACAGTTTAAAACTGCTCCGACAGAGCAGACCCCCTGATTCACTTCTATGACACAAAGTACCTGAAGGGGCTTCCTAACCTGAAACGGTCCGTCGCTTGTCGTGCTTGGATTTCAGCGCTGCAGAAAACCAGCGATACGTTTCAACAACAGTGAAGTAAAGCAGAGACAGCATGGAGGAAGTATTTGTTGCTGATGTGGATGGTGGCTAAGCTGGGTCTGTGGGTCGGAGATTAAATTCTGCTAATAGGCTCCATCAAACCTTAAACCCGGGTATAAGGGTGTAGCAGTGCATTTATACTAGGGATTGAATCTCAAGCCTTTTGTTTAATTTATTAAGAGTCAAATATAAATGAGCTTTAATGGTGAATTTTCTAGAAACTAGTCCAGCTAAACAGGATTTTTTTTTTTTTTTGCCAAAAAGAGTGTGAAAAAACTGACAAAGGCTTGCTCTGTAACATAATATCTCCCAATAAATAAATAGTTAATGCAATAAAAGATGTTGTTTTAGGGCTAGTTACACATCTCTGCAGTGCCTTGCAAAAATTATTCTTGAAACGTTTCCATATTTTGTATATTATTTGGGTATTTTGTGATAGAATAATACAAAGTAGGGCTCAGTAGTAGCTGTAGAGTGGAACTAAGATGATGTAGGTCGCACTTTTCCTGAAGCGGTCTGCATAGGACTGACATTACACTGTCATAAATATAATATAACACCTGTCAATGGGCATGAAGGAGTCTTTGTGAATGTTTATGGTGGTTGTCAATAAGTGTCATTCAGTAAATTATGACACTTTTAATGCAAAGTTGACATTGTTTAAAATATCTTTGGTGTGATAACTTGACATTAACAGAACCATAAATGTCATTTTTCAGTATAATACCATTTAATGACATCTTTGCACCTAGGCCCACTTTGCTTGAGTTTAGGGAAAATATTAACAACTTCATGACAGCCAAAGACCAATGACATATGAAAGTGTAACATAATGTTAACACATTCATCTTAATCCCTTTTTAAATGTCTATAATTAGACTTGTTATGACATATTTCTGATGGGTTATGATTTCTTGGTTAATGTCAAGTTGTCCTAACAACGATAGTTTAAACAATATCAACTTTGCATTAAAAGTGTCATAATTTACTCAATGATGCTAAATGACAACCATAATAAACATTCATAAAGACTCCTTCATGCCCATGACAGGTGTTATATCATGTTTATGACAGTGTAATGTCACTCTTATGCACACTCCTTCAAAAAAAGTGTTACCAGATGAAGTGTTTTTACATATAAAATGTGAAAAATATGTTGTGTGCATGTGCAAAAATGAAAACTGGAGGTCTCTTTCAGCTTTTTTTTTTTCTCCATTGTGCATGAAGACCAAAATGTTTAATTTTAGTCTCAGCAGATCATGTAAGGGATACATCCCACGGTTTTCTTCCAACACCGGCTTTCTTCTGGCAGGTCTTCTATAAAGTCAACATTTAGTGTGTGCAGCTAATAGTTGTTCCATCACCAGATTCTCCTCCTTGAGCTGGGGATCTCTGCAGCTCCTCCAGAGTAACCATAGACTTTTAGATGTGTCTAATTAATGTTCTTCTTATCTGATTTGCCTGTTAGACAGAAATGTCTTAGTAAGTTTGTTTTTTCAATGTGCGGATACTGACCCTGCCTTAAACACCTCCACAGTTTTAATCTTGGCCCATATGAAGCCCAAGGTGTGTTCCTTGGGCTTCATTTTTCAGATATTTATTTACTAATCATATTGGATTTTACTTAAGGGTATCATAAAAATGGCTGAACACAAATGCAGGGCAAACTTTTCAGATTTGTGAACGACTTTAGCCAGGTACAGCACCAGTAATGCTGCGAGAGAAATATTTCTTTACGAGTATCTTAAGGTATTTTTATACATTTGTTCCAAATTGAAAAAATGTAATTGTCTAAACCCACTCCTACGTGCCGGGTCATCTCCAGCAGTTATTGGGCAAGAGGCTGAGTACACCCTGGACAGGTCACAAGTCCGTCACGTCGCACAAACAACCATGCAAGGCACACTCTCATGCTAAGGAACGCTCTGAGAGACCAGTTGACCTGCCAGTCATGTTTTAGAAACTGTGGGAGGAGGCCGTAGTATCAGGAAAAAACCAACGCATGCAAACCTCACGCAGAAAGACCCTGACCCAGGAGCTGAACCCAGGACCTTCTTACTGCCAGCGAACAATGCTAACAATTGTCCACCTTGCAACCCTAAAAATCTTCCTCTCACAAATACAAGTAGGGGTATCACAAAAAAAATCTGCATTTTGTGACAAAAGTTTCTTACACCACATAATATAATGTTTTTAATACCCTGATGTATGATGAAAATACTTATTCCACCATAATTTCTGGCAGCAGATCAAAGGAAACTGTCGTGTAATCGCTAAAAATCAGACAAACTAACACAGTTGGGAGTTGACACTGATGACACTCTGTAAATGAAACCTTCTGCTGTGCAGCCAGGGGCCCCGCTTTCCTCACAGCAGGACGACCAACCTCCTCAGAGGTTTTTTTTTTTTTTTTTTTTTTTTTTAGCGCTGGGACAAAGTTTATTCTCCGCCCTCCAAACCTTCAGCCAACCACGCTTGAGTATTCAAATAAGCCACCCGTTAAGTTGACCTGCAGCAGCAACCGTGGCAGACCATAAGCAACCTCACCCTTAAACCACCAACAGCACACCACTTTGTCACCGGTGCTTTGGGTTTAAGTGGATCTACAACTATTCGACCAACCCAAAAAATAACTGAAAAACCAGGACATCTAGATTAAAAAGACAAAAACAACGACTCACTAAAAAACATGGGGAAAGTAACGATTTGCTTTTTGACCATTTGGATAACTTTGGGAAACATCCATGCAACTTTTTCTTCAGACCTTGAACTCACCACCAACTCGACTGTTTCTGGTAAGAGTCCTGTTTATTCTGATGAGATGCACCGTGTTAGACGATGTGAGGGGTAAATGCGTGGACAGCAGGTTGATTGCTGCATGCTGGTCCACTTCTGACCGGTAATAACCCCTCTTTAAAAAGAGTGCCGGTCTGCACCCCGTTTCACCGCATTCAGCTCCATGTGTGCGTGAAGAAAAGCAGCTGGCAGGCGCTTTTTGTCTGAGGAAAGATAAGAGGAGGGAGGAAACTTCGCTTGGGGTTGAATTTGAAAAAAAAAAAAAAAAAAAAAACCTCACACAATCCTTTGTATAATAAGGTTAATTTAGCTTTAAGTAAAACAACAGCAACATAACAATGCAGCTATTTTATGCCTTTTGAGCTCCATTTTTTGCTGTGAATGTTAGTTAGACCGGCTTTTTAAACTTTTAGCTCTGATCCATAAAAATACTTTTTTTTTAAAGGTAAATTTGGAAAAACACGCACCACATTATCTGGTTTTATTTTCATTCAGAAATATTCTTCATGTGTCTGTGCGTCGTCCCGGTAAAGATTCAGAGAAGACAAAAGGGGGCGACACTGTCACGCCTTACGACTCTCATGAAAGACGCGCTGTCACTTGTGCGTAAAAAATGTGTTGTTGTTATGGACATCCAACATACGCGCTCGTTTTCTTTGATAACAACCAGGTCAACCAGAGTTGAAAGTGATCCAAGATCTCCGAGTGATTCAAAAAAATGTCCCGATCCAACTTGGCAGAAGAAGAGATTAACCCACATGATCTGCTGCGCTCTCTGTTTGTCTGTTTAGCCACAGTAAACAGCACAGTCACCGATACGCCTCGGCCAACCACTGAATGGATGACGGATTTCTCTGACATCGTGTCCAAGTTCTCCCTGCGCACCGCCGAGCTCCCAGATGACGACATGTGCTACATGGTGGCCGGCAGACCAGAGACCATCAAAGAGTGTGAATTCAATGCAGAAACTCAGACCTTCGTTGTGATACATGGCTGGACGGTGCGTAACACTAAACTAACTTTTCCCCACCCCTTGCATTCAAAGCTTAAAAATGTCTTTTCTGCATATGTCTGTGCGTCGTACCTGTAAAGATTCAGAGAAGACAAAATAGGGCGACACTGATGGCTTTTTTTTTAGGTCATTAAAAGCTGAACCTGCGTCACAAATACCTGAGAACAACCCTGAGACATAAAGAACAGCCAAAGCAGTGGGGAAAAAGCACAGCGTCCATGCATGCATCTTCTGCTGTAATCTGATTTAAGACCAGTCATGCTGCACAAGTTGAACCTGATGATACCCTGGCCAGTCTCCAAGCACAGAACAGAGTGGCTATGCTGAATAAATCACGCCATATGGCAGCTGACCTCAGACACCGACCTGACCATGTGTGCGCCGTCACCCACATGCTTTCTGGGTTCAAAGAAGCTAAAGCGCAGCACAAGCTAAACTACATTAAACATGTTATTCAAATCATTCAATCTTTCAGCCTGACTGGCCCACATGTGGGTAAAGTTGAGACAGGTGTCTAAACTCCGCCTCTTAACAACATGATACACTTTTTTTTCTTTTTTCTTTTAGAATTGGCTCGCAAGAGTTTTAAGTTTTGTAAAACAATAACCCATTTTTTCTCAAATATTTATGGTTTTACAGATATTTAAACATACCTGATGATTTGCATTTATACTTTATAAGTATGGAGCTGAACTTGATTTATATCAGGTATGTAATTTCAGGCGGAAATTGCTCCTAAAACCCTTATGGCTTAAAGCGTTATAACATACTGACATAATCTCATACCAGGCAATTCCTTGACAATGCTAACTAATCCAGAGAAACTGATACATATTCCAGTTTGGTTACACAAATAAGATCTTATGTTTCAACATAAGATCTTTGAAACATGGGGGGTTAATGATTTAACACCTTATGTCTCCTTTGCACTGAGCTGAAGTTTAAACAAACCTCTTTTTGTTCAGATTTGGGTCATTATTTCACCTGACGTTTCTTGGCTTGGTCCCTGCAGGTAACGGGAATGTTTGAGAGCTGGGTGCCCAAGCTGGTTTCCGCCCTGTATGAGCGCGAGCCGACCGCTAATGTGATCGTGGTGGACTGGCTGACCCGTGCCAACCAGCACTACCCAACCTCTGCAGCCTACACCAAGCTGGTTGGGCGTGACGTGGCCAAGTTTGTTACATGGCTTCAGGTGAGCTGCTGGATCACAGTCTTTGCCTGCTGTAAATTTAACATGGGAACATGTTGGTGTAGACATTAGATCATTGACTAAAGTCTGTTCCTTACGGCATAATGCTCGGGCCCCAGCGAGGCCATGTGGTTATGTTTGTTCATGGTTTAGGATTTTAAATGGCTATAAACACATTTTATAGTCATGTTTGTGGCTCTCGTTTCAAGGCTCATTGTTGGCAGAGCGCAGCTTTTGCAAAAGCTTAAAGCTCGCCCTTTATTTACGTAACTTTGAACTTGAAACGCCGGCTAGATTTGGGCATAGCATGATATTGCACCAAATCCTCGCTTTGGATTGTGTCCCAGATTCTTCTGAGGTCGACCGTTTCAGAGCCTTGCCAAGTGCAGCTTGCATTTCTGCAGGCTTCCTTTTGCAAACCGCAACGGAAAGGACTGGAGCGTAAGGCGTAGAGAAAGGAGCTTGCACACATCTCACCTGTCTTTTTTTTTACCTTGCAGAAAGAGCTGCAGTTGCCCTGGGAGAGGATTCATCTGCTGGGATACAGCCTGGGAGCACATGTGGCCGGCATTGCAGGAGACCTCACTGACCACAAGATCAGCAGGATCACAGGTGACTTCTGTTAAATGATTATCAGGGCTCCTATACAGCCTGGGCAAGTCTGTACTTTGATTTAAAGGCGATCTGGTTAAGCATTAACCCATCCATCTGTGAATTTATACTATTTTTATACTGAAAATGGCAAAAAGGAGAATAGAACTTAGACATGTAGGAACCTTAGATTATAATTTTATTTTCAAACAACATCTTGCAGCTGTAAAGGTTTTAAATGCTGCTTGATTCTTTTTAATATTAAATGCAATCCTTAGGCTTAGAGATGCATACCCTGGTATAATGTCTGAATGGTGTTCTCTGCAGAGCACCCAAAGGAAACCTAATCTGTCGGCCTCTGCATTCCAGGCCTCCATTGTATGTGTGCATACAGCCAATTTGTGTCAGATTTAGAGCTCCAGTTTGCCTTTATGCAGTTGATCCAGCTTTAAAATCTCTCTGACCTGCTTCAAATAATGGCGTGTTGACTGGATCTGAGAGCACCGGGCCGTTAAACGCCCTCAGTATTTGTCTCACATAGTTTTTGTGATCGGTTCAAGTCAGAAAAGGGTCAGACCGGGCACAGGCTTTCAAGCCCTCAATTAATGCTTTGAAACATAAGCGTTCCAAATTCGAGCGTTTTACCTACAATCATGTTTGTCTCCAAACATATAATTTGTTTCTGTCTCCCTAACCAGGTCTGGATCCTGCTGGTCCCACATTTGAGCACGCAGACGAGCAGAGCACTCTGTCCCGAGGCGATGCCCAGTTTGTTGACGTCCTGCACACCAACACAAGGGGCTCACCAGACCGCAGCATTGGCATCCAGAGGCCCGTGGGTCATATTGATATTTACCCCAACGGAGGAACCTTCCAGCCCGGTTGCGACATCCAGAATACCTTGCTGGGGATTGCATCAGAAGGAATTAAGGGCCTCCAAAGTATGTAACTCAAAGCCTCCCAGGTTTTCTCTGGAGACTTCTAGTTAAAATCCTATTTTTCTAAGGTATATTGAAACATGTATGATTTTTTTTTATTTTTAAATTAGTTATTCTTGATATATTGTTGGTTTCTGCTTTTAGAAAGCGGAGCTTAGGTCTGGAGGCATTCTGGGTTTGCTTTTATGACAATCTGTGAATGAAAAAAGGATAAAAAAAAACTGGAAGTAACTTTCTGCATAGTATCATCTACAAGAATGACAGAACCTTCACGCTTTCTTTGCCTTTTTCTTTGCAGACATGGATCAGCTTATCAAATGCTCCCATGAGCGCTCCATCCACTTGTTCATCGACTCCCTGCTCAACACGCAGCAGCAGAGCATGGCCTACCGCTGCAACTCCAAGGACACCTTCAACAAGGGGATGTGCCTCAGCTGCAGGAAGAACCGCTGCAACAAGCTGGGCTACAACATCAACAAGGTTCGCACGGCCCGCAGTGCCAGGATGTACCTCAAGACTCGCGATATGATGCCTTACAAAGGTAGATATCTACAGAAATTATATGAAACTAAAACAAACCTGACTCTTTTCTATGGAGAAGAAAATTAACGCTTTACGTGTTGCCTGCAAAAAGAGAAAGGAAATGTATTTAACATCTAGAAAAGTAGAAAAGTCCGCCTGGATTTATCTGCTTAAGTGGCATTACTGGGTATTAAATTATGCCCATGCCTTCATTAAGAGTAATCCTCAGTCTATTAGCTACTGGATATGCTTAGAGTAAATGTGATTCACTGAAGCCAGGAGTGATATTAATGGAATTAGTGGTTAAACCAACAGCCTGGAGATAGTTTGTGGACACTTAATACAGCTTCACAAGCACAGCAGGTTGCATGCATTCATGGGGTCATGGGTATTTTAGTTGCTGAAGTAAAGCGATACCTATACATTACTTTGGCAGTGGAAAAGTTGCTTTTTTAGGATTCACAAATCAGCAAATGTCTAAACATTTCTTCTTAGATAGACAGCTGTTTCAGGAATTTCAAGGCTCTGCAATGCATATAGAATATACTAATCAGTGTTTAAAGCTCCAGTCCAAGGTAAAATAATGCCTAAATTGTTTTATGACATTTTCCTGGAAGTGAATCTTCTGTCCATCTTGCAGTTTTCCATTACCAAGTGAAGGCGCACTTCTTCAGCAAGGACAATCAGAGCTTCACCGAGCAGCCAATAAAGATTTCCCTGTATGGAACCCATGGAGAGAAGGAGGACATCCCTATTGTTCTGTACGTATCAGAAACTGCACCTAGCATATAACATAGGGTCACAAATGAAGGCAAAATCTAGCCTGTCAGCATATGCAAGTAGAGATGCATTGATCAGAGTTTTTAAAACCAATTCAGATTTCAATTTTGGAAATGTGTGACCTGCCGATAGAGATTCTTGTTAAATTTTCTTTACGAACTGTGAATAACTGTTTTCCCTATTTTTATAATCTGAAAGTGTGTGATAAACAATAAAATGCTCATAAGTAAAATAAGACAACACAGTTTTCAAAAGCCACAAAACGTTAAAGAGCCAGTTCATTATATCACTGAAAATCCACAAATACATTCAAGTATTCTCCTTTAGTCAAATCAGAGTAAAATATAGAATATAGATATAATAGATTATATATAATACAATATCTAATTTTGACATTGACAAGACATATAGCTTGCTTATGTTTTTTATGTGCAATGATAATCTTTGTCGTTGCAGTTTTGTACATTGCATACCTCAAAATATATGATCTTTTTTTTCCTTAAAAATCCATTAAACAAGTGCGGTGTCCAAATTTTTATTTAAGAACAAATAGGTCTGATTTACCGTCACGTGTTAGTCAAACCATTCATTCTTTATTGTGACTATATAGGAGTCTTTAGCCGCGTTTTCTATGTTCAATTGCAAATAATTCACACCAGGACCAAAGGGGACGTCACACTGTGTGAGTTAGAGAGTGGATGTTGTTTCACAGCTCTGCAGTTAAACAGGATTTAACTAACATTTCCAAACAAAAACAAAATGGGAGTGATTAAAACTGTCTTTAGCACATTTGAACAGTTAGCTTGGCTAACATAACCGAACGCAATCAGCAGTCTATTTATTGTCCCCGTAGCAAAGGTGGACCTTGACCTTGACTGTGAGATTAACTCAAAACTGCCAATATTTTCATGCACAGCACGTCTCACAGCAAACCTCTAGAAGCTTGTTGCACCTTTTGGGCCTTTTCTGACTTCAGCAACTTGTTGATACTAAAAATAGCTAACTTTAAGTCTTCTTTCTTCAGCCACAACTTCCACACTGAAGAGTATTGTGCTCAGCTCGACCTGATAGTTTTTTAGGCTCTGGCTTGCCAAGGCCAGCTAAGCATAAAATCAAAGATGTAGTAACACTAATCTGCTGGGCCAGCTCTGAACATATTTCCTCCTTTAACCTACCAGGCCCATCCTGGATAGCAACAAAACCTTCTCCTTCCTGATCACCACCGACGTGGACATCGGTGACCTGATGATTGTCAAGATTCGCTGGGAGAAGGACGCACTCTTCAGCTGGTCCGACTTTTGGGGCAGCAGCAACTTTCACCTCCGCAAGCTCCGCATCAAGTGTGGAGAGACTCAGTCCAAGTGAGTTCCTGGTCACCTCATTAAAACACAAAGCACCTAATAGTTATATTACAAGAGAAGCTCGCCGACTTAAAATGTGTTTGCTATACGGTTACAGGGTGATCTTCAATGCAAAGGAAGGAGAGTTTGCTTACCTTGTCAGGGGAGGGGAAAATGCAGTCTTTGTCAAGTCCAAAGAAGACAAAGTGAGCCGTAAAGAAAGACAGTAAGTTACCATCACTGAGCTCTCAACAGACCCGGTCCTGATGGACCCCCGGTAGCATCGTGTCTGACGTTTTCCTCTTTTTCTCCCATCAGGATGCACAGACTCAAGACACAGGGCAGCCTTTTCAGTGAGAATGACGCTTGAAGGAAACTTGAAGTTACTCACCAGACGCATCATCCATCTCTACTTGCATAGCCAAAGATGGACAGCACACAGAGACACACTGGGGAATCCTTTTTTTTTTGTTTTTCAGAAACCTGGACACTTTACTGAATGTCCCTTTCTTCCTGTTTCCCCCCCCCTGAGCTCCCAATTAAACCAACCCAACCTCATCCACAGTCTATGAAAGCAGTATTCTCCTGAATCCCTGCGTCTACTTTCAATTTCTCCTGCTTCAAGAATGTTGCTGGTTTCATTTTTGATGATGTGCTCAATGTTTTTTTAAAACAACTGTCCACTTTAAGCAGCGTCCGCTGCTTTGTAATCATTGTTACTGCTCGTGTATCCTGTATGTACTGTTTTTATCGACTTTGTTGTATTTCAGAAGCCTGAAATTATGCGTTTCCTTTGCCTATGTGACCTTGAATTATTGGTAATATGTAAATGATTCATAGCGATAAGGCATAATCACGGCACATTTCTGTGTTTTTGTTTTCTAATCATTATGAGTCCACCGTATTTTTTTTTTAAAGCCACTGATTACCAACAATCAACAGGGACCAAAGAAACTTTTCCTATCTACTGAAGTCGATCACAGCGTTCCTTGTAAATACTGTAATCAGCATCAGAAATTCTTTCTTTTTCAACATGAGCCACGTGTTAACACCTAACCTCTTGAAGTCTTGTTTGTTCTTTGATTGTGCTGGTTTTTGTGTCACTTATCACCATTTAGATTTGAAGACTGGTCAGATTGCAGTCTTACTAGGGATTTGCATTCTTCCATTTTGTTATTATTTTTTTAATCATAGTGAATCACAGCCCACAATTAATCATCCAGAAAACGAGTCCCGTCTCACAGCATACCTCAGTTCGGACCACAAATTGATCTTAAAAGAAAATCACCAAGCAAGCCTTTGAAATATATGATGGACCGGCTAAAATAAGGTCCACCACACATCTCGAGAAGAAGACTTCGTACTGTATTTATTGATTGTACATTTATATATTTGTATATGGAGCTGTAATATATGTTGGCAGGCTTGCATTGCTGTTTGTATTTCCATAAATGAAGTATTTTTAAATGTTTAAGGCTTTTGAAGCAATGATTAGATTGAGCTCAATGCCAGCCTTGGGGTGCATTGACTCTTTTTTAATGAACTGGAATCCGGTGCACTGTTTAAGAGAAAGAGGCCAGGAATGGTTTAATAAAGAGCTACACCCCACATCAAGATATCCCTTCATGCTCAAGTTGCTTTTGAACAATTATTGAATTTATAAACACTTTGAACTGTGGGGTTTACGCAAAAAACTTGGCTAGGGGTCTGTCCGACTGGTGTTTCCATCAGGTGGACTCTGGTTTTCTTCTATAATTGATGAACCAGGCCCTAACTTGTTAGGAAATGTGAGTATGCATCGTCACACGCTGCTGAACCAGTGAAGACCTGAAAACCAGTCCTGAACGTACCCGTCCTCTCACAAACAACTCCTGCAACCCTAAGCAAAACAAGGAAGGCAAGATGGGTGTCATTTGTCCTTAAAACTGGAAATTTGTAAGGAAGCTCATCAAGGCTCGGTTTAAGAAGAAGTCCTTGAAGATACTAATGGGGCCATCATGCTATCTTGACTTGAAAATCTGTGTTGGGGTTGGAAAAAGGCGTTCCCTAAACGTAGGGTCTTAACCCATGATTATTGGGCTAAGCTTTACAATTACAGACAAAAACTGGTGCCTGGTTATGAATCAGGTTTGCAACAGTTCATAGAAGCTTACACTTTCACATTAACCCTTTTCACAACACATATCAAGGCAGGATTAAAGACCCTTTTAAGCGTCTCCATGTGTTTTGTGAATGGACCGATGTGGTGAAGGAGGTGGAAGTCAGAACCCCTCCGGTCCCAACTCACCACGTGTTTTGTTCACAGGCCGGCATTGATGTGCTTCTATCGGGTGAGTCGGGTGCACGGGTCCAGGGACAAGCTAGCGGCAGGATTTACAAGCGTAAAACAGGATCGCGACAATGAGTTTGTCTTCCATTATCGTTTTGATAGGAATGGTATGGGGAGACTTAGGAAGCAGAATTTTGCGTTGTGCAGACCTCCTATCCTGTTTCCTCACAAAGCAGGCTATATATTTTCACAGCCGTGCAGGACATAGGCGTATCCACTTATGATTCATAAACAGAAAAAGGGAGCACAGAGGGTGCCTTATTTTTGCCGATTTGAAATGGAAATGTTTCGTAAAAGAGGATTTTTCTTTGCATTGAACACGAGCTGCAGCCTGAGATATTCACAACTTCCTCTCATCTCCTAGCAATCGTTCTATGTTCAATTTGGATATGCGCACGCTTCTGTACAGCTGAAAGCCCGGTTCTGGTTCCAAAACCAGCACATATTGATCTCCATGAGACGCATTGTGTTTATTGCCATTGTGTTTGTTTATTGGCATAGTGATTTTATTTCATGTGCTCAAAGAAAGCTGCCAGAGCAGCGCCGTGTGAAGATCTAGCAGCTGCATACCCAGGACCGCTACAATAACTTACTTGGAGCGCTGCTAACATAGAGTTAAGTAAATGACAGATTAAAGACCGATTGCTTCACATTTATGTTAAGAAACGTGAATATCGTTGTAAAGCATTCGCCAATTCTTAAGAAAGAAGATCTTTGGTTATTTAAATCCTGTTCCCCACCCAGATGATAGTTTGAACTTTAAAAACATATCTCTCCTCAGTCACATGTATAGTATATATGATTATTTCACAGTCTGATCAGTGCTCAGCTTTCTTTTTACAAAGGTTCCACTTAACATCCATCCATCCATCCATCCATCCATCCATCCATCCATCCATCCATCCATCCATCCATCCATCCATCCATCCATCCATCCATCCATCCATCCATCCATCCATCCATCCATCCATCCCTAATTCTCCATGTAGGGTTGTAGGGGGCCTGGTGCCTCTGTAGGCGCTGACTGGGTATGATGAAAGCAACAATAAGATAAACTGAATTGGGATTAAAAACATATATAGATGGATGAGGTCAATTGAACATGAAAAAACTAACAAACAAAAATAAAAACAGCTGTTTCCAGTCCGAATGAAGAATTGACTGGAAATGCACATTTGTGAACTGCTGAAATACCTGGAGAAAACTAAGACACACACACTCACGAGCGACAACATATAAACTCCACACAGAAAGGCTCCAGCTCAACCACACTGCGCAGAAACAAACCTGAAAAAAAGAAAAAGAAAAAAAAAGGGCAAGCTGGAAAAACAAAAACAAAAAACAAGAACGTGAAACAAAAGCACTAAGCAGAAATTATGATGAGCTCCACAAAAACATGGAAATAGACCCAGATATGCATAATCCCGAAAAACAGAACAAGGCCACGGACACGATAAAAACCCTTATTAAGACTGCAAAAGTTTTGATGACCCTGAACACCCTGACAAAATATTTATTACAAATTTCAATTTAATAAAACATTTAAACTAAAGAAATGGGCATTTGTTTTACCATGTTTTTACGGCACCTTTTATACTAAGAATAAAAGGACTTTACAGGGTACAAGATTACAGGCATGGCTCTACTATGAAGACAGAAAATATGAAACGGCAAAATTTAAAAACCGACAATATAGGAATATAGGATATAAGGATAAAATGTATGACTTCGGTGTCCTCCCATGCTCCTTCCCCTCCTGCTGCAGTCTATGTCCTGCTGAATTTAGCTGTTCAGCCAGTTTCCCCGGCCTGTTTGGCAGCTGACATGCCACCCAGGGAACATCCACACTAAATTAGGGACTGTCCCTAAATTGTTCTTGTGCAATAAGCCTAACAGAGGATTTAAATGATTTCATGCATAAAAACCATAAAAAACATTCAAGATGTTAAAACTAATCCAAGACTGTGCAACAAAAATTAAACGTAAACTGGACATAAAACTAACACACTACTAAAATCTGCACAACTGCATATAAACCAATCCTCCGTAACATTTATTGTGGTTATATTTGTCCAATATAAGTATTTGATGATTTGATATGACAAAAAAAACATTAAAAAAGTTGTTAAAACAAGGCGGTAGGCATATTATTTTACAGTGCCGTGTAATCAAACATTACTTTAGTTTTTGTTTGTTCCAGGAGCCTTGAAATTTTGTTAACATACAATGAAAGCAAGCTTTTTTGAACGCCTGCTGATTACGTCAATTATATGAAACTAAGTCAATGTAAAAAAATAAAAATACCACTCTTTGGAAAAACAAAGACCTACAACATAATTTGAATCTATAAAACCATCTTGAGAATTGTCTAGCTAATATGTAAATAAAGCTGGCTATTATCACCACAGCAGTTGACATGTTCATAATGTTCCCTGACAATATAACCCACAGGAAACATGCAATGCATTTAACTCTTACTGGGGAAGTTATAAACACACCAGGACGTTAATTGAAAGAATAAAAACACACATAAAATACTCCTGCACATTGTAACTAGGGTGGACAAACCAGAGTGAATCAATATAAATAATTATCCAAATTAGCGCTTTTATTGCTCACTAGAAGTCTTAGTATCAAGCAGTGGATTTTGCCAATTGAGATATGGGAAAGGTTATTTTGACTTTCCGAACAGGCAACTCTTATTGTAAAAATTTAACAAAGCAAGTGGTGTTAATTGCTGAGTTGTTTAACAACTCTTAGTCAACAGAACCACAAGGGTGACAATAGGCCTTCAGTCATTCTCGTTGTTAGCATCTTGAAACATCTGGGCTTTCTCCAGGCCCATAAACAGTTTAAGTTTCCTCAGAAAAAAGTCTCATTTTTAAACAATTTCATATTAAAACAGTAAAGAAAATGTTGCACCAGTCCTCTGATTGCAGGCTTCATTTTTAAATGAATCTGAAATAAACAAGAAATTTGCAGAGTCCATTTACCTGTTTTTTTTTATTTTTATTATTGTTCGCAGTCTCAAAAACAGAGCAAAGAAAAACTGTACTTTGCTAAAATAAATAATTGAACATTGTGCGATTTTTAAACAATTACCATAAACAGGGTTTGCTCATTTTGTTTGACAAATGTTGCTCCTCTAATCCCAGAAACGTTGCTCATCAGTGTCCCAAAAATGTGATTCTTGCCTCATCTACCTTCTACTAGCTTCCACTACTCGAGGTCTACATTCCTCCTTTCCTTAATAGGAATTAAGAAGTAATGAAATAATCAAAATCAAGCTGCCGGACGTGTTCGCTCACCCATCCAAATAATGAAAATCAGGGCCTTCACTTCCACAGGTGTATAAAATCCAGCACCTGGGCTGCAGACCTTTTCCACAAACGTTTGTCATCCTCGCTGTTAGCAGGGACAGGTAAGAGCAATCAGGTGGAGATGAGGAACATCTGAGATTAATGAAGGCAGATGAGCTGATGGGAGGAGTGCAGTTAACAGAGAAAAACAAAAAATGGCAGCAACTAGAGAACTTAAAAAAACAATGAAGAAGTGGAGACAAAAAGAAACCCATAACTCAAAAACCTAAGGATTGTAACAGGCTTAACTCGGCCTTTGAGATAAAGTGAGTGGGAATCGTATGGGAAGACGTCTCCCTCGCTGACAGGCAAATCGTTAAGGTGGTTGGGGCATCAGATTGGGATTCACCTTGGCTGTCTCTCTTTGGTGGTTTCCCAAATTATTCCCACTGGGAGATGACCCTGAATACAACAAGGGCAGCTGGAGAAGATCTTTGGGTAAAGGAAGGAGGGTCTTGGCGCTACATTACCTCATTGATGACAGAGGGTAGATTAGCCACCCTGTGAGTAATGATAGATAAGTCACCTAATTAGCCTAAAATGTCAAACTTTGTGACGGGTTCCATCATGATGGTTCACACTGTGAGAAAACAAAGGTTATCAAAAACGGATATGTTGATAACTTAGAGTCTGGTGTGCCACAATGTCTCCTGGAGTTTCTTCAGTAATGTCTGTCCTCCTCCTCTTCCTCCTCTTTTCTCTGTGACTCTATGCTCTTACAAATTGTCCCTGTTTCTCCAGACTGCAGGCATAATAGCTACTAGCACAGGTAAGACAATCACTGCTTCACAGAACATCCCATTGAGTTCTCACTCAGCCACAGTCTGGTCTGTTTTTATTTAATGCCATCTTTGAAACTGCGCTCTAGTCTTCCTCTATTACACACAGACACTGAAACACAGAGGATTTTTTTTTAATAGGTTCAAAGTTAAGGCAGAAAACAGAACCAACTATTTTCAGCTCCCTGAAGTTTGTACTGCGGAGAAAGATACTGTAATGAAAAGATATTTCTCACCATGAGACACAGAAGGATATTTAAGAAATTCCCTCCAATTGTCAATGTCATGTCAAGTTGTCCCAAAATACCATTAATTTCTAAGTGAGTCTTCAGTCAGAGGCTTCTTCAGACTCACTGTAATGCAGACCACTACAGGAGAGCCTTCCTGCACACAACCATCCCATTCTGCAACAACTCTTTGAAGAAACCTGTGTGATATGAGTTACAACAACATGTAATTACCCTTTGGCATGTATTGTTAAATTGATTTGAACAGGGTGTATTTGTAGCCTGAGTCTACAAATCAAAACTACAAACGCTGTCTGGATTTACATCTGCTTCAAAACTAAAGTTAATGCATGGGACCTATAATAATAGGACAACTTTTTTCTGTTTTGTTAGGGTTCTTAGTAAAATCACATGCATCACTAAATGGGCAGAAACGTGAACAACTTATAACAACAGCATATTGTTTTTTTTAAAAATTGCACAATCAAATGCCAGATTCTGCTCTTGAGGCTTACAAATGTCTGGTTGGGTCATGTCTTACTGCGAAAGGATACAACTGATTGTTGTTGAAAACAGATTACGTAACTGTAACCCAGACCATGGTAGGGCTCGCAATAAACAACATGTTGTGTTTCTAAAGCTTTGAGGGTGCAGATTAGTTCCCGTTAAAGAGATTCCCAACGAGCTGTGGAAAAGCTGGAAAGTTACAGAGTAACACTTGAGATCTGGAGGAAGTTAATGAGCTGAAATTTGATTAAAAAAAAAAAAAAAAAAACTCATTAAAGTCTTATTTACATTGGCAGAACCTGGTGGTCTGGAAACTCAAAGTGAGACCCAACCCTCAGCTGACAGATGTTTTGGAGCTGATCATATCCTCGAGTGATTATATCATCCAGACAAAAACGTTCACATGGCTTGATCTGTTTTTCTAAGCCTGGATACTGGGAGAAATAACTCCAAAAAAGATAAAAGACATCTGACCATGTCTTAATCCCATCTCTAAAAGATTTTCCATTCATCTTTCTGCTCATTTTACTTTATAAATCTGGATTTTATGATTTTAAAAGCTTTTACTAAAAATTCACAAGTCAACAGAAATGACACGTATAAAAACAATTCTGTCAAATGTCCTATAAGTTTAAAGGAAGTGTTTCTATGCTTTAAGTGGCCAAGAAGCAGCCAGACTGACGGCTTGCTGGGCCAAATCTTTTCATCCCCCTGGTCCTAAAGTGCTACAAAGATGTGGTAGACGTCCTTTCCAGTATCTGCCTGCATTCAACAACTGACTGCTCTAACATCCCACATCAAGAAAGCCCTGGAGATTCAATTATTGGTCAAGTTTAGTGAGCAATACAACAGCTTTCTAAATTTACTTCAGATTGCAAACAGTGGATGTCAAAAAAATGGATGTCAAAAAAAGAAGCGGTACTTGGAGACTTTTTTAGCTCTGCTTCAATGTGGACCAGTACAAACCATCGCTCCAGCTCACCATGATTGCCTTAAACAATGAGTGATTGTTCTGTTTTATTTTTCTTTGCTCCATCCCAACTGTGGGTAAGAGTTGGAGCAAAACCCCGAACCAGCCTGTCAGTCTACCACAAGCCAAACAGAGGGACAGTCATGCAGACTCACATTCACTACTTCACTATAACAAACATCCCCACATGAATGGGAAGGGACATTCAAAATTTAAAATGTAAAAACGTAAAAAAAAAGAAATCGTGCTGTTAGGCGACAGACTGACAGCATCAACCTGCACAGACCAGTGACCTGTTTGTCAGATTCAGATATAAAATTCATCTCAATAAGAGAAGCAAGACTGCTGTGCACAGGAGACAGACAAGGAGCCGGGAATACAAGCAGTAAAGTGAAGTATCTTTAATATGCATACACTTATATACACTTGAAAAATAATCTCAAACCTGGAACATTTCACATTTGTCATATTATAACCACAAACTCTAATGTTTTTAGTAGGATTTTTTCCAGCCAAACACAGTGCTGCATTTTAAAAGGTTTATTTAAGAAAAACAGAAAATCTGATGCCCGGCGATGCAGAGCGCAGACTGCTGGCAGCAGGAGATCATCGGCGGGATGAAGGATATCCGCAGATGACCGGAGGCTTGGATCAGATCCGTAGGACAGGCGTGAGTCATTAACGTAAGGCTGGACAGAGAAGACAGATCCGAAGAGCTGGGCAAGGCTCGTAGTCGTGAGATCAGTCTGTGTCGTCCAGAATACTGAAGGCAGCGTAGATGCCAGACTGAGGCTCGGCAAAACAGGAAAATCTGTGAAAAATGCAGTCTAGGTCAAAACTTATAATCAGGGCAGGCGGCATGGTGTTTGTCCATCTTATAAAATATCAATAAACTGCACTGAATCTTCTGGTCCAAAATAATACATTTTTTTTTTTTAAGAGATATGAATACATTTGCATTTATTGAGATTCCAAAATGAGTAATTTTGGAGACAATCTCTGTGGTGGTTTTTAATAGATGCTATTTTATTGACAAAGACTACTTTTCAAACCTCTTTGGCGATGACCAGCCCACATACCTGCAGTTAAACCCAAACTCTTTATACCCCTGGCAGGTTTAGATGTAAATTTATAATTTTATATATACCATATATCTGGGTATTCAGTTTGTGTCTAATAGGAAATGAGACAGACCTCTGATAAAAATAATCAAACATGTTGTTTTTGTTAAAAATATTTATCTGATTTAAATTACGTCCTATAAAAATGGCATGTCAACAATTTTCATGCTTTCCTCAAAATCCACGGGGAAAAAAAGCTTCATTAGTATCACAGCACTCAGTTCCTTTTTTTAAATTTTTGACCAGCTATTTTTTTTATGTTTCCACCAGTATTTTGCAATTTATCTTCGGTGATTAGCTCCAGGTCTTTGAGGTTGGAAAGGCTTCTTGCCATAACCCTAATCTTTAGTTGCCTTCACAGATTCTTCATCAAATTTAAGTCAGTAATCCGGCTTGGCCACTTTAAAAACGTTAATCTTACTTTCAGTGTGAAGAAACATGTTGGTCAAATTTAAAGACTGCTTTAAGATAAATCTGTCAGGTATGAATAATTTTGAGCTTCACTGTGTCTGATTAGAAAAACCAAACTAAACTCCCAGCTGTGTGAACTTTTGTCAAACTTGTTACTTTCTACAAAGAGTGTCTGTGAGAAACACCAGTTATGAAACTCATAAATATACTTTATTTCTCTCTGTACTCACTGGATCAGATTTGTGCAAAACAATAATAATAAGCCATTCCTCGAAAAAAGATTTGGAAATAAGTCCTGGAAGAACATAAGAATTACAGACAGTTTCTGCAAACTTGAGACGAGTTGCTGCCAATCGCCGTTCTTTCCTCTCTCCTGGAGCCTGTAAATCTCTGCCGTGGCCCTCTGGCATCGGATTCACCCTCCTCCTCCTCCTCTCCTCTTCATCGAGTCAAAGTCTCTCCCCTGCAAAGGCCAGAACGACCGCATCTGATCTTCAGCACCAAGGGTGGAAAAACAAATGCTGTCACTGCTTTTCAAGGAAAGTGCTGTCATGTTCGAAGAAGGGTAACAGCTCATCAGCCAGCTGTCGCTCACTGGGAGCAACTTCTGAAATGTGAGAGGAACAGCTTTCATTTGTGAACTTAACTTCTTCAAATGTAAGTACAAAAGCGTAGAGGTCTCAGTTTCAAAATCGTGCATCCAGCAGCTTTGTGATGACAACATGCTAATTATCTCAGATGTTTTGTGTCAGGTTGGTGCAAGTGAGTGTTTAATGTATTACATTAACACGTAAACAAGCCAAAGATTTTTTTCTCTCTACCAGGGACATATTTTTCACACATATTTTAACTTTAGAGCACATGTTTTGTATTTCAAGGTCAAGTCAAATATTCTGTTTTGTTTTATTTATTTATTCTTTTTAGCATCATGCTGCAAAGAGGTTCGGGGTAATTATCTGGTGTATAAATCAGTTATTAACTGGATACCAATGTCGTCTGTAACTTCAACGCCACTAGCTGGAAACAGTACAGGTGCATCTTGAAAAACCGGAATACCATGAAAAAGTTCAATAATTTCGGTCACCCATCTCTAAAAGTGATACTCATATATATATATATATATATTCATTATACATAGATTGTAATATTTTCTTTATTTCTTGTCGCTTTCATGATCATGGCTTACAGATAAAGAAAAATCAAAACTCATGGGCTCAGTAAAACAGAATATTACATAAGATGCCCGTGCAAATTCTCAGTTATCCTGGTCATCGCAAGAGCAAACAGGCTTAAATGATCCTTGATTGTTAGAAGCTATTGAATATAAGCAATTCAATAGCCTCTAACGACCCAGGACAGTGGCGGGTGGGTCACTGATTTGCATGGACCTCCATGTCCTTAAAAACAGCAGCGCACCAACCGCAGGTTGCTCAAGTGTGAGCCACCAGAATTGACAAAAGCTTCTGGATCGGTGTTGAAACGTTTTTAGAAAAAACTGAACGAAAGTCCGGTTGCCTCCGATTTAAGCCTGTTTGCTGCTAAGATCAATGAAAAAAGATATTTTGAATAGAAATGTCAGGATTCTGAAAAGGACATTATTTCTATGCACTCTACATGGTTGAGCCTCTGATTGTGTGAATTACTGCATAAATACAACGTGGCCAGGAGTAGATCACCCTGTGGTTCTGCTCAGGTGTAATGGATACCCAGGTTTTTTTGACAGTGGCCTTCAGGTCATCTGCATTGTTGTGTTTGGTGTCTCTTCTTCGTCTTAACAATACTCCATAGGTTTGCTATGGGGTTCAGTCCAGGGCAGTTTTCTGGCAACACCATGGTCATTGAATTCTGTTACGTTTGGCAGGGTGTCCTGCTGGAAAGGTAAATCAGCTTCTCCATAAAGATTGTCAGCAGAAGGAACCATGAAGTACTAAGAATGTCCTCAGAAAACCTTTTTTACTTCTTGGCCCAGGTAAGATGCAAGTAATACGCATGTGGCCCATGGGTAGGATTCGACTATACACAGTGGTTCATGATCCATATATCCTTAGCCCTCTTGTGTTAATGTTGTGATCCTCAGGCTTATGTTCATGTTCCTGGGGATCGTGCATTCTGTAAGCCTCATTTAGTATATATTTTATTAGTCTGTAGATTCTGTTTCTTCTTTCTTGTTTCCTGTCATAGTATTCTGGTCATTATGGATTTAGTTAATTATAGTTCTATTCGATCATTGTTTACCTGTGCACTTAGCTTCTGTATTCTGTTTAGTCTTTAGTAGGTTTATTTAGTTAAAGTGTCTCTCTCTCCATTGCAGGCTTTGTGTTCTTGTTAGGTTCTGTTTTCCTTCTTGTCTCTGTCATCTCAGCTCATTACCGTCATATCATTCACCTGTGCTAATTACCTTCACCTGGCTTCCCCTCTGTCCTTCCTGGTTTCCTCTCACTCCTTGTCGGATCCCTTGTTTTGCAGTAGGTGCATCTGGCCTGGCGTTCTGTTAGCTGTGACACCATCTGGGGGGAGGGGCGGGGGGCAGATCATCTGTCATTACCCTATAAAATAGAAAGGATTCCTGGATCAATGCTTCTGTATTTTATAATTTTTTTGTATCTCTCTTCTGTCTTCTGAAACCTCCAGTTGGTCGTGCTAGATGGCCGTTCACACTGAGCCTGATTCTGCTGGAGGTTTCTTCCTGCTAAAGGGGAGTTTTCCTCTCCACTGTCGCCACATGCATGCTTGCTGCAAAGCCATGGACAATGCAGACGACTGTCCACTGTGGCTCCGCGCTCTTTCAGGAGGAGTGAATGCTGCTTGTCAAAGACTCGATGCAATCTGCTGGATTTCCTTAGAGAGGAAACTTTGACCAATCTGTGTGTATGATTTGATTGAATTTGACTTTGTAAATTGCCTTTAGATGACATGTGTTGTGAATTGGAGCGACATAAATAAAACGGAAGATTGCAATTGAATTACAAATATGCAATAAGACTTTCATTTTCTAAAATCATTGACCATAAATGTTAGACCTTTCCATGATATTCTTATTTTTTAGTTGTACCTGTATATATCCTTATAAGACCATTATTCAGTGTAAACAAGTACATTTATAAATGAGTATATGTTGCCTATTCATGTCAGATCCTTTAAATGTCACTCATCTGAAAAAAATTCTTTAACTTGATTTGTTATTGTTTCTGTGATCCCCCCAGACCCAGTCAGCTGATAGCTCTTGCCAGTGTCTAGGTGTAATCATAAGAACATTTATGCTCAGCTGACCTTCATGACAATAACTGGGGGGCCTCAACCATCACCTCATTGGCCTCCTGCCCAGCATGTCTTGGCATCCAGTGCCAGAGCTCTGAGAAACTAAATTAGCAGCAATGAATCCAAGTACTCTCGCTCATCTGTGAGTTTGTTTTCTCTCCTCGGCATGCAACTGCATTTTTGTCTCTAGTAAAATGCTTTCCGTAATAAATCAAAGGCTGTGGGTTTTGAAGTGATGCAAACTGAGCCTTGTTTGACTGTATGTTTCACTTCAGTTGGACAAGACTAGGATTTCTAATGTGCACAGTTTGTATTGTTTTTCTTATTTCTCTCAAGAATTGAAAGATAGGGTAGTTTTCTACAAGATGGATCTTTGCAAACTCCACAAAATGTGAATGAGCAGGGGGCTCAGGACGCAGCCCTGAGGGGAGCCCGTGCTGAGGGTGATGACATCAGAGGTGTTCTGTCCGACCCGGATTGACTGAGGTCTGTTGGTGAGAAAGTCTAGCAGCCAGTTGCGAAGGGGGTGCTGAAGCCCAGATGTTCCAGTTTTCCACCAGATGTTGTGGGATGATGGTGTTAAACGCTGAACTAAATTCCAGGACTAGCATCCGCACGTGCATGTTCTTCTCCATCAGGTGTGCTAGGCTCAGGTGAAGAGCAGAGGAGATGGTGTCCTCAGTGGAGCGGTTCCGCCGGTAGGCAAACTGGAACGGGTTGAATGTTGGGGGGAGACTGGAGACGATGTGATCTTTCACCAGCCTTTCAAAGCACTTCATCATGATGGGAGTCAGTGTAACAGGCCGGCAGTCATTAAAGCAGGTGACTTGAAGTTTCTTCGGCACCGGGATGATGGAGGCAGACTTGAAGCATGCTGGCACTGTGGCTTGGTCCAGCGAGGTGTTAAAAATGTCTGTGAGGACACCAGCCAGCTGACCTGCACACTCCTTGAGGACCCGCCCAGGTATGTTGTCTGGACCTGGGGCCTTCCGCGGGTTAACTCTCCTCAGAGTCTTCCACATGTCAGCGGTGTCAAGGCAGAGGACCTCCTCTTCCTGGTGGGGAACAGCTTTCACTGCTGGAGTGCTGTTTAGTGCCTCAAACCTCCCAACAAAGTTATTTAATCGGTTAAGGAAGTCAGCATCAGCTTCACCCACTGGGGGGTAGGGTGTGTTGTAGTCTGTGATCGCCCGTATGCCTTGCCACATGCTCCTGGTGTTGCTGGCGTCGTGGAAAAGATCCTGGATTTTTGGTCTGTGGCTTCAGTTTGCTAGCCTAATGGCACGGTTCAAGTTGGCTCTTGCTGTCCTCAGTGCCTCCTTCTCGCCAGACTTCGACAAACGTGCTTTTAGCGTTTGTCGAACCTCCTCAGCCATCCAGGGTTGTTGGTTGGCCTGGGTGATGATGTTCTTAGTGGTGCTGAAGTCCTCAGTGCATTTGTTGATGTTGGCTGACACAGTCTTGGCGTAGGAGGACACAATCATGGCATACTCATCAATGTTGATCTTGTTGTCGTATTTACATTGAGTCATCTGGATTATATAACATTGGGTGCCTAAAACAAAATTTTCAAAGAGCATTGTTTTTCCTAGCAAAGGAGCAAAACCTTTGGTTTGTATATTTATCCATTGTTTCATTGATTGTTTACTATTCTTCAAGTCTCATGATACTTCTTATTGTTTTTGTGGATTTTGTGTTACACTTCAGTGGTTTAGCATCACTTTTACATATGTGACTCAGCTTGGGACTCATTTAGTGTATTTAGTCCTGTGACTCATTCTGTTGTCTATTTGGTCACATTGACTGTTAGTTGTTGGGGTTTATTTGTATTGTTGCATGCATTGACTATCTAATTGATTTGCCTCTTTGTGGGATTTTACCGCACCTTCGTTTCTCTATTTTTTGTCTTCAATCTTTGTTCCTTCTTTTCAGTGAATCCCCTAAACATATTTAATAGAATTAAATTATCCTCCATACAAAGAATGGATAGACAACAGAGTCGTTTGCTCCCAGACTGCAGGTTGGTGATCGCTATAGTTTCTAAAAGTAGAATGGGAGAAAGATATTTTTTAGTAATCAGGGTGTGGAACCAGAGCCCACTTTTTGTACATGAGGCAGACACCCTGTCTACTTTTGAGACAAGGCTTAAAACTTTCCTTTTTGATCAAGTCTGTAATTAGAGTGGCTTAGGTTATCCCAGACTATCAGTCATTATGCTGCTATAGGCTTAGAGGGCCACAAGAGAATATACTTATCACTTTCTACTCAAGTTTCTTCTAAAACTCAATTTCAGCATTGTATGTCTTCCACTAACCTACTAAAAGATAACTAATTAAGCTGTCTCTTCATTTTTCGTTTTAATAAAAGATATGTCTAGCTTGGTGTGTCAGTTTTATCCCAGATGAGTCTTTGGCTGAGCTGTACCGCTTTCACAAACTGTGCATGCACTTTGCCTTTTCTTGGCATAGAAAGTTCCCCTGGCTCACCGCCCTGTTTTTCTTCTGTTGCCTTGCTATGCTCACAACTTCCAGCCAATAGAAGCAAATGATTGCTCATACAAAACGAGGTTCAGTGTTTCATCTCTTGACAGGTAATGGTTTCTTTCCACTGTTTCCACATGCTTGCTAAGAGCCAGGAACTGTCCCAAACTCAGTTACCAAATAAAATCATCTGGGCTTCCTGAAACAGGTGAACTTCTACAAAAAAAAGCAACAAGTTATCAACTGAACTTGACCTCTTTTTATCATAAAAAACGAAATTGAACCCCTTGTGATCTAAGCTTGGCTGTTTGATTGTATTTCACTGAATTTAGCTGAATGGAGTCAGGCCTAAAATAAGATTCTGTATGACTGACATTGGACCTGTTTTGTCTTTACTGTGAGATAACATTTGCTGCTGTATAAAAAGCCAGAATGAAAAGGTTTCATGTGAAATTTTAGGCTATTATATCCCTAAAATTACACAACTGACTGATTCATTGACAAAGACTTGTACAAAACTAAAAAGCATCTCATAGCCTACAGTAAACGCGGCTTTATGCTGGTTATAAAAGGCTATATTTCCTCCTCCGCACCCGGGTCTCCACACGAAGCAGCGCAACCATTTACCTCCCGCCCGGAGGTCCGCAGCCAATGACGGGGCAGAAGTTCACTTGCGCTATTTAAGACGCATTCGGTCCAAGGTGGCTCAGATAACAACGCTGCGCGCCCAGCAGGACGGAAGCTACAGTTCATAGAGTCTACTTCGGTGTGAGACTGACATTAATAAGAGGATTTCTCTGAAAGGATTTGCGAAGAGATGAGAGCCTGGCAACTTTGGTTTCTTTGCTTCGTGGTGTTGAACGCAGATGCGCAAAAAGTAACTTCCTTGGAAGAAGATCTGACTGATTCCGCGTTTGGTGAGTCCACGTCCACTCTGATGCGCACACGCACACGCGCCTTCATACATATAAAGCAGGGAAAGTAACAAGATGAGCAATTAAATGTCTAGGACTGTGAATTCAGTCGCCTCAGTCACGATGATTTATTGTACCACAAACTTTAATCTATAATCACCTGTCGATGCCTAAACAAACCCTTTTACCCTGTTACAACTACTCCAAACTTATTTTCAAATAAATAAATAAAAGGATATCAGTGAATCAGTTTCATTATTTAATCGGTGTCTGAATGATCCAAGAAGTTTAGAGAGAGTCTTGCAAAAGCTTTAAAAATCCTTTGAACGTTTTCACATTTTTATGATGTTAAAAAACACTTTTTAAGAGGGACCAGCACAAAGTAGTTAATAACTGTGCAGTGTGGTTATTTTCCTGATAAAGTGCCCAGTGATGGTACATTAACAATATCAATTAAATTCATTAACTTTGCATAATTCTGCTCTGATTTAGTTGACACCAAAATGTATTTTTTTATTTATTTTTTTAAATTTTTTGCTGACATGCTGGTGCACACATCTCTGTATATACCGTCCCTACTGTGAAATATGGTGGTGGCAGCATGGTGCTGTGGGGGGAAACTGGTCAGAGTTGATAATGGTCCCCACCCCCTAAGAAAAAAAAAAAAAAACTGGTAAAAGTTAAAATAGATATTAGACTGGATCTGAGATTCACCGTCCAGCAGGACAGCAGCACCAATCATACAGTCAGAGCAGCAGTGGGAGAAGGATTTAGATCAAAGCATATTCATCTGTACGAAGGGAATCAATCTCTGGACCTAAATCCAATTAAGAATCTGTAAGACTTGAAAACTGGTGGTTTGTCTTCTTTCTGTCATCCAGTATGATTGAGTTTGAACCATTTTGCAAAGAAAAATGGCACCGATTTCAGTCTTTAGATGTACAAAGGTGATTTATGTCCAGCCTTTCCGTGCAATCCTTGTCTGGGGTTGTAACTCTGAAAATCAGCCCACCCTGAGCTTTGTTGGGTAAGATGAGCATACAAGGATCACTGAGGCCGGAGTAATTATAGTGTGGCAGACGGCAGGAACAAAGGTGGGAAAGAAACATCAGTAGAGTATGTGGAAGTCTGTCCTGGCCAAATGAACCACTGTAACCCCTCATCTCTCATCTTATCTAATCTAACAGCTCTTTACTGAGGCACTCTGAAGTGCAGTTTTTTTTTTTTTTTTGTAGTTAGTCATTTATTTAGGCTTTCTGCCTTCAGGATATCTCCTAAATATTTGTTAAGGCTAAATCCTATTACCGTAATCTCCTCATTCAGGCAACTCCCTTGACCCTGTGAAAGATTTGTTCGATGACAAGGATGGCCGTCGTGGATCTGTTGCAAAATTCTCCCTGCGTAATCCATCCCATCCCGACGATGATCTCTGCTACATTATTCCCGGCCAACCAGAAACCCTAGCTGCCTGCGCCTTCAACAGAACATCCAAAACCTTCCTGGTGATCCACGGATGGACGGTGAGCTCAGCGGCCGTGAAAACCCCGGCTAGACTTTATTTAAAAGTTGCTGAGGTTTGCTAGATTTCATTAAACCAGACTTGGTTTTAGAGGAGGTGTAAATTAACCTTTGACCGCGCTGCCAACAGCTGAGCGGCATGTTTGAGAGCTGGATGCCGAAGTTAGTGTCGGCGCTGTATGAGAGGGAGCGGACGGCCAACGTCATCGTGGTGGACTGGCTCAGCTCGGCTCAGAACCATTATGCAGTCGCAGCGCAGAAAACCAAAGCAGTGGGAAGGGAGATCGCGCGCTTCATTGACTGGATGGAGGTGAGTGGTCCTGAGAATCACTTTCACAATTTGTATGATTGACTTTGTGTATAATATCTTTCGTTGCACTAGATCATGGGTCTGCAACCTGTGGCTCATTGGACCTTCCACAGTGGCTCTTAATAACTTTGGCTACAAATCATATTTTTATTATGGTATTTGAAGGTAATAATGATAATAAATGCAGGTTTTAGCAGTTTTTTCTTGGAATAATTGCTTTTAATTTTTACAACAGAATGATGATAAAAGTGCCAGTAATATTTAATTTTAAATCAATATTTTTTTAGTATGTTGGAAACTGATTTTTTTTATATATCATTATCCACAAACATCCCGTCCATCCTCTTTTTTTAAACCTCAAAATAGACATAAAAGGGCATTTCTTTAACAATGACAACATATTTCCTACGGTAGATCTTTATCAAAAATTATAACTTGTCTTTTTTCAAAAGGCCAGGCTACATTTTCGGCTCTGAACGAGTTTAATTAAACTGGTCTGTAGGCAAAATGGCTCTTTATACTGTAAAGGTTGCAGGCCCCTGCACTAGACAGATGTTCAGTTTGTGCGTCTTTAATAGTCTCAGTGTTAGTTAGCCCTTCTCAGATTATGACTCACCATTTTAACAAGTTGCTTTGCAATGAAAAAGTACATTTCCTTCTTACAGGTTTTTTTCTGGTTTTGGTTTTTAATAGACATAATTTTTTTTAAAACTATTAAACACTTTAATATCGGCTGAAGATTAACAAAATGCAGCCTACAAATAATAGACAAAAAAAGTATTCATACCAACCTGGTCCTATGTGAAGAAGTAATTTTCCTGTGTACCTAATAACTAGTTGTGTAACCCTTGGAGAAAACGGCCGATTAGTCTTTTTGCATGAGGATGAGGAATTTCAGCCTACTCCTCTTTGCTGAATTGTTCTCATCAGCCATATTTCCAAGTCTCTTCAAGGTCCTGTGAAGCATCCCAATGAGATTTAAGTCTGAACTTTCAGTATGCTACTCAGAAGCCTTCATTTAGCTTTTTTTTTAACCACTCAAAGGTGGACCTGCTGGTGTGTTCCAGGCCTCCGCCCTGCTGCATAACCAAAGCTTGCTCGAGAATAAGGTGAACAGTTTGATAGGCAGACATTCAATTTCATGATTGACGGGCAGAGAGCAGAATTGACGGCCTCGTCATTACAAGAAGTCGTTTAGGTCCAGGAGCAGCAAAAGCAGACCATCTCACCACCATCACCACTGTCTTTGACTGTCAACCTGATGGTTGTTTTCTAAAATGTGCTGGTTTCACACCAGATGGGATGGGATGCTATCAGTTCTCAGAATATTCCCCCAATGGTCTTGGGGATCATCAATATGTTTTCTGGCAAATGTAAGTTGGGTCTTTGTGTTCTTTTTGGTCAGCAGAGGGTTAGATGCCATTCTGCCCAGTCTCTTTCTTATCATTGAATCAAGAACAAGGCCTGCAGAGCTTCAGATATTGTTCTGGGTTCCTGTGTGTCCTCCTGGATGAAGCGTTTATGCTCTTCTACCTCTCATAATTTTAGCAGGACGTTCAATCCCGTGAAGGTTGCACAGTTCCACGTTTTCTCTGCTTGTGAAAAATGGCTCTCATTTGAGATTTACCTGAGTTCCAAACCTTAGACATGGATTTGTAACCTTTTCCAGGCTGATGAATGTCAAACAGTTTATTTATCCTTTAGATCAGAGCATCATGTGCTGGTGGAAGTTACCTTTTCACACAGGTCCAAGTTGGTTTGGATAACTTTTGTCATTCAACAAATAACCTGACTACCCTTTTGCCACTTGTTTATAGGTCGGTAAATCAGTGATGAATTAAAAAGATTGGATGACAGATGACATATGTCATGTGTTTTGTTTGAGAGTCAGATCTTTGTTCACTAGAGGATGATGTTCAGAGTTCAGTTCAAGGGGAAAAGTCCAAAGAAGTGGACAATTAAATGTTGCATAGATAATTTAACATTTCTCAAGCTGTGAATTCCTGTTTTGCAACAATGCCAACATCCAGTTGAAGTAATTCTAATATATATATATATATATATATATATATATATATATATATATATATATATATATATATATATATATATCAAAAGGGTACTCAGGTTATATTTGTCTCAAATTAAAACTTGTTTCATGATCTGAAACATCTAAATGTGTCAAAGGAGCACATCTTGTTGTCATATTTGCATTGAGCTCTCAACACAGCTCAACTTGCTGGTGGAAAAGCAATAAACCCATTGAGGCTTTCGGTTTTACACAGTCAGCCAAAGCATGTCTCAACTAAAACAGTTTTTGTTTATTATGTATCTTGCTAAAAGGAAACCACCAACATGCCTCTTGACCAGCTCCACCTGATCGGCTACAGCCTTGGGGCTCATGTGGCAGGCTTCGCCGGCAGCCATGCCAGCAATAAAATTGGACGAATCACTGGTAAACAAACCAAATTAAAATATATATTTTTTGTTTTAAAAAGTAAGATTTTCTTTTCTTTTACTTATACCAATGTCTCTGATTTACTGATGCTTCTTTTCCTTCTCTGTAGGTCTGGATCCAGCCGGACCGGACTTTGAAGGTGAACACGCCCACAGGCGCCTCTCTCCAGACGACGCCCACTTTGTGGACGTCCTCCACACCTTCAGCCGGGGCTCCCTGGGTCTCAGCATCGGGATGCAGCAGCCCATCGGACATGTGGACATTTACCCCAACGGGGGCAGCTTCCAGCCGGGCTGCAACCTGAGGGGGGCCTTGGAGAAAATCGCTAACTTTGGGATATTTGGTAAAGATTCTGCTTACACCTATTTGCTTTTTGCTACTTTATCATTGCCTGTTTATATATTTGTCTTTTTTAATGCTTGATGAAAGTCACACTTTTGTTTTACAAATATTTTTGTACTTAGGACAACTTGACGTTGCACATCTTGATAAAAAAAGGACAATATTTAACAGCTACTAAGTTTAATAGTGGTAAATTAATTTACACCAGTCGAACTTTTTATCATTTTTTCATGTTACAACCAAAGACTTCAGTGTATTTGATTTCTATGAGCTAGACCAGCACAAAGTAGAGAATAATTGTAAATCTTAAGGAAAATATGCATTGTTTTGAAAATGTTTTCACAAACATACATATGAAAAATATGGACGTCTATTCAGGCCCTTTAGTTTGATACCCCACAAATAAAACCCAGTGCCACCATTTGTCTCCAGAAGACAGCTTTAGTAAACAGAGTCCACATGTGTTTAATTTAATCTCATTATGTTTATTGTTCTGTGAAGGTTTGTTGGAGAACATTAGTGACCAAACATGAAGGTCACAGGTCACAGGTCACAGGCGGCAGATCAGAGAAAAGGCGAAGCCAGTTTATTTTCATTCATACACAAGACCATCCAAGGTGCTTTACATCGACAGCAAATAAAGCAGAAGCATAAAATAAAGAGCTGCTAAAATATAGATATTAAATGGATAAAAAAAAAAAATTCAAACATTAGTCAGACTGGAAAGCATGTAGAATGATAATCTGATGGTCTAAGCAGATGATAAACTGTTGCCTACATGCAGAATGCTATTTAACACATCACCATTTACACACCATCCCCATTGTGAAACATAGCGGTGGCAATATCATGCTAGAGGGTTGCTTTTCTTCAGCGTTGACAGGGAAGGTGGAGAGAGTTACAGGAAAATGATGGGAGTTAAATCCAAGGCAATGCTGGAAGAAAAACCCTACCATGGGCGCGGAGGTTCAGCCTCCAGCAGGACATCAGCCCAAAACATACAGCCAGAGATACGGATGAAACATTTAGATCACAGCATGGCCCCTTCAAAGTCCAGTAGAGACTCTTTGGAAATCAATGTCTGCGCAATCTCAACGCAGCCTGAGCTAATTTGCAAAGAAGAATAGACAAAAAAGGCCACATATTTTGATTGAAAATGGCTCACATGATTTAAATTTGTACGGCTCACAGCCATTTCCTTCAGATTTGTGCGCCTCTGTTAGACTCGGGGTATGTCCACCAGTTCTATGCTGACCAAATGTTAACCTGAACCTCCACAACAACTTAATGTGCCGTCAACAAAAGTCCCACTTCTCGTGCAGTGTTAGAGACGTGACCCAAAAGACCTGCAGTTGCATTTGCAGCTTAATGTGGTTGACTGAGCCAATATGAATGTGCTGCAAACATTTCAGATATTTAAAACAAAGGCTCTCTTTTCTTTCCATCACATATTTATGCTCCACTTTGTGTTTGTCTTTCGAGTAAAGTTCCAAGAAAATACATCAATGTTTGGGGTTGTAACTTGACAAAATGTGACACTTGTGACTTCGTATGCCATTCGATGCTCATGTCGGATCATTAGGTTGGTTATAAAACATGATAGTATGTCAGTGTGTTGTTATCGTTGTGAATGAATGTCAGTGGAACCGTGGTATCAAAATAAAGACCTGCCCCACAACAACATAGCTAAGAAAAGGTCAGACAAACTGTGCTGGTAGCGTTGTCTGTCAACAAGTGCAAATGGAGCAACCTGTCATGTCTCTGCTTTATCCCTCGCTCCTCTTGTCTCCTCAGCTATCAACGACGCAGTGAGGTGCGAGCACGAACGCTCCGTCCATCTGTTCATCGACTCGCTGCTGAACGAGCGGGAACCCGCCAAGGCCTACCGCTGCGGCAGCAACGACATGTTCGACCGCGGCGTGTGTCTGAGCTGCCGCAGGGGCCGCTGCAACACGGTGGGCTACGGCACGAGCAAAGTCCTCAGGCCTCGCAGCGCTCAGATGTACACCAAGACGAGAGCCTCCATGCCTTTCAGAGGTCAGCAAACCGTCATGTGTGAAGCAGGTCAACAGAAGCGATGCGAGTGGTGTTTGAATGCATTTCTACTGCCTGGGTTAAATGTGCTAATAGCATTACAGAAACAAATCTAATCCAGAATGTAAGTCATATTTGTTTGGAGAAGAGATTAGTGGTAGTTGGGATTTTTGGTTGCGAAACCATGATGACTTGAAGAGTAATTTGATCGGGTGTGATGCACGTTTTAAACTTTAATAAATCTAATTTTCTCTCACTGTTTTTGCAGTTTACCATTACCAGCTAAAGATGCACTTCTCCAGCATTGTGAACACCTCGGAGATGGAGCCGTCTCTCACCGTCTCCCTGTATGGAACCAAAGGAGAGTCTGAAAATCTGGAGCTCATGCTGTGAGTCTGCACTTTGGCCGCTTTATCTAAGGGATTTATTGCACCGCGATTTGCATTTTTTGCAACTTATGTGCAATTTTGTAACCCAAACAGTAGCTTGAGACAGAAACAATAAACAGCGATATAATCACGCACACATTAACTCATCCTTACTAGGTTTTGTTTTCATCAGCACTATCATCTTTTACGATGCATATTTCACAAGCCTGAGATAAAGACAACATTTTATTAGCAGTAGCATTTCTTATTGCTTTTCTCAGGGAGGAAAGACTTGAGACAAACAAGACACATTCATTCCTTCTGGTGACTGAAGCGGATATCGGCGACCTGCTGATGCTAACGTTTCAGTGGAAGGAGACAAACAGCTGGTCCCTCTCCAACCTGTTAAGGATGGTTTCCTCCTGGTGGTCTGGTAGCTCCGACGGTGTGGAGGTTCACAAAATACGCATCAGATCTGGCGAGACGCAACAAAAGTAAGTTGAGAATAGTGAAGCCTCTACTATATGTAAAACACGGGAAAATCTGTTTTTCTAAAATATTGTTGAAACCCACATTAATCTGATCCGTCTGTATCCCATGATATTGCACCAATCATTTGTAGGTCTTAATCTTAATCTTGTATATGTAATACAAAGTATTTTTATTTACATTGGGTTGGTTGGACTGGGTTGTGTTTGGTTTCTTGTGAGATAGCAGAAGGAGGGCTATGGTCCAACGTGTCATTAATGAAAGTGCCTCTCCCACAGTGATTGGTTGAAAGGTGGGCCAGCCTATTATAATAAATAATAATACATTTAATTTGTAATGCACTTTACATTTTAATCAAATATCACAAGGAAACACATAAGAAAAGAGAACGAATAACCATGCATGCACACACTTACCCCTAAGGGCAATTTAGAGGGACCACTTAACTTAACGTGCACATTTTTGGCTTTTGCTTGAAAGCTGGAGTACCTAGAGAGAACCCACGCATACTTGGGGAGAACAGAAAAACTCCTGGGAATCTACCAGCATTAGCTTTAAGAAATAGGTTTAATTTATCTGGGAAGTGGAAGCTCACAACAACTTTAGATCCAGCTGAATAAGTTAGACAAGCTTTAGGATTAGCTTCTTCAAAGGCTAACTACTATTAGCTTGACAAAACATATGTCTCAGATATGTATGCATAAAAAACACTTTGGTAACTCAGTTATTGACAGTAGTGTTGTAAATTACTATCTGTGCAACTGATTCAGTTAGATACAAAGTAACAGAAGTGGTAGGGAATAGTTTATTACTTGAGCTTTTAACATGAGAGGGTGCCATTTTGGATTTTGGGTTGAGGTTGTTGAGAAACCAGCAGCAGCTTTTTTTATTCTTCTGCCTCAGAAGTCAGAAATGTCCACTTCTGAGGAGAAATGGATTCAAGCAGCTCTGTGTTTCAGAGCCCACGTGTGTTTAGCTCGAAACCTGTTGATGAAGATTGATAAAGCGCCTCATCAAATGAACTGTCTCTCAAAAATGTTAACTTTGCAGGATGGTTTTCTGTTTGAAAGACCCTGATGCACGCAGCCAACCTGGGGAGGTCACATTTGTTAAATGTAAAGATGAGTGGAGGAGGAAACCAAAAAAAATATCAAAGTAAGTTGGTCTTTGTTTGTTAGTTATCATTTGCTATCGTTACATTTCTGTATAGCTGATTAGTAACCATTCTTTATTCTGCAGAGTAACTCTGAAGAACGACTGATGATGAAGTAGGGCTGGACGATAATCCAATAACAATATATGTCGATCAACAGACGTATATTGATGATAGAAAAAGGGTCAATAAAAAGTTCAACAGAAGAACAGTTTTCCTTTTGCATTCTAGCCAATCCCCCCAACCAATCACAACGTAGACCCAGGAACCAAGCTCCGCCCCCTTCAAAAAGTTCAGAGAGCACACCTTCTTTTTTCTTTTTTAAAAACTTGCAGTTTTGGTCAAAATTTGGTTGAATAAAGGGTTGAGGTTGAATTCAGTGTTTGTGTGTTCTGTATCTAAAATTAGGTTTCTAAGCAGGAGCATAAAATGGCCAGGCCACTTAAAATATATGTTTTGAATTTGTTGATAATTATCGATATCGATCAATATGATTTCTATTTTATCAACATGCTGTTTTTCTATATCGTCCAGCCCTATGATGAAGAAAAGACAACGTTAAATGACTTCTTTTTTATACCACTGAGGAAATAATTTATTACTCTACTTACATCTATCAGGCATAAAAACTTGTATACATATCTACAGATGCATGTTTTACGAAAGCAAGTTCATGTGGATGCCCTAAAATACTTTGCAGAAAGCGTTTTTTGTAACGCATAACTGTATCTCTGTCATTGAAGGACAACAAGTTATTTGTGGTTCCTGTACACGAAGGAAATGGTTAATTTTCAATTAGTTTTTACTTTTCATCCTAAGCAAATATCTTTGCTTTAGAAAAGGCTGTTTCGCTCTGATAAAGCCTAATCACAAAGCAAATGTGATTTTGTACTTTAAAGGATCTCTCAAGTTAATCTGAGGTCTTGATTTAGCATGTTGGGGATCTGAAGGCTATATTGTCATAAAATATAGCATTGAATATAGCATTGAAGAAACCCCTGAAAGAAAATGGGCATGCAGCAGGTGCTTGTCAAATCATGTTTTTTTTTAGATGAGCTCCTAAAGGGTCTCTAATGGCAGTATGGTACATTTGTTTTTCCTGTATGTGTTGTACCATATACACAGTGAAACTAAGCATTCACCACTGTGGCTCTCAGTGCTGTAGGCGACTGCAGGACCTGTATCAGGGAGCCTGAGCGTAAACAGCCACAAACAGACATTTTGTCATTTAAAATGTTGGATTTTTATTGAAGAAACCTCCACAGCTGTTTGGTGTTGCTTTTTGCATAGTTTGTGCTGCTACTGTATAGCTCTGAATCGTGGTACAATACAACTCAAAAGACGTGTCAAACTAGTAATAATATATCAAAGTATTTTCTAAGCATGTGATTCCTGCTGTGAGGTAAAGCGTTTGGCAAATATGAATATTTTCTCTGTGTTCTTTGGCTCATTTTTCTTCGTTTCTGTTATTTTTTTAACTAAATGTGATCCACAACTCTACAGAGATCGGTACTGTTACCATTGTGACTTTAAATATGTTTTACATTTGCACAGAAAAGGGGGATGGTTGTTTTGTACTGTAAATATATGTAACTGCATATTACAGTAAATATAATGTATATTTTTACTTAAAACCTCTGTTAAAGGCATATATATTTTTGTCCACAGATAAATGTTATTTGTACAATGTGCTTCTCTGTCATTTTTGTAAATAGTTGTTAAAAAAAAAAGTCAAGCACTGTACTGTATAAACTCTTTAATAAACTATGTTTTGCCAAAGTCTGACATTGGTTTTAGGATTGTGATGGTGAAAATATTTCCTTTAACCTCCGCTGAGTTTTACTTTATTACCAGAAAACAAATCTGTTTTTCATTCAAAGAGGGACATTTTAAACTCTCACACAGCCACTCCTGATACAGGAGAGCAGCAAACAACTCGAAACGAGAAGCATTATTTCTTCATGTTCCTGCAGTTGTGACGCACTTTTCTCTGGTGCTGATTGTGTCAAGGTGACACTGAGAGGGTTCACTTGAGTTAACGGCACGGCCAGCTGGAGACTCACAAATCTCTGTCTTTTTTAAGGTAGGACCTAAATGGATGCAAACCTGGGGTTTTTACACTTAAACTAGGTTTTACTTCCAATATTCCCCAGGATATTCTATCAGATTTGTATTAGATTACAGGTACAATGCCTTGCAAATTGTTCATGCCCAATATTTGCGTGTTTTATTGTGAATTTAGGCAGTAGTAGTAGGGCATCATTGCAAGGTGCAACGAAAGTCAAACTAAAAATTTAACCAAGAAAAATCTGAATGGTTTGCTGTTCATTTGTATTAAGCTAACTGGAGCCCATACTATTGGAAAAATAGCTAAACTTTTGTGTTTTCCCACAGATTCTCAATTAGATTTAGGTTTGACTAGGCCATTCTAACACATAGGGGTCATTGCCTTGCTAAACGGTGAACCTCTGCACTGTTCTCAAGTCTTTTAACAGGAAATTTCCAGGAAAGCTTTTGTTTGTTCTGTGACAAATCTTTGCAACCTACGTAACCAGCGAAAGGTGACGATGGGTTAGAGGTTTTTTTTATTTAGGAGTATCAGTGTGATAGGGGCTGAATACAAATGCAGGCCATTCTTTTCAACTATTTTTTGGAACGAATACCGAGGGTTGTCTATCGTTTTCCTTTTTAGTTCACAATGGTCGGCGACTTTGTGTTGTTTTATCACATAAACTCCCAATTTCATGTGAGAAAAATATAAAATGTTCCAAGAGTCTGAATGTTTTTGCATGGATCTGCAGAGCACAATATTAAACAGAACTGCTTGGTGAGTTGTGTTTCTTGTCCACAATTAGAAGCACCAAACCCAGACATCCTGTCCATGTGCTCATTAATTTGCACTAAGAGGGAAAGCTGGAGGGTGTCCAAAGCTGAAATACACTCACTTCACTGCAGCATTTGCAGAAACAGGTGCCATCACTGCCAACTTGAAGAGGCACAGCCTGCGGCACCCTTTGAGGAACTCTGCACCGGCCCACAATTGCTGGAAACATTCTTTCGGAGCACATGTATCAGAGGAGCCTTACTGCGAATCAGCTCCCCAAGGATAACTAAAGGCAGAAACAATATGACGTACAAAGATATCCGGTGACCAACTAGTACGAGGAGAGCTGAGCAGGTGCTCAGCACCCACAGAGGTTATTGCAGATCTCAGATTGCAACACAAGGCTGCCTAAAGGCATCATTTTAGTGTGGTTCAAATAGGCAAAAAAAAAAAAAAAAAAGATAAATATTTTTCATCAACAACGTTTATTCCTTGAAGTGACAGTAAGGCTCATTCCAGGTTCCGAGTGTTCAGGGTCCTGCCACACAGGAGGACTGTGCAGCCCATCACTCCAGATAGCGCTAGTATAGCAATCAGGATAGCCCACCAATGAGCCTGCAGAGAAGAAAAAAAATATTCTTTCAGAATTAAATATATTACATTCTTCATTAATGCTAATTTGCAGGAGAGGAGTATTTCAATTAACAATTTAAGAACAAAGGTTGACTATTCTTGCAGTCTAGATGAACTTTTTAACCCATTCTTCCTTTCATGTCTTTGTCTATATATCTGCGTTTTGCCCATGCTTTGACCCTGGAGCATGGGAATTAGTTCATAGCTAAAATGTAGCACAGTGCAATAAGAAGCAAGGAAAGTGAAAACAAAAACACAGTTGAAACCAGAACTTTACATAAACTACTAACAACAATTTTTTTCACTATCTGACATTAGATCAGACTAAACGTTCCTATGTTTAGGTCAGCTAGGATTAGCAGGACCTTTCTGTTTTTGAAATGCCAGAATAAAGTGAGAAATTATCGATATGTTCTTCCGAGTCCGAAATCTACATGAGATTGCTGTGGAGCAAAGCATTTTCAGGAAAGCCCAAATGATGATATCATTGGGCTTTCCCAATGATATCATCATTTCCCAATGATATCAAAGTTGCCCCACATTTGTAGGGCAACTTTAAAAAAGCCAGTCTTCAAAGATTGAAGGTGGCCTATAATGACGCATTAAGACTTTTGTTAAACAAACCCAGATGGACCAGTGCTAGTGAACTGTTTGTATCTGCTCGAGTCAGCACTTTAATGGCTGTTTAAAGGAAGCTTATGTATAAATTTATCTGTCGTTTAAATGAGTCCAATAATAGTATTATCCAACTGTTGACTAATGTTAAATATAGTGCAGTAAAATACTCATCTGTACTCTGGAGACATTGGTATGATTGCCTTTTGAAAGGCTAGGAGTTTTCTTTTTCTTTTTTAATGTACTTTTATTCTTTTATTGGTTTTTCTTTTTTGTAATTTGGACCTTGAGTCTGTAATAAAGCTATCTATCTATCTATCTATCTATCTATCTATCTATCTATCTATCTATTGAAACTTCTGAGTTAATCTGTGGCGTCATAGAAAATCAAAAGAAATAAGACAGAATAGCAGGAAGAAAATTGTGGGGCTCCATACGTCTAATTCTTCTTTGGTTATAATTTCCAGATGCCTAAAGGTGTCATTTTTGTCTGTTTAGATAATTATCATGCAAGCACGAAAAAACAACAACACATGATACCATCAGGAGCTGAATGGGTTGATGTGAGCAAGGCTTGATGATAGCTAAAACAAAACAGGTGTAATGGCTGAACTTCAAGTTAAAACCGTATTTCACACATGATATAAACACTAACATGTTTTATAGAACGAAACATCTGCTAAACCTAATTTTGCTGTCATAAATGAGACCTACAAACAATCTGTCTGAGGGAAAAAAGTTATTTTACTAGCTGGAATGTCAGAGTCTTTATTGAGTCCTTTTTTGTTCTTGATTTCATAAAAGAATGTGGTAAAACGACATCAAACAAACAGGAATCAGGATGCAAACAGGCTGACATTTGCTTATTTTCCTCTAAACCAACCACGGAAAACTGAAAACATATAAAAATACTGACAGTTACTACTGTTCCATCTTTGATGTCAATCATTATGTATTTGAAAGTAGTGTGGACCCGAGAAATAACAAGAAACCTGCTCGGCAAAATGTTGCCTTACAGTTCAACGTTTCATCCAATCATCCTACGATGTAACCTCAAAGTGAAAGTATGTTGCTCAGGAGGAGGAGAATAATGTTGCCGCTTCATGTGATGACACACTGCAGGTGCTTGTTACAAACCAAGGTCTGTAACAAGGTCTCTGTAGCTTTTCTAAAACAATGAAGCTGCTTATTCACTGAATCACTGAAAAGACTCCAGGAGATTTTTCCTCGGTGGGTGGATTAGAGCTGTTCACTTAAGTTTCCCTTGTGTCTTTGGTACATCACTGCACTCTGTAAGGCTCCCAAAACCAATTTTAAAGACAGTTTTATCCAACTAGGAACAGTTTTTATAATGGGGAAAATAGGAAAACATACAACTTTTTATGAATTTCAAAGGCATGTAAATACATACAATGCGGTACCGCGCACGTGACGTCACCGTCTCAAGAGCAACGCCCCTTTTGCCGCTTAGGTAGGGCACACAGGAGAGAACGCACGGATAACCCAGCTATTACAAGCGCAACAGAACCAGCGATATGACCGACTTTACAGCCGTTAAACTTTCCCAAGACGATGTCCCAGGCACACGGTTTACTGGTCGCACTGTCGAAGAACACACCAACCTTCAGCTCAAACGATGGCTTGAGTGTCGAGGGCTTAAAAAGACTGGAAAACTGGCCGAGTTGATGAACGGTAAGCTTTGTTTTTTTTTCCTGCGCGGCGATCATGGCAGCGTCGGACGTTTTTTGTTGTTGTTGTTGTTTGCAATCACCGTCCAGGAATGGGTATATGTTTAATGTTTGTCTCATTTGAAATGTTTTTGAGTAAGCTATCCTGGTAGCAGGGTATCATGTTAGCGCCTGCTACCATGATAGCCTATATGCTGTCATGGTAGCAGGCGCTACTTTATTAACATGTCGGCCACCAAAATACTCTTACCTTGACTTGATGTCGCTGGAATTGGGTCAGGATGTTCTTCGGTTGTGCCCTTTCCTCCGACAAAATGCTTGCTACATATGTACTTGAATTTGGTAACTTTTTCCGGGTTGAACTGTTGTGTAGGCCGACGGCCCGGTGTTCCAAGCACACACATTTCTCCTTGGCAGTCTTGAAGAAAACATCCTTCATATGTGGCCGATCAGCGTACCTCGAGTCGCTGTTGCCCGTTCCATAGCAACAATGTTTAAAAACCATGGTTTTAGATTTGGAAAAAGCAGTCGTTTTACCGAGTAAAAGCAAGGGTAACGCACAGCTCTTTTACAGCAAAACAGCGACGGGTTTCAGGAGTTTGCCCCACTGCGTACCACGTGATGTGACGTCATCGTGACGTTGTGTTTCTAAAAATAGCTTGCGCGCGGTACCGCATTGCACTAATACTTAAAAGTCTCTTAACATGCTGCCTCTCGACAACACACATTTTTTTTCAGCAGGCAACAAACTCCTGGCAGAGCTCTGCCTTGATATATCACCACTTTCTTATCAGAATTGGTGGATTTGTTTAAAGTAGTCGGTTTCCTGCCACAGCCCTTGCCAGAATTACTCATGTTAGCTCCCTGGGGATCCTGCCACCCGGTCATTTTGTTATGCTTATCCTTACATCCTCGTGTTTGTCTTTAGCGTAGTTTGTGATCAGCATTTCTGTTCATTATAGATTCAGGTGGTTGTTAGATTCGGTTCGGTCTGGTTAGCTGTGTTCATCATTATTTTAGTAGTCCTGTTAGATCCTTATTTTATGCTTGCTCCTCTTAGTTCAGTTTCTGTTGTGATATTTAGATTATTTGTGTATTCTTGTTGACAGCCTTAGTTGGCTTATGGCATTATTATTTCTGTAGTTCTGCTACATGTTCTTGTAGTTAGATCCTTTCTCTATGCCTGACTCATTATCCTATTCTCCATTTAGCTTCAGTTCTCCCTCTGCTACAGTCAGATCATTGTCCCTCCTTTCCTGCACCCATTGCTTCCTTCCCTCTCTTCCCCTTTAAGTTCAGCTCTCTCTGTCAGACACTTTGTCAAGTCCTCCTCCTTGATTCATGAATGCACCCTGTTCTGGTCTTTATTCACCATGTTCCTTGATCCTGTATTCCCTGTGTACCTATAAGCCTGTTTTTTTTTAAATTAAATTCATAATTTACTGGAAGCTTTAAATCATGTCTACAACTTCAGGAAGGTTGAAGTTGGGGCTTTCCAAAAGTCTGTTGGTCTGTCGCAGAACAACTTTCGCTGTTTGTTTGAGACCGTTGTCTTGTTGGTGTCTCCAATTTCTTCCAAGATTTTTCCATCTGACCCAAACTTTCCCCCATGAACTGGAAATTACTGAATCCTCAGCACCACTATCTAAACTGAAACAGGTTTAACATCAGCATGGGCTGTTAGAAAGAAGAGCCTGCTCCAGTGTCAGCAACGTCAAGCTTGGAAAGGCTCTATCCTCAGTAATAATAAAAATTTGTGGCTTTGCTTAAAAGCTGACTCTATCTCAGCAAATCAACCAAAGTGGTTAAATATCCAGCCAGAAAATTGATGAGGGCTAAAACTTTCCGACCACATTCAGATATCAAAATGCTGATGTAAATTTATTAGTCCATTTTCAACATTCTTTAATCATTGTCTAGATGGAAAAGATGCTTTTCTGTCTGTTTTTTTTAAGCAATTCTGCTCTGGTGGGCAAATGTTTTATCATGTCACCATCTGTAAAAAAAAAAAAAAAAAGTTTTCAGTAATCACCTTCATCCACTCCCCCAAGTCGTCAAAATCATCCAAATGAAGGAAAGAGTTCTTGAGCCTGGCGATGGGGCCGTCTGCATCCAGGAGGCGACACACATGAAATTTGTCGCAGTATCCCTGGTTCTCTGAGCACGGAGCGCCTCCAACCAGGGGCAACAACTTTTTCTGGAAGTGACGAGACAGTACGGAGGAGGAGGTGCTGGCACACGTGTCTGGCTTACCTGAAGTATACACACAGTCGGGATGTGTAAAATTTACTGCACACAGTCAGGTTTCCTGGCATGAATTACATGATAAATACATACAGAGTGTCTACATATGTTCCGCTTTCCTGAACATATATAGATACAAATGTACGTATGGTTTAATTCTCAGTTCATTAGCTGTAAAAACTAAAAACTAAAATTCTGTTTACAGTAAAAACACCACTTGATTTATAGACCAAAAAAACATGGGGAGAGAAGGAGGTAACATCTGGATGAACTGACACACTATTGGGACACAGAGTTGTAAACATGTTGCTCAGCGATGGAGGAGGACACATGGTTCTGTGTTTACCAGGCTGCTGGCAGCACATGTGGCATTTCTCCTTCATGTTGGTCCCTGGACAGTCACACTGCTGCAGGCCGTGCTTCACGCACACGGACTCAGCGCAGACCTGCGGAGACAACCGGACACTCACAACTCGTCCCCACAGGTGAAGAAAGGTGAGAGTGTAATTAAACGAGCGTAATTAAAACGTTGTTCAAACTGATTGAAGGAGTAAGTTTGAGCCTCAAGCTCTGGTTGCACCACGTCAACTTCAATTACCTGATCTAGAGTCACACAGCTATTTATTTACAAGCAAGGACTGAAACTGTCCCCCAAAACCAGCTGCAAACGATCTTCAGCTTAATGTGTTCAGAGATTTCAAGGATTTTTGATGTTTTCAATAATTACTTTCATGTAAAGAGTCAGACTCTTGGTTTTAGAGCCCATGGGTTGGTAAACTGTAAAGCTAGTCGTGTTAAACACAGTATTTGAAATGTATCACCAATCATCAACGATAGAAAGTGTGTCACGTGAAACAATTGTAAACCTTATTAAATTATTTGGAATTATTTTTATGGATAATTGATATCCAGTTAGTTAATCAATATGATCAAAGAACAACAACTGAAGAATTGGTGAAGAATTAATTAGGAAAATGCCCCTTTATTTCTACTTAAATTTGCTAAAATCATGCACAGGTTTCTTACAAAGGGACAAAGGGAGCATAGCGCTACAAAAAACGTGTTTTGTTGGTATCACTTGTTTGATGAATGTGTATCTTTGCTGCGGAAGACATTTAAAAGGGAACCTATTATGCTTCCTTATTAAAGGGCTGTACAAAACATGTTCATTGCATGTTTTGCACCAAATTATTTTTAGATGATGAAATTTCACCTCCCCACTTTTAGGGCTCTGTCACCTTTATGCAAATAAGCCGTAGCCGACCACACCCTCTAACTCAATAGTTACACTCCCACTTTATAGAGGTGAAAATGGCTACAAACAGATGGACAATGCTACAGGTCAGACCCAGAAGCAGAAAACAGTGGAGCCTCTAGAAATATTTCGTAGGGGTGGCTACTTAAACTCTTGGGGGTGGCACTGAAACTAAAAGTTGTAATTTCAGGATTTTATTCTACTGTTGTAGTAAAGCTGCAAGGAGAAAACTATCGGAAAGACTTAAGTAAACGCCTACTAATATCTTTTGGTTTTTAATGGTTTTCTGAAATTTTAACGTTCCTAATGATCTAATGTGCATAGACCAATAACAGTACAGTTTTACATTTTGATGTACATTTATTATTTTTTTGGAAAACAAAACCGTTACTAGGGGAGAGTAGATACTGGCAGATACAAATAAAAGCGCGATAGAGGGTCAGGAAGAGTGGCTGCCTTGCTGGCTGTGCATAATGGGATGAAATGCTAAACTGATGCTACAACTTTTACTGGCCAGTGGGGTGGCCCCTGGTGGCGCCCATGGCACAACCAACAAAGATGCAGCAAATGGGTTGTGAATGGTTTGTTTCAGAACCCATTTACTGGGCTATCGGTAGCTTATTGTTTGCGTTAGCTTGGGCTAAAGGAAAAACCATGTTCATGCCAAACAGCCATTGCACAGCGCATACAGCGATGAAACCAGCTGATGAAGCGGGCAGAGCTCCACTTAGGTTGCTGGGTAAGGGACTGTTCCTGACGATTGTGACTCAATAATTGGGCGGTTCATGAAACTGCATGTTTCCCAGACACCACCAAAAAATGTACTTATAGCCAAAAAATGGCTGGGTGTTTTTCTTTAGCTCTTGGATTGTTTCTAGAAGCAAAAGATACCCAAGTGGAAGTACAAAGCTATGCAGAAATTGAATTTAGCATAATAGGTACCCTTTAAATCATTATTTCCAGAGAAAAAGAAATTAGATTTGACCTCAACATGGGAATATAATCCATCCATCCATCCATCCATTAATCCATCCATTTTCTAACACACCTATCCCTTGTGGGGTCGTGAGGGGTGCTGCTTTCTATCTCCAGCTGTAAATGGGTGAGAGGCGGGGCACACCCTGGACAGGTCGCCAATCTATTGCAGATGGGAATATAATTTGACCCAAAAATGTATATTTATTGGGGTATCCAACTTTTATTAAACAACTGTAGAGGAAATATTGTGCAATTGGTACAAAAATGTTTTTTTTTTGTTAGTTTTTTTTACATTCCCAAATGAAAGTAAGAAAGAAAACAACACTGTGTGGGTATGAATTGGCAAAGAAGGCAAACTGAGCCATTTAATCCGGTCATGGTCATGGAGTTTTTACTATTTTTGTTTAGAAGTTGATTGTGTTTCATGGATTTGAATTTATCATCTGGTTTTGTTTGAATCATCTTTGTTTTGTTTGTTACATTGGTTTCGTGTTGTTTTTCCACGGTCTGTTCCCTGTCAGCTGTGGTTTCTGGTCTACGCTCATACCTGGTTCTGATTTGCTGATAATTTGCCGTTTTTGTATCTAGATAAATATTCTACACCATGGAATAAAGAAGAGAAACCCTGAAACATCTGAACACCTTTTGTTATTTCCTTATTTCGGTATTATATTTCCCAGAAGCCTTTTCCAGGTACTGCATTTCTTTTTCCTGAACCAGGTCATCAGAGATTAGCACAATTTGCGCATCTGGAGAGGGATGGAGCAACGACCACAGCTGGAGCAAATTCCCCAAGAAAGAAAAGTGCATCAGATGCTGCAGGACCGTGGAGGTGTGGTTAGATGGATTCAATCATTTTCCCAGTCATTTTATGTTGTGATGACACATTTGTTTGCAAATAAAGTTGCGCTGTGGTTCGTGTGATTAACCCCAGATGGTTTTTGAAGTAATTTGAGCTGGAACTAAACTAGGAACTACTTGGCTTGTTATTAGAAATCAAATGTGTGAAATTAATGACCAAATAAACAAGTCTTTCTTGTAAATGAGAACGTGTGTCTCAATGAGACGATCTGTTTAAATAAAAGTTTAATGATAACGATAATTCAAATGATAGTTTAGGTTTAAGTTTAACATGCATGCCGTGACCTTTTGTGTCTGGGTACATTAAAATGTGCTTACGATGACTGTTTTGTTCACATAGCAGCTCCAAAGGTTAAGCATTTCTCTTTGCAGACCAGCTTTTGCAGGATTGCTGCACGCTTGCAAATGTTGGCTGATTTGTCGGCTAATGGAGAAAGAATGAGTCACATTGTGAAGTGTGGCTGTGCCTCACCCCGTTCAGACAGACGCGCGTGCCCTCGCTGCAGACGGTCAGGTTTTCCTTGGGGTCCGGTGTGGGGCAGACCGGCGAGAGGCCTGAGCATTGGCTCTCTTTCAGACAGTCTGTGTCCTCGTCGCACATCTGGCCCAAAGGTTTAAGCTCACAGTTCTGGCCACAGCACAAGCCCTGACTCGGACTGATGGAGGGACAGGGGAAAAAAAATCTCAATGCACATACAAACTGTCTCAAAGATATTTCTACCCCTTGAACTTTTGCACATATTGTCACATTAGACAGCATTTTATCTGCATTTTAAATGCAACAGTTTATTACATAGATTTCCAAGATCTTTTACAAGTGAAAATCTGGGAAGTGTGTCTTCAGAAGTCACCTAATAAATCATCTAAAAAGACAAAAAGAGTCCACATGGGTGTAATCTCTTTCTCAGTGTAAATCCAGCTGTTCTGTGAAAACCTCCGAGTTATGTTAGATAACAAACAACATCACGGAAACCAAGGGACACAGCAGACAGTTCAGGGAGAGCGTTATGGGATAGCACAAAAAGCGGGGCTGGTTTCTAAAGCATTGTCCCAAGTTAAATTGTCTCAGCATGAAGTACTGCTCTTCTGAAACCACAAAGATGGCGCAACAGCAAACCTACCAAGACAATGCCATCCAGCTAATTTGATGGGTCTTGTGAGGAGAGCAGTAATTAGAGAGGCAGCCATTAGGCTTTTGGTAGCTCTGCACAAGCTGCAGAGATCCACGGCTGGGTCAGGAGAATCTGAAGACAGGACAATGACATCGAAAAAAACCTGAAGATGTCCTGTTTGGAGGCAAACGTGTGGAAGAACGTGCTCGGGTCAGATGAAACCATAACTCAACTTTTGTGCCTACAAGGAAATCCCCCTGAACACACTTTCCCATGGTGTAACATGGAGGGGGCAGCATCATGCTGTGGCTGTGGTTGTCTTCAAAAGGGCCCAGGAAGATGAGCAGAGATGAAGGGAAGAAGGGAAGTATATGTATCTATCATATAATAATAATAATCTTTATTAACGCTGCAACATACATTCCAGTGAAACTAGATCTCCACATTTAACCCATCCCTGAGTGAGGCAGTGGGCTGCAGCTGTGCAGCGCTCAGGGAGCATTCTGGGGATGAGAGTCTTGCTCAGGAGCCCAGAGTGGCAGTCTGTGGGAGCCGAACCTGGAACCTTGCAGCCTCTCCAGGATGCAGGCGCCCTGCTGTCAAACCACTAGAATACCACTCCCCATTGTTACGATTAAAAAAAACCTCCTTCCACTGCACAAAGGTTTGTGGCCGTAACATGACAAAATGTGACCAAGTTAATGTAATATCAATGGTTTTTCAGGGCTCTAGATACAGTCTTTATAGATTGGTTAAAGAAGAGCTCAGGGGATTCAACCTGAGAGGTAAGATGTACACAGTTTAAGCAGCAAGTACCTGCAGGTTTTACCAGGCTTAAGTCGACACTGGACTCCTGCAGCCTCTCTGGCGCTGTAGCAGCAGAGGTCCGTGTCGTTGTGACTGACATCGCACTCCTCACCTTCCTCTACAATGTTGTTTCCACAGATGGGCTGATTGCTGACTGAGGAAAGAAATAACCTTGAAATCAATACAGTCTGAAAGTCCCAGAATGGACCGTAGACATGGACCCGGTATTTGAGTCTCACCCACGAAGCAGTTGTCTTTCTTCAGATTCAGCAGCTTGCTGATATGTTTGATACTGCAGGGCGAGAACTTGTCATTGTTTTCGCGCACCTCATCCGTAGCTTGTGGAAACATCAGGTACCGGCCTTTGCCGCCAGAAGAGCCAAGGTTGCCACAGTTAGAGCCCTCATCATGCTGGAACACAGACAAAATAACAGACTTGGAGATCCTCTTGTTGTGAATTTCTGTCTTTAAACAGCTGCCGTCAGAAACTGCAGGGGAAAACGCATCATCTAACCAAACTGGAACCATGCAGCCACGATATTTATCACAGATGAGGCGATTAACTCGCTTTATTGTTTGACCTCAAAATCATGGCAGGTCAGGAAAACGCTCTCAGCAGGATGTGGTAGGGCTCTTGGTTGATTTTCAGCAATTTGAAGCATATTGTGAGTTATCAAACGGTGACATATAAATCTGACGTGCCAGAAAAGAAAACAAGAAGGAATGAGATGATCCGCATGCAGGACGAGGACAGGGCAGAAGATTCCTGCTGTTGTTTTGGTGCAGCATTTGGTAAAACTCATCCTCTTTTGAGCATCAGACCACAAAGACGTCCAAAGACCCAAAATGAACAAGCGAACAAGCCTTGATGTGGGTTTTATTGACTCTGTTCCTGATTACTGTGATGGATGTAGTAAAAGGACAGTTTTATGACCTCCTCCGGTTCTGTCAGAGCCTAAATCTCTGGGGAATAAGAGGATGATGTGACACAACAGATGTTTGTGCATTTTTCTTAAAATAGTTCCTTTGTTTTTTTTTCCTCTGTTTTTGAATTATCGTTCGTAATGTGTTTCTACACCATTGCTTAAATTACAATTTCACAGCACTATTTTATATTTTCACAGACATTGGAAAAGAACAATCCTTTATTGGGGACATACAGGTATACGAGCAGTAAGTGAGAGAGAAAGTCCACAAAAAAACCAAACCTTCACATTTATTAAAAATGGTGGAATCAGATTAAAGTAAATGTGAAGCTGAGTAGGGAGGCCCAAACGTGTTGAAGACATGCATAAAAAATTCAGCTCACAGGGACAATGAAAGGAAAACTACATTTTTATTCATTTTGAAAAATTCTGTCAAACTATTAGAAATTACAATTTTTTTTATCACTATCAGCAATATCCAATCAATGTTAGAGCATTCTTGATTTTAAACAAGTTCAGCACTTAAACATTGTTTTTTTGTTGTTGCTACAAATATATATCCGCGACAAGACAGCCATCGTGTTAATTGTTCAAATACCGGGCTTTTCTTCAGAAGGTACAACTTTGTACATGCAATTCAGTGTTTTTTTTCTGTTGTAAAAGTGACACTTATCTGTTGTTAAATGTGGTAAATGTATTTGCAAGAAAATACATTGATTATAGATAAAGAGTCAGGAGACCTCATAATCAGATATTTTAGCATTTATCCACAATCCTAACTTTTCAGAATAATAAACACATCAGTGCAAAATGTTGCCTACTGGCTGCCCATTATTTAACACCAACCATGGGATCAGTTATTGAACAATCGGTCTTCACAGGATAAAAAAAAAGTGAATCACAAATGTGATTTTTTTCCTGTGTTCATCATTGCAGGAATGTTTGATCCTGTAGACCTATAAAGGACAATTATGCATTTTCATAATAGCCATACTGCACCCTCACAAATGGTAAATATTTGTAAAATATCTCAAGATAAACTTACCATTTTTATTGTAGCAGCAAAGTCTAACAGTGATTTCTAAAAAAAGGTATTTATCCTTTTTTTGGGGTGCATTTATTCAGATAAAAAAAAACATCCCAATTAAGAGATAATTGTTTTGGATAAAATAATCTGCCACAATTTTTTACACAACACATTTGTATAATGAAATTGATAGGAGGTGTTTTTTATGTGGACTTTAATGTTTTAAGTTCATAAGTTATTATTTGTAATCAATCACTTCTTGTTTTGCTGGGGTATAAATTTGTCTGGAGACATGGGGCCATTTCTCTTAGACACTGTTTAAAATTAAAAAGACATTAAACATGCTTTTCAAGTGAAGAGGGTGCATTGATCAGTCAGGAACGGCTATAAGATAGCTGCTTGTTTAACCCAACAGTGAAAGCCATATAAAGACATAAATTCAATGGTTTGAAGCAATTTGCTCCTACACACAGCAAAAAAGGTAAATGTCGGTAAACATTTCTTGAGATCCCTTTCAGAGCAGCAAACAGGATAAATATGTATAAAAGGACATCATGCCCACTATTTGGTGTGTCAGAAGGTCTTTGATGCTGTGGACCCCGTTTCTATGCCAGAGGCCTCTGAAACCATTTTGTTAGTAGGCCTCCATGACAATTAATTTGAAGACTTATGTGCAAAAGTTTTTGAAACATTTGTGAAGTGTGCTGTATTGAAGAAAGACAGTAATAAATGCAATAAAGTACATTAGAAAAACAGTGGAAAAGTATTTCTTTTAAATGTAACAGAAGACTGCTAACAGTATAAAAGCTGTGGATATATGCTCTGTGCTCACGAACAAACATAAAATTACCATTACACTCACATTTTTTAACGGTTTATCAACTCTTCCCTTTAGACACCTGTTTCAGTATTTAAAATGTTTAGACCGATCAAGGTCATTCCCTGATGTTTTCCTCCTGGCGAAAGTGTTTGAAATCTAGTGTTACCCGTGTTTGACAAGCAGAAGCACTGAGCGCCGTCATCAGAATTGTTTATGCAAATAAAACAAGTTTTTTTCACTCAGGTTTTAGTTTGCTGTGTTGATGACATGTCAGAAAGTTAGAGGAAGACCACCTCCGAATGGGGGAGCGTTCCCTTTTGCAAAGAGTAGATGAGTAGCATGCCGACTCTCGAACTGACTTTTAAAAATAAACAGAGAACAACTGTTTGTATATGACATCAGCGCTCATCCAGTGACGCCGGGGTCCCTACCAGACACTACAGTCAATAAATAAATGCCAAAGTCTCTGATGTCTGTTCAGGTGAACGGGTTGGGTACAGTTTGTTCAAGCACGCTGCAAATACACACGTATGCTCAATAAAAATATTGACTGAGTCTGATCATGATATCAGTTACGCCAAATCATTCTTTATTACACAATACACAGTTTCAGGTGGAACTGTGTGTCCTGTTTTTTTTTTTATTCTCATTCATGATGGATCAGCTTTGACTTATCTGGCAGAGTAAATTCAGGATGTGTGGCTGTTTAGGGGGGAAAAGGTTTTTCATTTGAAGCTGTTCTGCAGGTTAATTAATGCAACGTTAATGATGCCAACATGGGCTAGCAGGAAGGGGCACTTTAGAGGGTAAAATAAAAAACAAATCATGGTTGTGGACAAAAGAAATGAAATTTATGAATAATGAACTATCCATTGGAATAAATAAAATGTAAAGGAAACTCCTAAAATATGGTGAGTAGTTATTATTATTTTTTAACTTTTTTTGAAGAAATCTTGTTAAGGTATCAATTAAGAAAGATTGAAGGACAACTAATTTTTGCAGTTCAAAGACAATAAAAAACCTAAACAAAACACTGAGGTGACAATAATGAAAAGAATAGATTTCACATGTGAAAAGATTTTTAGCCCAACAAAAATCTGGGAAAACATTGAACAGACTAGTTGATTTTCCGTTTGCTAACATTTTAAAGTGTTTAAGTATTCTATCCAAGACAAGACAAAGACTTAAGTGTTGATAAGCAAATCAGGCTTTTGAAAATGAAGACACTTTACTACACTGCCGTCTGCTTTATTGTGCTACAGAGTTAGAAACAACTGCTGTTTCCCACTCTCACACTAAGGCTGCACAAAATGTTGTGAATATATTGACATATTACCATCAGTGCGTGCAATACTAATACTACAAAGGACTGCTTGGAGAGCCATAATTGTTGGATAATATATTTCAAGCGTGATGAACTTGTATTTTATATGCTAATTTAATATCTATTCAGTTTGACAGAGTGTCATGCCTAACCTTGTGTTATGGGAGTTTTGGGTGGAATTCTGTTATAATTCTTATAACACCTTGCCAGCAAGCTGAATCCTTCCTGTATTTGTCCATTCACAAACACACGAGAGTCCATCCTGTCCCGCTCCCATGTCAATACTTTGTCCGTCACATCACAGGGTTATGATTTAAGGTGGACATACTGCTCTGACGAAAGCAACAGCTGCCAAACCAGAATAAACATGGCAGCACAGGAGGATGGGTGTTTAGCTACTGCTATCACATCTGTGTCGTCAGAATCCATGATTTCTTCTTTTAAAGAACAGTGGGAAGTACCATGACCAGCGTAACTTCTTGTGGCTTCTAATGGTATCTGCTGCTTACAACATTTTAATTTGATACCGTGATTGGCTAAAAACCAACCTTTGATAAGCAGGAACTACATGCTGCTTTGTCCAATCAGCTTGGAGAGGTCTGCTGACTGTCCCTCCTTTCCCCAAACATATTAGATTGGAGCAGGACCAGATTGATAATGTGCAGAACAGAGAGTGCTACATGTCATCAATCTGGCTGGCCAGATTATGTCAAGGCAGCAGACACTCACGCTAAGTACAATTGATATTGCTCAAAATTCTAAAGTTCACTGAGTGATGAAACCACAGATGAAAACGACAGGAAATACAAAAATGGGCATACACTGTAACTGATATTGGCCTTGCAATATTCACCAGTAATATTGCCATTGCAAGATTTCTTTTTTATTTAATGCAACCCTAGCATTCACAAAAACCAAATCTGATGTCAAGCATTTACTGACAAGTGAATAAGTTGAAGTAAACTGTACGGGGGGATGTTTTATTATAAACTCAGGCATGAAGTACATCACGTTGTCATTGTTGGTATAATCTGGGCTGAAATTTAAGTATCGGGTTTGACTCAATATCCAGATATGAGGTTATTGGGCAGGTGTAAATGACGAGAGTTAAGAGAGAGGACTGACCGGAGAACCCAGGCTGTGACCCAGTTCATGGGCCAAGGTCAGCTGGACCTGTCGGGAAGGCAGGAACTGTCCGTAGTTCTGAATCGTGATCAGTCCAGTGTTCAGCGTGGACATTCGGCCGTTACGGAGGGTCGTGTATTTGGAACAAATCCCTCCCCAGTTACCTGATAAAAAGAGAAGAGGAAGAAGAAGTAGGAACATAAAGTGTTGTTTTTATTGAGGAATGTTTGATTCTTTTAAACTCACACTTTACATAGCACTTGAGTACCACAAATGTCTTCTCAAGGCACTTTAAAAGCGAGTCCGAATCACTGAGTTATTTAGAATGTGAATTCAGTTCAAACTAATCCAATTCTTTCCAACACAATCCAGTCATATAATCACATTCCTAAAGTTTAATTTCCTCACAAGGAATCCTAGTTTAAACAGGGTCTTTTTTTTTGTTAAGATAAAAACATTTTATCTTTAAAGTTTTTAAATGCACTTAAGAACAACATGCGTTAATACGACATTTGAGCAGGCAGAGGCAGGCTCGGGGTGTTTCTCACACCCCTATTCTCCGATTGCCATCCGGAGTTTGGGGCCTGGAGGAGGAGCGGGGCCGCCTATCCGGGCGTTGGCTCCCTGGGGGTCGGCTAGGGCTGGCACTTCTGCTCTCCCCAGGAATACGGGGGAAGGGCTTAAGTATGGAGGACAGGGTGTGGGGGAGGCAGCGCCGTGTGGTTTGTGGGGTGGGCTCTGGTGGGCTGGCCCATTCGGTTCATGTTGGCCCCATCTCCGGGTGTTGGGAGAATCAATAGCGCACCGCGCACGTGACGTCACCGTCTCAAGAGCAACGCCCCTTTTGCCGCTTAGGTAGGGCATACAGGAGAGAACGCCCATAGCCACCAGCCATTACACGCAACAGAAACAGCGAAATGACCGACTTTATAGCCGTTAAACTTTCCCAAGACGATGTCCCAGGCACACGGTTTACTGGTCGCACTGTCGAAGAACACACCAACCTTCAGCTCAAACGATGGCTTGAGTGTCGAGGGTTTAAAAAGACCGTAAAACGGGCCGAGTTGATCGAACGGTAAGCTTTGTTTTTTTTCCTGCGCGGCGATCATGGCAGCGTCGGCCGTTTTTTTGTTTGTAATCACCGTCCAGGGATCGGTATATGTTTAATGTTTGTCTCATTTGAAATGTTTTTGAGTAAGCTATCCTGGTAGCAGGCTATCATGTTAGCGCCTGCTACCATGATAGCCTATATGCTGTCATGGTAGCAGGCGCTACTTTATTAACATGTCGGCCACCAAAATACTCTTACCTTGACTTGATGTCGCTGGAATTGGGTCAGGATGTTCTTCGGTTGTGCCCTTTCCTCCGACAAAATGCTTGCTACATATGTACTTGAATTTGGTAACTTTTTCCAGGTTGAACTGTTGTGTAGGCCGACCGCACCGGTGTGCCAAGCGCACACATTTCTCCTTGGCAGTCTTGAAGAAAACATCCTTCATATGCGGCTGATCAGCGTAACTCGAGTCGCTGTTGCCCGTTCCATAGCAACAATGTTTAAAAAACATGGTCTTAGATTTGGAAAAAGCAGTCGTTTACCGAGTAAAACCAAGGGTTACGCACGTCTCTTTTACAGCAAAACAGCGGCGGGTTTCCGGAGTTTGCCCCACTGCGTACCACGTGATGTGACGTCATCGTGACGTTGTGTTTCTAAAAATAGCTCGCGCGCGGTACCCCATTTTTCTCAATGTTGTTTATTCAGAATTCAACTATGTTTTGAAAGATATTTTTTATTTTTAATCAATCCCAGTTTCTCCAAACAAACCTTGGTTCCTAAAAATACAGTAAATACTCACACTGAACAGTGATTTTGCTGCTTCATTTTGTGGGTCATTGGTTTCAATTTTCTTATTGTTTTTTCATTATTACAAGAGTTTTTGTCTCTCATTTTTACTTAGTGATTTAGATGAATATTACTAGACTAATTAAGGATTTTCTTGACTAAAGTATTTTGTATTTGTATTTGGAAAGTGGTAGATCATGTTTATTATACTGTATGTGTGCAGTACTTGCTATTTGAGAGTGCTAGAGCCCCAAATTCACTCCTTCATCTATTGTTCCACACTACCATACCCCACCAGACAGGTATTCCTAAAATAATCATTGACAGAGGCTGAGAAGTATTTGGCTAACAATCCCCGGTAATCATGCATTTCCTCTGGTTTGTTAACTTTGATTAAAACTCCTAACTCTGTTAATAACTGCCTTTGGCACTTATTAATAGTTATTCATTGGCAAACTGTCTTTGTTGCAAAATCAAGAGTCAAACATTCCTGGGAGACTCCTTTGGTCATGTTTAGCTGGAACTCTGTGTGCGTTTCACTTAAACCTTGCTCTCAACCTAAAATGCACCCCCAGATGGACCATTCGAGGAGCTGGATTTCTTAGAAAGAGACTTTTGGATGCAGATGTTATGGGTTTTGGCAGCCTTAGCAGAGAAGGGTCTGCAATTTTTTGTCTCCTCCTCTCTGTTTTTGCCACGAAAAGGAGCCAAAATCAAAGCTCCCTATTATTAGCTCTGACAGATAAACACAATTCTCGGACACCAGCAGTCAGCTGCATCAGTTGCACATTCTGCACACGTATCTGTTGAAAACATGCATCACAAAACTTTAGCAGAGGGCTTAAACAGACAACAGTTTACACTAATTTCGCTTCAAATGGGCAAACAATGGTAGTGTTTCCTCAGATACATCTGGAGGAAGTTGGAGTCCATAAATAAAACGGTTAACAATAAAACTGCCAAAGCAAAACTTTTGACTTGATAACAAAAGCTCAAATCCTCAGCTCTGCTCCGGAAGTCACCCAAACGTGCTGTAAATAATGTAATAGCATGCGATGGCTTCCCATCACAGTTCTCCTTTGTTTCTACAGTTCATTAACCTTTTCACAGGAAAAATAATACAGAAGGATTTAAACCACTCTTTTGTTACGCTAACATGACCTTTCCAGTGTTGAAAACAAAATGCCTAATCCGTCTGGAATGCATCAAAGGTCTTACTCAACTCGAATCTTTTTCTTTGTGTTTTTTGATTTCAGTAATGCTGCAATAACTGAACCACAAACAAACCATGATTTAATTTGAGCTGTAAAGGTAGGTTAGGACAGGCTGGATTCACTAAAAGGTGTCGTGAGTGCTTAAAGAGGGGACGACTGAACTTCTTCTGTTTCTTAAAGATGTTTCTCCTCTCATCCAAAAGGCTTCTTCCAGAACATTGCTGTAAGTAACGACAATGGTGTCAGAATAAACAAAAAATATAAAGTGGAGTAGGTCTTCTTTAAAGACCTATTCAATTACCTGGAGTACTGAGATGCATCAGGACAACAATGCTGTTACTTCCAACTTACTATAAAACATAGTCAGAAAAATCACACTAATGAATCCTTTAGGAAACGTGAGTCACTGTCCTCTCTTCAGTCCAACATTTGGGTCACTGATGATCCAAACATGCCCCTAATGATGCCATGAGTGTTGTTTTGGTGAGACTTCCCAAAGGGTGAATTGCTGTAAAACTGCCTGTGGTTAAACTGTTGGTGTTCAAAACCTACGCTTGGGTTCTACAAGATTATTTTTGCACAAATTAAGAAATTTCCCTAATCATAACCAAGTAGTTTGAAATCCTGAAACTATCCAAGTTATTTAAGTGTCTAAGCACAAACCAAACATCTGTGAAAATGAAAAATAGAAACTTAAGTGTCTGCAGCCTGTTGAGGGCTGTGGAGGACTTCTGCTGCCACATGAGCAATACAAGTGTGTCGGAAACAAACACTCAAACGGCTATTCTTAATGACGCCTGCCATTCTTTATGTACTGTAAACACATTTATGAGAATCCACTGCACGGTTTGTATGTCACAGCCTGCTTCCTGGACAGTATGTAGCGATATAGCCAATGTCAAGTTGTTAAAATGCATACAGCAAGGATAAGCTCCTGCTGTGCAGTACATGTGGGAACAGGAAGCTGAAGACAAAGCATGCACCTCATTCTGTAAACACTTGAAAATAGATTCAAGGTTAGCCATAGGTGCTTCTCTGCTTGACTCCCAAATTAAAAAAGAGTGACACATTTTTGGGCAACCAGAGGAGATCCCTGAAAGGTAAAGCTGTTTCTTCATTTGGGATGTATGTCTGTGCAAATAAAAGCATGTTTGATGTGGGTCCAAATGTAAAGGAGTCCTGCGTTTTTGGAGAATTCCTCTCACATCCATTAAATGTGTGCTTCAGTAATTAAGTGTTGTGGTTTTGGATTGAAGGTTATAGACTTTACAGTTTGCTTCTGCTCATTACCCCCAACCAAACTATTGCATTATATTCACTATTGCAAAAACTATTCCACAACAAAACATTTCTCTGAAAGTGCCTACAAAGCACTATGATGATCATGAAAAATTGTCCGCCAGATAAGTCAAGCTACAGTGTATTTTTCTTTGGACATGTTAAAAACTTTTGCTGCATGAATGTTCCTCTGCACATACGTGCACATCGGACAGCGCTGCAGTCTTACCAATGTATCACAAATATTATACTGCAGCTACAGTGTTCGTGAAATTGTGGCTCGATTGTGGCAGCTGTAACTCAATAATAACACGATTTAATCTCACATTACCCTATGCTATTTATTCATCTTGACATGTTGATTGCGTGAAAACGAAAGTAAAACTGATAGCCTGACCTGTTTTCTGATTAATTAGATAATAGATTATTATCTGAGCACTTGAGAGCAATCACAGAGCATTGAAATGTAATTCCCATTTGGTCCGTGGACCCCTAACTATAAAATAAATAAATAAATATCTTTGTAGAATTTCAAGGCAGACATGCTGTAGTGTGGTGGGGAATCAGCAAAGGCAGGACAGCTGTCATGTTCTGGCCGGGCTGTCTGCATGCTCTCCCACCTTGACTGATACTGAAACCATGACCCTCGCTTAGCTCCGCTGATCGGTGGGCCGATCATCGTCTGCCTGGTTTCGATCTACGTCTGTGTGATTCAAGCCTCCGGTGATGTGCATAGGTCTGTCATCCTGCCGATCACCTCCTGCTGCGAAGCAGCCTGCTCTCAGCATTGCCAGCCTTCTGCTGGCTAATGCACCAGCGATCTGGTTTTCATTAATAAACCTTTGAAAGCACAGCACCGTGTCTGGTATATATATCGGGTTCTCTGTCTGCTCTGGCATTACAACTGCAGCCTCCGTGCTAAGTCATGACTTCAGAATTTAATTTTCTTCCACTTATTTGAAATGCATGTTACAATATTGATGCAGGTTCTGCATTAAGCTCCATATGGAGCTTAACCAAGACTGTGGCGATGACAGCAGACTTCCAGGAACTCCCCCAACACTACCCCCCCTCGCCATCCTCAACAACACTGTCTGCAGTGGATCACTTCTGATTACTAGCAATCACCATTTCTTGGTGCCTATAATGGCTTGAAGATATAGGTACTGCTGAGATAAAGGCCCAGCAGACTATTTCCTGTGGTAACTCAAGAAGTACAACCTTTTACAGGAGTCGCTGGTCATCTTCCACACCACCGTCATTCACAGTCTGTCATGCGTTTGTCCATCACTCAAAACAGGAAAAGTTCAAACTGCAACAAATTAAGTCGGCAGAGAAGATCATCACGGCTGATCTTCTCTCCATCCAGGACTCATACAGGTCTAGGGTCAGGAAAAGGGGAGCAAACATTTCTGCAGACCCCTCAAATCCTGCACACAAACTTAGCTGGTTAGACCTTTACCTACAGGTCGGGGCTACAGGGCGTTATTTGTAAAAAGCAGCCACCACTAACACAGTTTCTTCCCCCAGGTTGTCCTACTGATAGATTCAACAAACATCTTATAGCCTGAGTATTCAGCTACACTGCTGTAAAACAAAATAGGCTTATCGCACATGCTTTTATTTTCTTTACATATGCAAAAAACATACATACTCTTTATATAGCGTATGTCTACCAAATGTCTGGACCCTGTGAGCACAGTAACCAAAGTTACATTCACTGATTGTGTACAATCACAGCCAAATAAAAACATTTCTGATTCAGACAAATTGCATTTTTAACTGTGCTGTTGTGTGCAGATATTTTCCAATTTGGTAACAATTAAAAATTACTGACTACTTATTCCAATTTAGTCCCATTAGGGGCAATTCATTGTTTGATGTTTCTTATACAAAGGTGAACAAGAGAGCAATATTTAGTTTCATGTTGGGGGTGGAGATAAAGCTTATTAATTTATTGATCAATTGTAATCCAACCTGCAAAGTATGAAATTTCCATGCATCTCCATGCATAAAGAAACCAGACTGAACCAAAGACCTTCTCGCCACAGTCCAGCCATTATTTTTGTATAGAAATACGTTTTTATTTCCTAGTAATTATTTTCATATATTTATATTTAAAAAGTCTGTCTATTGAGATCAAAGAGGAACCCAACATGGCAAATAAAACTGAATTTGATGTGTGTTCAAATGGGTTTGGATAAACATCTGTTTCTGTATGTTTTTTTTTTCTTGACTTGAAGTTCCCAGAGCCACTTGTTGTCCACAAGATCTTAATATAAAACATATTCAGTAATAAAAAAATAAAATAAAACACTTTAGTTAGCTGATCTGAGGAGTAACATTCCCTGTTTCGGGTTTGGTGCTTTCTGGAGACATCGGCGTGTTTGAGTTTAAGGTCCTGTGGTCAGACTTTTTACTACTCTAGCCCTCTAATAAACCAGGTTAAGTACAGATAGAGAGTTTGAGCCTATCGGTTTCCGAAGGTCAGACATAATCCATTCACGTGAAACCGAAAAGTCACAACACTTTAAGCAACATGTTCACGCTGTGTGTGTGTGTGTGTGTGTGTGTGCACCATGTGAGGTGTCTCCATGGCCACAGCGCTGTGGCATGCGGCCATCAATCCCCAGTAAGTCGTCTAGAGGCTCTATATGAGGATCATGTGTGTAACAAAGGTTCTCTGAACCCTAATCACATGATGCTGTGTTGGTCTGCTGCGTCCACGCCCTCCCAGTTTGACCAATAGGAAGCTGCATGTGAGATAAAGTCATTGAAAGACAACTTCCTCCTAAGCCGCTTCCTCCTGTGAAGAAATAATACTCCACAAACAGAGAGAGAGTCCTCTCTGCAAAGCTGGCAGATGTTAGTGGGGTTGCCTCATACCTGTTTTTGTTCAGTTTATGCGCTGAGGTTACTGAACTCTTGATGCAGGTACATTTGGGGAACTGGGAGTTCCTCTTCTCTCCATGAAGCACCTCGTCAGAGGTCGCTGTCTCCAAAGGGCATATTATAGACTCAGGGTCCATTTTTTACAATAGCGCTATAACTCTAATTAATACCTTGCTTGTTTTGAGTGGGCAATGTGCAATACACAAGAGCAATTTTAATTTTTTTTTTATGTGTGACTGGACTATTTACGCAATATATTTTATTCTGTGCATAGTTTTTGAAGAGAGTTTTTTTTTTTACCTGTCCTGTCCGGCAGGGGAGCATTAAGAATAGATGTCTTAATGCCAAAGGAAAAGCCCGACTGATTTTACTTTCACAAGTGGAGTATTACTGCTTCTGCCACAGTGCTCCACTTGATTTATATATGCAAAAAGCTTTATTAGACTTTATTCTGGGTCTATTTCACGTTCAGTGGACACAGAAACTGGAAGGTAGAAAAAGCAAAAGAAGAAAAAAAGATGAGAAAAGGTGAAAAGAGGAGAGGAAAAGGAGAGAGCAATGTAACATTTCTTTTTGCGCCGTATATGGGTCAGTAGACCAAATTAGCTGTACTACTACACTTGACAATAAAGATTTATCTTATCTCCATTTGAGATGATAGCAATGTTGCACTGAAAACCTGAGGCTTGTTTTATTGTAACTGTCCTGTACTGACATTAGTTCAAACAATTGAGCATAACATTATTTAAATAGATAACTGGAACACAATGATAATCTCTGTGGAAGGAAACAGTAAAACAGAGATTTTCATTTCAAATTACAGCAGATTTTTTAATTGATTTTAATTGATTTTAACCTCAGTGTTTGTGGACTCTTGGGCTGAAACGCCGCTGGCGGGATTAAAACGTAACGTGTGTTTACTTAAGTTCTCCGAGCCACAGAGTTTGATCAGTTTATTTAAGAAAAATAAACCTGCTGCAGTTTGGATCTGGTTGTTTTGGCCTTAAATTAACTACACGTAGAAGCGTTTTCAAATGAATTTTGCACAAATAATTCACAGATCTTATAAGTGCTGCGATGATTTCTGCTGTGATTAACTGCAAGCTATGCGTGATGAATGTTAGGAAAAGCCCACAGCTATAATATCCTGGTCCTGGGAGTCAGAGATCCACACAAATTCCCACTGAGATTCACACAGAGAAGCACAAGAGAAAGATATTATATACTTTATTAGATTTAGGTTTCAATGTCTTGTTTTTATCTCACATTTCTGTTTGGTCTGGCATGAGTTATGGACACATTTTCTGTTATTGTTGTTCCTTCACTGCCCACTCGCCTTAAAACCCACTATTATTCTTTGGCTCTCACCACTAGCGAGACTTAGTTTTCATTTTAAATTGGTGTCATTGTTTCATTTAAGGGTTTCTATACATTATCTTTTTATCTTAGCTTTTAAAGGGATGTATTTCCTCGCTACCCCAGCAGGGATAAGCGTGTCGGGAAATGGATGGATGTTTTAGCTTGTAGCAATGTACAGCACTTTGTTTCAGCTGTTGGCTCTCTTTAAGCGCTTTATAAATAAAGATGGTATGGTTATGAACACACCCTCCATTTTCTTTTTTTTTAAAAAGGGATGATGAACAAACAATATCCTAAACAATATCACCTCTCTGTTTTTTTTTTTTTTTTTTTTTACATCTGTTTAAGACCTGAAAGTTACAGTTTTGAAAAATCTAAAAGGTTTTGTCAGTAAATAATGCAAATTGGGATGTTGTTATCTTTTTTTTGTCTAAAGTTTTGTTGAAGTCAAGACAGGTTGAGACTTAGAGAACTGATTCCCAGCCTGCAAAACCAGTACAGACCCCCCCCCCCCCCACTCCCCAAGCTCAGTTAAACTCAAAAGGTGATGAGCTGCAGAAAAATTGGAAAGAGGTTCTCTGTATCCCAATCTCTATGAGTGATATGTTCTCTGACAGCAATAATAGTATAAGAGTATTACGGTAGAATCAACAACTATACCTAAAAGAGCCATGCAAGCGTCCTATTCAAGAAATCTTTCAGCCTGCTCTGAGAGTTGATACATGAGGCTAAAATCATGCTGAGGAAACAGCTCAAGTGTGACTACTCTTGTTATTCCAGCAACCCGTTGTCTGAAATCTCCCTTGAGGCAAAGTATATTTTCTTAGGCCCCCGCAGAGCCGAATGCAGGAATCTGTAATGCCTGGTGTGTTTCTGGAACCAACACACCGCTTCTGACTGTGTCGTGTGCTACTTTTGCAGCTTACCAGTTTTGCCTTCCCAGGCGAGCCCCAGCACCCCGCTGTAGTCCCGGTTGGTGAGCAGATAGGACAAGCAGAAGTTTCCCCAGTTGTTCTCAGAGAAAAGACTCAACAGCTTCTCCGGCCCAATAAATAGAGGATCGAGAGGACCCTTCTCGTTCGCTGTCGTCACCACCTGGAGGGAGATTTACTTAATTTACTGCTCAGGCATGGCCATAAACTATTAATCTCTGATCCTCACTTTTTTAAGCTGTCTCCTAAACTAAAATAGGTTTTTAACCTCTTTCTGCTGTTAAATGTCCACAAACATTATTATAGTCTCCGACGTATTAGGAATTGGATGTGCATGTGTGAAGAAAAAAAAACATTACTGTAGTTCTTCAGAGTTTTGTTTTGTTCTTTTAAACTATACTCCTATAAAATTACACAAACCAAACTTGGAGCCTGAATCACAGAAACTTCTTTGGCCACTTGTCCGTGCGCCAAACTCACATTGAGGGATTGGACTTTGAAGTTGATCAGCTTTATTCCTTCAAACTCCACCTTGTCGTAGATGTCGTTCACAGCCCGCATATAAGAGGCTACCTGAAAAAGACACAGGAAACAAGTAGACAAATTAGCAATAACAAAAACTCTTGGTGGAGAGTTTTAGTGCCCAGGCTTTCAAACTGAAGGTAGGTGTGTGGCCTTCAGTGATAGCCAAAAGGTTTGCAACCAATCCTTTACAAAGCTATATAGCAAAAAAAAGGAGTTCTTCAAACAAATGAATTGCCACTTTAAATAGAAACTACAATAAAAGACCAGCGTAGAGGGGCTTTACCAAAAGCACCCAGTGTGAAATAAGATGGACAAGAGTAGCCTATTTACCTCTGATGTTGGACCTAAGATGTGGACTAATCCCAAACCTCATTTAGCCACGTTCCAGTCACAAGTGGGCAAACCTTTATAGTATGCAGTATTCAGTAATAAGCTAACTGCTATTATATATATTTAATTTTATGTACTTAAATATTGGCTTAACATGTTCTCAAGAACTGTTCAGAACTGTGCGCACAAAGCACAAAACAATGTGAAAACTGCAAGAGGTTCAAATAAGCCGATGCGTGTTTAGTTATCGCAATGTTTTAATGTGCAACAGCCATATTGGATTTTAAGGTTGGGGTCTGCAAGAAACCTCAGATATTCACAATGGGAATTTTGACTTTATATGTTTATATTTTAAACTTTAAGATTGGAAATATTGACTTCTGTATAAACAATGTGATGCACAAACTAGCCTCCTTCAGTCTGGGTTTGAATCCCAGTCTGGGGTCTTTCTGCATGAAGTACGGGTACCGCAGCGTCCCCATTGCTGCACGTGAAAATCCATGCAGAGGAGTGTCTCTTTACAGCAGGATACGTATGAATGGGAGAGCCTCTTCGGAAATTTCCACAAATGTAAAGATGCACACCCGGAATCAGGTCAGTAGAGACTCTGAACTGCACTTTGTTTATTTATACTCCGTCACGGCATTGCTTACCTAACACTCCTTGGCCCGGCCCAACAGGAGTCTGGCTTTGTACCAGCAGCAACAACAAGTGTGAGGTGGAAAGAATATGAAGAGGGCCAGATGAGTTGATGAAAGAATAGGCGACAGGAGCAAGCGCTCAGTCTGACCACAGAAAACAGCTGAGGATGACTTATTGACGTTCGTCCCCATGTGGACAAAAGCCCAGCTCCTGACAGTCGCAGTTCATCCACAAAAACTGCTCTGGGCTGATGCCCTCCTTCTGCTGCTTTCACAAATACACAAATGATGACTTTCCCCAAGTCCTAGGGTTTAGAGATACTCCTGTTTGATGAGTCAATCACAACTAAAGTGCTTTTCATCCATCTCTCAATCAAACTAGTGCCAAGAAAGCACGGAAAAATGCCCTATTTTGTGTTCCCACAGATATGAAAATAGCTTTTTAAAGATTTCCTGAGCAGTGTAGAAAAAAAACAGTTGACATTCGTTCAGATTTTAAGAGTTTCCTTTAGAAAAGGAAACATGTAGTCCAGAAAACCTCAACAGCATTGAAATAGCCCTTAAGTATAGCACTAATTCATTAAAATTGAATCAGACAAAAGCTTAAGTGGCAACAGGTACAGTAATGGACACCATAATTCGGCCCCCATACCCACTGATTAAACAAAACCAGTAGAAAACGAACTAGGGAGCCCCTGATTAATAACTAATGACACTGCACATTTGTTTGAAAAGAGGCCTAATAAAAAAACCAAAACATTACAGATATATTGCAGCATTAGTAAACCACTGAGTTCAACTTTCATTGGAGTAAAACGTAAACAAAATCCAGGGTGATAAATTTGAGGACAGGTCTGTGCACCACACTGCGCTCCGGGATCTATTAGAATACGTCTATCTTTGTGAGTCTGAGAGCACGGGGCTAGCAATATAGCCACTGACTAATACACAGGAACATCTAGATTCAGTTTGTGAGCTCTATTTAACACATTGACAACATAAGATGTCTATTCAGGCTGGATCCTTTTAATCTTTTAATCTTGAATCCCAACCACTTATATATATCTAAGAACGAATAACATCTAAAAAGCATGAGATTAAATTTTTGACCTGAGCCACAACAGCTTTAACAGATTTGAACTTCTTGTAGTAGAGCAGGTCGACGTGGAAGTGGAGCAGACAGCTGGTCTTCGACTCGTCCACCGTTCTCCTCGACCGGCTCACTGGCGCCTCCTGTGGTGGGGGCAAAAGTAAGCACATACGGGATCACAACCGTTTGCCATTTTTAAATGATTGGTGTCAGTTCAGATTCAAGGGAACAAAATTTTTTTTTTTTGCATCAAAAACTAGTCTTCAGATGAAAGCAAAACCAAAAACTGTAGCCTGCTCGAAGATAAATATTGACGCAGGGCTGGTGTGCTACAGCAGGAACACTCCTTGGACAATCGTCAAGAAAAAAACAACAACAGAAAAAAACATCTGCTCAGGGCATTTAATAACCAAACAGTGGAAATGATCTCCATCAGCAGGCATGTCGCTAAAAATGGATCCAGGGCTACGTCCCAACATCCACTCTTCACAATAGACGCTGAGGCACCCCTTCCCCATGCTGGTCAAAGGTTAATGATTAGGAGTGAACCCAGGGGGGATATTAGCCTAATACATGCGGCAGATGTGGGTTTTTTACGTTGCTTTTATCGTTTTGCGACACAGTCAAGGCTGTCCGCCAGGAGCCAGGTCTCTGCTTTGTGACTTACAGTACATGCTATTGTTACAGCATCACAACATCCTGCTGCCCACTTTACAGCCATGTTGTTCCCACTGACTCAACGGGGGTAATAAGTGTGACCACACGAACGTGTGTGCAAAGATCAGGTGCAAATGATAAATCAGACACACAAGTGAACTTCCTCTGTTATTCATCAGTGACTTGCAAGTTTTTTTTTTTGGTTATAAATAGTTTCAGAGAAGGAACACTCGTCAGTGATGAGGAAAAAAAAGAGAGCGAATGGCAGAGAGATCTTTTCTGTACCTGGATGAAGTTTTTGTTGATGGCGCTAAGATGATCGGCACCGCAGAATCCATCAGTGCGGGACATCATGTGTGGAAGGACTGGACAAAACAAAACAAAACAAAACAAAACACAGATGTTTAAAGTTGCACACATGTGGAAATATTTGCTCTCCTCGGCCTTCTCACTGTTGCCACAAATGCGGCAGAGCAGTAAACACAGCCTCGAGTAAGACCCTGAATATTTTCTTTAATGTTCACAAACCATGAAGGAAACATTAAAAGCAGATCAAAAGAGAGCTTGGTTCAGTTAAAACTGTTAATTTTATGGAGAAAAACATTTAAAAAATGTGTAAATTTGTTTCACCGCAACAAGCTTTGTTGATTTCTATTAAAATATGTTGTAAATGTCTCTTTTTTTAAATTTCTGTTAGGTTTCCAGTTTCTTTCTACCCAAGTTTAGATTTGGTACACAGTGTTCACTTTCAAGTTTAGATCTGTTGCTAACAGAAGACAAATCGTTGCACTCAAAGGCAAGTTAATCTGTTGGGGATCAAAATAGTTTACACATCCCTGTCAAAATGATTGTTTTTTTGAGATGTTGATCTTTTCTCGATCTTAACACATCACATCCATTACAATTCAACTAAAAAAGAAACTGAGGGAACAATCGCCTGCTGTCATTTATAGTGGACCTGATATGGCAGAAATGGAAAATATATTTTGGTAGGACTTTATTTAGCATTTCCATACTTTAGCTAAAGCCATTCAGTTTACAGAAATCATAGGAGGAATAAAATATGGGTTACAAAGGTATCAGTCAGGGGATGTCCACAAAAAACAACATTCAAGATTCTCAGACTGCTACATTTATGATGAAACAGTACAGGAGGTCATCAGTAGCTACAGAGTATTTAGGGAAAAAGATTCATTAAAGAAACTGGATGTTTCTCCATAACTCAACAAAAGACATGATGGACACTGAGCAGTGAAGCTGCCAAGAGATCCAACACAACCCTGGATTAGCTGCAGGACATACTGGTCTCCTGTATTCTCTATATATGTCAGGAATGAGGAGCAGGGTGTGAAGACAGAAGCATTTTTGTCCAAAGAAAAACATTAGAGCTCAGCTAAAATCTCCAAAAACGTTGCGAGAGAATGCATCATTTTCTGATGGACCTGCTCCCCAGTGTGCAGTCCATGAGACGCTTTATCTCATGGACCTGTGTTTTTTGGTAACTTTGAGGACATTATGAAGAAATCTGAGTAGGAGTCAGTTTTTTCTTGAAACCTTTCATTTTCTACAACAAAAGGCGTTGATAAAAGGGGATTTCATTTTTAAAGTCCAAACATATTCAATTCAACAGAAGAACGACTTTACGAAAAGAACACCAAAGCTTCAGAATGACAAAGCTGAAGCTAATTTAACACGAACTTTGTGGGATTTACTCAAAGAGGGCAGCGGACGAGAGAAGCCCTCACAACCTCACGATCGGATAGATTAGGAGCAAATATTACCGAGTTGCTGTCAGACTCGTAGCAAAGAAGACTTCATGCTGAACGGGATCTAAAAGGGGCTTTAATAAAGTATCATAAAGCTATACATCCTCTCCAAACCAGGCTACTGCGCTGTTTATCAGCATATACTTATTTTGTCCTGTAACAAATTCATCTTTCAGCTAAATAATATATGTCAAATGTCACATTAAAGGTCTCATTCGTTCATGTGTGAAAAGCCCGTCATTAGTGGACTTTCTTATCTATATATTTGTGCTTAAAATAAATTCAAAGCCTTTTATTACAGTCATTGACCAAAATAACTAAATTACAGGTTTACTGTGCCAGAAAGAAGCTAGAGGGGCGAGATGAGCCATTAAAACCTGATCCGGAAATAAGCCTGCGTCCGTTCGGTTTTACAGGCACACACAGCCAGCAGCACTGACAGAACAAGCGCGATTAGCTAAAGGCGACAACCTTTGAGAGCAGATATCTCCACATTCTCAGACATTTATGAACCGTGATCCCGTTCATTGTGAAATCAGCGCAGCAGACCGCAAGCCGAAGCTCTGGCAGACGCTGGCGGAGATGCTCTGCTGGTTGGATTTCACCGACGGTCGTCTGTGATTTGCAATACCCAAGAGACTTCTGTTTCATTTAGGACTGATGTAACCCAGATCACACCGGGGTCTTAAGAAACTTGTCCTGGAGAAGGGTTGCACAAAAAATGCAAGGCTTTGCAACAGAGTTGATCAGGGTTACGTTCAGTGTGTGAGAGGATTCCTCGTGTGCAGAAACATGGAGAAAGTAAGATTATAAGATGCATTTCTACTGTCATGAATCACAGGACCTAAGTGTTACTTTCAGGTGTGATAATGATGGAGCAGCAAATGCATTTAACAACAACTATTGACTAAAAGTAACTTGTTTTGTGTTGAATCAGTTCAGTCTTCCTGGCCTGTTGCACTCAGCAAAAGACAAGGCAGCACATGACCAGATCACGCCATCCTCCCGAAGCCCCTCAGCCAATCACAATCCCCGCAGTAAAGTCTATGTATGGCCTGAGTGGGGGAGGGGGATGGATGTGGAGGCCCTAAATGCTGGGTGTTGTTGACCCAGAATTGCTTCCAGAACATTTCTTCATGTCTGCTCTCTTACTCTCAGTTTGCCCCCCCCCCCCCCCTGTTCCCCCCCTGCAACAGGAATCCAGTCTTTCTGTCCTGTGAAGTCAAACATTTCCAAACAAATCAGAAATGTGATCTGTGGCAAGCAGAAAACTGTGCCTGAGTCTGGAGGCCCGTGACGGTCGCTAATCTGAGATTAATTATGGAGTCTGTTTCCTTCTTCTAAATGTAAAAGAAAAGGGATTCCTCCCACACGAGGAATCGGACACATACGAGCTGCAGGAGTCATGTTTCCAGCAGCTGTTGAAAAGCCGTTCCTGCTGAGCAGCGTGGTGCAGAACGTTGATGCCAAAACCTCAAGTCTCAAAGCAGCTTTGGCTATAAAGTCTGGAGAATGTCTCACCAAAACATAAAAAGGTGAACTGGTACTCTTATGCAACATTTAGGGGTCATTTGATGCTGGTAAAAAAAAGAAAAAGCTTGTTTTCTTTGTTGGGGTAAGTGCATTTATTTAACCCAGAAATAAATCTCCACAACAGTTTAAATGTCTCATCAGTCAATCCACCTAATGCTTTTTTTTACTGCCAGTTTAAAAGACCCTGAATTGCAAGAAAACAGGTTTGTGTCAAAGAGGTTTCTTTCTTAGCAGATTCCCCATGACAGTTCAAACATACAGTTTGCATATTTCAGAAAGAGAGCCAGCCTCACAGGGATTTCCTGCACACGAAGTAGCCTTCCAGTTTGCTCTATAATTGTGGAACGATTCACGAAGATATCCTTTTATCTTTGACAACCTGATTCTTTTGTTCTTGTGTGTGATCTATTGCCTGGTTGCAAGCTGGGAACAACTCCAGAAACACCGATAAGCTTCTTGTTCTCGCAACACTGAAAGGGCAGCGAGCGCCTGAACCATTTCTCAAGCACGAAATATGAAGGAATAGGAATCTGAAAGAGGCTTTTACACGGTGGACAGGTTAATGTTGTGATAGATGAAGACCTGTGCTTTAGTTTGTTTTTTTCCTGGCTATAAAAACAGTTTTACTTTAAACTGACAAAGTAGCTGTTTACCAATGATGGATTTGTGGCTTCAGATGTTTGTAATGTCACATTCAATTTTAGATTTTAATGGTTTACTTAAAGCATGCTTTTTGTGAATGAAATTAAATTAAAAAGCTTAAACACAAAATTGGTGCAAAAATTTGGATTTTATTAACAACGATCTTCATCGCCACCACCAAACAAGTTTCTGGCTTTTTGATTTCTAAACTCATTAGAAATGATACATTTATTTTAACTAGTTAGTTTCCTGGCAGATGACTGGTTTTTAAGGACCGGCCATGCATTCTTCAAAGATTTGATTTCAGGGCCAGAGGTTCAACATTAGCCTTCTCTTCATCCATTATAATACCATTTTTGATGTGGCTCGGCATCTGTCTCTGATCATCAAGTTGTGTCCAAGTTTCCGCCATCTGGTTGTAGATTTCAAGTGAAGTTGAAGAATCTGGAGATCCACTTTATATTCACCTTTACGAAGCATCAATGCACTTGTTAGCTTCATCTTTGTCTCATCTGAGCATCAAGAGTTTCTCTGGGAGACATTTGGCCTGTCCATGTGTGCAGCAGCAAAGATTTCCGTGAGCTTGAAGGCGGCAATTTGCTATAATAGATAAAGTCTGGGAGCTCACTTTTGTGCAGAAATGAACACTGCCATTAAAAACTGTTAACCCCTTACCAATATATTCTGTCTTTGCTTTTTAATCCTAATCAACGTGCCTGTGCCAGTTCTCAGTTATCCAGGTCATCGCAACAGCAAACAGGCTTAAATCTGAAAACGTTTGGACACCTATCCAGGAGTCTTTGTCAATTCTGGTGGCTCGTGCTTGAGCAATCTGCAAATGTTTCGGATCATCTAAAAAAAACGATGTCACTCAAAGAAAGAGTGCATATTAAACAGTTTAAATTTACTCAGGCTTTTATTTTTGAGTGGCATGGTTTTAGTGAATCCTGGCCAGAATTCAGACTTAAATCTGATTGAGGTGCCAAGGCATGGCCTTAAACAGGCCATTCATGCTTAAAAGTCATCCAGTGTTCTTGAATTAAAACAATTATGCGTAGAAAAGATGGCCACGTTTTTTCTTCACTGTGTTGTAAAAGACTTATTGCCTTTTATTGTAAATGCTCGGTGGCAGTTGCTGCTACTAAGGGTTATGCAACTTGTTTAGAAGGCAACTCTGTTTTTACCCCTCAAAGCATTAATCCCCATCTGAAAACTGCTTTTTTATTCTAATAACTAATAAGATAATAACTTCAAAAAACATGTTTTCTTGTTCGCTGTATGATAAAAAGACTTGTTGGTGTGAGTTCAATCTGTCCAGGTATGAGGATATTTTTGCCGTAGCCTTTGTCCCACATCTAATGGACCTCATGACATCCATCGTCCCTCAGGAGAACAAAAGCTGCTCGATCAAAACTCAGGCCTCTAGACGACAACTGCAGGAAGTGAGAATACACACATTATGTCACCATCTTGAGTCCCAATCTTGCATTCTCTGTGGAGGTCCTGATTGTTTACTGTAGTATCACATGGTAAATCTTTCCCAGTTTCCTGCAGATATGCCGCCCTGCGACTGAGGGAACAGGATGTTGCCGGCAAACCAAAGCGAGGTTTTACTACACCTCGGCGTGAAGAAGTTGTGGGAGGAGTGGAGAGGAAGGCAGAGGCAGAGTAGATTGAGGGACAAACATGTGGGAGTTGGGGGTGGGGGGTGGGGGGGGGGGGTTCTGGCACAGCCCGCACGGCGTTTCCAGTAAAATGCGTTCTTGGAGCTCAGGTTAAATGAATGCAAACACGCGTGTGGAGCCAAAGAATCCCACGCACGTTAAGACCGACATGGACTTTACATCCTGATGTTTCCTAATCGCTCTCGTCTGGATAAGTCATGAGAACAACTGAAAGTGACATTTAATTTCATTCTGGTGTAGAAACTGTGTCTTAAGCCTGCAGAAGCTTCACATGCTGCTCATTCCTATGTTTCCTCTTTGTTTTATCAACTCACATTACAATGTGTTTTCCTCTTATTCCTCTGCACAGCAGTACTTCTCGTGTCTTCACTCCTCCTCCTCCTCCTACAGAAATTACAACATCTACAATTTATCTCTTCTTTGGCCGGCGTCCAGATGGAGAGAGCCTCCAAATTAACTTGGAGCCCTGTGCAGGCACCGCTGGCACCCTGTAACTCCTCCCCTGCTACCCAGTTCACTGACCCCCAGTAACCTAGGCTGGGCTGGCGCTGTCGCCTGCAAGCCCTGCATAATACTGGAGCATAAATATTCACACTCTTTTACACATCTTGTCACGTAAGATCAAGCTGAAGCCAGTGGCAAATGTTAAAGGTGAATACCCCTGCATTTGATGCATGTAACAGCAGGGGAAGATGTTATATTGGGCTGCTTATTTGGATTTTAATGAATCCTCCAAGAATGCTGCTGATATAAATTATATTTAATGTAGCAAAGAATGTCTGTTTGCACTCTTTCCCGTCATCTGCGATGGGATCTGGACCGCAGCTTGGACGCGTTCTACCTCTAGATGCACATAGATCAGCCCTGGATGCTGACTGACAGCAGCTGGAGAGCCATCTGGAACCTGAACGCACCCAGAAAGCTTTCTTTTTCAACCCAATGGGCCTTACCCACATCCTCTTCGTGGTAGATTATGGAGTGGTGTTCTGTGGCGCTGCTGACGTATCTGTCAAGAGGCTCTATGTGGTAAGTGCCGTTGTGCGAATGGATGGTTCCCTCAAACTGTCCCTGTAATACAGAGCCGTGGCAAGACGACCCGGACTCGCCTGCAAGACGGAGGAAGGGGGAGATAAAAAGGCACCGTCAGAGAAATTGTGAGAGGGGACATAAAAGTGGAGTGTTATGAGTGTTATTTCACACAGCAAGTTGTGAAGATTTGATTTTTTTTTATGCATTATGTATGTTAGGTCAGTCAGTAAATGTAAATGTGTCCTGATGTATCTCAATAATCCCGGTAGAAAAAAATAAAAACGTAACAGTTCCTCCGAGAGAATCCGTCTGAAGAGTTGTAGGTAAACTCAGCCTCATAAGCAGTACCTTTGTAAATATATATATCTTCATCCAGATCTTTTGTCCTACCCATCGATAAACATTCAGTGGACTCGGTCCATGTTGTTTCTGCACAATGGCCTCAAACTTTTAGTTCTCTTACTGGTCTGATCGCAGGGTTTGTGATTTAAAAGTCGACTGTCTGGAGGCTTCATATCACACCAACCTTCAACTGTTCCTGAGTATAAGTGGGACAGGTCGACCGATGCCGGGCCATTTTCACCGAACACTGTGAATTCTTCGGAAAAGCCACCAGAATCCTGCCTCAGAAGCAGGCGAAAGGTTCTGACAGCAACAAAAAGAAAAACACAAAAAAAAACAACACAAAGAGTTAGCAGATGTGGTCAAAGCCTTGTGGTGTAATGCCAAGCGTGCAAATCATTCATTAGCTGGAAAAAAGGGACCGATAACTCAATGATCGGCGATGCTAGTGTTAAAACACGTAGATTGATAACTTTGAGGTTTAGTTCTTAAGCAAAATTTTAAACATCTGCATTCCTGTAACGCCATGGCTCATATACTCAAGCATTCAGGGAAAATCTGCCTTTCGGCTATCAGGAATGTGTTGCAACAAAGCTTTAAACTCTTTCTTTACAGCAATTGTTTTCAGTTTCACTTTTTATTTACTGGTCCTAATCTTTGAAAGTGTTTTTGTCATTAATTGTTAACTCTTTCCAATGATTGCATTGTATTCTGTGCTACAGGATGTGCCTCGATGCTATTAGAAATTAGAGTTTTACTTCCACAAGCTTTTAATTATTAAACAACAATAAATAATGAAAATAAAATGTGAAGCTACCGATGAAAAGCAGTAAAGTCCAAATCCAGTGTATAGTTCTGAGGATGCGTGGCCCTCCTGGCTCTTAAGTGTTTCCTGTGGAGATCCCCTCTGTCATATGACAAGACTTCGTAATGCTTTATAAAAGGACTGATGCTAACTCCAGTACCTGGAAGAAAAAAATAAACATTATTTCCTAATTCATGCAGAGCAAATACAACCACAACTGATTCACTGCTGTTTTCATACCCAGGCGTCGACTTCAACTTTCCAATTACCAATCTCTTTTTTTTTATACAAACATAATTGTTATTCAAATATAATTTACAGGGAAACACAGCTTTAAGTGAGATCAAAGGGTCAACTCAGCACTAGGAGTACTGGTAAAAACTAAAAAATAGGACATGAAATATGAAGAGAAATTAACATTTAAACAGAAGTAGAAAAAGCGTATGTAGTAGGGCTGCTCAATACATTGAATTGTAATCATCTGTGTGTGATATACATGTATAAATTGGATAGGATATTTGATCAGTATATTTTAAGGGACATCAATACTTTGAATGCATTTAACATGCATATTTGGTAAATTGGAGAGACTTTTCACTCCCCTTGAGGCACAAACCTAATACAGATTTGACAAGATGCTTTATTTCACAAAAAGTGGTGGGTAATAGTAGTGATGGAAAACAAGAATAACAAGGAAACACGTGGGTTAATAACAAGTGATATGATAATCACTTTACTAAACTACGATATTGCCATTACTTGTCTTCCTAATATTGTGAAGCCTAAGAATAGAAACATTTGTCAGTGACCTTAATCCAAAGGTAATTATCACAACATATTTTGAAAATATTTATCTTGCAGTGACAGATGGTGGATTATTCAGGAATTATGAAAAAGAGGAAGAGCACTCAGACACGAGTAGAACTCATTAAAGCTGAAATCAACCGAGATTGTCTAAAGTCTGCAGCGGCATCTACAATCTGGTTGCTAAACAATCTAATTTACCTACTTTAAACAATAGCACACCAGCAAGGTGTGCTTTTTTTTTACTCACTAGCAAGGAAAGATTCAAACCACCCAAGAAAGACCGACTAATACCAGGACGTCTCATGAAGAGAATTTATTTTTAAATGGACCCGTTTGCCGCCACTGCAGAACTTGCTCAGAATTGGCAGCAGACAGATGTGAGTTTTTTTTTTTTTGCAGGCATGGGGAAACAAATACTTTTAGATGCTGACCTGGTTTCAAGAAGGGTATTAAAGAAGCAACTCTCCAAAAAAACACATAAAGGCTAGACTGACATTCTACACGCAGGGGTGTCAAACTCCAGTCCTAGAGGACTGGAGTCCCGCAACTTTTCTGTGTCGCTGGTCCAACACACCTGAGTCAGATAACTGGGTCATTAGCAGGGGTCTGGAAAACTTGACTGCACACTTGATTTGATTCTGGTGTGTTGGACCAGAAACACATCTAAAAGTTAAAGAGCTGGAGTCTGACAAAACCCTGTTCTACAGCAAGTATGAGGATGAACTGCACACAAGTGGCGTAAAGTCATTATATCCGTTGAAAAGGTGAAACCTAAAGTGAGTAAACAATAATAAATTGTCATTCCAAATATCAATAAATCAAGCATAAGCCCCCATTTGTCAGGATTTTGCCCAGAAGCTAATATTCCGTTCTGCAGGGGAGATCGAAGAACTCCTATACAAGAAAGACTGACTGTAAATGTTGATTCTTTGAAAACATTTTACGTATTTTTCAATAAAATCCCTTTTGAACTAATTAAATATCAACTATTCAACCCCAGTATATCATAGAAAAATCTGACAAAAAGATCTAATCACTGCTACAAAAGTTGCAAACTTTTAGTAATTTAAAACATTTGTCAGTCTAGAAACTAATCTGACAAACATACAGATGTGTTAGTTGATTTAGTCAGCTGTAAAGCAAACCCTTCAGAGAAGTTTACACTTTCTGGACCACGTTGCTGTGGTGCTTGCTGACCACAGTGAATCTTAGAACAAATCCTTAAATAAGTGCATGCAGGACTTGAATCCCTGCCCCGTAGGGAAATTATTGTGCCAGTTCTTGTTGACCAGTTTTGCACGTGGGTCCTTTTTTTTTTTTCTCTACCCCTGTGAGGACACGTTGCGACATGTCCAGTGCTAGAAGAGGTCAGTCAGCCAGAACTGCTGCAAAACAGTCATTTCACACACGCTCACACGCAACAAACAGACAGACAGACAGAGGCAGGTGGAAACAACTGCTTCACTTATTCAAGATTAAGTGTGAGTAAAACCCCCGCAGTCAGACAAGCACACTAATCTCTACCTGTAATCCGTTGATGGCAGCTGAACACCAGCAGCATCAGCCAGTAGTGTTGGACCACCATGTTCTCCTTACTGAAGTGCTTTCGTCTTCCTTCTTTTTTATAATTTTTTTCTGTTTCTCCCTCAGCCCGTCTCGGTCCTGCTTTCTCATCCCCTTTCTCCTATCCTGTCTATTCAACAGTCTCATACCTGCAGACTTACCACGCTGGAATGTGTCTGGATAGGAATTCAAGCCACAACTAAACTTGATGCAATGAACAATCAACGCTGCGGCTGGGCATATTCAGACTTGTTTGCCTGCATGTTACACAGTTAAAGCAAGATTTTGAAATTAACTTGGAGGATGACTCCAAAGACTAAAAGAAAGGCAACACACAACTTTAAAACTGATGTCAGCTTTTCTTTGTTTCTGTCCTTATAGGCTGCTGAATCTCACGGGGCTTTTCAGCGTGGATCCAAATCCCTGTCCCACCACGTCTATAGAGTCATTTATGACGTGTCCCTGTTTCAAATAAGACATAGTGAGTTATTTGAAATACCTCACTTGCAAAAAATATATTTTTTGTCATGATCTCCTCATCTCCTCTGTTTTTTCTTATTTCCACAGTAATTAATTATGTGACCATGCTGAGATGAAGGTCCAAATGCTCTACATACAGTCTATATGTGCCCCCAAGTGGTCAAAGATTCAAAAAGTGAATGAATAGAATTTATTTGCCTCTTTTAAGCATTCAGCATGTTGAGGTGATAGAAAGTTCATTAATGCAGACAGAGTGTCTGCATAGCATAGCTAGATTAGGAAAGGTTGCTGTCAGATTATGCTAGGACATTTGCACAGCATTTATGTACATTACATAGCAGTGTTGTGTGCAGGTTTATAAAGTAATGTGTTTCTGAGGTGTCACCCGCAGACTGCAAAAATGCTCTAGACGCACATCTGACTTCAAATTGCACAAGCCTTCCAGGTTAAGACATTGGACGCCTTTTTAACTTTCATATTGGCAGCATAAAACAGTAACATGCGACCCTTATTAAGAAATTGAGAAGCTGCACTGGGACACATCTAGGACTTCATAGAAAGTACAAGCATGCCATCATAGTATAGTGTTAACTTTTGCTTATCAGCATGCATTGAAACACCAGTCTTGAAAAGACTGAAGACATTACCTGACTGCAACTAAATTTCCACAGTGCAAAATAATGAAAGCAGTTGAAGTTATGCTAAAATTTAGAAAACTAATTCTGAAAGTTATTTTCTTTTCCCGTGACCTGTGTCAAACAAAGCCTTCCTACACGTCTGATTAATAACTGATTGACAAAGTGTTGACATGCCTCTAAATATAATAAGGAAGTACTATGTTGTGTGATTCACACTATGTGAAAGGTATTTTCTCGCCTCACTCTAAACAAAGTGTGACTCTTTTGGATAATTACGTCCCAATATCACCAAAAAGAGGAAATGTGACATCGGTTGACTAAAGAAGGAAGTCAAGAAAAAGTAAGACAAAGGTTTTTGACCTTAAATTATAGAAACCTCGTTTCTTTTCAGCCGGAATAGATAGCAGATGTTTTGCAACAGTAGGAAACGCATTACATCTTTCATTCATTAGCACAAACATCCTTTTTTTTCTGCACTGGAGCAGATATAGTCACGTAAAGGTGTTAGATCAGCCAAATTAACATTTATGGCAGGAGACTTATTATTTTCTTTTCCTCTCTGTCTCTGTGTTGCATGGTAGTATACCACATATTTTACAAAGTTTTTTGGTGTTTCTAAAATGGGTTTTACGTGGTTTTAAACATTAAGAGACAAAATGTTTTTGTGAATCATGAAGTCGGAGTATAAAGTCACTTGTGATGTATTTCTGTATTGTATAGAGCACGTTTATTGGGATGAAGGGTGTCTATCTCCTTTTTTTTGTATTTTTCTATACTTATGACTATGAAGAGATTAAAGGGGACATATTATCCTTTTCAGTTCACCCTTTTCACATTGAAATCATTCAGTTGTTGTCTATATAAAGTGGAACTGCAATGCTTGGCTCTGAATTCCTCGTTAATGTACCCTCATGTTCGTTTTTTTGACTCAGGAGTTTGACCAACAACCAGTGAAACTGAACTTTATTTCTTCCTGGTTAACATCTTAAAGTGCACCAATGAGGTCACTTGTGTGCTCTTACAAGGCATGTGGACTGTGCTCTGTTCAGGCAAGTACTTTCAATGGTAAACAAGAAGAAAGTGAAAAGTAAATGCAATCCAATTCAATAAACGGTCATTGTTAGAAAAACAGTAAAATGGCATGATGGGAGCAAACCAAGAAAGGTCACCGTTTCTGAGGAACTGTAGATTACTACTCAGAATAAAAGATGTAAAATAAGCATCTGGGGTGTAAACCTGCAACATGGAAACTCTTTTCCTTTGTCTTTATGCGAGGATGGAAATGGTTCTCCCTCATAAATTGGATTCCTTGCTGAAAGGCACTAAATCTCAGCGGCTTACAACTAAAATCATCTCACCACAAGCATCTGAAATGAATGGTCTTCAAAAACACAACTCCTGTGTCAAAACAAAAATAAAATATGATATGATATTGATATTTAAAGAATAAGAAGGTCTGGTGATAGTGTTTGTCATACACGATGCTAAACAATTGCCCTTATAATTTTATGGGTAAATGGTTTCTTATGAAAATGAACAAATCATTGTTTGGATGAACGGTTATAGATGTGTCTTGCAAAATGGGATTTAGGCCAGAAAGAAATAGCCAAGTTAGACGTTAGGCCTAAGCAGTTAGGTATAAGTATTTTCATGCTTTGTGCCCCAGCAGCATATACTTTCCTAAAATCCTTTCTCTGTGGCCCCACTGCGAGGCTTCCACTCTATAGGGACTGTCCTTGCAAATAAGCTGTAAAACACTCTTTTGAGGGGATTTTTCTATTTTTTTCCAAGTACCCATGCTGCCCCCTGATGAATGGTTCCCTGAGCAGGCGGTCAAATCAGTCATATTAAGGCAATACCAACACTGCTTTTGGGTGAGCACAACCATCACTGCAAATCACTGATGGTATTTTGGCCTCCAGAAGCAGATATAATTTTTTTGCAACCCAGTAAATAAATATACAAGATTTTAATAAAATTCTCTGAGATGTTTCCTTTTTTCAGCAGCTGTTGTGAAGCAGCATTTTCTAAATACATGATTAATTGAAGAACTTTTATCTGAATAGCGCATTTTAACATAGATTTCTTCTTCTTTGTGGATTTGACACACTCTGTACAGCCTAACAGAGCACTTCGCTTTCAGACTGCAGGTCTGCTGGTGGTTCCTAGAGTCTCTAAAAGTAGAATGGGAGGCAGATCCTTTAGCTATCAGGCTCCTCTCCTGTGGAACCAACTCCCAGTTTTTGTCTGTGAGGCAGACACCCTGTCTACTTTTAAGACTAATGTTAAAACTTTCCTTTTTGACAAAGCTTATAGTTAGAGCGGCTCATGTTACCTTGAGTTACCTCTATAGTTATGCTGCTATAGGCTTAGGCTGCTGGAGGACATCAGGGCCTATTTTTCTAACTCTGCTGATTTCTACTGTTCTCCAATTTGCATTGTCTGTTGTTATGTCAACTTTTACCTTTTTGTTCTCTGTCTTTTTTTTTTCTTCTTCATAGTAGGTACACCTGGTCTGGCGTTCTGTTAGCTGTGACACCATCCAGGGAAGACAGATGATCCGCTATTACCATATAGCATTGAAAGGATTCCTGGATCAATGTGTGCTTCTGTGCTTTTTGTGTCTCTGCTCTGTCTTCTCTAACCCCCAGTCGGTCGAGGCAGATGACCGTTCACCCTTAGCCTGATTCTGGTTTAGGTTTTTACTTCCCGTTAAAGGGGAGTTTTCCTCTCCACTGTCGCTTCATGCATGCTAAGTATGAGGGATTACTGCAACGCCATCAACAATGCAGACGACCACTGTTACTCTATTTATAATATTATAATATATTTATAAGGTGCTTAAATTTTTCTGTGCACTGCCTTCCTAAAATAAAACAACAGGCTCTGGGTTTTAAATTAGTGAAAACAAAGCTATGATTCCTCAGAAATTTGTCAAAACTCAAGATCAAAGTTGACAAAAAAATCCATTTTCACATTCACACAGCGGAAGATTTAAAAAAATAATCGAATAGTCTTGGTGACTTTTGGGTCAGAAAGAAAGAGATGTGACATCCATGTCTGCAGTACTACTATTTGGACTTTCATACTGTACCAACAGGGCAGTTTGGTGTCTAATCCACATGTAACAACCTAATGACTGATTTTAAACTTGAGCTAAAGCAGACAAGATGTTGGCCGGAGACCTACGACAGACATCATACTACACAACTCACTTCAGAGGGTCAACGTTTTACGGCCTGGTTTAGAGTTTAACCTCCCCCAGCCTTTAATCGTTCACTGACAACCCCCCACCTAAAAAAAAAAAAATCTCCCTCTTCAGTCTGATTGGTTGAGAAGGAATCACCCGGATCCAGACACACCCACAGCCACACATTCACCCGACTGGCACCCCCACCCACACACACACGTACAAATATGATTCCATATTAGCGCATTACGTGGCTTTACTTGCCCTTTTTGTAAAAAGAAGTGAAACTCATATTTTGTTGCTCAACTGATGAACAATTTTAGTGAGTCCTGCCTTTACTTCTGCCGTTATCTCAAGCTACATAAATGTAAATCTCTCGCTTGTACAATGAATACCTGCAAGATGTCATCCCCTGAAAAAAATTACCTTTATTTTCTTTATTGTAAAGTGTTAAGGGATTACTGGAGGACGTCCACTTTAGACAGAGGGGTTATTGAAGCTTAAGGTCTGTCTTAGGGGACGTAATTAGGTCTCACAGTCAAAGAATGCTTCATTCTTTGCACACAATTGTACAATCTTAATAAAACAAGTATTGTCATGTGGGATTTATCATTCCAGAGTTTCCATACGTGCTCAGACATTGGTTCGTGTTACTTTTTGGCAAACTCATATATATGTTTGCGAGCAGAGAAAAACACATCTCTGTAATTGATCCAGTCAGTTCTGGGAACAACTCCACGTATAGATTCTCTGCTCAGAAAACATGTTTTTCTTTTCTTCTCCTCCTCTCCTTCAGCGGGAGGTAAAATTCTCATGAGGTTTTCACGTCTAACTGCTGACATTTATTCTGGGTTTTTGACTGGTTTTGAGGCTAATTCAAGCCAGCATCACTCATGTCATCCAATCTGACCCTACAAATGTCTGGTATTTGAAGCCACACAAAGTCATGGGATAATTGGTTCGACCTAAGCTGTTTTTTTTTTTATTTGGTTCCTCTCCAAGGGTTCACAGGTTGTGGGAATTATCAAATCAAATGGTTCTGCTGACACAGCCAAGTGTTAACCCCTTCACAGTCCTGACCCACTTCACGAAAGGTCATGCCTTTCTCTTTCGTTGTAAATGGGCACCGCACAATATCCACTCTGTGGCATACTCATAATGAGTGCATTGTATGCAAGGCCTTGACATAGATCTGCTTCCCGTCTCTGTCTGGGCATCATTTGATGTCTTTGCTTGGATTATGAGGGCCAGTAGCTCAACAGTGCCACTTTTCCCATCATTTTCAGGTAGATTAAATATATATAAGTCACCTTAAATCTCCTCTTTATTTATTATTTTCCCGATCCACTGTATATATGTGGACGCATTGTATATACCTAATGCACCTTTTCCTTCTTTTAGCACCTTCTTTTGATTATAACAGCTGATGTGACAAGTGAATTTCTCCACTGTGAGATCAGTAAAGTCTATCTTATCTTATCTTATCTTATCTTATCTTATCTTATCTTATCTTATCTTATCTTATCTTATCTTATCTTATCTTAAATTATTAATGATAACGTTCCAGGTGCTCAGAGCTGTCCATCCAAAAACTGGTAAATTCAAGAAAACAACTATGCCTCTGTAAAACAAACAAACAAAAAACTCTCTGGAGTAGCAAAATGTAAGAAAAGTTGCAAATATTCAACTATCATGATTCTACAACAAACCAAACACAAGTTGGACACAGCAGGATTGGAATCAGCTTGTGATGCAATGCTGCCCCCTACAGGGAGGTGTGGAAAAAAGCAACAAAGGTGTTTATCGATTGGTTTTCCTCAGATGTTTAAATTGTTTAGGTCAGTAGTTATCATGTTTTTAAAGCTATTAGAGAGAGTCCTTCTATGACAATTGGCCGAACTCAGTTTAGATGTAATTCGTCACCTAAAGAACAATAAGTTTGTTTTGCAACTTTCTGATCTAAGTTATAATTTAATCAAGATAAAACCCAACCCAAAACAAGATTTCAGCCATTCAAGCATGTTGTGGCGTCACAAAAGCCATAAGGCAAATTATATGTTTTGCTGATGTTTAATGTGTAGGTTTCCCATCTTTTTAGCATGTTCTTGTTCAACTACATCATTTGATGATTTATCTAAGTCCCAACAATGCTTGTTTTACAGAAATGCTGCAGCATCACCCACTACTTTGGGCCAAAATGATCACCAAGTAGAAAGCCTAATGATGAGCCAATCTCTACCAGTTACCCCTGCCATGTAGGTGCAATACAGCCTAAACAATCAGCACCCAATCGGTCGCAGACAGAAATATCTCGGTTGTTTGGGTAAGTTAAAGTAATATGAGTTCAGACGGTTTGCAGTGCTGCTGTAAAGGCAGATCCTAAGCCGATATAGGAACACAGGAATGAAAATAATTATATGGAAGAGTGCAAACAGGATTGTAAAACAGCTTCATACATGTTAAAGCTCTAAAGACAATCCTGGCCATTCCCATAATTTGTAGTAACATTACCAAGGCAGTATCTATCAATGCTGGGAAGATCGCTGGAGTTGAACTCGGATGCCTAAAATCTCTCTTGAAAACTTTCAAAAGTCGCTGCGGTTTCAACTGATCTGGTTCTCACTTCTTGTGCCTCTTGTGATATTATTGGCTCAAACAAAGAAAGTAGGATTAACAGCTATTTTTCTCTCAATTGCTTAAAAAGCCTTCTGCATTCTCAGGCCTCGAGGTCAGGACTTCGTCAGCTACCCAAAACAAGAGGGCAGACGAGGTCTCTCCACAGCAGATCAACAGAAACAGTCTCCGCTCATGAAATCAACATGATAAATCAACATTTGATATGACTTGGGCTGGAAAAAAAACAAAAACTACACGAAGTAAAACAAATCTGTTATCTGAGAAGTTTCAGAAATCCCCCCTGAACTCTTCCAGCTAAGATATTCTTAATCAGATGAAAACTGAGAACTTGAATTTGTTTCCATGAGTGCTCTGACTGTAGATGACAAGATATCAAGATGCTTTTCTGTGTGACTGATAACATAAAAACACCAATGTGTACATTGCCAACCCAGACATTTGATTTGTCAATGAAATAAAAGAAACATTATTTTTAGGATAAATAAATGCATGCAAGAGCAGGCTAAACAGGGGTGCAGTTGTTGGCACTGTTGCCTTGCAAGACGAAGGTCCTGGGTCCAAATCCCATCCAGGGCTTCTCTGCATGCAGTTTGCATGTTCTCACTATGCATGTATAGGTTCTGTCTGGGAACTGTCAGGTTTCCTCTCATACCAGCTTTAGCCCCCTCATATCAAACAATCACGTTTGAAAAATGTCCCTTTTGCTTTAAAATACTGTAATGTACCTTTAAAAAAACAAACAAACAAATAAAAAACAGTCAAGGCTGTAATGTATAGCCGGTCAGAACACACAGCCAAACTGAGATTCTGGCTACCAACATTAGCGCTTCATATCACATAACACACAATCACAAAATCCTGCCTTTGGAGAAGACTGATCACCAATACAATGCAGACAGTCAACCGTTTTCCTGCTTTCCAGCCATCCAGTCAGCTGGTTAGCAGGTCAGCAACCACAAATCTTGTCCAGCTCCACGTGGCAGAGCAGTAAATTTCTTCTTAAAGCTCCATAAGGGTAAATCTTTCCTTGCACCGCTGTGCTTTTTTTCAGCTATGCAAAAAACATGTACATGTACTCACCCTATCTCTAAGGGAGAGCCCAGACAGACTACGGAGAAAACTCATTTCAGCCGCTTGTATCCGGGATCTCGTTCTTTCGGTCACGACCCAAAGCTCGTGACCATAGATGAGGGTAGGAACGTAGATCGACCGGTAAATCGAGAGCTTTGCCTTTTGGCTCAGCTCTCTCTTCACCACAACGGATCGGTACAGCACCCGCTTCACAACAGACGCTGCACCAATCCGCCTGTCGATCTCCCGCTCCATCTTCCCCTCATTCGTGAACAAGACCCCAAGATACTTGAACTCCTCCACTAGGGGCAGGACATCCTCCCCAACCCGGAGAAGGCACTCTACCCTTTTCCGGTTCAAGACCATGGTCTCGGATTTGGAGGCACTGATTTTCATCCCGGCCGCTTCGCACTCGGCTGCGAACCGCTCCAGTGAGAGCTGTAGATCACGCCCTGATGAAGCCAATAGGACCACGTCATCCGCGAATAGCAGAGACGCAATCCTAAGGCCACCAAAACGGATCCCCTCAACACCTTGGCTGCGCCTAGAAATTCTGTCCATAAAAGTTATGAACAGAATCAGTGACAAAGGGCAACCTTGGCGGAGTCCAACTCTCACCGGAAACGAGTCCGACTTACTGCCGGCAATGCGGACCAGACTCTGACACCGGTCGTACAGAGACCTGACAGCCCTTATTAAAGGGTCCGGTACTCCATACTCCCGGAGTACCCCCCACAGGAACCCTCGGGGGACACGGTCGAATGCCTTCTCCAGATCCACAAAGCACATGTAGACTGGTTGGGCAAACTCCCATGCCCCCTCCAGAATCCTGCTGAGGGTATAGAGCTGGTCCAGTGTTCCACGGCCAGGATGAAAACCACACTGCTCTTCCTGAATCCGAGATTCAACTATCCGACGGACCCTCCTTTCCAGAACCCCTGAATAGACCTTACCAGGGAGGCTTAAGAGTGTGATTCCCCTGTAGTTGGAACACACCCTCCGGTCCCCCTTTTTAAATAGGGGGACCACCACCCCAGTCTGCCAATCCAGGGGAACTGCCCCCGATGTCCACGCAATGTTGCAGAGCCGCGTTAACCAACACAGCCCCACAACATCCAGAGCCTTAAGGTACTCAGGGCGAATCTCATCCATCCCTGGAGCCTTGCCACCGAGGAGCTTTTTAACAACCTCAGCAACCTCAGCACCAGAGATGGGAGAACCCGACCCAGAGTCCTCAGGCTCTGCTTCCTCAATGGAAGACGTGTTGGTGGGATTAAGGAGGTCTTCGAAATATTCCGCCCACCGACGCACAACGTCCCGAGTCGAGGTCAGCAGCACACCACCCCCACTGTAAACAGTGTTGGTACTGCACTGCTTCCCCCTCCTGAGACGCCGGATAGTGGACCAGAATCACTTCGAAGCCGTACGGAAGTCTTTCTCCATGGCCTCTCCGAACTCTTCCCACGCCCGAGTTTTTGCCTCGGCGACCAGCCGAGCCGCCTGCCGCTTCGACTGCCGGTACACATCAGCTGCTTCCGGAGTCCCACAGGCCAAAAAAGCCCGATAGGACTACTTCTTCAGCTTGACGGCTTCCTTCACCGCTGGTGTCCTCCAGCGGGTTCGAGGGTTGCCGCCGCGACATGCACCGACAACCTTGCGGCCACAGCTCCAACTAGCCGCCTCAACAATAGAGGCGTGGAACATGGTCCATTCAGACTCAATGTCCCCCGATTTTATGCATAATGTAAAAGATCCTGCATTGGAGCAAAGTAAAAGTTTTTGTAAGCGTCTGTCTTTGAGGTGAAACTACTTGGACTTTTTCCCACATCTTTGATAACACAGTAGTTGATGCCAACTACGCTAGTGTCTAAAAGCTTTTAATAGTTCTTAAATTTTGCAAGACATGTTTGCATAGTTACATCAAGAGCAATGACCACTGGAGGCAGGCGTCACCGCCCAATCCTTGACCCTGCAAGGATGGAGCTGTTATACGGAGAGCTAAAAATGGATGGATTGTTTATGGTTGACAGAAGATTGTTGAAAAAAATGTCATGTTTCAAAGCTCTTACTTGTGAATGTGTTAAATTTATACTAATAATAAAGTTTACTGAGTTAGCTCGTCATGTTTTCTTCAGATTTGTTTGCATAGTGGATGTTGTTTTTTGGGCCAAAATCCTTGATGATAATCGATACAGACACAGATCCTCACCAGACTCTACTAGGAGAAGAATGTAGCTGGTTTTCAACCCGCTCTTTATTAATGGATGTGTTTTCAGGCCGTAAACCCAGGCCTTTTCATTAGAAGCCACCCCACACGGAGCCATTTTGGTACCTTAAGCAACATCATAGTTGTTCAGCTGTTCTCCTCTGGATAAATGAAGATGTCATGCAGCCTGCCTCTTGTCTATAGTTTTTTTTTGGGGCTGGCTGGCTGTTTTCCACCTCCTGTTCTGCTCCACTCAGCTAATTGGGTGAGCAGCTTTGCCTGCCGCTGTTCTGATTAAGTTATTTCCACCTGGGACTCTGCCTATAAATACCCGCCTCTCACATTCAGTTTCTGCCACATCGTCTCATTGCAAAGGAGCTACATTCCAGTGCTTTTGTGCACCGCCTGCCTATCCTGTATGCACCCTGTGCTCGCAGTGCCTTCACTGGATTCCTCATCAGCTTCTGTTTCTGGTCATGACTCAGACTATGAGGTTTGCATTGGACTCCTGTCTCGCCCATTGGACTGTTCTGCTGGTCCTCGTTCTGCCTGCCACCAGCCTGTTCAGCTCGTCAGTCTCGTTGTGAGCAGCTTGTCATCAGTTCGGTATATTACCTGCTCACCCTGGACTTTAGCTCGCCATCTCTGCTCTTTTATTTTTTTGTTTTGTTTACAATAAACCTTTTACGTGCAGCCGTGTCCGGCTTGGATATCGGGTTCTCTGGGTTCTGACGTAAGAGAATCGAGGTCTTCACTGGCTGCAATATGGTTCTGCTGCTGCCTCCTCTGCTGGAGAAAGTCCTAGTGCTGCTTGGATATTTTTGGACATGTCAAAAAACCCTACAAGTCTTCCCTTTGTGGAAAACTGGCACGAAGAGAGCTGTTGTTAAAAGAAAACCGAAATAAGTTTGGTTTTAAGCTGGCCAAAAGTCTTGTAGGAGACCGCTGTGATAAAGATACCACTGATGGCGGCAAACAGAGGAAGGTGGTCCGCTCAGATGAGACTAAAATCTATTTATATTTGGCTTACTTGCAAATTGTATATGTGTATGAATGTGGCGAAAAATAATTACTGCACATCAACCTGAAGACATCATCCCTACATCTAAACACGATGGTGGCAGCATCCCGCCACATGGAGGCTTTCTTCAGCAGCGGCAGGCAATCTGATTGGAGCTGATGCTTAATACAGAGCAATCCTGGAGATGAAACCCGTTAAAGGTGGCAAAACACTTGAAACTGGGCGGGAGGTTCACTGTTCAGCAGGAAAAGGATCCCGAACATAAAGGCAGAGATCCAGTGAAATGGTCTAAATGAAATCATCGTCATGTAGCCAAGTCAAAACCTGAATCCTATTGAGAATCTGAAAGGATATAAAACCCAATGTTCACAATACTTTCAAAGAACAATGAGCAAACATTTCCTTCTCCAGATGTACAAAGCTCATTGAACCGAATGTCAAACAACTTGCAGCTGTAATCACAAAACATGGTTCCATCCTTTGTTGTCTCCGGCGGGCTGAATACATATGCACACCACACTTTTTAGATTGCTATTGGTAAAAAAAAAGAAAATTGCCACAGTAAATCACATTACAATGCCCTGAAGTTTTCAGTTTTAACATGATTACATATATAGCTATTTTAAAGGGTAATTATATTTCTGAACGGTACAGTGTGTGTTTACATTATACCAGGAAAATAACTGCTGTAAAATCGGTGTGATATCCTGCTGGCCCAGAAGAGGGAGTTGCTCACACACCGTAACAACACTTGCAGTCCAAGAGGCCTGAAGGAGGGGGACACCCCCACAAATCGAAACCAGCATTATTTCCAACCAGGGACACATGGAGAATGGGTGTGACATGCCAAAGTGAAAGCTTACAATGTAAGTAAAAAAAAAAAAGTGGAGAAGTTGGGTTTGGATTAAAGACTTAAAACACCAACAGATTTGAAATGTGATACACGAATAAAGGTCTTTACACCGTTATCAGCAGTCTGAGTGCATGAGTTTGCTTGTATGGAAAATTACTCTTTTTAAATGAAAGCATATGTTCAAAAGTGTGTGAGACTGGGGTCAGACCTCGATACACACAACTGCACCCTCTGGTCAAGAGTGTAGGAAAGTACGCTGCAGGTAGACAACTACTCTGACTATGAATTGTACAGCAGTCAGTGACAATACAAATGGTTGGAAGAATAAGTAGTCGGGGGACCAAATTTACTTGTCAAGAGCATATCAATCATTAAGCTAATAAATAATTCAGTCCTCTGTCCAGATGTCCATGGGAAGTTCACGCCCTCGCTGGGTAGCCGGCAGGGAGGACTTTCTGAGGCAAGGCTGGGTGGATTAGAGCCAGATCCCACAGCCAGGAGACACAGACTCAGCCCTGGCCGCGGCTGCAGGGGAAGGATGGTCATCTTCTGCATGTTTTAGGGGAGTACCTTCAGGATGATGACTAGCAGCCTGGGGAGGATGCACAGGAGGGGGATGGGAGGAGAGAATTTGGAGAACTGATCCAGTGAGCTGCTGAATGTTGCAGTAAAGACTTCTGTGTGAATAAGAAAGCTCGCCTAAAGAAGAGAGTCTGTGACAGCTGAACCGTTGTTTCCATTTACTGGCTGCAGGGATCACCTCCTTTTCTCCTATTTGCTTTTCATTTCAAATCCAGGAAGGGAGTTGATCAGCCATAGTAAGACCTTTGACCCTCATACGACTTGATGGCTGTGGCAACACTTCATGATTCACTTAGCAGGGCAGTGCTGGCAGCTATCAGCAGCGTATCAGCAGAATAACTGGGGGCTAACGTCATGCATTCTTCCTGCTCAGGATTTTGAAGGCTGGCCCGAGATAACCTCTTCCAATACAGCTTTGTTTGAATGAGAACAGCTTTGGCCTCGGGTACTTCCAGGAGGTCAAGCCTAATATGTTTTACAAACATAATAAAGGAGGCAACTAAATGTGTTGGATCTTTTAAAGAGCATTATGTTATGCTAAAGGGTGACGTAGAGGAGCTGTCAAAGCAGCAGAGATTAATTACGTAGCAACTCTGTGGCTTCCCCCAGGTTTACAGAGCTCATTATAGCTAATTATTTTGGTTTTACAGCCCATATTGTTGCAGTTTTTCTATACTTTTTCTCCATTCTCACCAGCCTCACCACCTTCTTTGCCATCAGACTCAGTAATTCAGCACTGAGTTAGCAGCCGACTGAAAACCTGAAGTATTCAGATGTTAAATAGCTAAATATTTCCCCCCAGGAGAAGCCCTACAGAGTCAAACAAGTCTAGCTTTTAGTGCAGGAGTTGCATTGTGTGCAATAAATTGCTACGAGAAGGTGCAGGAATTCGTGATAAGAAAAGAAAAAAAGAAAAACTGCATGATACAGCGCATTGCAGATGTACTCACACTAATTGAACTACTCCGTATTTTCCCATTTCTATGAAATCAATGGGAACAACATTTTGTGCAACAAAACTCTTCTAAAATCATCCTCAAACTTATGGCACTTCAAACCGACCAAGGCACTGCCATTTAACCTAGACTAACAGGTCGAGCAACATACTACCAATCATGTTACACCAAATGTTATCATTTTCGATACAAGTTTGTCTAAAAAACACCTTAATACATTAACCCCATTAGTTTCCTGAAAAACATCATGCATCAAATGTATTCTGATAAATAATGTTTAAATAAAGCACACAAAATATAATTTGTTATGTGCTAATTATAAAAGACACGACCAGAAATGTCTATTTTATCAAGTAGAAGAAGAAAAAAGCCATTGTTCAAAGACAGCAGGTTAGCTGCCCAGGAACAAACATGTGGAATAAGGCGCTCTGGTGAGATGACACCAAAACCTAAGGGAGCAAAAAGACAAATTTAGATAGAAAAAAACATAAAAAAATTGTTTTGTGAAGAACTAAAGGTATCTTTTTAGATGGACTATGGTATGATGTCACACACCATCACTCTGTGTTGTTCTCCAGTATCTTGTTTACAAAACAAGAGACTGTATGTGCACGTGAACAGCTGCTCATCAAATGGCGCCGCCAGGCACAAAATGGCGGAGAGCACAGCCAGCGGATCAAAACGTTCTCTTGCTAACGTCACTATAAAATTATGAATTACTTACTTCTTCGGTAGACATGTTCGCCTGAAAGGTGATGCTGCTTTGCTGTGGATTTATCTTCTGCAAACTGGCTCATCTGAGGCAACAGGAGAGAAGCGGAGGGGAAATGGGTGCCGAGTCGCAGCTGGAGCGAAGGTAGAGAGAGGTGGCTTGATACACATCTTGTTTTGGTCTACAGATATTGCTCAAGCCCCACCTCATGCTGAAAATTTGCTTATTGCTCCTTTAACCTCTTGTTGTGCTGGAAAGCTAACAGTGAACACCATCCTGATGTCCATGTTCACCTTCCAGCAAAACAACACCAAAAACTCACGCAAAATGGTGAACCAGGGCAGTTTCCATCTTATGTTAACATTTCGTTTCAAGTTAATAAATGAAAAAGGTGTTTGTTGGATCAAATAGCATTTTTCTAGTTCACATTTCATAATTGTATGTTTTCAGCCCAACAAACATGTGTTAACTATAATTGAAATGGTAAAATAAAGTTGTTGTTTTTTTTTTACAAACAGCAACAATGGAATGGATTATGTAGGTGAATATATGTTGCAATGACCTGGTGTTTAGAAGATCTAGAAATCTCTGTACAAAGATTCTCTCCATGCAATCCAATTGAGATTGAGCTATTTTCTGAAGAAAAATAAAACCAGATTTTCCAGCTGTATTTGCAGCAAAAAAATTATATTTTATTTTAAAAACTGCTTTACTTACATTTCACAATTTCATTCTACTTTGTGTTGATTTATCACATTAAATCCCCATAAACAAAATACACGTTTGTGGTTTTATTTTAGTGATATTAATAATCATGCAAGGCACAGAATATCTAACTATTCAATACTTAGAGGAGTTATAAGAACCATGCTGGGTTAATCTGATGAGGTAAAATCCTGGCAGCCTTTCTCACTGCTGACACAAAACCAGAGGTTCCCTTCCCTCCCTCCTCCCTCGCAGTCAGCCCAGCTTCCTGAGAATGAGCCTGATGAGGTGATAAAGTCTGACTAACTGGGAAGAGGCAGCTATTCCGCCGCAGATCATTGTTTACAAAGCCCTCCGTAAACAATGCCCCTCAGGGGAATGTTGGGCCAAGATAACGGAGGGCATGACGAGACAGCTCCTGAGCAGGGGACACACTGACATCCCCAGCGTTTGTGGATGGCAAAGACCGCAATTTAAAACAACAGACGGGTCGTCGCCTCAGCTACAACATTCAGTCGTTCAGTTTTCCTGTTCAGATGTTCACCTGGCGATCTTTAAGTGTCATTTGACATCTAAGCATCATAATGACCCACTCAGACGGCTGCTTCCTCAACCTGCGGGACAATGTGGACCGCCAGGCTGGCTGCGAAAAAACTTCACAGGGTTCCTCGAGGAAACAGACATAGATCCCCAGATGCTGACGCGGCTACAAGCGTCGGCAGGAACCAGCAGAACATCGGCGGAGGCCTGACCCCCTGCGACCCGCACCTTCATTGTTCCGGGCATTGATGGTACAGACCTGTACTGACAGCGCAGAAAGGAACACGGTGTTAGTCTGGATGCGTTAATGCTTTCTGGTTTATCTCCCGTTTCATTTGACGTAACACACAGCTGCAGACAATTTGTACAAATACACAAAGATGTTTAACTAGAAATGGGTGCAAGCCAAAGAACACGGGTCAAAACCAGTTGCCAGTTTCCCTACAGAGATATGGCTGTTTTAAATATTAAACAAACACATCATGACTTAGACTTTATTTAGACTTAGACTCTATTGTCAATCAGCTGCACATTCACGATGCACATTTGAGTGAAATTCTGTTGCGAGGCTCCAAGTAAAAACAGAAGACAAAGAGAAACCTTATGAATATTATTTATTTGTCGTGAATGTAGCAGCAAACCAAAACAAATATATTTCATACGTACAGAGAAATTATGTGTACGCCAATATGACAAGTGCGAGGATATGTAGCAGCAGAATGCATTGTAACAAGGAACATGGTTCATAAGGTCATCTAAACATTTTCAGAGACAAGGATATGTGTAAATCAAAACATTAAATCTGTAAAATGTTTTTGCTCTGAAGGGCCTTTCACAGAACATTTCCAGTCCAGTTGGGAGAATCTTAACTTCTTTTTTCAGTGCTTTCCGCACGTTTATTTGTCTTGTCATATGTTGGCATATCTAAAAGCACATTTGAAGTGAGTCCGGATACAAAGAAATCAACCGCATTGAGTTCTGGATTTAAATATGTGTGTTGTTTGCTCCGTATTTTGTATGTTGAGTGTGTATTGGTACAAAATTCACATTTTGCTTTTTAACAAGGACAAACTACGCTACATTTTGCTGGGATATCCATGTCTTGTGTTTTTCTTTTTACTTAATTTATGATCACCTGACCATCTTGAGAGGAAGGTTTCACCATTTATGCAAAGCTTATGGGTGTCCCCAAATGGTCAAATAACTATTAGCTTAATTATTCAGAGAGTAGTTCAAACTCAGATCTCTCCAGACAGTAAGGAGATGTCTTCAGGTTATTTCTGTGATGTTTGCATAGTTTTTACATATGTTTAGCAGCAGTGTACCATATACATTGCGTTGCAGAGGCCAAATATTTGGTGTGCAAAACAGCTCTGCAGCAGCAACGTTTAACTAGAGATCAATTTAGATAAAAGTGTGGTAAGGCAATACTGGTGCAATTATTTTCTTGTGCAGTTAAAACACAAGGTAGGTCAGCAACAGTACAAAGAGAGTATTAAGGCTCAGTCACAGTTTTGGGTGAAAATGCAGCTTCTCAAGACCCAAAAGTTTCATTGCAAGCATGTGGTCTAAGAAAAGTTACCACAAATCAATGATATTTAACATATTTAACATGCTAACATAAAATGGCAACATTTTATTCTGCTGTAAGATGATGCTCTACATCATCCAGTTTCCATGATTGGTACTTTGTCAAACGGTGTGAGTTTAAACCCAAGAGTAAACATAGGCAGCGTGTTTTCCCTGCCTTTATGCATAAATGCGATATCAGAAATGTCAGAGACCTTTAACCTCAAATCTACATCTTTCCTGCACGTTCAAAAATATTCGCCAACCTTCAGTTGCATTTGCTACGTGCAATTTTCCTAATGGCACACAATTTCCTTGACTAAATGGTGCGGTTCGTGGATGCACTCCTTTGTTTATGGTGCATTCCAGCAGCAGATAATTTCCCCATGTGGTAAAGACGTATGGGGCCTGTTTCCCACACCCCTCTTAATGTGACTCAGACAGTACATGAGAATGTTTCTCATCAGTGTTAGCAGCAGTCCAACGACTCGGTCATAAAGATACAGCAGGACCGGTAGTGCTGTTTCATTTAAGCCATAAAATGCTCTGATAGTGAAATGTTATGAAAATTAGGCTTAAATAGCCACTCAAAAAAAGCCAAACAGCTCGGTCGACTAAAAAAATAGGACACGTTCCTTTGTCCAACTTTAGTCTATGATTATAAACGTGTGACATTACTTTAAATAACTTCTCGTAAAATCTTTCAAAACTGCATGGTTTCCTCTCCTGTTCTCACTGTAGCTTTAAATGTGAGTATATATATTCCCCAGCGAGAAAAGTTTTGGGGAGTTTTTTACCTTAAAAGGCCATGTGGAGCGGAGCGCTAGTTTCCTGTGGGAGGGTTTCCTCTTTCTTACTGTGGAGCTGGAAGTCCAGCCCATGCTCATCACCCCCCCCCCCCCCCCCCCTCCACACACACACACGCACACACTTTTTAATACTGTGACCAAAGTGGTGAAATCCCGCTACAGCCAGATGTATGTGTGCATGACTCTGTGTATGAGTACGCGGGAGGTGAGAACACGGTCAAACAGGAAGACTCTGTGATATGCAACCTGAAGTGAAGGCAGCAGGCGAGAGGAGGAAGCAAGAATGAAAGGAAAAACACCGTTGGGCACTGAAGCATGGGAGGAGACAGGAACTAAATTACAGCTGTTGTGAATAGGGAAGAAGTGCAGAGCGGTGATAATAACAGCAGCTTTGCTGAGCAGGGGATGATTTGTGTCGACTGAACGTCTCATCTCCCCGACATCCTCTCTGTGAACAGTCAGCATGTCAGTCAGCCTGTCTGATAGTAAATGGCTCCGAGGAATAATCTCCTTATAAGGTCTGCAGAGGGTAGAGTTCCCTGCAGACATGCTGGTGTGTCATCAGCATGTCATGAATTCACTTTTTATCACACACGTTAACCATGTGACGGTGTCTCCTTAGAAATGCACTTACATCTGTAGCAAACTCACAGGTGTTAATGAGATTTCATGGTGTTACACTTTCTGGCTACTTGGCACTTTTCTCCCCATGTCACTTTGTTGCTGAAACCTTCTTTTCACTTTAGTTGTATGAAACAGCAAAACTGGTACACTCCACTTATCTCGTGACTTCTTCAGGCTAAAGTCAGAATATTAAATAAGACAGAGAATCATAATATATATAGGTCCAAGCCTGCCACCCAGCTCATGCGATTTGACGTTTATCCCCCAAGGTTGACTCGCATGGATAACGCTTCCTTATGGCTCTTTTGGGCTGAGCCAGTCCAAGTCTCAGGAAATGAGAGTCAACCCCTATGTGCCCGATGCAAAGTCCCCACTGCATGTCTGGCTCCGGACGTAGCCTCTCTACTTTCTTCAAGGCCGCCCCCTGTGGTCTACCATGTCTGAGATCATCTGAAGGGAAAACTTGTGGCCAGAATAGCCTTCAGGATTCTAGGGCTAACTCAACCACATTAAAGAGGCCGTTCTACAGATGGACAGGAAGTTAGTCAGTTGAGGCGGTCATATGATCAGGACTCTCTTGCACATCCACTTGGAGGTGTTCTGTACATGAGAAGACCCTTGGTCAGACCCAGAACCCACAGGAGGGATTATAAGTTTGGTCTGAGAATGACAGAACTGGTAGAAGAGTGCCACTGTGGAGGGAGGTAGTTGGGTGTGCCTCCTCGTCCTATAACACCTGTGATGAGATAAATGGATTGAATGGTACTGAACAGAAACTGCACTCTGGACACAAGTATCTGGAGGTGCACTTTTCTGTCATTGTGAAAGCAGGGGAAACAATTAAATGAATTAAATATCTTCTGTATTTGGAGTTTGCATGTTCTTTCCTGGTACCCAAACCTCCTTTTGCTGTGCAAAAACATGTGATTTAGACTAACTTTCAATTGTGCTTTGGTATGAGATATATGCATGGTGTCTCATCTGTCTGTTTTTCTGTGATAGACTGAGGATGTGTTTGACATGTGTGCCACCTCTCGTCTATGGCGTACAGGACAAACGAACCTGCCCATCCTCTGTGACTCTGAAAAGATCAAGTAGAAAAAAATGGATGGTCGTTTAGATTACTCTTGTGTTATATACCTTTTAACCCATCTGGAACCCAAATGTAAGGTGCTCTCTCTATTGTAGGACCCTAATCTTCAATATACACATGAACGTGGTCCTTTTGCATGGGTCTGAGACATGTGGAGCTGACTATTTCATCACTAACAGGCTCCGGGCATTCACAAACAAATCTCCTAAAAAACACATTCAACATCAATCTGGGGGTGTGAACAAACCTTGATCAGCCTGGACATGAAGGAAAAAAGCGGGTACGGATGGGAGATACACCATGCAGCTGCTAATATTACAAGACAAAGGGTGGTGGTGCAGCATGCAATGGAAGAGAGAAGCTTATAGGCCAAAACAAACCAAGAGAAGATCAAATTAGGCCGGTGCTAAAGAAGCCGGGCTGGCAGGAAAACTCAAACTATGGCAACAAAATATTTCCTCGGTGCAGCTCAGACAAGAAGAAGTCAAGAAAGTTTAAATGTGTCTTTAAGTCCCCATTCACGCTAAGACGAACGTGGTGAATTTTCATAAATGGTTAAGAAAAAATGTACGTCCACACGAGGGGTTGCAGCACCAATGAAAATGCTGTAGTATGTATGCCAGCCCTGTTGGTGGCGCTGTGAAATTACCACAGAAACAGCTACGCACCTTCAATGCGATCTTTAAGTGGGCTGGCAGGGGACATGCCTTGTAGAAAGGGCTCATTGGAAAGGAAAAGTCCGAAGACGCTACTAGCAGCCGTAACGGCCATATTTGCCTTAGTATGAACGCAACACCAGACAACGCCATCTTTGTTGTTATTTGTGAGAGTGAGGTGCATGTGGGTTACGGAGAGAAGCGAACCATCGATGTCATAGTTTCAGAAAAGATGCGGCTTGCATGCATACATTTGAAATTCATCTACTCTGGGACAAGTTTTTAGAAATTATAGTTACGGTTTTCCAAAACGGCGCATCTGTGTGAGAGCAAAGCCTAAAAGTCAAAATACCGTTTTGGATAAACCTAATCTCATCACATGTTGAGCTTAAAAGTCAGTTAGGTTAGTTGAAATCATTAGGATCAATTTAACAAAAACAACAAAAAACAACCTTGTTGAACATGCTGTGCTTTCTGTACCACAATCATTTGACTCAAGCTGTGTTACAACATATTAATTAAGTACATCTGGGATGACAGCTGCAGTTGTGAAACAGTAACCATGGAGCAGATTGTGACACAGCGGTGAGTTTTCCAGCGATGTTCTGACATGTAGATCTAAGTCTCAAAGCCCAGCGTCATTCTAAGCTGTAAAGCCTGAAGAAAAGGTGCGACTATTGAGCTGGAGCTGCGTGTTGGGGGTCATGACATCATCACAGGTCGTTCAGAAGCTTGATGTCATACACAAAATATGTGCTTCTGTCTACAAAGGAGGCAAGAAGGTACAGAAGAGGAAGGCTTCACAGCCTTCATGAGTCAAGCTTTGTGTTTCCAACTCAAAGGTGGGGTTCAGTGACAAAGAGGATTTGATCAGCTTGGCTGAACTTTTCCTCTGTGGCTGTATCGTCCTCCCCTACATAATCTGTTAGTCATCATACACAATCATTTAAAAAAAAGAGAACAATTCGCCATCTTCAGTCTGGGTCCATCCAGCGCATTCCTGTGGCTGGAAAGTAGCTGAAGAAAGCATGCTTGGAACAACAATAGAAAATACTCAGTAAGAAATCCTTCAGTGAGGCACTTCCCAAACACTGCAACATTCATGCAGTATGTGCAAGAGACAAACAACCGCTGCTGGAAAGCATGATGAGGCTGGTATTCACATTTAGGATAAATTTAGTTATTTCAGGTAATTCTTTATTATGAATCATTAGCTAAATTAACCCCAGACTGTTTTATGCAAAATATATTTCCTTCACCTTTTTTCAAATATGATAGGAAACACAACTTTAACTGTGTTTTTTGGTTCTAGGGGCATAATAGCACGATCACTTTTAAAAAAATGAAGCAATTAGTGTTTTTGACCTACAGACATGCACTTGAAATTACTAAATAAAAAGTAACCTGACTACACATTTGTTTTTCAGCCTTTCAGGTCCAGTGTTCCTGCGACCGCGGATGTACAGTTAAAACCAAATGTTTACATACACCGCATAAGAAGACCCAATATTGTTCTCACTGTCTGACAATAAATCAGAGTAAACATTTCCTGTTAGGATTGACAAAATTGCTCCTATCAAAAATACTATTTTTTTTTTTCCGTTTTTGTTTTGTTTTACTTTTATCAAATTCAGAACTTCACATATGATTTTTTGACTTATGGATTAATGTGGCACCTTCATGCATCTACAAATTGCACCCAAGGATGAGCCACACTTGTGGAGGTCCCGCAGTTCTCTTCTTGATAACTTTTGTGTGAGTTTGCCATGATGTCACAAAAACAGGCAATGGGTTTGTCTGTCCATCCATCCATCCATCCATTTTCTAACACGTCTATCCCTTATGGGGTCGACAGCTGGTGTCCTATCTCCAGCTGCCAATGGGCGAGAGGTGGGGTACACCCTGGACAGGTTGTCAGTCTATTGCAGGGCAACACAGAGACAAACAGGACAAACAACCATTCAAACACACACTCACACCTAAGGAGACTGTAGCGAGGCCAATTAACCTAACAGTCATGTTTTTGGACTGTGGGAGGAAGCCAGAGTACCCAGAGAGAACCCACGCATGCACAGGGAGAACATGCTAACTCTGTGCAGAAAGACCCAGGGCCTGAACCCAGGACCTTCTTGCTGTAAGGCAGCAGTGCTACCCACTGCACTGCTGTGCAGCCCGGGTTTGTGGTCTTTCCCTTTAAACACAAAGTTGTGCCTCGGTTGAACCCAAATCTTTTATTCTGGCCAGTACAGCACAGAAGTAGGGAGTGAGAAAAGGTTTAATCCTTGGAAAAACTGCAAACGTATCACAGTGATGACAGAACAATACAAATAGCTGGGGGGAATTACGCAGGTAAAAGATAATATAACAGTAAACGTAAATAAATTAAATATATATAGTTGAAAATGGGCTGCAGGAACCAGCACTCCTCGCGACCCCACAAGGAGGTGTTAGAAAATGGATGGATGGATATTTGAAAATATATAGATCTTAGGTGGAGTCAGCTTAGAGGAACCAAACTTCACGTTCCTTCAGTCATGTAAATAAAAGCAATTCCTGCAAGTTTTCCACCGTTTTTTTTAACAAAGCAAAAATAGGACTATCCATGTTTTATTGATATAAATGTAAACAAAGAGAGTTTTCAGGAAGTGTGCTTGTTTGCTATGTGTGAAGGTTTAGGAACAGAAGAAGGGTCAATCAACTGGATGGAGAATTTACAATTCACAACTGGGAAAAAGTGAGAAAGCAATTTTCAGACTTGTCAGTGTTGACCAAATATTTTTAGACCTAAGCTACAAGGATTTTAAAAATTATATTCCAATCGGAGCAAATCCAAGGAGCAAATCAGAGCAGTCAGTTCAGGTCACCCTGCCCTGGTCACCAGGACCTTCACAGACGCACAAGCAACGTATAATTTAAAACTCACTAAAAAATCTGAAGTGCATGCTTTAGACTTAAATATTAGTTGGGATAGATTTTCCATAGTACACTTTATTCCATTCATGTCATCTGAAATAGAGAAAAGACAAAAACACACATACAGCTTGCCATCATTTTGCATTTTACTTTGGTTTATTTTTGCTTGAACATAACTTTTACTTAGTACTTTTAAATCATATGTGTTACTGTGTTGGAGCTTCTGTGGTACAAGTTTTAAGGAGTGATGAATGAGTCAAATGTCTAGAATTTTCTCTGGTTTCATATTTTCTGTTTTCCACAAAGTATTTTTTTTTCCTGTTATATGTTTGACCTTAATTTCTTCCATATCCACTGAAAATTAGGTTTATTGGGAAAATAAACAACGTAGAAGCTGTTTGCTATAAACAGCTTATTAGCTCAACACAAACAAATAATTAACATTAAACATGGTTTCTCCAAATTAAACACAATGTAAGCTACAGTCTCAGTTATTCAAACTCTTCATGACAAACATCTGTGATACTTCAGTTAAATACCCTTTAAAATTATGACTTACTGCAAATATGATTCAGAGCCAGATACCAGCTTCTGACAGTGTTCCTGATTAAACTTAGCCCACTCCTCATGTCCAAAGGCCTCCAGTTCAATTATATTTTTCAGTTTGTGTGCAGCAACAAACGTTTTCCAATCCTCCTAAAGCTTTAAAATATGGTTTAAATTCTCTGATAGATTTAGCAGACTACGACGGCAACTTTAGCATCTAACAGAACTTGGTCTAAAACCAATCCTTGGTGACCTTGACATGATCGGCATCACTGTCTCCTTTGAAGATGGCATGAATTTTCTCCCAGGATTTCCTGATATTTGGTTGAATCCATCTCGCTTTCCAGGCGCTGAAATTTGCTTTGGCCAAGAAATCAAAGCCGCTGCGGAGCCTGACTGAGCCATCACCATGCTCCTCTGTAGCCAAGGGGTTCGTTTCAGCATAATTTTCTGTCTTTCTCTTACAAGCATAACTATAATCCATAAGCCTGAAAAGTTACAGTTTTGATCCCTGGCTTCACAGAACCAAATCCCAGAAATGCTCTTTGGTTTGTTTATATCGATTTGAGTAAATTGGAGATGGTCATCCTTGTGCTTTTGGGCCAGTAATAGTGTACATTTTGGAGTTTACGCATGAAGCTTGTAGCGTTTATTACATTGTAACTAAAACCTCAGTGGAGGATAGAAAGGCAGATGAATTATTATAGTGGTGTGGAGAGCTCCAGGCAGCGGAGCTGAGGAGTAGTGAGGAGCTCAGAGGTGAGTTCACCAGCAAACTCTGGCACACAAGGAGGGAACGTTTAGGACTATGGTACGGGTTACATCCTGAAAGGAGGTCTAATTGGTTAAGTTAAGGAACATAAAGAAGTAGCACATCAGAATACCAAGAGCCCTGATAACCGCTCTCATAAAGAGAACTGTTTGGCGTCTGCCTCAGGGGATCCACTCCTCATTATGCTCCTCCTGATTGAGCTCCAGCTGCGAGGACGCCTTGTTGCTTGTTGCAATCAGAGAAGGTAAGGCAAACACAAACCCGCACACATCCCCGTCGATTCTGACAATTTATCGTGACCATTCAAACATTTTTGAAAAATTGCCAAACATGATTTACATTTGGGGTAAAATCCTTTGACATAGTACCACAAATGTTTGTTCAATGTCTGAAATGTTTGGTTCACGATTTTCACAGATATGCCATGTAGTTTAAACAATATGTCACATTAAGATATTATGGAGACAGTAAAGGCAGAATCAAATGTTTTTCTGTCCTATGTTTTCTCTGACAGACGACACCGTTCAGCTGTGTTGGCATTTACAAAATATATCTATCAGCACAAAACTTCTTTGACATTTTATGAATAATTACTGGCTTTTTAATTAAAGGATTGGGTCCGTAATGAAGTCCATAGAGTCAGATAACAGGATAATTAGGTTTAAATCAAGCAACAGACTTTTGTAAAACACACATTGGACAGTATTGTTGCGCGGTCCTGCAGGACTCATCCATGCTAATGCGTTTTAGCCAACAGACCGACTCCTTGGTGTTTCTGCATGTTGTTGAGCTCTTTATAAGTTAACTCTGTCAACTGCATTGCTCACATTTTTCCTTTCTGGCTTCATTGGCTTCATCTGGCTTCTTCTGCCACTTATAATTTGCAGGAGCTACAGATACAGTAGTTGAATAACAACGTGCAGTTATAAAACCAAAGCAGCTTCGCTAAACACTGATAAGGGACACATTTGCAGAATATGACGGCGGCCATATTAGCACCTTCTTGCTGGAGGTTTAACCTCTGCCCCAGCTCAGCTTAGCCCCTTCCATCTTCCTATCGACTCTGGCCAGCTTCCCTGTCAATGCATGAAAATAATCCCCACACTATGATGCTGCTACCACCATGTTTCATTGCATGGATGCTGTTTTCAGGGGGTGATGTTTAGTGTTAGTTTTGCACCACAGTGAATGTGAGTGCCAGCGCTCGCCACACCAGGTGGATTTATTTACTTAATACACCTTCAAGGCCGGACCCATATTGGAAAGCATGAACAGGAACATCTAAAGTGAAGAATATGATGGCAGCTCATCTCTTTGCTTATATTTACATCCACATATATTATTCAATAAATTATGTGTTTTTACCTGCAAATAAAGGCCAGTAGTGCCACATATATTTAAAGTGTAAGCCATATCGTATCATGAAACCTCCAGGAGGTCATATGTGGAAGCAGGACCTGTCGGTATGTGAAAACCCAGCTGCCCAAATAAGGAGATCTGGCCGGGCTGAAGAGTACGTGGAGTGGCCGTTCCTCACAGAGAGGGTTTAGTTTGATAGGGTGGAGAGAGTTTCTGAGAGGCTGATAGTCAGGGAATCAGGATGGAGTGAAAGCAGGGTGGTGATTGGAGGGGTGAGAGGAGGAATGAACAGAGGGAGAAAAGGGATGGAGAGGAAGGTTGGAGAGAGGGAGGGAGTCCTGAAATATGGGAGGAGATGAAGGAGGAGGAGGACAGGGTGATGGGAGACAGGAGGCAGGTTCTGCTGCAGCCGAAATAACTACCCATATAGGGCTGGGCTCTCCATCTCTTTCCACATCTCTCTCTGTCTCCTTCCTTCTGTCCTCTCCTTTTCTCTTTCTTTCCGCCTTTGTTGTTTTTCAGCAGGTTTCCACTTGAAGGCTGCCATATCCCCTGCGTCAAAAACACCACAGGAGGCAATAAAACTCCCTTCAAAGGTGCTTTTCTCCCACATCTCAGAGAAAAGGGACTGATTTGCCACGATGGAGGCCATCAAGAAGAAGATGCAGATGCTGAAACTGGACAAGGAGAATGCCATCGACCGGGCAGAGCAGGCAGAAACGGATAAGAAGGCGGCGGAGGACAAATGCAAACAGGTGGGTGAAAGAGGTGCAGCAATAATGGTACATGGGCAAGTCGTTTTACATGAAGTCTTGTTTAAAAGTAAAATATCCACACGGTGTGAACTTTAGTGCAAAATATCAAATTCTTCAGACAAAATCAGCTTTTCTCATTGATCTTATCTTGACTCCATTAAACATATTTATAGGCATCATTATGTTTATCCCATATATGAAATATTTGAAATGATCTTCTATTCTTCTGAGTCAATGTCTTCTCAAAGTTCAGGTAACGCTCTGCTTTGAATAACCTCGTGCTTGCCCGAGAAAAAAAAAAAAAAAGAACTGAAAGCTTTCCGAAATAGAAAACTAAACCTGGGTTCAACAAATCCTGCACATAAACACACTGAGTCTCATGTCTTTTTATAGTCATAAACCACTCTCTAAGTCACCAACAAGAAACTAAAAAAAACAACACAAACTGCATTTTACATTTTTAACAGTTTGTACTAAGGCGAGTGTCTGAGAGAGGACGGGTTCTCATATTACCAGCAAGATCAGGTATTGAGACCGATTTAAATATCCCACCTATCCAGGCCCCAAAAGGAGTTTTTAATTAACTAGAATTCACGAATCGTTTGCAAAGGTGTTTTTTACACAAAAAAACACACACACACACAATCTAACAAAGACAGGGTAGCTCTGTGGTTCCAGATGTCTCTTCTCACTGATAACAGCTGTATTTTCGGCATCGGGAGAGAACAGCGGAGTGGAATATGGCCGGATTATCAGGCGTACTTCACAGGCTCTCAGGGTGACACTGATTAGGGCGAACACTTAACTCCCTGTCTCTGTGTGTGAGAAAGAGAGAACTGGAGGTATCAGCTGTACACTGGCGCTCCTGTCAGGAGAGACTGATAGCTACCAAGACCATTTAAATGTTGCCTTACGTCATAAACACAATTAGACTCTCAAATCAGCCACCACTTTGCTATCAGTAATGTTTAAAACCTCGACTTCTCTGACGTCCTAAAACACTTGACTTCTTAAAATTAACCGTGAGATGGGAGCTTTTTTGTTTAAGCTTTTGAACTGTAATTTTATTGTATTTTAAAGGTATGTTTATTCATTTGTGAGAGGTATTGAACAGTAAATCCCATGCATTCCCACCTGGTAAAAAAAATGATTTGGAAGTGTTAAATAAAGCCATCATTCATTGGAGCAGCATAACCTCTCACTCAAAATATTTTCTTAAAAAAAATAAAAAAATTCTGGATTTAATTTGAGTAATTTTTTGTGTTAATTCAGTCAAGATAAAAGTGTAAAGAAAAAAAGAGCTGCACAATATATTGAAGGGCAGTTTCCATCATAATATCTTTAGAGCAGTAACATAATCCCAAAGGAAGGCTTTGACACATCATTTGGTGGGATACTATATTTCAAGTGTTATACAGTCACACTATGCACATTGATAACATATGTACCCAGTTGGATGCACTGGAAATGCCTTTAATGGACACACTGTACGTAAAAGTTTAGCGGCTGTGATACTAAAGCTCACAGAGAATAGTTGGGACATTGTAAAGTGGTGAACAAAAAGAGTGGAATTAGGTTTGTTGCCCAGGAGCTCAGTGCCAATCTTATCAGTTTCAATTAAAGCCTCACTTAATAAAATTTTTTATGTTTGCGATGGCAGGGCCCATGAGGCTTTTGCTGCGATGCCTTTTAAACAACTGCTTTGCATTTAGAAAGCAGGGGTGTCCAAAGTGTGGCCCGAGGGCCAATTGCGGCCCCTGGACCACTTTTGCGTGGCCCCCAACTACAATTCAAAATTATTTTTGATGCGAATGGACCCTCTAGATATTTAATTAACAAATAAAACTTAAAATCTTCTTATGATGGAAAATGTTGGGTACAACACAAAGTATTAATCTTTTAATAACCACACTTTACATTCTCTTTAATTTCATAGTAAATAGCATCAATCAACTTAATGACTTAATGATTCAAATATAGACTTTGGTGCAAAAATCTAGTTTTAATTATTTTATTAAACTTGACTAAATACAGCAAGCGTCTTCAAAGAAAGACTGACCCAAATCCTATTGTTATTGCTGCGAACAGACTAAATTTCTGTCAGTTGTTTTCCATCAAGCACAAAATAGTTTGCAAACTTCATGAACATCTTTTAATAAACTAAATACGCAAAACCCCTTTAAAGTTTGGATCTACAACGATTTACACACACCTTTCCTACAGAAGTTCTGACTAATTTGTTACATTAAAATATTACATGCTTATATTTTCTGGATCAGTTAAAAAAAATCTAAAGATATATATATATATTTTGGGAATTACAATAGTTAGTAGTTAAAAATGTATATTTATTGGCTCCAAGTACTTTTCACTTGACAAGTTTGACCCACATGACAAAAACTTTGGACACCTCTGATCTAGAGCTTGTTATGGAGACTCGGTGAACCCAAGTCCCAAGTCTGTCTTGCCTTTCTTACTTTGTGTTACATCATGTCGACCCTCAATGAAACAGGAAGTCATTGATTACTAACTGGAATCCAAGATGATCCAATGAACTTAGAAATAAGGTTAAAACAAACAAACAAACAAACAAACAAATAGCTTGAGCTATATTGATGTTTAATGGATTTATTTGGGGACACAAACAAATGTGCAATATTTTATTGTTATAGGAAAGGTTTGAGGCACTGTGGGAGAGGACAAATGTCATACTCTCGTATGTATAGGACGGGACACATGTTTGGATGTCAGGTAAAAGGGGAATATGTATAACTCCTTCTGTGGAACATGCATGACCTTGAGTAAAGTATGCATAACATGGCAAACTGTTCACAAAGTTGCATGCTGACAGTGTCACCCAGTACAAAAAAAAACATTCAGGAATGTGACTTAAAGTACCTCCCCAATGAATAAATGTACTAAATTAAAGGTTGTTATTATCTGCACTCTTCAGTGGGAAATTATGCTGTTTTTTTAAGGTCTTTTCCAGGGGCGGGCAGTAAATGTGTATGAATATTTCAAGGTGATGTGGAAAAAAAGGTGTAAATAGGTGAGACATACATAACAGAAGTAACCTTTGATCCTGTTGCAGCTGGAGGATGAGCTGCTGGATCTCCAGAAGAAGCTGAAGCAGACGGAGGATGAATTGGACAAATTCTCAGAGGGCCTCAAAGACGCTCAGGAAAAGTTGGAACTGTCTGAGAAGAAAGCTGCAGATGTGAGTGAAACAGCCTCTGACTTACTTTCCTTTCACCCAAAACTCAATTCTCCAGCTAAAGTCTGAAAACAGACATGAGGCTTCTGCTCTTGTCATCAACCACTTGCTCTGTTTACACACCGCCCACACACTTACAACATATTACCATGACATGATTGCAAAGCAAAGGCCCATTAGTCCACAGCTGGCCTGTTAGAGTCAGAACCAGCTGTAGGCTTACTTTGATCCAGCAGAACATGTTTTTTTTTAGCTTTCTGGAGATGGGAGCATTCCTCTGCAGCCACTTTAAAAAGATAAGCAAATGGTTAACCTGTAATCCATCAGCCAAACACTCACATGCACCCGGGTCTTTAAAAGCAGCAGATACCGTATATCAGAGAAAATCACTGTTAAACAGTAAAACTTATTTTATACTTCTGGCATTTAGTGAGTCCCAACTAAAGTGTTTTTCTCATATTTTTACGTTTTAAGCCAGGATGTTGAGACTTCTTTTCACATTTATGTTTTACTTAAATAAACAGAAAACATCTCAGAGCAGCACTAGGATTTCTAAATGTAAAGCATTTCACTAATTGGTAAATTGGTAAATTAGTGTTAAATGAAAAAAACATAAAACAAAATGCTGCATTTTGAGAAATTCTTTGTTTTTGTTTTAAATCTGAAGCAACTGTACATCAGCTTTTAGATCATAAATATGTGACTTTAACCTGTAGAATTTCATACATATTACAGAAGGATCAGCTTTAAAGGGAACATTTGCTTTTCAGTTATTCTTTTTAAAATTGAAATCATTCAGTTGTGGTCTACATGAAGTTAATTTACCCACATTCACCTGTTTTACCCCCATTATGAGGTGCGTCTGAGAGCAACTCGTTTTGGTGTTGTCTCTTTAAATCTAAAGGAGGCACGTCACCCTGCTCAGCTTTTTTGTAGTATACTGGGGGACGGTGTGATGAACAACCGCTGACTTATCCCCTTGTAGCTTCAGCCTCCTTCAGCTTGGACTACAAAATTGTGCTGAGAAGCAAAGATGTGGGATTTGTGAGACTTGTAAGCTGGAAGTTCATGACCTTGTTTAGCAGCTCTGCAGCAAATATTGTGATGTAATAGTTCAAAAAGCGTAACAGAAAACAGAGAGAAGTGAATGGCTTCAAAAACATGACCCAAAAAGATAATTTTAGGAGCTTTATATAGCTGATTAAACCCGTGTTAGAACCTTATATTGTAGAAACCTGCAAAAACGTATTAAACTTAAAAAAAAGTATTTTTGTCAACAGAAAAAAAGCAGGTAAATGACAACAGAGTACCCAAAATGGACTGCATGTTGCTTAATGCCTAATCTAACTGTAAATTACTCAAATTGGAATCAGGGACAAGAAAATCGTGTTGAGGACATCTGTAGTCCAAGTGCTTCCTTATTGCTGCTACTCTGATTCCATGATATACTGAAAGTGACCACAGACTGCAGAGTTATTAAGATTATTTTTACTTCTTCCTTTTTGTGGTATAATCTGAAACATCCACAAGCAAAATGTTGTTTAATTTTTGACGTACAGGAGAATGGGAGGATAAGCAGATTTGATGTTCTTCCTTTTTTTAAATTTCTTTTATTTGTAGTTCTCACTCCAAATCAGTGCTGACCTAAAACGACATAGTATTTAAGGCAAATCCTTAGAGCTCTTGCAGCTCTGAGGTTAATCAGTGCAATCTGGGAGACAAGGTCATATTTTAGATTGTTAGCATCACAACAAACCACAAGACCGTATTTCTGTCAGTGTTGGCTCCTCTAGCAGTGGAGAGCATGTTTGTGCACAAGAGCGTGTTTTGTTGCCTGAGTCAGTAATGATGTGTGTGTGGAAAGCGAAGAAAGGAAGGCTGAGTCAAGGGCAACGATAGCCCCAAAGAAACCTTTACAGACACACTTAAGACGAGATAACATTAACATGCGCTTGTTGGTGAAGTGGCATTTTAACAAAAACAATTTAGAATTTCTATATATACAAACAAGCAAACAAAAAAACACTAAGTAAGCTGAGCAAAGAGAGTCGAGGAAAAAACTCTTAGCCTCCATTGTGCCATTGTTAGAGCCTCATGGAGGATATCCCAAGGAAATGCAGCTTTGTTCTGTGTCCACACAAAGACAAGGGAGGGCCTTGCCATACGGACACACAGCTGGAGTCTGGGATATGCAGGATTATCCTCGTGCAGTGACTAAACACACTCTGAGGACAGCTCTGGAAGGACAAAATGGACACATTAGGTTCATGAAATACAGTTTACAAGGCTGGTTACTGAACATAAATGCAGTCGTCATAGACATGGATATCAGATCAGTTTTGGATTCTTAGTCATTCTTTTTCTAAGTTGGAAAATACATAACAAAAAAGAAAATTCAATCTTATTTATCTGATGGGATTTTATTTCGTGGTGTATTTTCTTTCATCCAAACAGGGTGGAAATTTAAACATTCAGGCTCAAATCTACACAAACACGCTCACTATGATTAGATTTAAAAGTACATCAGGCTGTTGCAGCTCATCCATGCTTGTGTCGGCATCATCAAGCTCCTGGGCTGATTTGGCTGGATATTTGACCGCTCTCGGTGGAATATGTGGAGCTCATTTAAATTAGTGTCTAGATGCATACATAAAGCAAAGTCCACAAATCGTTTCCTTTGGTTGAGGGATTTCCAAACGTCTGATTTTAACCATACTGTTGATTTAGGACTCTATTTACCTTCTTTCACCCAAAAGTGCCACTTGCAGTGAAACAACCCCTCAGCATGACTCCACCACCCCCGTGACTGACCCTAACCCTAACCCAGGCTGCTTTGGTTTGAAATATTCTGAGAGCTTCAGTCCTGGTGTCATTATGTGCAGCTGGCTTGATCTTTGTCTCACCTGGCTTTGAAGTTTTTTTTTCTCCAAAAGGCATTTGGGTTGTCGATGTGGGTAACAGCACAATACATCCCAGCTTTCAGGTAGCTTTTTTAGAGCAGGGTCTCCTTTTTCTGGTCAGTGTGGCTCAGACGTGGACACAGTTGGGTGTTTCAAGCTGGTTTTGAAATGGATAAAGTCTGGTTCTGTAACATCCTTCTCAAACCCTGGACCTCGCCCATCTTTTAATACCAAGTCCATGTCAGGAGAGTGATGAAGTTAAAGTAAATTAGAACTGCCAATTCTGCATGGGAGTGTGGTCAGTTATGTAGCTAGCATTTTGCCAGATGCTTGTCGATGGCTAAAAGCAGTACATATTCAGAGTGTAACTCGCCTAAAGACATTTAATCAAATACAAGTAGGGGTGTATGTTCACATTTAGGATATATATATATATATATATATATATATATATATATATATATATATATATATATATATATATATATATATATATATATATTTGCCGGGATTAGAGAGAATGAACAACAAATTCAAAGTTGGGAATCCAAGTTTTATTTTAAAAGCTCATCGTTTTTGCCTGCCATATAATCATTCCACCTCCGGAAAAGAAAAAGTCAAATAAATTACAGAAACCAGTGAATGTAAACCTCTGTCCTGACCTGTTATTAGGTTGAGCCCTGAAGTGGAAAGACGGGTGTTTCCTTTGAATGTATGACATTTCCAGCGAAGCCAGTGAAGCCGGTGGCAAGAAAACGACAAGGAGTGAAGATGTTCTGTTCCACTAGCGCAAATTCTCCTCGGCATGTCGCTCATTAGCGGCAGCAGTCAAGTCATTACGCATGGGAATTCACAGAGGACTGTCCAGAAAACCTGGAAGCTGCTGGAAAGCAGTGTGTTGAATCAATCAGTCAATGAGCTGTGTTTTCTGAAGGGGGAACGAGACCAGTGGTGCTGCTATTTAGGTCATCGCTGTTTATTGTGTGCTCAGGCAACAGAGACAGAGACCTGAGATCCCAACCTTTGCACAGCCTGTAGAGATAAAGATGGCACCATTCAGTCAATGTGTGTGGATGGATGTATAACCCACAGCAGCAACAGTTCCAGTCTGAGGGAGAAAGTCAGTCTGCGGTGGCCGGCCGGGCGGAGAAAGCAGAGCGAGAGAAGGCAGGGGGGGGGGGGGGCTGTGGTATGTGAAGAATGCAGCTAAGGCAAACAGAAAGTCCCACACTCCTGTGTCTAATAAAAATCGGTGCTTCCAGCTTTTCCGGTGCAAGGGGCAAATCAGAGGGGGGGGGGGGGGGGGCGCCCCAATCGACACATGAGACTGATTGTGGGAGATTTTCATCTTTCTGCAAACATCACGTTTGAATCTGAGCTAAAAGCAAAGCTGAGCGGGGCTCGGCTGCTTCCCTTGGCCCGTTCACGCAGCAATGTTTGTTCCCAGGCTGGTTATGTGAACAGGAGACGATGAGGGTAAACACAGGCAGGGACACATCTGATGTTCACCCACACATGGCACAGCGTTTTCTACTGGCAGGTGGGGGACTCCCTCCCTCATCACAAACACTCACAATGTTTCTCACAGGCACAACAATTTATGGTGAATATTTAAAATTGTACGCACAGGTCAAGATCAGCTAGTTGGTGAGCTATTTCAGAAAATATGATCGGAGCTACTTCAAGCAAGCAATATCCCAAACGTTCAATGTCTTACATGTTTAGTTGACATGGATCCAGCCTTGATGGCTTTAGGAAATTATTTAATCCATTTTATAGTTAAATCTAATTTAATTATTTAATCTTTTGATCTATTTAATTAACAGAAGGTATGGGGGCGTTTCTTAGCTCTTTAAGTTTTTCATTAACTGTGATGTTGACACCACAGATTTTAAATGTCTTTTATTGGGATTTCATGTGATAGATCAACACAAAGCGGTGCACTGATGTGAAGAGGAAGGAAAATAATGCCTCATGCTGAAACAATTTTTACAATCAAAAACCTGAAAAGTATGGTGTACATTTGTATTCAGCCATCTTATTTTGATATCTCTAAATGGAGTCCCTTTCATTCAGATTCTACCTGTGAGTAACTTAGGCCACATCCACATGGAGACAAGTGTATCCACAAAGGTATTTAGTCATTTAGGCTGTGCGTCCACAAGGATCCGGCATTTTGGGAGACAATCATTTTTGAAAACGGCTCCGAGAGGGGGATACATTTCAAAATGGCGGTTTTGTGTTTCTGTGTGTGAGCCGGGTCTTTGACATCTTAGCTTCACCTCCCTTTGTGACCCGCATGCGCCTCACTTTCACAAATAACAACAAAGATGGCGCCGTCCGGTGTCGTGTTCATGCTAAGGCAAATATTAGCTTTGTCATGGCCGTTAGTAGCGTCCTCGGACTCTTGCTTTCTAACAAGCCTGCTCTACACGTTTGTGTCTGATGCCCGGCTGTGACATCAGACACAAAGTTAATCATGGTGGTGGCAGCAACCCGCTGGTGGTATAAATTTTTTTCTTCAGCAGTGATTTTTACTTTTGGGACAATGACCCTGAACATACAGCCAGAGACGCAGTGAAGCTGTTTGGATCAAATCATGTTCCTGCATCAGAATGACCCAGTCTAAGTGCAGAAATAGAGCCTATAGGAAATCTGCATTAAACCTGAAAAAGGATGTTCACAGATGTCCTCTGTCCAATATAAAAGAGCTTTGTTTATAGTGCAACAGAAATGATGTGGGTAGTTGGTAGATATGTACGCTAAAAGATCTGCAGCTGTCAAGGCAGGAAAAATGGTTCTACAAAGTATGAACTCAGATTGTAAATGCTTACCACACTTTCCAGTTTTAATTTGGTGATTTGACTCACCGGCTTTTGCAGGGAAGCCCTCCTCCAGATATTTGAGAAACTGCAGTTTTGATTATAGAAAAAAAAACGGTTGATGATGATTTGCATGTTTTGTCATGGGTGAACAATAAGGCCCAGTACCCAGCTACCCTAGATTTAAACAGGCTTGATGAATGCAAGCTCAAACTATTTGCTTGATTGAAATCTAATTAAAAACTGATCGTAGTCTGAGGTTTTAATTAAACACACCTTGCATAGATTTTTTTATTGACTATATTAGTGACATACTTTCCTGATTTGCTGATGTTCAGTGGCCCCAGATGGCAGAAGGCCACAACCACAGTTTTGTTCAAGGGCCCACCTCCATTTTGAAAAATGAAACTCATATATTATACAGATTCAATATCCAGGGAGTGATACAAACATTCTGGGTTCTGGGACAACCCAGAATTACGTTTGTTGGATAAATAAAACATCACATGAAAGCAATAAAAAATATTTTCGAATACCGTAATGTCATGTAATGTACATGTTATGGCCTGAACTAACATGGAGAATGTAATTATCAACATCTTCCAAAAGGAGGGCAAACCACAAGCTAGCTTTTTAAACAGAAATGTATATTCAAGCCTATTAATGGAAAGTTCAGTGGAAGAAAAAAGGTTTTTTAACAAACAAAAAAAAGTGGACAAGCAACAGTGATACAGGCAGCTTTGAGAGAATAATGAAGGAAATAGATTGGGGAGATTAACAGGGTGTGCACTATGAGTGGAGAAAGTGTATCATGATGTGGCTCAGAAATGGCCTATAACTGTTACATATTTCATGTTAGGCACTTTGTCTTTTACCTGAGCTAAGGGATGCAACAATTCATGCAGAAAGCGTGCAATTAAATATAACTATTACAAATATTGGTTCACTGGTTGAAATGCTGGAGATAGGCACCAGCAACCCAAAACGGGGTTTTACTAGTTTGCTAGTCTGACAGAAAAAAACCACAGTGATTTGTAAAACTTGCAAGGAACCGGTAAAAACAAAGTCTGGTAACGTACCAACTTGTTTCATTACGTAAGCCGCTCACACCCGCAGCAGCGCTACGCGTCATCTTCGCAGAAATCTTACGGAGCTTCTTCCAAAACAAAGCAGGTATAGCAGCTAAACTGGGCTCCCTTCTTTGTGATAAAATGGTATTGGTATATTTATTTTGGTCATTTTACTGGTCACTTTAGTTTATTCTTTGTCAGTATTTAAAAACATAACTCAGGTCTCTTAAGTCATTTTTCTTTAAAAAAAATCTGTTATGGTTAAAAAAGGTTGGTTAAATAAAGATTTAATTGGAATTCTGTGTTTGTGTTTTTTATTAAAATTAAATCATTTAGCAATATCATAAAATGTCCAGGCAGAGCTGCACATAAAATATGGTTTTTAAATATTTTCAATAATTATCGATATCAATCAATATGCATTTTTTTTATTATCGATAAGCTTTTTTTCTATATTGTCCAGCCCTAACTGGTCTTATCTAATAATTGCATTTTCACATAAATTCAATTGTGGGTTTTCCTTAGATTTATGCCACAATCGTCAAAATGAACAAAAGTAAACATCTGAAATATACCAGTGATAAATTAATTAATTTATAATATCCAAAGTTGACTTTTTGAAGCGAACTGATAAAGTATCTGTTTAGATAACGTTCCCGTTTCAGTTCCACTCTCACTTTGAAGGTTATCTCCACCATCGATTGAAGAGAAAATCAGATTGTGTGTGACAGTAAAGGAAGAAATCACACAAATTAACTAATCATTGGTTTATTTTCCTCTTCTTCCGGCTGCATCGCCTTTGCATCAGTCACACCGTCGTAAAGCACACACGCGCGCGCGCACACATAAAGAAAAGGCCCCGCCCCTTTCTGACCTCACCAATCATCTCTCTCTCCCCCTTCCCCGGCTCACTCCGGCGCTCTCTGCTCTCCTCTCTGCACACCGTCTCTGATCCTCCTCAAACCCGGGACCAAAAAACCGGCTGCCTACATTCCTGAGGACGACTGTCTGGTCTGCCCATGAGCCTTTCATTCCTACACGGCAGGAGCCATCTTTGGAGATCACCTGGACCATCGCACCTTTCACTTATTTAACTTTTACTCTCTCTTTTTTTACTGGACTTAAACGACTCATTTTTTTTACATTCCGGGACGGACTTCTAGTGTTTTACCCCCCATCTCTGTAAACAAGCGATCAAAGGGTGTTATTATTATTATTATTATTTCCAAATTATACAGCTAGGTTGACCCAAGTAAGTAGGACGCTGTAGCGCACGCCTTTTTATATATATATATATTTTGCACAACCCAGTGCTTACTCGTCTACGTGTAAGTCTTAAAGTAACCACACAGAGAAGAATGGCAGGGATGAACTCTCTGGAAGCTGTGAAGAGGAAGATTCAGAGTTTGCAGCAGCAGGCCGACGACGCAGAGGACCGGGCTCAGGTCCTACAGAGGGAACTGGACGGTGAACGGGAGCTCCGAGAAAAAGTGAGGCTCTCCGCTCCTCCTGCTCTAACTTCTTTTTTTTTTTTCTCCCCCTCTCACTTTTAACCCCGACTGCTCCTCTAAAACTTTTAGGTTTTTTTTTTTTATCACAATGCGTCAAGTTGGCGAACAGGTTCTGTAATGTTCGCGTTCACCTCCCCGGCTGTAAAACGTCTCATTAGATCATGTCATTGATTCATTCGCGGGCGTGATTGTACCACAATGCAAGGCGTTGGTCTGCTGTGAAAAAAAAAAAGAAAAAGAAGTTTGGACTCCTTCTTGCGCATGCTCAGTGGCGTCCGAGTCGCAGGCAGGCCGCTTCAGAAGTGACGTGAAAGGACCACGTAGACATCATCATGCTGAGCTCTGATTGGTGGAGGGGAGCACTGTTAAAGAGTTTAGAAACATTTTTAGGTTTTAAGGAGTATTTTATTATATATTTATTTTTATTTCATTGTTTTGGCACATCAGCTGTTTAGATGTTTCCCAGTTAAGAATATAACAAAAAGAGTTTTCTTCACCCACTTGTAAAAATATAATTGGATTGAAAGAGTGCAGTTTTGAATGCTAAACAAGAGGATTTCCAGTTTTCTCCAATAATTGTGACTTTTCAATATGGCACCTGTGTGGATGGGCTGTTTTATGCCACCATTATAGGAGGGATTATCAAAATGTTTTAAGAGTTTAATGTTAAAAACAAGATATGGGCCAGATTTATTCATTACTAAAAACACGGTTTCTCAGTGTTTGAACAGACATTTAAGAATATACAGGAAGATGTAATTGCTTTTGACAGAATTGGATAATTAAAAATCTTCCCTACTGTTGCTAAAATAATATAGCAACTTTATCACTACAGTCGTAATTATGTCACCTTTGATGTCCATTCATTGTTATTTCAACTTTTGGACATGCATAAACAAAAATATGAGGAAGAGCACACTAACTTTAGGCCATTCCTTTTGTTTTGTCATTCTGTCATTCTTTGCATAGTCACACATGCTTTAGCTGGTTTATTAGCCGGGCTTTCTGCACAGTTAGCTAGCCTGCAGTCTGTCCCTTTGCAGACATGCTGGTTGTTGCTTGCACGCCGTAGTTCAAACAGCATTGATTTGTGTGACTTGTAAGCACGGGACACGTGCAGGGGCCGAATTTCAGCTGACTGGCGCTGCGTAGTGATGAATGGCACTCTTCTTTTTTTTTTTTTCCCATATTATGACTCTTGTGTGGTTTGTGGGCAGAAATATTTTCTGAGCGCTAAATTTGGCTTTGTTGCAAGCATGGGGAAAAGATAGGCAACCGTATTTATGCCAGCTGACCAGCAATGTGCAGGAAGAAGTAAGGGGCTGGTTTATTCTACTTGAAGAAAACTCTGGACACCCAATTACTTTGTCTGGCTTCTTATTAAAAGTCATTTCAACCATCTGAAAGGTAATTCCAATGAGAACAGTTAAGAGTGAATGGTTTCAGCAATTTAAGATAAGATCACAGACCATAATTTTCGCGTTTTAATAAGTGCTTGTAAACACGAACTAACAGACTTTATGAATAGGAAAAAAAGAAAATAGACCTTTTGGGGGATCAAAACGTCTTTTTTGGCCTATCAAAATTTCAAAAGTCTATCTATCAACCCCACCTTCATCCAGCCCAGCTGCGAGCGGTCAAGGGAGAAGAAGCAATAGTACTTTATCTCGCATGTGTTTACATTTCAACACTCTGCCGTTGCGTAACCCACTCTGAAATTGTCAAACGTCGTGGCTGAAGCGCCGCACACCTGCGTGTTTGGACACGCAGGAAATATTCACGACCCGCTCTGCCTCTCTGACTCCGGCCTCGTCTTGAGTTTTATGACTCGGAAGCCGCGAAAGTAAAAGTAGCACGAGGCAACAACAACAACAAAAAAAAAAACGCTTAGCAGCACAGTTGGGTACGGCTTTATGATGCTATACCCTGGGTTTGCCGTAGGAGCTGCTTTAATTACAGGACCGGTGGGAAGATTCAAGCTGAGTGGGAGGAGGGGAAGGCGTGGCCCTGAAGATGGAGCTTCTGAACAGATGAAAAGAGCCGGGCCGGTCGAAGGACTTGCCCCCTTTTTGAATGAGGCTGCCTATTAGGTAACAGGGTTACGCTTTTTACATCTGACAATTGGGCGTTTGCCTGGCTTGTGGTACAGACTCAAATATTGACATCACAAAGGATTTGCAATCGCGCCCGACTTTATACTTCTCAGAATGTTGCCACATCGGTTGAATGTTGTCATTGCGCGATGGATATCTTGTTTGTTCCTGCTTGCGGCGTTTAGGTGTTGATACCTAAGCAGCAAGGGCAAAAAAAACGCATTTTCTTTTAGGGCAGATTAACGTCTGCAGATGCGTCGTCCAACTTTGTTTGCTGCTTTGTTTTTGTTGTTTTTTTTTTGCAGGGGCAGCTTCAAGCGTCACACGTTTCCCTCCGTTTGCGTTCAGGCTCAGCCGCTCCGGTGCACCGCTCGTGTGGCGAAGTCGGTGTGGTCCCATATGCGAGTAATTAGGACAACCTGGAGTCATTCCTTCTCGCACAAAAACACCCTTTCATCCCGGCACACGGGGAGATCAAAAAACCAGGAACCCTCGTTGAGTGCGGCGAACACGCAGAGTCATCAGGCCACATCTGCCCGCGTCAGAATAAAACGGTAATCGCTCGGCGTTGGAAGCCGCTCGGCGATGCTTTGAAGACGTGATCTGGTCTTCATCCGTCCATTAGACTTGTTTTTTTTTTTTTTCTTTTTTTTTTTTTCGCAACCATCATTCTCAATGAGCCGTTTGAGTTTTCGCTGCGGTAACTCCGGCGCAGGCCACAGATCATCCCAGCTGCGTTTTACTGGCTTGATGCGTTTTGAGCAGCTGAATAATCGGAGGGAGACCAGTACCAAACAGGCAATTCCTCTTTTGAAATTTAAAAAAAAGCTCTTCTGCCTGTTCAGCGCGGTTATGTTGGGAAGAGGGAACCTGCTGGTCTCCATGGTGATGGTTTTTGTTTAGACACTTAAATCTATTTTAAACGTTTAAAAAAAAAAAAAAAAGGGGGAAGTGGGACTCAAATGCGCACTGATGTATTCCCCGCCCGTCGTGGCCCTTCCCAGGATGCCGTCTGGCGACTCTGGTCCAGCACTTCCTGTACTTCTACTCCTAACCCTTCCTGTCCCTGAGCTCCGGCCCAGATCAACAGGAAGATTAGTGTTGTGAGGTGGATCCCAGTCAGTTGTTTACTACTTTGGCGAGGCTTCAATGCTTTTGCATTCTCTCTTCTCTCTTTCAAGTGTTTTAGCGCAGCAGGGAAGCCATGAATTGGTTTCTAGATAAAATAGGTCTGTCATCTTTTTTTTTTTTTTACATCTTTAGCTCCACATGAGATTGAATTCAGTAGACGCAGCAAATGGGGGGTTTTGCAGGCAGTCTTTTTATTGGCAGCTGGGGAAAGGATCCTGACCAAATATGTGTTTGTGTGCAACACAAGTCCTTTTTATCTGGCATTGATTATGTGCCACAGCATTAATCAGTGAGGAGAAGTCACCCATGCTCTCTGAATGCGGGCACGGGCCACTGTGGGATGACCGTGAGTAAAAACACTGCGGTTTGGTCACAACATATTTTTAAAACGATTTACTGATCCAGTCGCTTTCATCTTAAACAGATCGGCAACAATTATTCTGCAAAAATTATATAACGGGTGACGATGGCGGTTCTACCATCTAATATCTGTAACAGTTTATTGTCATTTTCTTTTTGACCTGGCAGTAGTTTTCAAGTGTTTATGAATATTGCGCCATGTTTCATTTCGATCTGTAGGTGGTATTGGTTAGTAAGTTAGTCAGGCTATCTGCTCAGCTAAAAGCTGCAGTCAGCTGCTTAAAGACCAGCTTTTAATGCAGCGTGACATTAATGATCCCCTCTATTGTTTCCCACGCCACGTCTGTGTGTTGTTTTGGTCGTAAATGTTTCCAGTTGTGTTTTTGTCGAATTAACTTCCTGATTCACCGGCCAAGTTGGTCGGTAGATGGAAGAATCAAATGTCTCCACATAATCCTGCTAAGTAATTAGCCTGAGCTAAATGGTAGTTGTTAGCAAACAGACATGCCGTAGTTGCTGTAGTTCTCGCCTCAAGTGTTTGTGTGCGCATTTGTTGTCATAGTGAAAGCAGAGGAACATAAAAAATTATCCACCCAAATGATGATTTACTTGGTACAAACATTTACTCTCCATGAGGCAGCTAGCCTTCTGAAATTTACTCACCAAACCGAAAATGTACTCGCATTTGGCGTCTGGCGAGTGTTAATTACGGACCCTGCATGGGCAAAGTGTAGCGTTCCTCTTTAAGCCAGCTGACCGGCAGTGTGCAGCTGGCTGGTTTTAAAATGACTTGAAACCGCAGGAACAAAATTACCCTTAATTTTTATAGCTCTTGAAACTATAACTTTGTAAAACTAGGACGTACCTTGATGTCGGTAACTGCCGACTAAAGGCTAGTCACAGGAAGCTGCACAATATCTCATGAGCATGTTGTCCTCGCAATATTTATATCGCAAAGGACTGTTAGGAGCGCAGTAATTGTTGGCTGATATATTCAAAGTGTTTTGGATTTACATGCTCATGTAATGTTTAGCCAGCTGGACAGAGTCTCATGGCAGCAGATACTCACACAGGACACAAATGACATTAAAATGCTCACGGTCTGTTGGGAGCACAGATGAGAAAGAGAGGAAAGATGCATATATCACAATAGTTAACAAAGCAATATTTTGTTATATTTTCCACCCCCTACACAGAGCGACCCAATATGTGCCACTAAGGGGCACAAGAAATTTCTTGCTGGGATTTTATGGTCTGCACCAGGGGTCCACAACCTGGGATTCAGGAGGTGGCTCTTTTGACCCTCAGCAATGACTCTTAATAACGTTTCACTAAAGCATTAATAATACAGACATTTTGAATTGAGAAAGCTTTCTGGATGGGAAGCGAAACGTCTTCAAACTACAGGAAAAAAGTCCAGTTGTTTGTTTATTTTTACCTTTTTGGAATGACCGTGACCTGGATGACTGAGAATCTTCCCCAGCGTCGACAGCAGAAAGAGGCGAAAACAACAGCGATTCTTGCTATATAAGAAATATAGTGTAGGGGTATCTGCTGTTCTCTGCATCTGGATAGTTTACCTCTCAGGGACCACAAGGATACAAAGACTGCACTGAAATCAAGTTATTACTGTTTTTTTTTATGCTAATACCTGCTTCTTCTGTGATAACAGCTGACTAACCAGCGTAGTATCTCACCTATGAAGCCGCACTGAATATAGTATAACTCACAGGAGAAATCTGCTTTATTTGACCCCAAAATTACTGGTGCTTTTGTGTCGGTAAGATGTTCAGTGACATGGAAAAGTTTGCAAAAACCTAGGGCTGGGTGATGGGGACCAAAAATTATATCTTGGTATATTTAGACTGAATGCCGATATACAATATTTATCTCGATATGTTTCTTTTCATAAAGTAGTTGTTAAAAAATGTGCCTGTGAGACATTTGGCATAAAGCTTTGATTCAGAGATGTTTTTTTTAATTATTTTTTTTTATAAACAGCTGTAGCTAAACATGAGAACCAGCTAAAAAATAACCTACTGCAATACATAAAAGTATAATTATAACAACATAAAGCATTTTGAGACAAACAATATAGTCTCATCTTATATATCTTTTTAAATATTTTTTGGATATTTTTAAATCTTATTGCACCTGTTGGGTGTTTAAATGAAGGCTTTTTGTGTCAATTTCCAACCAAATCCATAATTTACCCCTTTGATTCCTATTTTTTTTTCTATATGTAAAACGTTCAGTCTCACCTGAAGTAAGACATAAAGAAAGTAAAGGTAACCAAAGGGCTTACAAATACTTTCACTGGAAGGCAGACTGAGGTATTGGGCAGATGACTATCATAACTTTCCATCAGTTTGTCTGTAATCACAGTTTTGCAGCCAAGCTTTGGTTGGTTTTGATTAGCTAACTTTAGCTCTGAAAGGCTAACGAACACGCCTAATGCCTAAATGGCCCTGAACTGTTTGCACGCATTCCTCTGCTCCACTTTCTGCACTGTTGGGTTCCTCTAGCTGCTTTCCCACTAAACCAGTTTACCTTCATTGTAACCTTCGCTGTGAGAAAAGGGCTCGTCTGGGTCATTCATGCTTTTATAAAACCCCTTTTTGTTCTGCTCCAATTTTTGTCGATGAATTGAAATAAACGTGGGATTGACGTGCGAAGATTTGCTTCAGTCAGACAAAGCCGCCCCGTGCGTTTTGTGCTCGGCGGCAGTTTTTCTGCTGGCCTCCCCGACGCTCTTGCAGAGTCTCTGGAAAAGGCTACATCCTGATCTCAGTGTTTTCTTTGGACCTTCTCCCTGGGAATAGCTCAACTTTCCAAATATAACCGCCACATGTTGATACTTTCTGCCAGTCTGCTGGCATTTGGTGGAACACCCTCCATGTCGGTGGCTTTGCTGATTATGCAGGCCGAGGCTGCGGGCTCTCTCTCTCTCCCTGGAGTGAGGAGCAGAATATATTTGGCCATTTAGGGCAAAGCGGGGCTAAATCTGCTGCAGTGTCGATAAATAGCATTTAGAAAATGGGAGTCATTGTTTTTGTTTTTTTTGTTTTTTTTAACAGCACTGAAACCAAGGAGAAAACGGGGCGTCCAGCTGGGCTTGTGCCTCGTTTCAAAGCACAGAAACGGCTTCTTTCTTTATACCTGGAAAGAACTGCAGACGGTTAGGCTGTCCGTGTAACTTGTAAGCATTTAAAGTCACCTGATTTTTATTAGCTCAGAGGGGGGAAAAAAAACTATTTCTGTAAAAGTTGAATTCCCTGTGTGCTTTGTCGCTTCCTCATAAAGCCTCCTCCTAGGAATAGAAACCAAATAAAGATCCTCTTGAACGTCCGATAAAACGCGGACTGTGGCAGCAGATATCATTTAGCTCGGAGAGAGAGAGAGAGCTCGTTGGATGTTTAACGACATCCTTTTTTTTTTTTTTTTACATATCATCCTTCTTAACAGAGCGGCTTATGCTTCATGCAGCTGTGTTTGCATGCCGGCTCTTTTTTACAGGGGGAGGGAGATTGCGCGTCTTTTGCCTCTCGCTCCATCCCACTGTACATTCACACTGAGCATAGCGAGCGCCTGTGTCAGGAATAACTTACCCACAACCCCCAGCAGCACTTGTGCAGCTCATTAGCCCACTGCCCTAAAACCGCCCGCTAATTGGATTCCTCTTTCATTCGTCCTTGATCCCGACTGTGGAGCGTGAAATACACGCAGGCAGTGCCGTATATCCAGGATTTGAGGCTTTAACGCTGCTTAGCTCGGGGGAAGGAACGTGAATCTGAAGCGGTGGGATGAGGGCTAAACCTGCAGGTGTTTTGTGTCATAAAAACCACCTAATCACTCGCGGATGTGCAGGCATTAATCAGGCCTTGTCTGCTGTAGGAGCGAACGCGTGCTGAACATCTCCAGCTCTTTGAAGAGGCCGATTTTTCACCAGAATCAACACACTGACAGCAGAAATTGTCAAAACCTTTTACTCCAGCCGTCGTGCACCGAGATCCCCAACGACGTGCTGATCTTAAACACGCCCTCGTTATTCTCTTGGTAACCGCAAGTCGTGCAGTATTTGGTTGGATGTCTTCGTCTCGATGCTCGCCGTGTCCATTTTTAGAGGCCGAGGCGCTAAAGCTGACGGAAACTAGTGGGGAAAAGATGATCATGGGAAAGAAGGAAAATGTGGGTTAATCATAGTAAATGTCGTCATAAGAACATCCAGCTATAGTGCTGTGATCGCTTGTTTTTCCTGATATCCCGCAGCCCTATAGTGAATATATATCATTATTTGATGCAAGCTTGCCAGCGGCTGAAAAGAATGTGACAAAAGTTCTCGGATCCGTTTCAAACCCCAGTTTTTTTTGTTGTTTTTTTTTCTCGGTAGGGAACGTTATTTGTTCGTCTTCTGCGCCTGGATTTCATAAACTTGTTATGTAATCTGTCTTAACTAAAACAGTCTGAATTTAATTAGTTATGTTTAGGTGTAAACAAATCCTGCAGTAGTTACAATCGGCGCTTGTTTCTTAGTGAGCAAGACGAATAAAGACGATTTAACCGAGTCTTACAGGAACACCTGAGCAATCAGAACACAGAAATTGTCTTCCTGCATTATTGAAAACGGCCACAGTTCAGATTTTCGTCCTTGCCATCTTTTTGAACAACAATGCGTGATAATGAACAGTAGCCCCCCCTTACATCCTCTCTGCCTGTCGTACTAGAGACGCACCGATCAGCCTTCTTTGCCGTTTGATCGGTCCGGTTTATGTTGATATTATAATTTTTTTGACCAATTCTAATGGGGTTCTACAAAGAATATAATGCATAACTTTCTTATAACATGTATTTTGATATTTGCATGCTATTTAAAAAAGATAATCCTCTTTAACAACAACTTATCTGATTTCAAGGAACCCAGCAGACGGGTTTCCAACTTTCAATTCTCTTTAATATAGCTGGTTATGGTCAGTGATAATACAGTTTAGAAAAAAATTATTGATTGCGACCATGGTGGGGGCAGGAAAGTAGATTTTATATCCATCTGAACTCCTTTTTAAATGATTGTTGTTGTAATTTCTGGCTGAAAGAAGCAAGCCTGTCACTCCTTGCCCTGAATCTTAGCCCTTAACCAGATGTTTCTAAGGGGTCAAGGTGTCCCAGATGTTTTTGTAAAATGAACAGAGGGCAGAGGTCATTTGAAAAAAATAAAAAAATAAACCTCTTAGGAGTGCACTTCTAAAAATGTATAGTCTAAATATTCTCAGCTAGCATATTTTTAAGGACACAAAAAACCCCACTGTGATATATAATCAGAGGTATTAACCATTCTTAATGATAATGGCAAATATAAAATATTTCTCAATGGGAAATAGTTGATTATGACAAAAACTATTAAAATGTCTAGTCAGATATATGCCACTGTTTTTTTTTTTTTTTCTTAGCAACCAAAATAGAGCTGTAATTCTCTGTGTCTTGTTATTTGTGGAAGAAAATGGGGAAGGAGTTAAAGATAACCCCAAAGAAGTGACGATTCAGCAAGACTGTCTTTAGAGTATCCTTCTGTCTGTCTTTGCTTTCTGTCACATTCACGCTTGACCTCAGGCGTTCTCCAGCGTTCGTTTGCCTTATAAGGCAGAGTGACTCCATGGCAGAGGAGGGGGGGGGCAAGCAAAGTTGGGTGCGAAGGGAAGGGGCGCGGCCACAGAGATGCATCGCTGAAGGAGAGAACAATCAAAGGGAGGAAATGAAAGCATGGTGGGCCGCCAACTTCCTGCCGACTTTTCCAAGATCCTCACTCGTCATTCCACTTAGTTCTCCGTGCACCAGGCTGGAGGGAAAATCCTCCTGCAAAGACTCTGGAAAGCTTCTTACTGTACGGCTGCACCCTCGGGATCCCCCCCCCCCCCCCCCCCCCCCCATACCGTCATGCTTCACAGACTCTGAGGCATGAGAATATGTTCAGTACACACACCAGCTTTAGATTTTAACACAGCGCTGTCTGTGTGCATGAGGGATTCCCCCCCCCCCCTCCCTCCATGTTTGTTAAAGCCTGGTGACAGACAGGGCACCAGGTTACGCCTTTTCAATGGGGTGTAAAGGCGTGCTTTCACTGCTGCTGCCTTAGCTGATATATCTGTCGTTCTTTTTTTTTGTCCTTTTTTTGACTCCTGGTGACAAACAGGAATGTAATCGTCTGGTAATTATATCCTTGTTCCAGCGCCGTCTCCTCGCCTCGCTCTGGACAGCGCCTGTAGTGTCAGGCCACGGTTCAGTCCTGTGCAACCTTTTCCCCACCTGCCAGGCCGAGTCCCCCCCCACCCCCCCCGGCGTAAAGCTGACGAGGATTCAAGATGCTCTGAGAGATTTATTTCCCGGTTCACTCATTCTGCAGTGGGACGTCTCTCCTCTCCTGTGCTGTGAGACGCGCTAACGACGGTCTGACAGACATTTCCTGTCTGGTATCAGCGGTCCTCCCTTGGCACGAGAGGCAGAGAGGAGATGGTTTAAATATTGGTGGGGGGGTTGGTTGGTAGTTAAATGTTTGACTTGGAACGAGGCCAAGGTGGAGAAAAGAAGGCCTAAAACTGCGCTTTAATCTCCTGACGTGTGAAAGAGCAGAGGTGTAGGCCTGAAAGGCTTCGACGCAGACAGACGTGACGATGGCAGCCGTTCTTTGTGGTTTCTCCTTTCCTCCTTCGTCTCAGCAGGAGCCTTGCAGAATGACTGAGCCACCTGCAAACTGCACGGCAGTTCTCAGGCGGGGGGGGCGTTGAACCGACGTCTGGACTCGCCGTGGGCTAACTAACGAGTGACTGACCTACTGACTGCTGCGCCGCACCTTCAGCTGCTCTTTTTTCCTATGGAAGCATTCAGAGGTCCATCCTCCGCGCTTCTAATCAGATCCATGTTAGGATCTGGAGTTCAGTATGGAGGCAGCTTCCTGGGATATAATAGATTGTGTTTGCTTTCTCGTTTCCCTTTTTCCTCCTCTGTTTACTTTGAGCAGATGGGGGGGGTGGTAACTGGCTGATTTCTGCATCCACCTCCACCGGAAATTGAGTTTCAGAAAGCGTTTCATTCAGCGATTGCGAAGGATTTTGGTTTTAAAGCGTAGCGTCCTGCACGGACCTCCTGCTGGTATTTATCCCTCACTGATTGGTAGAACCAGGGCAGACCAGGCAGCTCACTAACATGTTTTTTTTTTTTTTTTTGTAGGGATTTAGGCAGTTAGTGTTGAATTATTAAAAAGCCTAAATGATAAGGCAGAATATTTCCCTGTTGTCATGGCATGGTCATGCTCATGTGGTTTGATTTGAATATCTTCTAACAGATGTTCTGTAAGAAATGACCACCATACAGGCATGTATATCTTTTTTATGCTGACTGCCTAACGGCTACTTTTATACCTCCCCTCCCCCAAATAAAACAATTCTTGAATTTGTGTTTGTATAAAGTATACAGACTCTTTGCTTTGTGTTTATTAAAAAAAACAGAAGTGGTTTGGTGGAAATTAGTCAGTCATGAGGAACTTGGTCAGTGCTGCTCTTCTGCAAGACGCTGACATTAATTCTCCCAAGGCTCATGGGTGTTTAAACGGATTTAGAGTTTCCAGAATGAGTATTGGGGGGGGGGGGGGGGGGGGGGAAAAAAATAAATGTGTCGCAAAATGTTTGTTTCCTGGTCTCGGTTTCTAAAGACATCCATCGTTCATCCGTCCCTCCACTTTTAAAGTTTCCATACTCAAAGCCTGGCTGCTTTAGAAATGCCTAAGTTCTTAGGAGAGGTTTTGCACTTCTACTTTTTAAATTTGAACCCAGGAAAGTATGGCGCTTCGACGTGTGTTGACGCCACGATTTATTCTTCCAACACAATGTCACGGAAACGTCTCTGGAAAACAAAAACAAAAATCTAAGCTATGAATCCCTCGTCATGATCTGCTTTTCTGCTCTCATCGGTTCATTCTGATGTGATCGAACCCGGGTTGGATGTTTTCTTGGTCACATAAAAAAAAAAATAAAAATGACTAAAGTTCTCCTCTTTCTTCCCATCTTACCTCGCAGGCAGAAGGCGATGTCGCAGGTCTCAACCGCAGGATCCAGCTGGTGGAGGAGGAGCTGGACCGAGCCCAGGAGAGGCTGGCCACAGCGCTGCAGAAGCTGGAGGAGGCGGAGAAGGCCGCAGATGAGAGCGAGAGGTCGGGCGGCTAACACACGGGGCGAGCGCGTGATGATCCAGTCGGGCGTCATCTTTGACAAATGCATCCGTTTCCTTTTTTTTTTATTTGTATCAGAGGGATGAAGGTGATAGAGAATAGAGCAATGAAGGATGAGGAGAAGATGGAGATCCAGGAGATGCAGCTGAAGGAGGCCAAACACATCGCAGAGGAAGCCGACCGTAAATACGAGGAGGTAAAGCTGCTTCCTGTCCCCTCAGTTCTGCCGCTCGCACCCAGGAAGAGCTGGTGGCTGGATCTAGGAGGCTAGAAGGATATAAGTTGTTAAAGCACTTTATCGTAGGCAGTTTGACAACCTGTAGGTTTATAGGTGTACTGCAGCCTGCCGCTGTGCATTTGACCACCTTAACATACTTTAATGTGGGGGAAAAGGTGACTGTCTGTCCCGAGCGTAGGCACCCTGATGATTAAAGGACACCTGAGAATTAAAAAAGTGATCCCCGTGTGTTCTGTGTCTCAGGTGGCCCGTAAGCTGGTGATCCTGGAGGGGGAGCTGGAGCGAGCCGAGGAGAGAGCCGAACTCGCTGAATGGTAAAGCGAAGCTGCAACACAGACGTCTACTTACAGCATGAACACGCAGATGTGGAGGTTTTAAGCTCTCGCGTTACAGCCAAGCGTGCCTGTGACTTTTTCTTTTTTTGTGCAGTAAAGCCAGTGACCTGGAGGAGGAGTTGAAAAATGTGACCAACAACCTGAAGTCTCTAGAAGCCCAGGCGGAGAAGGTGAGAGCCGGCATGCTTTGTTTTACACACAGCCAATATTAGCCAGTTACAGCAGCAGAGCCGGGGTAAAACGGAATTATTAAAATTAAAATCTTAAAAATCTCTTAATATTCTCCTAGTTTACATGGTCTGAATATTTGAGTGGATGTGTAAAATAAACAGAGGGTCTGGTTCTGAGACTGTACTCTTCTTCACTCCTCTGGATCCTGTCATTTGGACCTCACCAGGATCAGAACTGTTACTGAAGCATTGTTTTATACCAGATCCGTAGTAGCTAGGCGTGACTAAGTCCTCTTCTCTGCACAAATGTCTTTTTCGTGTAGGGCTGTGCAATATATGGAGATTTTAAAAATATTAATTTTTCTTTATCAGATGTGACTATATCCTTTTATATGGAGATGGTCTGTGTTGCGTTATAGTTATACCTTTATATATACCAGTAGGTTATTTTTTTTATTTTTTTGCCGTTTCTCATATTAATCTACAGCTGTTTGTTTAAAAAAATGCACCTGGGAGACATTTGGGATAAAGCTTTGATTCAGGAGATTCCTTTTTATAATTACTTTATAAAAAAAAAACATTACGAGATAAATATTGTATATAAGCATTCAGCCTAAAAACTCTAATACCCATAAATAAAATCCAGTCCATATAACTGCCTGAATAGACTCATACTCATGTATGTATTATTAATTACTAATGATTATAATTTCACTAGGATCATATGTTCTATGAATGCCTCAGAGATTTGTTGGAATGTTAGTCAACAAATAGGATCAGGAAACTCACTCTGGAGGAGCTCCAGGGATTGAAAGCTCGGGTGGGAGAATCTGTTGACATGACAAATAATTAATAGTTACACAATTTACAATTCTGGGCTTTATTTAAGAGCTACAGGAAGAAAGTCTTTGTTGGGGGGGGAAAATGCCAAAAGAAGCAGCAGCGTACCACAAGCCATGTCGGGCTCACAGAAGGCTGCTTTGGTCAGATGAAACAAAGATTAAAACTTTGTGGCATAAATGTAAAATAAAATGGTGGCAGCATTATGCTGCGAGGGTAATGAGCATTCTGGGTCTTTGCTCAGGGGCTCAGGGTGGCACTCTTGTGGGATTCAAACTGGGGAACTTACGGCTTATCCAGGATGCAAGAATCCTGCTCAAAACACTGTTTGTTTTCTTTTTTTTTGTATCCTGCAGATATCCAGAGCTGACAGAAAAACAATTTAAAAGGACACGCCTCTACTATAATCACTGTGAATGTTGACTCACCTCCTAACTTTATAGTGCAAAGTTATGCCGCACTTCGTGTCGGCCCTGTTGCATTAAAGTCCCGACGAAATACGTCGATGTCTGCGATTGCAAAGCGACACGGTCCCATCAATGCAGAGACGCGGTGCAAGACGGCGCAGGGTGTGTCTGCGAATGCCAGCGGTAGAAACCTGCTCTGTCCTTTTGTCTCAACTTTCCTCCCAAGGTCAGGCATGCAGTACGGCAGCATGCTAGGCTGGGTGCTTTTTTTTTTTTTTTTTTTTTTTTTTTTTTCGTTTCCGCGTCCGGGCCCGTCACGATTTGTTCCCAGAGCAAACGGACTTTCCCTTTTTTTCCTGTCTGATTCCTCGTTCTCGCTGTGGTTTAACAAACGTTCGCGCTCGGTGCATCCTCAGGTGAAAAGCAAGTAGGAACACGTTTTGTATCGCTGCCACTGATTTTTCTTTTTTCTCTTTCCTCCTTCTGTCTCGTCAACAGTACTCTGAACGAGAGGACAAGTATGAGGAGGAGATCAAAGTTCTGACTGACAAACTGAAGGAGGTGAGATCCAGATTGTTAAAAAAAGATGCTCCTCTCTGGTTATACTGTCTTTTTTTTTATCAAATTAGTTATTCCAGTGATTTTATTTTCTCTTTGGTTTAATAAGTTGGAACGTAAATGTGTCTCAGTCATGATACTGCAAAAAAAAAAAAAAAAACGCCCAGAAAAGAATGTGGAAAACTTTTCCAGTGTTGCACGCTGGATTACTCTGTCGAGGCTGGCTGACTCTGTGTGTGTCTGTACTCCCATCCAGGCTGAAACCCGAGCAGAGTTTGCGGAGAGATCTGTGGCCAAACTGGAAAAGTCCATCGACGACCTGGAAGGTATGCGAGCATTAGCGTTCTGGTTAGCGTGTTTGGGCGAGATGCGCTCTCTCTCTCTGCTCCTCAGGTCAACGCGGCCTCGGTGCGAGCCGCCGTGGAGAAATTCTCCGGAAGATTAAAAGACAATGCTTTTGTACCACGCCTACCAAAACTGCCCACAAAAAATCTGACGATACGCTCGTCTCCGAGGCTGCAAAGAGGACAGAGTGTGCTAGCGTGTTTTGTAGGTCAGCGTTATTTAGTTGATGAGCCACAGGGAGCTGACTTTATAGTTATTGGAGCAGCTTTAGGAGACGCTGAGAAGCCGGCCTGAGCATCATTCTTTAACGCAAGCGTCTCTGCATCATTTGTAAAATCCTGACCTAATGTTTTGCTTTTCCTCTCCCCGTCTCCTCCATCTTGTCTCTGCTCCTTTCTGCCTCCATCTGTCTGTCGTGCTGCTTTCGGCTTGTCCGTGTCGCTCCCGTCCTCGGCCGCCCCGGCTGTACTTGGCTGCGGACCTCTGTGATCTCCAGACGAGCTGTACGCTCAGAAGCTGAAGTACAAGGCCATTAGCGAGGAGCTGGACCATGCCCTCAATGACATGACGTCTCTTTAGGCGTCTTCTGCTTGCTCTGATTCTCTTCTGCCACAGTCTGTGTAGCTTTTTTTTTTTTTTTTTCCTCTGCAGATCACATGTGCCTTCTGCTCATCTTGCTTTGCAAAACTATTTCATTAAAGTCTCTTTATTTCCTACTTTGCAGCATTTGTCTCTGTTCTTAATTATAACAGAACCTTTTTCCCCCCTTTTTTTTTGTCGCAGTAAGGCCTCAGACTCCGTTTCATTTGGGTTTTATTAAACAGAATAAAGCGAAGTAGTGCATGATTGTGAAGTGGAAGGACGATCGTACGTATTTTTTTTTTTACAATTGCGTATCAGAAAAGTGTGCCGTGTATTTGTATTCGGACCCCTTTGCTGTGATGCCCCTAAATAAAGTCCACTGACTGCTTCAGAGGTCACCTGATTAGTAAATGGAGTCAGTCATTTAATCAGCACAGATCATGAAGACCAGGCGACACAGCTGACAGCCCAACTATTGAGTTAGGAAAATGCCTGATGCAGAATTAGGCTATAAAACAAGATTTCAGGCTTTGATCATGTTGGGGTGCACCTTTTAGTTCATCATCCGAAAATGTTAAAGGTACGGCACCGCTGCAAACCTATATTAAGACATGATCATCCAGAATCTGCTGACCAGATATCTGAGGAGCGGTAAGGAGATATAGGGAAAAAACACATCAATAAAATAGAAATTGTATTGATCGATATCGATAATTGTCAACAAATTCAAAACATATTTTAGGTGCAGCTCTGGCCATTTTATGCTTTTGCTTATTGACCAATTTTTAGATAAAGAACACACAATTCAAACTCAACCCTTTATTTAACCAACTTTTTACCAAAACTGCAAGTTTTTAAAAATGGAAAAAATAACATGCACGCTCTGAACTCTTTGAAGGGGGCGGAGTTTAGTTCCTGGGTCTGCGTTATGATTGGTTGGGAGGATGTATGACTGTAAAATTAACCTACATGGCCAGAATGCAAAAGGAAGGAAAACTTCTATTGAACTTTTTATTGACCTTTTTTTTTTCTATCATCGATATACGTCTATCGATCGATGTATATTGGTATTGAATTATCATCCAGCCCTAGCTGAGAGCACGGCTTACAGTAACGTTTCGGCCTACACGCAAAACACTACATTGCTTTGAACAAAATGCCGCTAGGGTGAGAAACGGAGGTGGCAGCGTCATGCCGCTGGGATGCTTTTTCTTCACACGACTAGAGAACCTGGCAGAGTTTATAGAAATATATGGGTTAAATATCCAGGACAACCCTCAAAGGAAACTCTGTTGGAGGCTCCAAAATATTTGAGTCTGGGGCCGATCCAGCAGAACAAGCAACGCTAAATATACAGAGGGAGCCACAGCACGCTTGTGGGTTAGAATGGTCCAGTTAAAGCTACTTTGCAAAGAAGAATCGTGTGTGTGTGTGTGTGAGGGGGGGGGGGGGGGTTCTTCTCCATACATGTGAAGCTGGTAGACATGCAGCTGTAATGGCGGTTTCACCAAGTCTTCGCTCAGTGGGGCTAAATACGACGGCATGGCACTCCTGGGTTTTTAGGTATGAAATTATTTAGAGATTCTGTTTCTTTTTCTGTTCTCTTCACGACTTTGCACTGCTTTTGTTCTGGTCTGCCACGTCAAATCCCAATAAGATGCACTGAAGGTTGTGGTTGTAGCCTGATTAAAATATGGAAAGGTTTATCAAGAGTCCTGATTAGATTTGCAACGCACTGTACACGGTTTAACCGGGTTTCTGTAACAAGGTGTTTAATTTCTGCTGTATAAAACACGCCTGACAGTCACGCATACAAGGTGAGGCTTTCTGTTGACATTTGGTCTGATTTTAGCTTGAATCGGTACAGCTTGCAGCCCCTTAACGACTTTGTGCTGCCCTTGGTTTAAGTAGAACACCTCTATAGTCTCCATATTGTATTCTAACATTCAAACAGTTGGTTTATGCATGACAGGCACAGTGTTGTGGTTACATTTTTGCATGCGGACACAGCTTAACCTGAGCGCTTTTATGCAAAACGTCAGCCCAGGAAAACGGTCCTCGGTGCAGAGACTGGCCTGTATCATTAGCTTTTTTTTCTTCTTTCATGAGGAGCTCAACATGTCACCTTTCTTCTCTCTCCAGAGAAATTATCACATGCCAAAGAGGAGAATCTGGGCATGCACCAAGTCCTGGACCAGACCCTGCAGGAGCTGAACAGCTTATAAATGCCCGGCGAGGAAGATGGAGAGGATGAGATCATCATTAACATTCCATTAAACGTTCGACTCCATTCCACATTTCGAGCTGTAAAACCTGCACTCCCCACAGGATTAACTTAATGCTTGTCCCTTGGTGTTATGTTTTTTTTTCCTTCCCCCCCCCCCCTCCTCATCTTTTTCTCCTTTGCTTAGTTTTTATTTCCAGTTGCAACTGCAGGACGTTCTTTAAAACAAAGATTTTTGACCACTTATTTAGAAACAGATGGTAAATGCACTCAAGGGAGCCTCAGATTTGGCCTCTGAATCACTTAAACTGGCTCAAATTGACATCATTACAAGCACATATGAATAATTACTTGGGTTTTTCTTCTTTTTTTGGGGGGGGGGGGGGGTCCTAAAGGATGAATTCCTCAGGCGGTAAAGATTTTATTTTTTATCTTTAGGAGGATGCAACTGAAGACATTTTACTAATCCGTGCCTGTCTGACCTGCGTCCTCCTGCATCTGTTTGGGTTTAATCTGCATGGTCGCCTGCCGGACGGAAACGGTTTCCAGTAATAAACACACTATTAAGCTGCTCCTTCACTTTAATCTTATTTACGACTAATCAAGAGTCCTGAACTTCGGAGCAACTCTGCCGAACCCGAGGACAACGTCTTGGATATTCGCAGCGCGTCAGGCCTTTTGCTAACTGGGGGCTTGGTGGGAGTCAGCAGAGTCCGAGCAGACTGCACTACCTTTCCTACGGCATCAGTAAAACTCGAGCGAGCTTAAGCCCAAAACCAGAAGCTCAGTCACGTCTCATCAACCATGGATAACTATTGTATATAGTAGGAGAATGTTAGGTATGTGAGAAGTTGTAATGCTCTTAATGTTTTATTTGCTTTTTACACCACTTCTTTATTTTCCAGGGGAAATGCCAAGACCAAAGAACACATGACACAGACAAATCTTTTAAATGTTTTAATTTTTTTTTTGTGATGGTCTCAGCTCATGTCTAGGGCTAGGAGGGGGGTGGGGCTAAAATTTGTTCAGGCCCTTTTATTATTTTTTTTCTTTCTTTCTTCGTTTACCACCCCCTCCATGTTCAACCTTCAATAAATGTTTTACAGAAGTTCGGATTCATTTGATTCCTTTTGCATTTAGAGCTTCTCTGTGCTAGGCATAGATAATTATCTTGAGCATAACGGAGTGTACAAGCATGTTCCTCTCTTAATGTCTTCTTTAAAAACCCACCAGAGGGTGTTAAAATGCCCCCGAAATTCAAAGATGCAGATGGTACAGAGGTGATGTCTCTTATAAGCCATAATCTTATGGCTCAGATCCATTTATTTCATGGTCCATTCTGCCTCCTAGTGGACGCCTTGGCAAATTGCAGCTCAGGGGCATTTCTTCCTGAAGGAACAGCCTAGACAGAGCACAAAATATTGTTGGCAACTCTCTGTCATTTAATGATAGATCTGACTTTATTGTAAGCAACCAGTGTGAGGTGCTGCCCTTACCTGCTGTCAGTCTACATTTCCCGCCTCGTGGCCTGCAGAGGATCACGGAGCAGCCGGGGCAGACCACCACCGTCCCGGCATGGCTGAAGATGGTGGAGATCCTGTAGCAACCTAATGAGGTTAACCATGAATATTAGCAATCTGTGGGATTTGCTGTGCCGCCATGAGCTTTGAAAGAAGCGCTTACCGATGCATTTGACGTCCATGAAGTAGGAATTGGGGCCCTGCACCAGCCTTTTCTTCTTGTGTTTCCTCCTCTCATCTACAAGACTGGGGTGCATCAGATCCTTGGCCAGCTGCAAAGGTCAACAGAGCATTCCCAGGTGCTGATCACTGAGCTATATTATACACTGGAGTGCTAATCGCCTGCTGTTAGAACGAGTCGCCTTGAAGCCACCATATTGGTACTCCCTATTTTCCCCCAGTAACCAGGGAATATGTGCGCTACAGCATCGAATAACGAGGATTTTCTCATGTTCAAGGGGGTCTTAAGACTTTTAAAATGTCAAATGCCATATACTTTTATGTTATGTTCTAAAACTATCAAGTACTGAGTCATGTGCTGAAATATTTTGCATTTTATTTATTGAAATATATATATATATATATATATATATATATATATATATATATATATATATATATATATTAACAACTGAGGTCAGACATCTCTGGGAACTGAAGTCTACTTATTCATGTTGTGGTCTACTGCCCCCTACTGTCTGATGGGTGAATTACTAGTTGAAGCAAAGAAACATGTCCAGGCAAGTTCCTAAAACCATTTATAGCAGACATGGATGGGAACCTACACAGATACAGTACAGTAAATTATATAATTGCATATCTTTGAAAAAATAGCCCACGACTGCAAACAAATCTTTCAGTCTATATTGTCACTTTATATCTGTTTTTTAAAAAAAACATTTATACAGTGGAGCCTGGACCTATTATCCTATCATCTTACAAACAAAACAGATCAAACTGGATATAGGTTTTTTACTTACAGACATGGTTGTTTTAATCAGCCAAGATTTTCTGTCCAAAATCGAAGAGTAGTTTTAGTGTGCGAGTCTTCTCCCAGATTCACCTGCTCTGTTCACAACGTCTGAGATGTGATGAGCTGCTGGAGGGTCTTTCTGTTCAGAGGAGGGGCCAAAAGTCTGATGAACTCTAAAGAGGGGCGGACACAATCAAAACAAGAGGAGAGAGAGGCCAAAACAACATGGGATAAAAAATATCTGTTATGACACATCTACCACGAAGTAGAACCAGTGTTAGTAAAATAAATCTTTGGAGACTTTTTCTACATCGCAGAGTTAAATGGGCCACAACATAAAACGGTTTAGTTTAATGATTGACCTTCATTTTTGGTTTGAAAAATATTGATAATGTACCTGTTCAAGCCTTTAAAGTGTGTAAACTTGCATCTATAGTATTGCTTCTGTCATTTTTCTTTTTATATATATATATATCATTAGTATTTTATGGGCATTTAACATTTAACCACATTTATTCAATCTAATAAAAATGTGGTCTTTAGATTCTTGCTCACCATAACAACAGCAAATAAATAAATAATAAAAAAGAATCAATCTAGTTAATTAGGAGCAGTGTGGTGGTCTAGAGACCATTGCAGAGGGGCTCATGGGAGTGTGGCTGCCTGGCCGACATGTTGTGGGGTCGCTGCAGGAGTCAGGGATGCCTTCAAGGTCAGTCCAGTCCTTAGAATAACTAAGAGCTCTGCTTCCCTGATGCTGTTTGTGATGTTCATGGGCAGGTTGTCAAGGTGAGGTGGGTGTCTGGTTTCTCAACCTAAGGTTCCCAGCTTTACCTTTTGCAGATGATGTGGTTCTGACAGTGTCTTCAAGTGATGGCCTTCAGTATGATCTGCACCCAAAGGGAGAAAAAGGTGGTCTTCTCCCTTTGGGTCAGGGGTCCGTCTTTGCCTCCAGGTGAAGAGGTTTAAGTGTCCATTCATTATATTGCTGATGCATTTGGCCTGTAGGTGGTTTCATGTACAAATGAAGCCTTGTGAACTGAACCCTTTCCTGGCTCAAGTGGTCCAATGCCTCATCTCATCATCACTACTGTTTACTTTAGCCTTAATAAGAAGTCACATTTTTAATTGCCTTTAGTTAAGTGGAGAAGCAATCAGCACAGTCACACTTGCTACAGATGAAGTATAAAAATAAATATAAATAACTTTTCTTAATTTTTTTAAAGACCTGAGATATTTTTGCTTTATTATTGCTTTATTTTGCAAAGCCTTGAGTGTTTTGTGCGCCAGTGAAGTCGTTGCTTCCTTTCTGCGCGAAAGAGAAACTAATCTTAGCCTGCTGCCTCTCAGTCGTTGTCACTGAGCGTGCTGGCTTGTCTCATTTCCGTCTCAACATCAGACAACGCCATTTTTTTCCCACATCAACCCCACGTCGTTCTCAGGAGAGAACGAGTTAGTGCGGTCCTTAGTTAAACGAATCGAATTTACTCAAGCTCTCATTCCGGGTGGCGACTGTGTCCAAAACGAGCACACCCGCCCGCGAGGCAGCGCTCTTCCGCAGCCACGACGACAGCGCGGAGTGACAGTTGATTTGACCAACGGGACGCCCCGGCGAGGCAGCAAGAACCTCTCCGTCAGTGCAACGGGCGGGATATCCGCAGCAGTAAGCTAGCTAATAACATGGCGAAGACTTACGATTACTTGTTTAAACTACTTTTAATCGGCGACTCGGGCGTCGGGAAGACCTGCGTGCTTTTCAGATTTTCAGAAGATGCCTTCAACTCCACGTTTATCTCAACCATAGGTGAGTGGATAGCTGGTGTTATGAGCGCCGCAAGAGGCAAGAAAAGCGGCACCGGAGCAGCCCATCCCGTCATGCTAAGTTGGTGCTAACTTTTTCTGGCTAGCATTCAGCGACTCAGGAAATGCCCCCGCCGGTTTGAGAGAGGGGTCTTTTAGGGGACCTTCTCTGACATTTTGCCTGACTTGAACGCTTAATAAGCGTGCGTGTTTGTGCTTTGTGTTCGTGTTTGGCCCGCTGTGGGTGTTTTATAGGCTACACGGAGGTTGACACGCAGGGGTAACATGCTACAAAGCTAAGGCAACTTAGTCGGCAGTGTCATTTCCCTTATGACCAGCTGGCTTGTACTTCGATCTGTTGCTGACAACGTGACAGGAAAGTCTTAATTAATCCGACCACCGCGCATATTTATCTAAAGATCCTCCACAAATGCCATGGGTGATAACGTTTTGATTGTTGTTTTCCACTTGTAATGCGCGATATTGATTATTACCCCTATGATGAACATGGGCGCACCTTGTAAAATGTACCATATCTTGCCATAAAGGCTGGTTTTCATCCGTAAATCCCTCATAGGCTGTTAGTTTGAGCAGGCAGACAAAGACACTCAAAGACACTCTTGTAAGGGGGGGAAATAAATATAAGGGTAAGGAAACAAGTGTTTCCATACAAACTGATCACTAGATGACTCTAGTAATCAATCTATTAATTTAAGCACAGTGTAAAATAAGCCTTAAAGGTAAATTATGCAGTAGTGCACTGATCTGGCTTTCCCTGGCCCATACTGTCTTTCCAGTTTTCTTTGCTATTTATTTTTTTTTTACTTCCTTTTTTCTCCCCATTCTCATAACTTTTTTTAAAGCATGAAGATAATTGTTACGCTGTGCACAGGTTCTTTGTGAGATGTTAAGTTTTAAATCTTATAGGTAATAAAGGGATTGCAATTTTATGTATAGATCAAAGCATTTTTCTATAACCTTTTGAATTAAATATATTTTTTTCATTAAACTACAAACAAAAGTGCATCGATGACGACGAATCTGATGACACAAGTTTTATTTGTGTCTGTGATTAATTGAAGCATATACTGCTGTTACTATGTAAAAAGGCGCTTCTGAACTGGCTTGTAAACTGTCCCACCTTTACGTGTCATCGTAGCTTTGTTCATAAGGTGTTTTTTTTATCTATATGGCGCCTCACAGTCATCTCTATTAGTGGCCCCGTTGGCACGCCAGCACAATTAAGAGCCATCTGTTTGATAAATGAGGCGGGGCAAGTCCACGTAAAACCTTCTTTACCTAAGGGACCTGTTTAAGGTTAAAACGGAACTTGACACGTGTATAATTTTTTGCTTTTTCAAACTGTTAAAACCTGATTACATAATTATACTTGTCAAAGAATTTAAAGGTTTCCTTAAAACGTGTTCCTCCTGTATCAGGATTGTGATGCAGTTGAGACTAAACAGGGTTGCTCACTAGAAATGTCTTAAAAGCTGATGTTTGGTGCAATAAGATCTGAATTTATTCGTTAATCTCTTTCTCTGGAATACTTTCTAACCCAATGTGATTTAGGGCTGTTTCTTAAACAACATACACAGCTGTACTGGCACTTGAGGAAACTTCTGATCTATTTTTCTTGTTCTTCTTTTTTTTTCCCCCTCAGGTATTGACTTCAAAATCAGAACAATAGAATTAGACGGAAAGAAGATCAAACTACAGATATGGTGAGGTGGACAAATGCAAAAAGTATTTCTGACTGGTTTTCGGCAATTGCTTTTACTCATGATCACGAGTCTTGGTTTTGTATTTGAAGAGGTGGCTGCCTGTAGCAGCGTCTCTGCTAAGCATGTAAACAAACCAGGGGAAGCGTTTCGCCTCGTCTGGAGTCTGATTATCTAGCAGCAGCAGTTAAAAAGGAAATGTATCTGAAATGTGTTTTTTTTTTTTTTTGTGCATAGGGATACAGCAGGACAAGAGAGGTTCAGGACCATCACGACGGCCTACTACAGAGGAGCCATGGTAAGTTGCTTCGTCGTGCTCACAGGTGATGATGCACTGAAGCTGAACAGGTGCAGTGGCATTCATTAATCCTCAACCTTTTCAGAGGCACGCCTCATCTTGCTGTCCTTGTTAAAGCTTCACACACCTTCAAAATAAGGAGTGTATCAGGTGTTAAGTTTGACTCGCTTAGGTCAGGTTTAGCTACATGCCAACGTTTTTTTTTTTTTTTTTATAAATATAGTCAGATGAACAGAAAATTCAGAAAACTATATTTGATTTAGCAATCAGCTCAATTTTCACATTTCTTTTTCCTTTTTTTTTTAGGGCATCATGTTAGTGTATGACATCACCAACGAGAAGTCCTTTGACAACATCAAGAACTGGATAAGAAATATAGAAGAGGTAAGCGTTTTAGTTTTTTGGTGCTACTGTTCTGCAGAGATCACGACTGTAAACGTTCCTTTAGCTCAGCAACTTTGTGCTCTGCAGCACGCCTCGGCAGATGTAGAGAGGATGGTCCTCGGCAATAAATGTGACGTCAATGACAAGCGGCAGGTGTCCAAAGACAGAGGAGAGAAAGTAAGAGCAGTTCGGATCTCATGGTGTCCTTCCTCTGCATAGTGTATTAATTCTTCTTCTTCTTCTTCTTCTTTTTTATCCCGCTCAGCTGGCGCTGGAGTACGGTATCAAGTTCATGGAAACGAGTGCGAAGGCGAACATCAACGTGGAGAATGTGAGTTCAGTCCTCTTTTCTTTCTATTCCTCTTCCTTATTTTACTCTAGAAAAGCAGCGTGAATAGCTTAAATGTTACAGCGTGGTCCAGTAATGTACCAATGCTTCAGACTTTAGGGGTTATTAAGATTTGGGAATACTAAATAAAAAAATGCAACTACTTTCCACGTCTTTGCATCCTCTGCTGAATAAGGGAGGATTGATGTTGGCAGATTTCTTTTTGGAGTTGGCCAGGAGATTAACTCGGATTCTGGTGAAGAGACCATTTGGAATACAGCAAGACTATAACATAGAACTTTTATGAAAAGATTAATTCATATTTTTAAAAAAAAAGATGGACTCAAATCCACTGGTTATCATTTTGGGGAGAACAACATGGTGTAGATAACATACTTTAAAGTTTGCCGATGCATCTCCAGCTTGGTGTTGGTTGGATAGTTTACCTACCATCAACATCGAATTGCAGAAATTTTTTTTCCCCCCAATCTTTTGATCTTCTACAGAAAATCCAGAGTATTTATATAATTAATAATAAATATTAAACATTAAATAGCGTGTTACAGGGTGGGTGGGGTCTGTGGCAATACGTCTGGACTCTTGCAGCATAAGCTACACTAGTGTGGCTCTGTCAGTGCAGAATGACTAGTTGTTTAAATACGGGCACGCCTGGTTTAATTTGGGGAGAGATAACAGACCGTTTGTTTTACCTCAGAGGTAAATACACAAACCTGCCGCCTCTCCTGACGCGTTCCTCTCAGACCGAACTCAACGCATGCACATATTCTTGTCTGCAGGCCTTCCTGACCCTGGCCAGAGATATCAAAGCAAAGATGGACAAGAAGCTGGTAAGAGAGCGTAAAACACCGTGCCGGCGGTCGGGCGGTCGGGGAGAGTACCGTTGGGGCTGTTTTCTCACCAGCGCAAACTGTCGTCTGTGTGTTGTTTTTTTTTTTTTTTTCAGGAGGGCAACAATCCTCAGAGCAGCAATCAGGGAGTCAAGATTTCAGAGCAGCCCAAGAAGAGCAACTTCTTCCGCTGCACGATTCTGTGAGGAGAAGAAAAGCGTCGGCATCCACCATCGCCTTAACCGCCCCCCCACTGGACAGAACTGGACAGAGCACTCACCGATGCCTGTTTTATCCCTCCTCCCTCGTCTTCCGTCTTCTGATCCTGTGAATTAATTAGGAAAAAAACAAAAGCAAACAAATACCAACCCGCCTCCCTCCGGTTTATCACCCAGTCTTCCTTTACGACACCTGTGGATTTAGCTGCTGCGGCCTCTGTTACACGCGGACAACTTCGACTTGAATCCAGAAATTTTATTCACTTTTAAAGACTGTCTCCTGGTGAGACGCTGAAGACGATCGGACCTTTTTTTTTTTTTTTTTCCACCCACACCACTAGGCGTCGGTGTCGTTAAAAGTCTTATTTATTTGCGCTCTCTCTCTCTCTCTCGCAGCCAACAGGACCCCCAGATTCAGCTACATGTTTGCACTGACAGCTTGGTCGATATTTCCTTGTTTTTTTTTTTTACATCCACGACATGTAAACTGCGGCATGTGAATATATATATATGTGTATCACTGATTATGAGAGTACCTTTTGCTCATCACGTCTACTGTGGGATTCACGTGTCCTTGCCCACCTTTTGTTTTTGTTTTTTTTTTGTTTTTTTGTTCCCGATTGCGTAGGTTGAAACATTCCTCGCTTTTTGAGCTGAGATGCGACGTGTGCCGGGGCCTCCGGTTTGCGCTCGCTAAGTTTTCGGGCGGTCGCCCCGCTCCGGCTAAACATCGGGAGGAAATCGCAGTCCCAAAAAAGGAACCGCAGCGATGATGAAAGCATTGTTCTACGCTTTAATTCTAATTATTATTATTATTTTTTTCTACTTGACCATCTTGTCCGTTCCAATGGGGGAACACGTACTCAACAGTTTCCTGGGCCTTGGATTGGGGCTGTGCTGTAGCAGTATTTATGGAGCGAAACAAGACATAGCACCAAAATGACGAAGTGCCCTTTTTATGTTCTTATTGAGTATGCACTTTTTTTTTTTTCTTCCCCTTGTCGTTCTTCCTGTTTATACATGAAAAAAAAAAAAAGAAGTTCTTAACATTTATTGTTGCGAGTCTTAACTGAACGAAGAAGAAGAGAGAAAAATAAAGATAATGCACAAGAGATTAACCTTGCTGTTTTGGTCCCTGAGCGGTGACCCCCCCCCCTCTCAGCACTGTAAGCCAACGAGTCCATCCAACTCTTCCAGAGGCATTCCCACTTCCTGGTTGACTGATTCCCCGGTTCGCTTTGAGCCTCCCTTCAGACGGCCGGCGTCCTTTAGGACCGGCTGTCGTGGCGTTCTGTGCCTGCGCGTTTAAAACCTGAAGGAAAAGAGAGATTTTTTTTATGAGCGCTTTGTTTGAAATTAGGAACGTGCTGATCTCCAGAAGTTTGTTCAGAGGCTGGGAAATAGGAATTTATTTGAAACCTTGACTTCATATCGGATGTGACGCTAATAAACTCGTGGTGCTGTGAATGTCAGTGAGTCCAGCCTGGCGTTACCGTGTTATTTCGTTTGGGGTTAAATTATAGTTTCAGCTTTTGGTGTGGTTTCACCAGTTCACTGAAGACCAAGGTGACATTTGGTTAGTAAATTGATTCTCTGTCCTCATGAATGAATGAATGAATTTGCATATCTTAAACATTCCTAAAGTAGGTGTGGGATTTCCTCAGAGATTATTGATGGACTCCATGTGGAATAAATAAATAAATAAATAAATACTTCAGCAGTTGTAAATAAGATCTTCAATGATTGTACTGTAGTTTCATAAATCCTATTGATCTACTCTTTTTGTAGATATATGTACCTTTTGATTTATTAAAAAGATTCTTTGAAATGTTTTGGGGTTTTCTCACCATTTATTTTGCACCTTATTACAGCATCGCTGTGTCCTTTGTGTTCAGTGCCTCAGATTTCAGTTTTTCAATCGAGTGCAAGGTTAGGAATCACATAAGATGTTACATTTTAGGTTTAGTATCAGGTTTTCTAACATATTGTTCATAACTCTGGTGCTTTTAAGGAAAAAAGGAGCATTTGCTATTGTTTGGGTATGCATATCTCAGTAATCAGGAACATAAATGGAGAGGTGTGTGGATACCAGGTTTGGGTCATACAGCTACTTGTATTCTTACCATTAACTTTTTCACACGTTTGTGACATTGCGAACAAACTTCATGTATGTTGCAGATATTTTAATTGATTACAGACAACATGCAGATATTTTAATTGATTACGGACAACATGCATACTGGGGGGAGGGGGTTAATATTACCAAAAACAAACCAGAAAAGTGAATTACATGTGTATAAACTTCCTATTGTGAATACTTTGCAAAACCACCCTTAGTTGCAATTTTTAAGTATTTCCAAATTTCAAAACTTGCCATAGATTTATCACATTGATTTGCTACTGAAATTGTTTAGGACTAATTAAAACGTGACTATGCCTTGTTGTAAATGGCTCCGTTGTGGCTGTGGCTGTAAGTTTGGAGCTGCCGTCCTGTTGGAAGGTGAATCTGCTTCAGTCTCAAGTCCATTGAAACCTTGTTTCCTTCCTGGATCGTCCCATCGACTGTGATCATCCTCCCTGTCCCTGCTAAAGAAAAGCACCCCACAGCGTGATGCTGCCACTGCCATTTTGTTGTAATGGTGGGAAGGGTGTGCTCAAGGTGATGTGCAGTGTTAGTTTTTCATCACACAGCAATTTGCATGTAGACAAAAGTAAAATGTTGGTCTTATCTGACCAGAACACCTTCTTTCATGTTTGTTGCACCTCTCAGATGACTTGTGGCTGCAGGAAACAAGACTTCCTGTTGCCTATTTTTCCAAAATGTTTTTCTTTCTGTTACTCTTCCATGGAGGCCAGTGTCCTACCTTGTAACGTTTTCCTTATATTTCACCGTTATATGTTACTTTGTGTTTGTTTAATACAGAGGTGACCAAACTTTTCAAGTGGGGCCAAAACTGTCAAGACATAATTAGTGGATGGCCAAAATATACACATTCAAAAATCAACTAACATAACCCAAAAAGTATATAGTTTTTATAACTCTGCAAAAAAAAAAAAAAAAAAAAAAAAAAGAGCATGCACGATTTTACTTAACTTTGACTGTTTTTTTTTTTTTGTTTTTACAGACATGCTGGCTCATTTGTTCCTTTTTCTGTAGAAAGGGGATATGTAAATTACTGTGTCCAAAAACTTAAAAATGATTTTGCACATTTGCATCGTTAAAAGATGGTCATACAGTTTTGATACCTTGAAAATATTGAAAAAGATTTGTCTGGTTGCAGCAACAAAAACAGGATTTGGGTAAGTCTTTCTTTGAGAAAAAAAAAAAAAAACATAGAAAAGGCTTTCATTAGCCAATTTTAATAATATCTTAATGCATATTTTGGTGCACCAAAGTCTGAATTTGATTAAAAGTAATTGGAAAGAATGTGGTCCTATTTCCTGATGGGGGTAGGAGCCTGGGCCACCTCCAGGTGTCAGCAGGTGAGAGGTGGTGTTCACCTGGGACAGGCCATCCACCACGCACACGCTCGCTCTTACCTACAGGCACGTTAGAGGTGTCGATCAATCTAACGTGGACATTGTTCAAATGTTAGAGGAAGGGTGAGAAGCTGCAGGAACCAACGCATTTTCAAGCCTGAAAAAGTATTTGCACCATGAACTTTTCCCTCTGTCATATTAAAACTACAAGCTTTCCATAAATATCTTTCATAACGGATATTTACTACATATAAAAAATATAAGTCACTTTAAAAAGGGGAAATTGGGTTACATTTTAATTGTGTGAGATGTACTTAATTGCATAGATTTTTAAGTATTTTTTTTTAAAATTTACAATAACTTAGTGCATGGGTCTTCAACGTTTTCCAGGCCAAGGACCCCCAAACTGATGGCGAGATGGAGCGGGGACCCCCTAATTATATATATTGTATAAAATTGTGTTACATCAAACTGGTCCTATAGTGCCATGTGTAAATGTACCTTGTTATTGTGCATTCAATACTAAGATACTCAAATAATACACAGGTTCATATATTCATGTTTTTATTTTAAACATGTGCGAGGCACAGTGAGTAGGGTGGCCATGCCACTGCCATTTATAAACATAACATAACACAATAAACTGATACCTGCCAAAATCAACAATGTCTGTCAATTGCATGCAATCATGCATAAAAGCTATTTAAATGGACATTTTTAAAACATAAATGTGAAAAGGAAAATAAGCGATGCTTGTTAGTGCCACTGGCGTGCATAAACATACCTGTTACATTGCATACAATACTGAACTATTAACATAACTGACAGATTTATGTTTTAATTTAATTTAATTTTTTTTTTTTTTTTTTTATTTAACCAAAACTTTCGCGACCCCCATGCAGTACCTCTGCGGACCCCCTAGGGGTCGCGGACCCCCTGTTGAAGACCCCTGACTTAGTGTATTTCACAAAGCAGCTGTCATGCAGGATATAAATTTACAGAAGAACAATTTCAAGGGATGAATTCATTTTACTAGAGGCCATCTTTTACATTAGAGCCCCTACGTGCAAATTTGGTATTCTATTTTTTTTTCCTATTGAGTAAATTTTTCTATATTATCCATCCATTGTGAATGAAAGAACTGATCTGATACGGAGATGATGCTTCAGAGATCACCTCTTGTCATCTTACTAAGGTGCCTTGCACTGTTTCTAACTATCCGGGGTTGAAACCCTGCAGTTTCACTGCTGTCCACTCTTGGGACAAATCCTAACTGCATTTGTGGATCACTGTCTTCTACAATGTGCGTTTGTTAAGAAGTGAGGTTTCACAACCCCTAAGTTTCAGTTTTTTGCGCTGCAAACTTTTCTGCGTTGCTGCTGAGTGGCACACTTTCATTTCTGTGCTACTCAGTGAAAAAAACTTATCAGCAGGAAATGCTGGCAAGAGGTGCCAAGATGTCTGATGGGACAGAGGGGAGCTCTTCAGACCCAAAATGGCCATTTTTTTTGTTACACCTCTAACCAACCTAACAACAGCAGCTAAACACTGTCCACTGATATACTTCCTCTTCAGCCTGAAAGTAGGTTAAATGCAAATGTGTGTGTGTGTAAGCTGCAGCTCACCGTTCCCTTGTGAAACATCATTAACCTGTGTACCTGCGGTCGCTCTCTTTAGGCCGGCACACCGCAAAGCAGCTAATACCAGCATGACCAAGCATATCTGGTTTTATTTCGTTGCTGCTTTTCCTGTCAAATCATGCCGAAGAGTAAGCTCTAGACAAAGTAGTTTTGCTGGAAACGTGCATTATTTCTTGTAAAGAGTGCATTTCAGCGTAAATGGAGAAGAGCCCTCGAACAATACTTCCTAATACTTCTGTTTTACAAACAGCCAATGCGGGAAATCAGCGTGCTCTGACCTTTACTCAGGCATTATTTGAGTCACTCGTCACATGGGAGGAAAAGCGCCTTTGAAGCGTCTTTGACTCAGATCATCAAGCTGTTAATTTGTCACTGAAGGCACACAGGAGAATAATTTATTCACTCTCTTATATTTGATCGTCTTCCACAAAGTCTTTCCTGTTGGTGCTTGTGGGGATTTTTGTTAAGTATTATACTAAACCCGAGAGGTTTGAAACTGAAAACAGAAGAAGAGGCAGTGTTGTGTGTGCAGAGTATCCTCAATCAGAGTGGGTTATACTTTAGAAAAGAAGCTTCTTTAAAAGATGGACTGGAGCCCTGCTCATGTGCTACTATCCTGAGCAATAAGAGCTATAAGTTATATTTACAATCATTTAGCATCCATGGTCCTTACTGCCTCATATGTTACAAAGAAAACTATTAATCTGAACTAGAAATCAAAGACAAATCTGCACAGGAACCAGCTTAAAGACTTTTTTTTAACAGATCAAATCAGCGTGGAAACGATGTCTGGCTGCTGAAAGCTTTAGTCGGTGGAAGCTTACGCTCTCTGGTCCCCTCAGATTAGTGACAGTGTCTCGCTGTTCAGGGGGGCTGTGAGGTTCATGCGACCCCACAGCCCCCTAGAGAGAGGTGGTCTGGTGCTCACTCAGGGTGTGGGGGTTGGGTTGGTGACTTTGGGGGAACCTTATGTCGGGTCTAGGGGTCTGCTTTGGTGACCCATGGGTGTGACTGTCACGCGTTGTGAGTGAGCTGACTGGGGGGCCTGCGGTGGTAGCTATAGACGTTATGTAGATAAGTAGACGCCCCATGGACTAGCACTGCCTATTGGAGCTGACGTTTCAGAGCGGCCGCCATATTGGATGGGTTTCTCATGCGCCCCAGTGCATTTATTTGTACTGAGAGAGCTGTTTGCACAACTAAAGTAAATCATAATTCCCCAAATTTTACCCAATTTTTCCACAGTTTTTTTTTTTTTTTTTTTTTTTACAAATGGCAGAGATGAGGTTATGATATAGGATGCGGTCACACAAAAAATAAAAAACAAAAAACATGCTGAAATATGTTGAGTGCTGTTTAACAGACAGACATGTGGTATTTTAATGTATAAATACGTGATTTCATACTGAAATAGTTTGTTTATGCTATTTAACACATACTGCATATTATTAAATATGCAAATAAATACGTGCTTTCATGCTGAAATTTATGCTCGTAAATATATATATATACTTACATACATATATATATATATATATATATATATATATATATATATATATATATATATATATATATATATATATACACACATATGTATGTATGTATGTATGTATGTATGTATGTTTGTTTGTTTGTTTTTTGGATTGCAAATTAAAATTATTTTTTTTTTTAAATTAGATAATGCGATTCAGCCTTAGTTTGTGAAGTGCAAAGATAAATAAAATATCAATAAGCATAAAATGATGGTCCATCGGTTGGGTTTCTGCAATGTTCTCATCAAGTAAAAACTCATCTTCAGAACCAATCTACGCCCAAAATGGTGATCTGCACCGTGTGATCTACTATCAGTAGTTATCGTTGGTCATTGCAACCGTAAGTTGCAGAAAATACGAGCAAAGTTGCTCCCTTTGCGTTTACTCCTGTAGGCTCCTATGCTATAGCCTTCGAGCCGGAGAGACCCATCCAATATGACAGCGACGCAGAAAGCGCTCCAGCCCGTAATGACGAGTCTACGTATACATTGTCTATGGTGGTAGCTGCCAACCCTGGCTGCTTTTCAAGCTTGGCCATGCAGGGCTCTGGATTCCACAGCTGACTCAGGTTTGGGCAACCGGGGCCTGCCGGAGTTAGTAAACTCTCACCCCTGGTTCTTAGGGGCTTCTGGGTGTCTGTCCGGATTCTCTTCTGCTGTCCTCTGGGTGGATCCGTGGTGGCCCTGAGGCGGGCTGGCAGGTTTCCTGGGTCTTGGGGTCATTTCTGCTTGCCTCTGATCCCTGGAAGCGGGATGGCAGTGGCTCACTGAGCACAACTCATGTAAGGCCTACACTACATACAGTATTTGCATGTTCACACACACTCTTATTATGCACTCATAATACAGTAGCTGCATCTCTTTGCATGTGTTCATCTTTGCCCGGTTTCCCAATGGTGGACGTGGGAGGACTATTTGGAGCAGCTGTTGGTTGTGTTTTGTCATTTATTTTTTGTCTATGTGTTGTCTTTGTGTCTCCGTCCATTTTCCCTTTCTTCTACTCTGTCCTTGTTATTCCTCACCCCGTCTTTCTCTGTCATGTTTGGCATCAGTTTACACATAATGCCTTAACAGCAATAAAATACATTGTCACGAGTCGGGCATCAGAGGAGGATTTATAGGTATATAACCTCCCCTGGTAAAACAAATATGTTTGGCATAAGGACTACACAGCCAGAACACAATTCTGCTTGCCATGAAGCTGGACATGTCAAGGAGGGGAATCAGTGATGTCTCACACAACGAAGGCGCCAGATGTGGATTTACTATGAAGGATTGTTGCTATAGCGCATCTTCAGGATCCACGTCCAAGTTTCTTTACAGGAACAAATTACTCTGAAGATTTACTGGAATATAAAATTAAAAACATTCACATAACCTCTTATCTGTTGCAGACCCTAACAGCTGCAGGTTATGTAACAACAGCAGGAGGATAAATCAAAAGATTAAATAGTTTTTTTCCCCCCTCATAATCATAAACACATGGACATGTGCTTCAAAGGAAATAAAAATCACATTTAGAGGTGATCTGTTTGACCAAGTACCAGACGTCATCTAAATATATGAATATAAATCACTGCAACCAGCTGCCTTTAGACATCAACTAACAGTTAAAGAGAGTCCATCTTAGTGTAACTTAATCTCCTTATAAATACAATTATTTTGAGAAGGCCTCAGAGGTTTGTTAGAGAACATTACCGAACAAACATCATGAAGACCAAGGAAGGCAGCAGACAGGTCTGGGATACCGTTATTTATTAGATGGTGTTAAGTTGTGCAGCAATATCCCAGGCGTTTAACATCTCATGAAATACAGCTAAATTCAAGATCCTAAAAATTTAAAGAGTGTGGCACAACTGCAAGCCTGCAGAGACGTGGCGTCCGCCCATACTGACAGGCCACGCAAGGAGAATATCAATCAGTGAAGCAGCTAAGAGGCCCACGTTACCTCAAGAGGGGCTGCGAAGATCCACAGCTCCAGAGGGACTATCTGATCCCAGACCAACAAATCAGGTGCTTAAAAAATCTGGACTTTAGGGATGAATGGCAAGAAGCTATCATGGAAGAAAGACTTCAGAAATCCCATTTGCATGATATACATAGGACAGCGTAAACCAAACTTGGACTTGAACAAAAAAAAAAAAAGCCCTGAACATCAGCCTGAAAAAAATGTGAAGCAAGGTGGCAGAGGCATCTTGTTGTTGGGATGCCTTTCCTCAAAGTCGATGGGGAGATGGATTTAGGCAGGTTCAGCGCAATCCTGGAAAAAAAAAAAACTACATGAGGGTGGGTCAGAGGCTTGCCTTCCTAGCAGAACAATAATCTGGTACGATTTGATAAATTGCTGCTCACAGACACCCTCCATCGAATATGACTGAGCTTAAACGTGTGTGCAAAACATCACACTGTAAATGTGCAAAGTGCAAATCTGGTGCAGACCACTCCTTAAATACATTTAGCTCTAATCATGGTTCTACGAAGTATTGACTCAGGGGCGTTAATTATTTATGCACTTCACACAATTTTTCTTTGCAAAAAAGTAAAATAAAGAAAACTATTTACAACTTTCCATATATATATATATATATATATATATATATATATATATATATATATATATATATATACGATATCCACTCTCAGTTGATCTGTCTGACATCTGTATTTATGTCACATAACCATGATATAAACTGAATTGTGTGGATGTGATGTAACAGAAAATTTGGAGAATCTTACATATTTACAAATGTAAAACAGAGCTATTTAAGGTACATACGCGTGGCTTTGACGTTGCTGGTGCCACTGCCTTAGTTGGCCTCCGCCCCTTCACAGGGGTTGTCAGGTGACTGAGTTCTGCAGCGTCATTTCACCGTGAAGCTGCCAGACAAGGTGAGTCACTGTTGCTCGGAGCTGGGCTTTTGTGTGTACATTATAATTAGGACAATTATTTAAAATAATAATAATAATTTTTACTTCTCAGACGACTGAATCAGATACAAAAGGGAGGCCAGTTGTTTGGTAGTTCAAAGCAGGAGAAACAACTGTATCAAATCGTCATTTTTTGCCATGTTTCTTTTAACTGTAAAAGTGTTTTGTTCTTCAAAGCGGCTTGTTTGATGTGGTGGGAATGAAAATCGATGTGAAAGCTTGCTTTTGTGGAAAGTCATACAGAGGAATGGCATTCACGGTACAGCACATCTCCGTAAAAGAGGAACAGTGAATTTTTTCAGCAGAGTGCTTTCATGAGTTTGTGGTTTAAACTATGCACACAGCATCAACTTCATGTACAAATATTTACCTTATACGGAGTCAGCGAGCTGTTTTAAAAGCCATTTGCCAGCCCATCAGAGCAGAGCTACATGGTGTGTTTGTTTTGTCAGGATGATGGAGTGGAGTCAGTCGACGCCTGGCCAACGGGATCCGTTCACCTGGTTCACAGAGTCCCAGCTTCAGTCTGTGTTGAGGAACGGCTCGGTCCCGGAGTGGTTTCACGGGATCATTACAAGGAAGTAAGTCTGCAGAAATCTATCACCACCTGCTTTCTGCCGCTGCAGAGTGTGCCAGAGCCATGTTTTTACAAATCACAAAGTATTTCTTTCGAACGCTTATCAGATACAACATATGTGCTTTTTTTTTTTTAAAGTGTAAAACAAATAAAGACAAAGTGTACAGAGAGCGATAAATTCAACATTTGCATTAATAAAGTTAGCACATTGAGCAAATGCTGAACAGCAAGGGAACAAACGCTGAACAGTGCCTCGCAAAGGCACTCATACTTTAGAGATTTCGCCTAAATAGTTTCACTTTGAAGCTACAGGCTTCAAACAGCTGCTTTTAAAACACAATTCTCGCTGCAACGCATTGTGATGGCAGCATTATGGTAGGGGGTGGCTCTCTTCAGCAGGAACAGGGAAGCTCGTCACAGTTGATGGCGAGGTGGACGGACCTAAAATACAGATCCAACCTGAGATATTACAACAACAACAAAAGAAAACATGTACATGTGACACTTGTTTGTCACAAATCCGTGTATCCTTTTTGCTTCTGCTTCACAGTTATTCACTGCGTTGGTGGACGTGACAAAATGTAAAAGACGTTTTTGCTTTTGCTAAGCACTATATATAAACTTAATGCTAAAGCACAGCAGACATTTCCTCCAGCTGCATAACAAGTGCTTTCCATCTGAGACATGAGTTGATTTTTATTAGAAATTCATGATGAGATGTGCATCCGGTTTCTTTGCATTTAACTGGGCTTCTCTCAAAATGCATCAGCAAAATAAGACAACCACTGCTGTAAGAGAAAATTAGTTTGAAATAAATAAGGCAGAAATCATCATAATCAGCCAGAGACAGATGCAGAACTTCACACCTCTGTTTTTGACGGTAGTTTTCTCTTCAAGTTAGTTCCTTTTATTGTTCTGTGCTTCTAGGAAGTCTATTGTGTGTATAGCATACAAATGGCTCAATCATGGGTCATTTGTATGGGTAAAGGACTGGTGTTTTCTGACCCATTCAGTAAAACAACGGCGTCATTTGCTATAACTTTGCTGCTATATTCACTCTGCCTAACTTTTCCTCCTGCTACAAATTGGTAATATGCCCTGCTCAACCAATCTTTCCATACCTAATTTATACAAAAGACAATAGGTTAAGATAAAGCAGCACTAAGTAAGTTTTTGTTCACCTTCTAGACAACAAATCCAGAATGATCATGATCCTAAAATAAATCTTTTTGGTTCTTGAGTCAAACCAAAATAAAGACGGTCTTTTATTCTGGACTCTTCACTTTGTATAGTTAATGGATGTGAGAATACGTGGGTGTGATTATACAAAACTCAATTTTCCTGTGACTATTAATAGGTTATCATTAAAGAGGTAATAGTGCAGGCGTTTAACACGCGTTTCCAGATTGAAGCGTTGGTGTGAAAGAGGCCTTTGTCTCTGCTGATTTGTGTAGGACAGCAGAGGAACTGCTCATGGTCAAGCCTCCCGGCTACTTCCTCGTCAGAGTCAGCGAGAGCAGAGTCGGATACACCCTCTCCTATCGGTGAGTGTCCGCAGCATTGGAGACGCTTTGTCGTGTCGTTTGCACTCGTGAGTCAAAGTCCTCCCTCCCTTGTGTTGGACCACCTCAGCGCGGAGGAACACTGCAGACATTTCATGATCGAGGTGCTGGAGGATGGCCAGTACATCATAGTAGGCGAGAACAAGACTTACAGGACTCTGCATGACCTGGTGGACTTTCATCGCATAAACCCCATCATGCCTTTCAATCAGGTGCTCACACTTGCTTGTGGGCAGGTAAGGACATGAGCCGCCTGTTTCTCCTTGACACATATGACACATTCCGTGCTGAATGCAGTTTAAATGTAGTCCAAAACTGAGTCAACACCTGCTGCGTCTCATTTGGTCTTAGTCCTCAGATCACTGTGCAGACTATGCAGAGCTGCTGATTGCCCCGAGACCACGAAGTTATACCACCAGTGTGCTGCCAAACAATCTCAGACCACCCACTCTGAATCAGCCAGAACCAGAGGGCGACGTCCCACCCGCTCTTCCCCATCGACCCAACAACCTGAGGAACTCTGCAATCATCTTCCCAAATAGCACACCAAACAAGCTGTACCCTTGTTTGGAGAAAGATGTCCAACGAGTCACTGCTGTTCCTCCAGCTTTGGTAAAGTGTTTTCTTGTTATTTAAAAAAAAAAAACGGTTGTAGAAGATACTTAAATGAGTCCTGATCAATTTTAAGGCCTTTTACCAGAAAGTCAACTCTGCTTCAGAAATTCTCTTGATTTGAATAGCTTTGTCACGTCAGAGTTGGATTCAGTCGGATGAGATTTTTGGGACAACAGACAAGTTGGATCATAGCTAACCCAGAATTTCTATCATTTTTTTCTCTCCAATTATTACTTTACATTTAGTTGCAATAACAAACACATATAGGTTGGATATTGAAAAACAGTTTTGGACTGCAGGATGGTGTGTTTGTTAGCCCTGCTGCCCTGCTTGTGCCAGTTTGTAACCCACTGTTACATTTTCCTGCTGGGGACAAACAAAGGTATCACAAATGTCCCCTACCCCAAACCTAGGCAGCCTCTTATTTAAAAAAATATATATATATATTCAACTCCAAAAATATGACATTTTGTTTCAAATCAAAGCAAACCCCGAGACAAACTATGGTAATCTGTATCGTAATCTCTATCTCCCCGCGGATTCCTGAAGAAGATTGCGCCAAATACCTGTAGAGGCAAACACGTGTCCATCAGAAGGAAGCAGTTTGTAGCTATTTTTACATCAGCAGCAAACACAACATAGATGCAATGAAGTGATTAAAGAGGCAGGGACTTTCCTTTCTCAGGTTATTCTCAGTATTATTCTAATTTAAACAAAACCCCAGATCCCGATTACAACAGGCACTCCTTAAAAACTTTAGGAACAAAATCTGCCTTGAGGGATCCATGCAAAATTTTCCAAGATCAATAAGTAATCCTACAGATTTTATAAGTCAGTGGAAATACATTCCTTAAACTGGTTCATTTGGAGATAAAATGTATTGAAGTTAATGTATCAGATTGTTATTTAACTGGTTCATTTGGAGATAAAATGCATTGAAGTTAATGTATCAGATTGTTAGAGTTATGCATTTGGTCAATGCAAAGATGCCGTACTGACTGGTGAATACATGTTGTTAACATTGCTTCATATATAAAAAAGGATCTTTTGGGATCTTCTGTGTTCATTTGCCATGTTGTTGTTTTTTTTGCCTCTTTTTCTTCCCTGTGCCATATCTACCACCAGCCTTCAGCAGACAGTATTTTTTTTTTCAGTCACGCACATTTAAAGTAACACAAAGTGCTTCGGTATGGAGAATGCAATGCTAATTTACACACATCAGTTGGCTGACCAATGATAACATCTGCTGTAGTGGAAGCATTGTTGGATATTAGATGTCAGATTTTATCGTATTAATCTTATACATTTACCCAATTTATCGCACTCCATGTTTTAGAGACATGTTTGAGATTTCCAAATATAAATGTCTGTGCCCTAATATTCATCTTTGTGATCTGCAGCCAGCGCCAAATACGAGGAAGGACTTCACAGCCAATAGCTCTCCGTGGACTCAGCCTCCTGAGGTCCCTCTGAGGAATCCCGTTGCCCAGAAGAAGAGTACGGCCTGCGCCAGAATGACCTCGGGGCCCGACTGCTCCCCTGCGCCCTCGGCCACCGAGAGAAAACTCTGCAACAGCTTACAGACGATAAAGTTCCAGGAGCTGAATTTATCGGTCGTCACAAACCTAAAGAGCCTCAAGAAGAAATTCCAGAAGAAGACGAGCAGCCCGCAGGAAAACGTGTACTCGGAGATTACAGTGCCGGCTCACAGCGGCGTAGTCCAGGAGAATGAATACCAGGAAATCACGGAGGAGCTCACATTTGGTGGATCCCCTCATTACCGCGCAGACGTGAGACTGAACGATCAAAGGTTACCTCAAGAGTACCTTTCGCCTCCGCCTTTTGCTCCAGGCTACTGATGCTGGCATTCATTTAAAAGCTTCCCTTAAAGTAAGAATTACACCGCAGCCCCAGCAAGAAATAGTTAACGAGTGACCACTAGATTAATACATCTAGACTGAACATTTGTGATGCACAGGAAGAGAAATCATTAAATGCAGGTCGCATCTTTCTTCCCCACCAAAAAGCATGATTTTGAACCTTAAACCACCAAAACCATTCAGCTGATAGGTCAGATAGGGCAGGTGCTGTTGTACATGTCTTGAGGCTTAAAACCCTCCATCACTTTTAACCTTAGAGGTCAAAGTAAGTATACTTTTAGAAACAAAAACATAAAAATGATTATAATAAAGATGTCATTGGTCACCCTAAAAGAAGCTAAATCAGCCTGTTAGCTACGCTTGATCTAGATCTTAAATGTTTCAATATTTTCAGCTTTAAAAAGCAGCAAATAAAAAAAAGCAACTTCCCTGATGCCAAATGGGAACATATTTCCTGGGAAAACGTTGATTTAAACAAAAGTCCAATCCGGACATAATCTGGCTATGAAGGATTAAACCCTTTGGACATAGTCAGATTAGCCGTTGCATTCGTTCAAATCTTTTTGCTAAGACAATCTACAAAGTAGTGAAGCAGCACATGTAAATAAAGCAAGCCTGCTGCCATTTTTAACTATTAGGCTTTAAAACCTTTACATATATGATTTAAACTTCAGTGAAGTCAAAAATCCCAGCAACCGCGACTTGTATGGATCTTATGTCGGCTACTATTGAGTGACACTACAGACACGTGAGTGACAAATTTGATAACGTCTGTTATCAAAACTACGCAGCAAGTCTGGAAGAGAGGAAATGAATACTTGTCATAATGGTTTCACAGCCATAGAAGTGAGTTAATACAGTTGCTGCAAACAGTTTTCAGTGAAAATATCTGTACATACCTCTGTAACTTACCAATATTGGCTTAATGCAGACTTATTTCACATGTATGCTTTTGACAGAAGAAATGTTGTTAAATGACACTAATAAAGCACTTTAAAATATGCACTTTTGTAGTATTTGTAAACGCTGTGATGTTGGCAGTAAATTTTCAAACACAACGAGCTTTCAATCCACCCTCTTTGGTGTTTTGTCCCTGTTTCAGATCGTGTAGATAACATTTGTCAAGACTGTCCAGCTCTGCATTCCAGTCTAATAGGAAACACATGTTCTACACTCATCATCTAGCTGGAAAGAATTGTATCAGCTAATATTGAAAACAGGCTTTGCCATAAAAAATAAAAAAAGAGTCTGGTCATAAAGGTTTTTTTAAGGTAAAGCAAAAATGTTCATCATGGCCTATTGTACTGGAGTTTCACAGAAAATAAAAACAAGGACACCATCATTTACTTGGATAGAACAGAAATCACAGAAGACATTGCCATATAAATACTGCAGGTTGACCAAAGTGTCTCACATTAGCGGTGCATTCCTAAAAGCTGAAAAAAATAATAAGTAAAAGGAGCTTTGACAGTATTGGCACCGTCAGATCTTTAAAGTTGTGAATCACACCTTGCAATAAAATAAATAAAGCTGCAGTTTTCGTCTGTGTCCCAGCCTTCAGGTGGCTGCTCCAGTTTAACTTCAGGCTCCGCTTCTGTGCTCTTAGGCACAAATATACATGCATGCACACCATGTAAACATGGAAGCAGCCACATTCCCACAATTACATAGGAAGACAAGGGGCATGCAGCATCCCAGGGATTGGTTATCGTGTTTGCTAATGGCATGGCTTTTTATTCGCTCAACGTCATTGTCTTCCTTGTTCCATTTGTCCAGTGCAGATATGGTTGGCCATGCCATTTGTTTATTTCAATAAAGTCAGCTGTGAACCAGGGGGAGTATCCCATTTCCCTCCCCAGTTTTAGCTTAAATCTGCTACTGAAACTGCAAGACAAACCAGCCTCACTGTTTGTTGTCAACCTCACTGTTGTCAGGTCAGTATATGGCTTCAGAGGTCGAAACCCTGAAATGCTAAATGTATTTCTTTGTTCTTTTATCGTCTATGTACAAGAAAATTTGCAGACTGAAAAAGACTAATCACGACTAATCACCATGTCTTGTGTGTACGTTTTAATTTTTTTAATTTTTATCAGTCATGAACTGTAAAAGCTCAATAGATATAAGTACTGAATGTTTAATATGTTAACGTCAATAATAATAATAAAAAGAAACCTTTCATACCTAGCAAAGACCAATATGGATGGAACATCATTTCAACCTGGCATTATTAGGCTGAAAAAAACCCCTGCTTTTCTGGGTTTTTTTCAGCCTTGCTCAAGAGCGGGGTCGATCAGAGTGGAGTAGGACTGAGGTGTGAACACAGATACAGGCGACTCTGTTTTTGAGCATTGGAAGCAATATTAAGACCACATCACACTGCTACTGTTGTCTAGAAGTTTGTGTGTTGATGTATTGTGTAGGTAAAGGTACAGTGATGTCAACAGTGGATGAATTTCTTGAACATTGGTATTGTCTATTGAAAGCCAACAGAGTGGACACCAACAGTCCACAAACAGTTTCTAAACTTAACATGAACGATAACGTGATGAACAAAAAGTTAGTTGCAGAATTATTATTTTCGGACTAGCGCCACTTTACCCACCTCTGCCCCCAGGAGGCGTTTACCAACCGTTTACCAGGAGCTCGGGCCTTACTGGGAATGTAAGGAAAACCAACACGAGTAGCGGACCGGAACCAGGCAGGCGAATTAGAGTAGGGCTGGTGTGAAAGGGGCTTTAGTCTGTGACTTGTTTTGGAGAACTCCTTGGTGATGCCTAATTATGTGGCTTTTTTTAAGGTAATTTGTGGCACCAGAACCTTTTCGGGACTTCATAGCAAAGTATGTGAATACACATATGCACATGCCAGTTTTCAGTTTTATTTTCATTCTTTGTTAAAAATGTTTTTCTCACTTCACCAACTTTTATGATTTTGTATGTGTTATATTTTAAAAGGTTGCAGCGTTTTGTGATGTGTGTTTTTACTTACCTTCATCTTGTGTCCTGGTGTCTGGCCAAAAGAATTCCCAGGGGGGACCAGACACATATTTGCAACTTTCGGGCTGGACCAAGAGTGACGAAGGGGTGAGGGAGTAGATTATGGTTTTAGATTGTTTGGGGAATTATTTATAGTTATGGTGTTTTGGTTTTAGGATTTTTATATTTAGTTGGTGGGTTATTTTTACATGGTTTATTTGTGGGTTTTAATGGAGGAGTTTTACATTGGTTTTAACAGAGCTAATGTGGTCGTACATTCCTGGTTTTAATCGTTTTACCTAGTTAGGTTTGAACCCTTTAATAGGTGCCAAGTTCATTCACTGAAGAGTTTTCCTGCGAGGAAACTGATGCTGTTATTCCTTCATACACTAAATGGTGCAATTTTTGCACTTACACGTTAGGATTATTTATTTATTCTTTGAGAAAATAGAAGAAGGGATTGAGGACCTCAAAGCTGCCTGGTTTTAGTAATTTCTCGGTAAACCACTGTTTATTCCTACCACACAGCCGATATCAGGAAGAATATTTTATTATGGTGCATCTGATTTTTAGGGTGTTCATACAGCAGTAATACAACTACAACAAAAATATAATAATAATAATAATAATAATAATAATAATAATAATAATAATAATAATAATAATAATAGCTGGTATTGAGTATGGTTTTAAACGAGGTAACAGTCTGACAGCTCCGTTTAAGGACATTAAACATTCCTCTGTCCTTATGACCGCGGCTAGGAATGTCTGACGGCTTCAAAACGTCCAACGACGCAGCGTCCAGCCGCTGGACACCGCCCTCCTCGGCTGTCTGGGTGCACGAATCATTCACACCTGCTTTGTTGGGAGACGAGACTACGTCATCTGGGAAGACGCTGACTTCCAGCTCAGGATCAGCCTGCTGGTAACTCAGGGAAGTTGTATATCCACTGAAAACACCCTTAAAAAAAAAAACTTTTACCGTAGCTTTTGTTAAAACTTCGTCGACTTATTCTTAAACTCGCAGCTAAACGATGTCGTTTGTCCCAGGCAAACCAGTGACTGCAGTCGTGGTAAGTTTGAGGGCTGCGCTGCGGCGGACTGCCTATTGTTCATCCGTTACTTTGCTTCGTTAAGCGTGAACTGAACTAGCTAAATATGTTGAACCATAAGCACTAAATAACTAACGTGCGATGGCTATTTGTTTATATATGTATCGGGATTTTTTTTGTTTGTTTGGTGTAAAGTAACAACGTTTCAGTTTTAATGTTTGCGTATTTAAATGCAGACAACTAGATAAATACCTGTATGAAGTAAGTCTGTGTTTCTTGTTTTTAACCCGATTTTTACCCGAGCGTTGCTTTTACACAGGGCGTCACCCGGTCGAGATTTTAGTGTGGTTTCTTCCTGGTACGTGAACGCAACATTAGGGAAACGCGTTGCTGTTCCCAAATGGGTTTAGAGTTCATTATCCACTCACAACAATTTGACATGTGTAATATTTTTCAACTTTTTTTTTTTTTTAGTTATATGGAAGGAGCTACCGTACAATTTTGTTTTTGTATTTTTTTGTTTGTTTAAGAGTTAATAGATATTGGTTTAATCTAATTTACTCTGACTGATGGTATTCTTTTCCCCTTATAACTTATTATTGTCTAACTCGCCATCTCTTTCTTTTCCTGCATACTCCCTCCAGTCTTTCTTCTTCTTGAGCTCACCTGATTGCTTTTCTATACGCTTTAGGTGTGAGGAGTACACTTTAGGTGTCAGTCGTTGTCCAGGACTGTGTTCTGTGTTCATTTTTCTGAGAAACGATGGGTGGCGATTGGTTAGAAAGCTTTGTGACCCAAATATGCGACACCCTGCTGCAGTTTTTGTACTTAGTGGGTTTTTGCAGATTTCCCTCCTCTGTTACCACCCTGCTTGCTGTGGTCCAGCCGGGTTTGTCACAGTTCTAGTTGCTTAGGCCTGTTGCCATTTTCTCATCACGCTTTCCAGCGCATGAATTGCAACGCGTATCTGCCATTCAGTGACAACGTCTTCTTCTCTTTCCCATTTTTAAGAGGAACAAGCCTCTGTGTCGCGTCGTATTTATTCTCCCTGGGCAAACAGGAACGCGTGGATGACCAGTTCAGATTTCTCACACTCTCTTATCAACTTAAAGTGCCCACAGATTTGCAAGCCGAACCTCTTTAGCTGGAAACCTTGACTCACTGGCTGATTGACGTCCTCCATGAAGTCATCGGCTTCACTTCATTGTATTAGAGACTCTTGTGGGTTATTCGTCATCGCGCACACAAGGCAGCCTTTGTGTTAGACTCGGACTCCCTTGGTCTGTGAGTCTGCAGCTGATTGTCACTGTACGACGGACAGATGTTCTCTGATGGGGTGAAATCCTCGGGCTTCTACTAAAATAGTTGATAACAGTTTAAGAACACAGTTAAGTCAGTATTGTACTAGATGGCGACACATTTGGGCTAGGATGACGGATGGCGCCCGGTAAACCAGTAGCCCATACTCAGTGTTTCAGCAGATTTCTGATGTTGGACTTTGTTTGGTTGTTTTCTAACAGCAAAAAATTGAGATCCAGAAATTGCGCCAAGGAGACAACCTGATTCTGGGCTTCAGCATTGGAGGTGGCATCGACCAGGACCCTGGGCAGAACCCCTTCTCGGAGGACAAGTCAGATAAGGTCAGGAAGCAACAGAAAATAAACATTTAACCAATCAATGTTTATCCCGTTTCTTCTGATGGCTCCGGATCCATCGGCTTGACTAAGCCGGCTGCTCTGCTTACGCTGCAGAGAAAAAAGGGAAGGTTTAAAGAACTCCATGTGTTTAACTCGGCACATTGTGGTGAGCTGCAAATGGAAAAACAGGCCTGAACGTATTATTCATGACCTCATGTGAGAACAAGCCGGGCACAAATATGTGAGGGATGGAAAGATATACTGCAGTCATGATCTACCTGATGATTACAGCAAAGTTTTATTACTCTGGTGGTTGTCCTCTTCCAGATTAATGATAACATCCGTTCACAATCTGCCTCCAGCCATCTGACATTTCTAATTGTCTTTTCCACACCCTTTAATGTAGTTTGAGTTACAAAATCAACTTAAGTTTAGTGTCTGCATTTTAAGCAAAGAAAACAACAGCTACAAACTTCCATGTACCGTGGTGTTCGGACTATAAGTCGCACTTTTTTCACAGTTTGGCCGATCTTGCGATTTATAGTCAGGTACGACTTACATTCACCAGACACTTTATTAGGTACACCTGTCCAACTGCTTGTTAACACAAATTTCTAATAAGCCTATCACATGTCAGCACCTCAATGCATTTAGGCATGTAGACATGGTCAAGACGATGTGCTGCAGCTCAAACCAAGCATCAGAATGAGGAAGAAAGGGGATTTAAGTGACTTTGACTGTGGCATGGTTGTTGGTACCAGACGGGCTGGTCTGAGTATTTCAGAACCTGCTGATCTGCTGGGATTTTCACGCACAACCATCTCTAGGGTTTACAGAGAATGGTCTGAAAAAGAGAGAATATCCAGTGAGCGTCAGTTCTGTGGGTGGAAATGCCTTGTTGATGCCATGGGTTGGAGGAGAATGGCCAGACTGGTTCGAGTTGATAGAAGGGCAACAGTGACTCAAATTAGCTCTCGTTACACCAAGGTGGGCAGAAGAGCATCTCTGAACGCACAGTACGTCGAACTTTGAGGCAGATGGGCTACAGCAGCAGAAGACCACATCGGGTGCCACTCCTTTCAGCTAAGAACAGGAAACTGAGGCTACAATTTTGCACAGACTCACCAAAATTGGACAATGGAAGATTGGAAAAACGTCTGAGTCTCAATTTTCTCTGCGATATTTGGATGGTAGGGTCAGAATTTGGCGTCTACAACATGAAAGCATGGATCCATCCTGCCTTGTACCAACGGTTCAGGCTGGTGGTGGTGGTGTAATGGTGTGCAGGATATTTTATTGGCACTCTTTGGCCCTCTTAGTACTAGTTGAGCATCGTGTCAACGCCACAGCCTACCTGAGTATAGTTGCTGACCATGTCCATCCCTTTATGACCGCAGCGTACCCAATTTCTGATGGCTACTTCCTGCAGGATAACGCGCCGTGTCATAAAGCACAAATCATCAGGTTTCTGGAACATGATGATGAGTTCACTGTACTCAAATGGCCTTTATAGTCACCAGCTCTCAATCCAATAGAGCATCTTTTGGGATGCGGTGGGTTAGGAGAAAAAACAAAATAATTTAAGAACTGGGCCACATTTCGTGTTTCATATACAGTTGCGGTCGATAAATATAAATGCTTTTATACATTAATAAAAATGAAGTACATAATTTGTAAATACATCTTTTTATTAAATTATGAAAGCCTTAGCTTGGCACAGAGACACGCATTCAGACAGTCGAAGGGGAAATGACGAGCAGAGAGACGGCGAGGATAAAAAAATAAATAAAGCTCTGGTCAGCTGTAAATGTGGCATAATGGCAGAAGTAAGACAAAGTGTCGTTAAGTCAAAATGCTAGCATAGCCTGTCCAGCACAATGAGCACAAAACATATGTTTAATGCTAGGATGGCCATAAATTCAGATTTTGTGTAACCTTCATAAACCACTAATGAACTATTATAAATGAATATTCATTACTGTATTTTTCGGACTGAATCGCTCTGGTATATAAGTCGCATCAGTCAAAAGATGAGTCATAAAGAGGAAAAAAACATAAGTTACATTTATTTAGAAATTTATTTCACACAATCCAAGACTTACAAACTGACATTAAATCTGGTAAGGCATTTTATTTCAATTACATAACTGCCTCCACAATTGGTTGAATAATATAAAGCACACTTGGGAGGTTGAATGGGGTAAATTAGCATAACAAGCCAGCAACTCCAACCAGGATACTTTTCATGGCATACTGAGCACGTCGCTTTTTTCCCCCCAGAATTTCTCACAAATTACATTTGATGTCAATTAGATTTCACTCACGTTCAAGTGAAAGTGTCAAAGCAAGTCATTCTACTTATAAAAGTTTATTGACACCGGTTTTGTGTATTTCTGATGCTACTTCTGCTTCAGCAGCATCCCTAACTCACTAGCAATTGTGCCTGTGGGTCATGCCGTAATCACTTGACGTCCTGTCCAGTATATATCAATGTTTCTACTTATGCTGCTAAAATAAAGTACTTATTATTACATTTGGAGGAATCTAAAACAGTGGTTTGGCTTCGGGACCGCACTTGTATCACACATAATAGTGGTAGAAGAATGTTAATACTGCAGAGATGATAGAAAAGCAGCACTTATAGTAGAGGTTTATTGTATTTTTGATGCCATTTGTGTTCTCATTGCATTCGTTTAACTGATTTGATAGAAACACTCAACCGGAAGTGATGAGTCTTTGTTTTTGGTGGAAGAAAACAATCTGAAACTCTGATTTAGGTGCTAAGAATTGCTAACGTGATTAGCAGATATCAAAAATTAGAAATTCACTCTAGATAAATCTAACAATTTCATTGGATTGGTCCACGTTTTTGTGCAACCGTAGATGTTTCTAAACATTTTAAATCGTATTGCTTGAATGCGAAGGGAAAGTATAGTAGTTGTCTTTCAGCCAGCTGACCTGAAGTGTGCAGTGAAGTAGGGGTGTAGACAGCGCTGCTCTATGCGCCATAAAGTCAGAGAAAACTCCAATTATCTCAATTAATCACCGATTTGCACAGTGTTTGCTGGAAGAACAAAAATGGGAAATGAAGTTTTTAGAGGAGCGATTGCTTATTCACCTAAACCAGGGGTGTCAAACTCATTTCTATCTAGGGCCACTTTGGCGTCATGAAATCATTAAAAGGGCCGGTTGCACGTGTATAGACGATACTTTTCATTTCATAATTTCATTCCAGTTCACATAGAAGTATAAAAAATGCACAGTAACATAAAAGTAGCAACCTTAGGCCCAGTTTATACAGTTTATCTGCAAAAAAAGTTGATATTGGTGTGAGTTACACTTACAGGAGGCACAGTTTCAACCACTTTATACACTTTAAAAGGGTATATGCCTCTACTTTATGACATGAAGTGCCTTTTTTTTTTGGCTCTTGAGGGCCGGATAATTTACCTTGACGGGCCGGATTCGGCCCGCGGGCCTTGAGTTTGACGTCTGTGCCCTAAATCATCAAACTCCCCAGGAAAACAAAAGCCATAGATTGATTTTGTACTCTTAATTTGGGAGTAAACACTGAAAAAGACTTTGTTTCTTGTTGTTGTATTTGTCTTTATTTAGCAAGACGTGTGTTTCTGTGTGGTCAACAGGGAATCTATGTGACCAGGATAACTCCAGGAGGACCAGCAGAGGTTGCAGACTTGAGGGTAGGAGACAAAATCATGCAGGTGGGTGGTTTTAAAAAGCGTTCTCATTCGATGTGAAAACCACAAGGTGTCGCTGTTTGCCGCTGTAAAGCGTCGGTGAGGCGCTGCGAACGTAGCCGTGGTTTGAAAAGCCTCTCCTGCTTGCTCGCAGGTGAACGGCTGGGACATGACCGTGGTGACTCACGACCAGGCTCGTAAAAAACTGACCAAGAAGAAGGAGGAGGTCGTGAGGCTGCTGATCACCAGGAAGTCCCTGGAAGAAGCTGTGAAACACTCTAAGGGCTGTCATCCCCGGCAGTGATGGAGGGGCGCTGCCTACGTGGGACTGAACATTTCCATGAACGTTAAAGACTTTTTCCTAACGCAGCTGCACTGTGGCCTTTAAACCCACACCGACGATGCTTCCCCAGCCTGTCCGATTAACGTTTAGGTGACCAGCTATCTAAGGCCTATAAATGTATCGGCTGTCCCTTTTTTTTTTTTTTTTTTAAAGCTGTTTGCATCTATTGTAACTCAGCGGGAGATGTAAGCGAGTTAGACCTTCACGTTTCAGCACAAGAATGTAATGCTAAGTTCTCCGCCGCTTTTTGGGACCTTTTGACTGCAGGGCTGAACAATTTAAGCTTAGGAGAACAGCCGTGTTGATTGTATTACTGAGGGTAGAACAAAATCATTCATTCTCATCTGGCCTATGTTTTTTAAAAGAATCCTGTAAACATTATTGGAGTTATTTGGAATCAGATCCTGGGCACCATCATGAAAAGCACATTAATCAGTTTGCAGGCAGTTTTCCTCTTATTTACAACAACAAAAAAACAATATTCTGCCATCCAGACTGCAGCAATTAAACCAAAGTTTAAGCCAAACATTTAGTACAGTATGTAATGCAGGGTCTGACATACTTTTTTCCTTCTAGCTAACGGTACAGTCTGTGTAAAATCTGTACACGATCAGGGTTTCTTCTTATTCACTGGTGTCTTGCTTTTGGTTGATTCAGTTTCTCTATTTGCTTAAAGTATCAAATTCTAAAAGCATTTATTTAACTTGTGACTCTTCCACCACCTCGTCCGAACAGTATTTTAGACATTTATCCTTTTGGTGACACTGGGTAAAGAGTTAAAAATCGTGTTGCTCTATTTTATTAGAAATCTGTCCCGCTACAACTGGCTTTGTACAGATCAAATCAAGACATTTTTTATTATTACAACTGGACAAAAGTCAAGTTGAAATGTATTAATTTATCACCTTAAACAATCAACTGTGGTCATTTGCTCCCATTTTCTCTTTTTATTTGCGTTTTCTGGGTTAAACATCCGTTATGTCGGCCCACAGATGACAGAACCTTTTTGAGATGACGTGTTTAATCAATATCCTAATTAATCTTTAGAGTTTGTATTACAACACAAAATATGGTATATGTTTACTAATCTGAGTGGCAATGGTTTTTTGATACATGTTTGATTGAAAATACAGTTCTATGTTTTTCATTGAGTTATTAGAGTTGCACAATAAAAACCTTTTGAATTAATTACGTTTGACTATAAGTTTTAACTGAATTTTCCACTTGAGGACAAACATGAAATTGAGGCTTTCAGCATAAAACATCTGATCCCGTTGTCTCACAACAGAGAACTTTTAAATATATGCTTATCCACAACATTGAGCTGTAACTTATATTCACACTGTCCAGTAAACTGACTGCTGCCCGTCTCTGGACTTCAACCTCAACTTGGACACTTCAGGCTTTGCTAATGACTGCAGACTTTTTTAACTTCTCTGGGAATGTTTGTCTGATACTTAAATACAATTGCACAGTAATTTACATCGGTTTGTAAAAAAAATAATCTTTTTTTTATTTTTTTATTTGAACATTTAAATCTTATCAGATGCTAAGGACCTTTTTACTAATTTCTGTCCTGAATAACTGAATGCAGAAAATCATTTTGAAGAACAGTAAGATAATCTGAGTGGAAATTTATTGAATTTGGACTCCCAACAAATTTTTTTCCCACCATCAGCTGACACTTTGACATTTCAAAGTAAAAAAAAATCTATGCTCTGACCTTTCTGTAAATACTGTGGCTTTTTTGATGTACAGAGCCTTTTGCACTTTCATCTCCTAAATATTGGAGCTCTCTAACAAATAAAGCCGTCTAAGATGTAGTGAAAGCTTTTCATGTCCAAAGTTTGACTCATTGCCCTTTTAATTTTCACTCAGGTCCACTTAATTATCTGAAGAGGTTTACTGAAAGTGTCTTTTCTGCAAACGGATCTGGTTTAAATCTGCTACGTAATGTTTTATCTTCACACCTGCCACCTTATGAGCAAGGGACGTCTTAGGGCAGCGCAGAGCTGAAATCCTTTGTTTGAGAAATAATTGATAAGCGAGCCATGTGTGTGTGCTTCAGGGAGAGGGAAGCATGCCTCAGTCCACTTCGGTGCACTTCATATTGTTTAGAGAAAATGATATGGTTGCACAAACATCTCAGCCAAAGCTCAGACTCACAGCTTCACCGATGCTGCGTCATTAACACGTTGCATGTTGCTGGGTAACTAATGGGCGCTTTATAAGTGGAAGCAATGAGCATCTAAATTCACTACAAGATGCACTGAGATAATTTAATCAACACGTTGTACACATTAATCATGTTTAACCGAGCTGATGACATGGTGACCCATTTAAACGTATACAGTCTTCATCTAATCAATTCATTAAACAAATCAAAACTAATTTCTAAATTGACATCATTTGAAAGTAACTCCTTCTGACTCGAAGACAGATAAAAGGCATTTGTGCACTAGTAAAACACTGAGAAATGTCTGTTTGGTGGGCGAGCGAGTAATTGCACCACCTAACCGTGGTTCATACATCATCCATGCCTCCTACATTATGGCATGATAATTGTGTTTCCATGGCAATGCAGTCTGTCTCCATCACTTTGGTCCCACACCAAACTGGAACCCGAAAGAAACTGGAACCGCTTCTAGCTTCGGTAGTGGGAAAATGGTGGAACAACTTTTGTGTTAATTGATATTAGAGCATTATGCAGGTATCTCGCGTGTATTACTGTTTATTAAGAGCAGATTAGAAAGACTTTTATTTAAATTGAAGATCAGTTTTTTTTAAAAACCTCTTGGTGCTGCAGATTCTGCTGGTTTTATTTTAAGACACACACTTGACTGGTGGCTTCCCCCCCCCCCCGAAGTCTGCCTAGTGTCACATGTGGCACATTTTTGTTGTCTAGATTTCTAAAAAAAATATCAAAAGCTTTAACTTTAAAAATAAGTATTGACTAAATTCCATTTTTAAACGATATTGCAAAATAATTCACTTTTACTTGCAATAATTAACTGCATTTATGACTGAAATAACTTTAGTATCCGATATTGACTAATATTGGATATCAGATGATTGATGGCGATCCAGCATCATATTCAGTCATTTCTTTTTTTTAATATCATAAAAAATGAAAACAGCGATGAGCAAACGCAGAGCAACATGGAGCAAGTGGCGGACCGAGCCAATTCTGCTATCTGGAAACATTTCAAACTTCATACACCAACAAGTCCGACTGCAATATGCAGCATCTGCAATGCATAAGTTGCGAGGGGGATGATAAGGTTAGTAAATTTAACAACTCAGACTTAATTAAGCATCTCCAAACGCACCATGCTAAACAACATGCAAAACTTTTTTAAGAAGTTTATTTCAAGCATGATAACTTCACTCACATGGCAAGGTACGCGGTTTATTCATTCAACAGTAGTATCGGATCGGTATGGGATATCGATACAATTAGCCCAGGTATTGGTATTGGATCATAAATAACTGCATCTGTTGTTTATATATAAAACAACATATAACAACAAATTAAAGGAATACTTTGAAATCAATTTCATATCAGATCTTGTTTAGAAAATTAATCTTGCTGAATATCCATACTGATATGGAATGGTTAATTGGTTAGGTACAAAAAGATGCTACATTTCTTTGATGAAAAAGAAAATTATCCACCCACAGGGGGCTTAATCAAAAGTCACAGAGAAAGTGAAACTAGAAAAACAGATGTAGCATGTTAATCCAATTTACTGAAGTGGAAAATAAGGAAAGTTCTGAAAGTCTGCAAGGAAAATGTATTGTAGTGTTGAAACCCATGGTGCTCCAAGGTTCAACAATTGGTTGAAGCCTCCTTTGGTGTAATCTTTCCAAGAGGGATGAGAACCTCAATAGTTGAAACATACTCTTGTATTATCTTTTTAAAGCTTGGAACCATCACCTTGGTTTACTGTCAACCACAACAGCATCTCAGGCTAAGTCTCCTCCACTGCTGGTACCCTGCTTTTAGGGAGCTTTTTAAATACCTCCTCAACCTCTGCCATGGTAATTAAACAGGACTGTGCCCTCCCTGCAGGGATGATGGTGTCCAGATTCAGTCCTTAGTCTGGGGCTGTAGTCTCCCTCCCTGCCCCAGGGATTTTCCCCGTTTGTTTTTCCTCTCAATAAACTATTTTTCAGAACTTCGTTGAAGCCTGCTGAAGCCTCTTCGAAATCGTCCCACACCCAAGTTTTTGCTTACGAGGAGCTTTGTTTACTCGCTTGTTGCAAATGAACGCAGCTCATTCGAGGGATCATTTATTGCATTTATTGCAAATATGCCTCGAACATGGTCTGAAAAAAAAAAAAAATAGAAACCTTTGTACGTATATGCTCATATATGTACAAAACACTGACATTTTTAAGAACATATTAAACAAAAAACAGAACATAACAAAAAACATAAATTTAAAATACATAATTAAATATATGCATCTATCAACTTTCCCCCCTGAGAAGCCACTAAATGAACTTTGTGGTGCAAAGCGAATGCCATCTACTGTTCAAATTCAAACTGCAGTTGATAATTTCGGAGATCGTTATAAGGATTTATCTATTTATTAAGTTTGGTTCTGCAGCACTCTCTGTGGATTGTATAGCCTACATGCAGTCTGACAGACGTGAAACTTGAATTTCTACTAAACATTTTACGCCACATAAAGTAATAATTATAAATTTTTTGTATTCTGTGAAAACTTGAATTTGTTCCTCTGTTTAGCTTAGTGCAGTTCCCTCTGAATGATACACGGTATAGCACGGCTGCGTGCCGAGCAGCTGCTTTTCTCTCCAACTTAATGTTCATGCATGTTAATGCAGCCTTTGCGAACACCAGTGTGATGTGTGGGTGTGAGAGCAGAGAGCTGGGCAGCTGGATGCCAGCAGGGTAACAGATACAACCAGTTCCCTGGAGTTAAGCAGCGAGCACATGCATGTTGTCATAGCAATCACTGTGTACGTGCACCGCGTACAACCTTCAGGAGCCAAAAACATTAACGAACAGTAGCTTTTATTTTGCATAAATGTTCTAAAGAAATCATTTAGCCAGGCTTAATAAAATCCCCTAACAAAGCAGTGCATTCCCATGGTGCTTTTTTTTTGTTTTATACCCGTAAATGATCATTTTCACCCCTGAAGAATCCTCCACCTCTTCTCCACCTACACACCAGTGCGCCTCCTTGCAAAGCATGAAGCGCTGCATCGGTTTACATTGTAAAGCCGGTGGTTTACAGAGCAGTTGATGAGGGGAGAGCCTGTGAGTGGGCATCGCTGCTTCATTAGCAGCAGAAAGCTGTGTAGTGAGGACAGAGAGATCCACATGATGGAGTGAGCATCGTCTTGGACAAACAGGTGGGTGAGACTTTGGGTGTAAACAGCTTTTTCTATTTAACTGATAGAGTATATATCGAAATTACTTTTAAAATGCATTTTGTGTACAGTGTAAATGTTCTCTATCCATCTATATTGTAATTTATTATATTATTATTGTTATTTTTGTAGCATAAATCGATCGGAATGCTGGCTCACATTTCTTCTGCTTTGCTGACTTATAAATTAGGAGTTTTATAGTAGGCTAATTATTTTTATCAAATGTATATACTGACTTAAAATAGATGCTGATACATATCCCTGGGGGGACTCTGAATGAAAGACATGCACTAAAGTAAAAGTTAATGCTGCTTAAATTAGTTTTTAAATTACCTTTTAGTTTGCTTTTGCTTTGTTTGCCTCTAAAGACATTGTTTTATTCTCATATTGTTAATCAGTCAAACCTTGTCTCATAAATAGTCTGAAATTCTCGTTAAACATCATTATTCTTTGTCAATGACATACTCTGTGCCCAAGCAAATACTTGAGTGTAGTTTTTCCAGCACAATTCAGTGGTAGTACCAGTTTTATCGTGGATTTGGTAAAAAAAAAAAAAAAAAAAAAAGTAAAATCTGTTATGCTGTGAAAATGTAATTGCACCCTGAAAGATTTCTTTTATTCTAGATTGACACTCTTACATGTTTCATATCATCTAGCAAATTCTAATATCAGACAAACCAACTAAAAGCAACTATTTCAACACATCAAAAAATAAATAACTGGCTGAAAAGAAACAAAGGGATTGACTTTTATCAGTCTGGAAGGGATTTGGGATTCCAGCAAAGCTCAGTGAGCGCTATTATCCACTAATGGAGATAAAACGGAGAACATTGGTAAACTTTCCCAGGAGTGGCCTACCAACATTACTCCATGAGTGACTCATCCAGGTTACGAAAAAAAAAAAAAAAAAACACGATTTGGGGGAAACATCCTTGGAAAAGCTCTACCAGCTTTTTATCATCAGACTTTAAACCCCAATTCTGCATAGAAAGTAATGTATGTTCAGGTCATTCACATTTTCATGTAAATTGAGGGCAGTGCTTTTCATTTGGACGCATCAGTGAGTGAATAGTGATGCTTTGGTGCAAATTTGGTGGTCATGATATCTGATTAAAAAGTTTGATCAGTAAACTGTGTGTGTAACCCGTCTGGAGATGCAGTAAAAGTTGGTTTGTCCTTAGGGTGTGTGTGTGTGTTGCAGGTGTGTGTGTGTGTGTGTGTGTGTGTGTGTGTGTGTTGCAGGTGTGTGTGGATGTATGAGAAGGTCAGGCCATAGGAGAGGCCTTTTCATGTCTGCCTGTTTATGAGCACAGAGCAGAGATGTGTAACCATTGTGCGGCTCGGCTTCCGGACCTCACACACTAACACAGCTCTGAGACGTTGCAGTGTTTTTCTGGCCGAGCTCTGACCGTCACTTGACTTTGTTTGGGTTGCTTGACAGAGACTGTAACCATGAGTGGTGAGTAGTCAATGAAAACCTTAAATTATACCTGACTGTCAGAGAGAAATACTTATTCAGAGCCTTTTGCTCGGGTGTTATGAATGAATCATAGGAGATGCTCTGTATTTGTAAAGGCAACATGTACTTGTTTTATTGTTGAGGAGCTATTAGTATTTCATTGTTGAATCTTACATTAACATTATAATTATATAAAACAAGACTGAGGCCAAATGTTGGGATCCGTTTACGTTTCAACATGGTAGCCTGAACTTGGGGTGTGTAATTGGCACCACTTTCCACCATCCTTTCTTCCACTTAATGTTCACATTAATGTTCTCATATTCAGTGTTTGGTCATATCTGAGAGTTCAGCGGTTTTGTGACTTTTGTAGCGATCCTCTTGAAGTGGCTAATTTTAAGTATTTTGCCGCTCATTGGAAATAATCACCATCTGTGCTATAAAGCAATAACAGCATGACCAATATCCATTTATATGTAACAAACATGCATGTTACATGTTTGTTTGCATTTTACATGCAAAATGTGCATTTTAAATTGACTTTTTTTTTTTTTTTTACTGTTATGTGACTTTTTGATCCACAAAGATGGACAAAACAACCTTTTCAGTAAAACTAGTGGGATTTAAAACCATTGCGCAGCTCTGTTAGTAAAACAAATGAATTGTCTTTAACATCACGCTACAAGGCTGGACATGAAGGTGGTCTGAGCTCTATGGTTGTACATTTATTGTGGCTTTCAGCTTTAAAATCTAGAGCTCACTGCATGCATAGTGCTGCTCTCCATACCTAGATAATAGCAGTGTGTGGTTTTTGCAGCTGACTGTGCTCAGTTGTAATCGTAGCTGGTCCATCTGCTCAGTCGTGGAATCAGAGAGAACCAAATGCTTTTAGCTTTTTTTCATCTGGAGCAACATATCCTTGGCACGTTGTTCCTGTTAAATTAACACGTGGAGAAAGAACATGTTTATAATTGACAGAGAAAGGATGTCTGCCCGCTGAGAAGACTGACCTGAGTTGGTAGACGACTAATTTATGTATCTTTTGCAACAAAAAGAATGCTTTTAAGATTAAAGACGCCAGCGTATGAATTAATTCTGGGTCACCACTGACAATTTTTACCCTCATTTGGAGTCATGCATTGCTATTTCATTCCAACCAGCTACTATTTTGTTCACACACACACACACACAAAAGTACAATTTGTACTCATTTACTCATCAATTGCAAATCATTTTGTTGCCATTGGTAAGTGACTTAATTAAATTCTTTCTATTTTTGACCATTATGGTTATTATTCTGATGCCAGTTTGGGCTTGATGATTAACATGAAATATGACTCTTTAGGACGACAAATCAAACCAAAATAACATGGAAGGACCGGAGGAAGATAGTGACATAACTGCATTTTTCCTAACAGTAAACTATTGGTAGAGTATGGAAGATTACGTTAAATCATCTGTGGTTGGCTCATTGACTGCTAAAGAATGCCTCAGGGTCTGTGGTTCTTTCTAACCTTACCTGCAAAATGAATTCTCACAAAAAACCCTAATATCTCACCCACACCGTGTTTAAAAATAATACCAAACACAAGAGAGATTTTTTAGAAACGTTTTCATCCACACCAACCGCAGAAATACGGCACCGAGCGTTTTGTTAAATACACCAGACACATAGAGGGAAGTGTAGCGCAAAACTGAAACTTATGTCAGCCAATCAGAATCCTTCAAAATAACCACGACTCCCTGTTAGGAATGAATCATGGCGCCGGGAAGTTGGATCTTGTGGACAGATAAAGAATTTGAGTTTCTTTTAAACAACGTATCAGAATATAAAGTCAATAATGACGATGTCGATTGGGAGTAATTTTTAACTCCACCGTACGGCCAAGTGTATAAACAATGGTGGCACATGTGTGACGCAGCGCAGCAATATTCGTCACAGACCGCAGACATTAATATCCGTCTTTTCACACACAGGTTCTAAACTGGAGCGTTTATAAATCTACACTTTGGCCGGAGTTTTTAGGATCATTAATTTTAAGGGATGTACAACGCCGTTCATCTGTGGCTGAAAGGCGTAACCGCATAAAAATCTGTCCCCCTGGATGGTGTCACAGCTAATAGAACGCTAGACCAGTTGTACCTTCTATGAAGAGAAAACAGACATGGAGAACATAAAGTTAAAAGTTTAAATAACAACAAACAATGCAAATTGGAGAACAGTAGGAGAACTCAGCAGAGTGAGAGAAATAGGGAACGGTTCGCTCCTATGCCACACTGCTCTGACGATGGCATTTTATGAGCAGGGAGGGGCTAAGCCCTGAGTGGCAGCTATTCACATGGACCTGCATGCAAGTTAATCAAAAAAGATACTTTCAGTTCTTCACATCACTATTTTTTTAGTTCTTTCTATCTAAAATAATTGCATTTTGCATATTGATCCTTTGAACAAAACTACAAAGAAAGAAAAAAAAAATGAAAATAATAATCAACATAAATAAACTGAAGTGCACAAAAAAGTGAAAAAAAAATGTTAAACGGAACAAAACAAGGATAAAACTGAAGCCAAAACCTATAAACAGATGCCATGATTTCACAGTTCAGTGTAAATATCTTTAAGAACTGAGATTTGTTTTGAGGAATTTGGGATAGCTTTACAAACACCATTTGCTATCGGTAAAAAAAACAAAAAAAAAACAGCTCACAATACAAAGCACAAGTGAAAATTATAACACAATTTTAATAATGTTTCAATTATAAATTGCTGAATTAAAAATCAATAAAGTTTTGGACAATTGGTTGTTAATGTTGTGTTAACTAGCTATCACTGACAGATTAAATGGACTGAATTTATATAGTGCCTTTCCAGTAATACTGACCACTCAAAGCGCTTTACACTAGAGCCATTCACCCAATCACAGTCACCTTCATACACAACGACGTGAAACTGGAATCAAATCCAAAACCATCACTAACGTAACGTCACTGGGAGTCCAGCTGTGAAACTCCTCGTTCCTAGGAGCTGTCGTGAAAATGCGCTAATGCTGTGCATTCTGGGTTTCAGAGTTTGTTTTGTGTGTCCAGTTCAGTCATTGTTCTCCACCCATGACTGGATGCAACAGATCTGATCATGAGAACTGCATATTTTAATCCACCTTTTCATTTGCCATTAGCAAAACCAAATTATTTATTTGGAACAGTGGTGGATTCCTCTTTGAATTTGTGGTTTGTAAAACATTACATTTTATTTTATAGAGGGTTTGTGGCACTGTGCTGTCCAAGATCTCACAAAAAGATATTATATAGCAATAAAATATGTTTTTTATGCAGCATATATATATATATATATATATATATATATATATATATATATATATATATATATATATATATAATGTTAGATTTATTGATCAATGGGAAAAAATATTTATATCAGTGAAAAATAATGTTGCACAAATGAGAAATAACTGCAGTCAAGTGTTTAAGTGTCCAAATCACAAAGATGATCTTAAAATAATTATATAAAGAGATGACAACGTCAATGAGTGAAAGCGCGGGAAGTCCAGTCTGTTTGCAAAGGGTGTTGTTTAAGAGGAAGCAGGTTGGCAGCCCAGATAGGAAGAAGTAAGACCAACAGCCACGTGTTACTACTTGCACAAAGACGAAAGACAAACACGGTAAGACTCGACTAATCTTTGTACTCTGCTGTCACATCTGTTTTCAGTTGTGACATATAACAAAACATTTAAATTAGTTTATTTCAAAACAGGAGGTTCATGCTGCTGTAGTGACAATTAGTGAGTCAGATGAGAGTTTTTTTTTCAGCTGTAGTTACTGGTAACAAACCCACAGACAGAATCAGCAAAAAAAGAAAGCTGAATCAGCACCTGCAGTTTGGGTTTTTTACTAAAGCTAAAACAATATAATTGTTTGTATTATTTGTTGTGAAATTTGTAACATGTTCTGGTGTGCATAAAAATCCAGTCATGTTGTTTCAAAGTAAAATAACAGCTCAATGGAGAAACTGTGAATGGCTATCTACAACAGGACACAACATTTGGCTTTAAGTGAGGTGAGAATGTTGAACTGCCTGTTACTGCTTATCTCTTTACGTTCTTATGTTTATCTTTGTTGCTCCATCAATTTACTCAACAAGAAGTCAGAAAATAGTGGAAAAAGCAACCTTTTTAGTTTTATTTTAGTTGAAATTATTCTAAATACTATTTCCATAAAAAAAACTTGTTTCAAAATAATAATACATTTATTTTGTCATTCCACCATACCTGCCAAAGAAATGTGTCCTCTGCATTTAACCCATCCCATTCAGGAAGCAGTTGGGTGCCAAAGTGCAACGCCCGGAGAGCATTCTGGTGCTGGTTCATGGACCCTGAGGGGAAGTCTGTAGGATTCAAACCAGGGATTTGTGCCTTTTACAGGACACAAGCCCTGTGCTCTAAGCACTAAGCCACCTCTCCCCCAAATGACACAAATTATGTATTGTTGAGACTTTTTTCTAAACATAAAGCTAAGTTAACTAACAAGGATGCCTGTTAATTGACAATGACAATAATCAACTGCCCTAACATGAAGTGTCCTTCAGAGATACACCATCACTATCCACACCATGTTTAATCTTTGGTCACCGCTTAGTTTTGACTTGCAGTACTGCACAGATGCTAAGATCTAGTCCTTGTCGGGGTCTCTCCCTGTGATCTTCCATCCAAGACACATCCTACAGAATAGGGACAAATATTCATTTTTTTAACTTTATTGGCTTAAAGTATAACAACTAAGGCAATTTACAGACAACAAAAACATAAAAGGTCTTGAGATTGGACTCGATGAACACTTATGAAAACAAACAATGAATACATGTATGCATAATTTATGCAGACACTTTTGGAGCTAGTCTGCCATTACCCTCTCTAACATAGAAAGTATTCCTGGATCAGTGCTTCTTCGTTCTTGTTGTGTTTCTGCTCTGTCTTCTCAAACTCCGAGTCGGTCGATGGAGATGACCGTTCACACCGAGCCTGGTTCTGCTGGAGGTTTCTTCCTGTTAAAGGGGAGTTTTCCTCTCCACTGTCGCTTCACGCATGCCATCGACAATGCAGACGGCTGTCCTCTGTGGCTCTACGCTGTTTCAGGAGGAACAAATGCTGCAAGTCAATGACTCGATGCAATCTGCTGGGTTTCTTTAGATAGGAAACTTTTTGACCAATGTGTCTGTGAGATTTGATGGAATTGACTTTGTAAAGAGCCTTGAGAGGAGATGTGTTGTGAATTGACATTATTAAAAATAAAATTTAATTGAATTGAACAGAATCAGGCTACACATCGAAAACTAACCAAACAGAAAGGACCAGTCGGTCCATGGGGAGATTTCTCCTTAGAATGTCCTCAATCTGTTTATGAACTAAATATTCTTTTCAATCATCTTTCAGTCTCCCATGAGACCTGCCTCCTGGACCAGGTGCTGGAGCTTATTATGAGCGAGAAACCAGCCAACAGTGCAAGTCTTTTCCTGAACGAGGACGCAGAAAAACCAGCGTTGCCGGACAAAGTTGACCTCGGGAGGCGCCTTCGCAGAGCCATGGAGAGGAGAGCCAGCGGCATGAAGCAGAGGATCGGCTCCATCGGCAGAAAAAGCCTCAAGGGTTTCTTCAGGAGGAACCTGTTTGTTTTGTTCACCGTCGCCGCCGTGGCTCTGGGTCAGTGGAGACGAAAACACGTTGCACCGGTATCTCAGTGGACGTATCAGTTGGATCTATGTAACTTTATTCATTTGTTTGCATGTGTGGGATTTTTTTTTCTGTTCAGGTGTAATGCTGGGCTTTGCTCTACGCCCCTACAACCTGTCCCTCAGGGAAATAAAATACTTTTCCTTTCCTGGGGAGCTCCTGATGAGGATGCTGAAGATGCTGGTGCTGCCTCTCATCGTTTCCAGTTTGGTCACAGGTTGGGTTCTGACGAGTACCGATAAATACTTAAATACCAGGCATTGAAATGGTTTTCATAGCTGAAATATATTTCCACATCTTTTCTTATCTTTTCGTTGTCTCCTTGTTAATTTTACTTAGAATTTAGAAATGGTACATTTTCACAATAGTTAACTTTAAATTTACAGCATCCAAACACTTTTTTCCACGTCACAGGCATCTCCTCATTGGACAGCAAAGCATCTGGCAAGATGGGTGTACGCGCGGTGGTCTACTACATGGTGACCACCCTGATCGCAGTGTTTATCGGCATCGTGATCGTCATGATCATCCGGCCGGGGAGAGGCAGCAGGGACAGTCCTGTGGTGAAAAATGGAAATATTGAACCAATTCAAGCTACTGATGCTTTTTTGGACCTCGTCAGGTAAGGCCTCAGAGGTTTTGGTGGGATCAACATATTTGCCCGAAATATTGCAAGACGCAGTGCACAACGGGGATTTGAAAAGTCTACACACCCTTTTCAAAGTACCTGTTTTTACTGATGTAAAATAAAGAGAACTTGATAAATATGTTGGAAATGCTTTCTACTTTTAGTGAGACCTGTATCCTGGGCATTTAAACTGAAAAATGTAAGCCAAGCTGTTAGGTGGAACACAGAAAACAAAAAAGCTGCAACAAGCTAATTAGGTGTGTTTTGTTGTTGTAATTTATTGTTAGCATTCAGACTGGTGGAAATCTGTCAGAAGGCCACATCTCGACTTGACAATAATTTCCCACTCCAATGTGCAAAACTTCTCGGCCATTGCAAAACTTTGATGTTCATCTGGTGGAGCCATTCTTATGTTGATTTGACTCCCAGTGATGCTAAAATACAGCGGCCGTGTTCAGCTTTCCAGTAGGCGTCTGAAAGGTTTGGGTCAAAACTGGTACGTGGAAATGATCCATGAAAACTTCAGCAACACTTGAAGGTTCGGGAGCAAACTTTATTGACAGGCCGACGCGTTTCGGCTTGTGGCCTTCTTCATGGTCATTACCCTGAAGAAGATATTTGGAAGTGCTCATAACTTAATCCAATCTGACAAAAAAGTTCACTTCCATCTGAAGAAAATAAGCCCCAAGCATAATCCTGCCACCACTGTAATTCCCAGTATGGCAGTGTTTTTTTTTTCTTCTGTTTTTTTGTGTGTGATAATATAATGTTTCCAAGCTCCCATGGAACTTAAGTGAGAAAAGAAAAGAATGATTACCTGCCCAGGTAGATGTGATCGGTCCTTGTGTGCATTCATGTGGTTCCTGCTCCTCATCTGTTCATTGCAAAACATTTAAACAAATGAACTCTTTGTTATTCTAATAGAGTACAGTCGATAAATTCTTGCTGCACTTTCTGCTCTGCTGTCAGTCTCTCGGCGTTGTCCGTCGCCAGTTTAAGTCTTGTCCTCTTGTCAGTGTCCAGGTTTTTCAATGTATCTCTTATTCCACATTTTCTTCTGTTACTCCTGACTGATGCTGTTGTCTCATAAGATAATTTTTGATCCTTTATAAGCTATGGATTTAGCTGAAGAATGTAAATGCAAAAAAAAATCCTACTAACACAACTGAACATCATTCATTGTTAATTAGAGTAACTAAAATTGTTGCCGGGGGAACCCACACAGACTGAATACAGGAAATGAATCAAAAGATATAAGTATTAGTTTATGGCTGAGCACATTTATGCAACCAGGGAGTGGCAGTTTTTTTTTTATTTTTGGACTTTTACCCCCCAGCAGATTTGACGTTTCTTTTCAGTTGAATTGTATGGAATATATTTCACACTAAAGGTTGATTTTAATCATTTATTATATCACAAAAACAGATATTTTACCAGCGGTCTGTACACTATTTGTATCCACTGTACTGCTTAATGATTAATTTGGACACTGGTACAGTAGTATTTGTGATATTTCAAACTGTTTTAACTAATCTGAAGGTTTTGTCTTTCCATCTAGGAACATGTTCCCCCCCAATCTGGTAGAAGCATGTTTCAGTCAGGTAAATCTGTTTTTGTTTCTCCCAGTTCTGGTCTGTATTACAATTAAATAAAAGACTTCTGCCAATTAACACAACGTGTAAAAGTATTCATGTCCTTTTGATAACTTGACCCATGGGTTTATCTGCAGCATAAAACGGTGTACAAGACGATTGTTCGCACAAGGAACGTCACCGTGTCTATGAACCTCACTGACTCGCTCAACTTAACAGACTCTGACCTGAGTGAAAACCTCACAAGGGTGTTACACACCATACAGGTAAATTCAAATCAAGACATAATCTTCTATTTTTAAGTTTCAAGCCCTACATCTGTATTATAAACAGCTGTTTCTGTTGCCTTCTGCAGGAGACGGTGGAGGAAATTGTCCCTGTAACTAGTTCCTCAGCTGGGGTGAACGCTCTGGGTCTGGTGGTCTTCTCCATGTGTTTCGGCCTGGTCATTGGCAACATGAAGGAGCAGGGACAGGCTCTTAAGCAGTTCTTTGACTGCTTAAACGAAGCTATAATGAGGCTGGTAGCCATCATCATTTGGTAAATAAAAGCCCAATTCCAACTCTTTATGCAAAATGGATTTTTCTAACTTGTTTTAAAAAATGAAATGTTGGTTATTAATTAGACATACTCGACAATTCAAAGTCCCTCAGAGGCATTTTGTCATGTTTGTTTATTGCAGTACACAATGTTCCTGTCTGAATCACCTCCTTCTGCAGGTACGCTCCTGTTGGAATCATGTTTCTGATTGCTGGGAAAATAGTGGAGATGAAGAATCTGGCAGAAGTGGGCGGTCAGCTGGGGATGTACACAATATCCGTCATTGTGGGTCTTCTAATCCACGGACTCTTTGTCCTCCCGCTGCTCTACTTTCTGGTTACCAAAAGAAACCCCTACAGTTTCATCGGCGGCCTGCTGCAGGCCCTCATCACTGCTTTAGGGACATCCTCAAGGTGAGTTACATCAAGTAAAGGGTTCTTAGTTGGCTTATTTCTCTCAGAATCAGGTTTATTTGCTAAGTTCTGGACACAAACAAGGAACTTTGGTTCCACTTTGCCCTCAATAAAGACGTCTGTCTGTCTGTGTTCTTATTAGTGTTGCGCCGATGCCATTTTTTGGCCCCGATACCTGGCTGTGCAGTATTGGCCGATACCGATGCCATCTGTTTGAAATTCATGTGTGTGTGTGTATATATGAAGAACTGCATACTACTGAGGGTAGTAGAACTTTTTATTGCCTACCTGGAATGGGTGACAATAGTTGAATAAACCTTTGGCTCTCAAAGGCCAAAATAGTGCAACATTTGTGAAATAATAACATGTATAATAGTAGTGCAACAGTAAGACAGCAAAATTACATTAATAATTGAATAATCTCTTTTAAACCCTGAGTTTTGGCTCTCAAACGCCAAAATAGTGGAACTTTCATGAACTTATATAACATGTATAATAGTAGTCGGGAGAGAGAAGGCTGCGTTCAAGTGACATGCAAACATAAAAATGGTATCGGTGCCCTATTTGTTGGTACTCGCCAATACCGATACCACCATTTTATTGCTGAATCGGAGCCCCGACCAATACTGGTATCGGTATCAGTGCAACAATAGTTCTTATGTAAATATGTATATACATATGATTGTATAAAGAGGAAGACATGGTTGGATTGGTGCAAATAAGCAAGGTATTTATCTGGGTATTCTGTTCAGTGTTCGTCGGATTGACAGCCTGGGGGAAGAAACTGTCTCTGTGGCAGCTGGTTTTTGTAAATAGAGCTCTGTTGTGTAGACGCGAAGGTAGAAGTCTACATAGTTTGCATGCAGGATGCTAGGTGCCCTTTTCTTGACCCCAGACCTGTATAAATCCTGAAATGAAGGTATATCAGCCTTGATGATTCTCTCTGCTGTCCCTATTGTTCCTTTAAGGTGAACCTGCCATGTTTTCTGGGCCTTGTCCAGGACAGTGTGTATGTGTGAGGACCACTCAAGACTCTTTATTGTCAATATGTGCTACCATAGAAAACTTTTCGATGAGACAGACACCGGCTAAGAATGCACACAGATTACATGTAACACGCAGACACAAGAAGACATAATATTTCCACACTTTTTAATGAAAACAGTTGATTGCACTGACCAATAGGCTTCCTGAAAAGCTTAAAACATAGTATTTAGGGTCTCATAAGACCCGTTTCTTAGTCCAAAAAGTCCAGAAGCAGTTTCTTTGCTACAAATATAGATTACTGTGTTGTGGCATGAATGAATCCGCTGAACTCTCTATCGTTGATACACTCATGCTCACAGTAAATACTGGGCAATCATTTTAAACCTTCCTTTTACAGAACTGTGCAATCTGCATGGATGGGTGTCTAGCCAGACAATTCCCTGAGAAACCAGAGTGTGCAAAAAGGCAGTAGAGTGTTTGTAACATATAACAAGCATCATTGATTCTCAGCAGGGGGCGATAACCCTTACAGCTTTTGGTAAAAACTGTTTTTGACTTTTGGTTTTTGATTTAGTGTTTCTGAAGCATTTACCTGGTGGAAGAAGGTCAAACAGTGCACTGTATTGGATCTCATCCTTGTTGGATATTACACCAACCACAGTGGTGTCACCTGTAAACTTCACATGCATCTTTGTGGGCTGGAGAGCAGAGTAGTCGTGTCTGAGTTGCCCTGCTTGGCCTATTACCTTCACAATCCAATCTCTGATAAGGGAAAGACAGTGGACAGCGGATGGACTGTTACCACAGACGCCATAATATCTACATAATATTTCTTTTTTTTTTTCTTTCCACTCTCCGTTGCAGCTCTGCTACACTGCCCATCACCTTCCGATGTCTTGAGGAAAACAATCATGTTGATAAGAGAGTGACACGCTTCGTCCTTCCTGTGGGAGCCACCATCAATATGGACGGGACCGCTCTCTATGAGGCTGTGGCGGCCATCTTTATTGCTCAAGTCAATGACATGGACCTGAACTTTGGGCAGATTCTCACCATCAGGTTGACAAATTTTCATCAATATCTAATAACAAAATACACAGCGTGATGAAAGAGTGGAATTCATGTTTTACCTAAATGATTAAACTTTTTGTTTGTAGAATTTGTTGATTATTACAAGAGATATTTGAAGCCAGCTCACCAAACCTTCCAGTATGTTGTCTAAAAGGTCTTCAATAAGAAATGTGAACACATCTGTTAATCTTATCTTAGTGTATTATGCTGCAATACAATTTCAGAAGTTTGGATATCAGACCTAAAAACCTTAATTTTATGAAGCCACTGTAATTTAATCATCAAATAACAGAAAATAAATATATATCTTTGTTAATTAAATTTTTTATTTCTTGAAATGTACATTATATATATATATATATATATATATATATATATATATATATATATATATATATATATATATATATATATATATATATATATATATATATATATATATATATATATAGTTTTCTGTCAGTTGTCCAGGTATTTTATTTGTAAAATCTAATGCCGATCAAAGTTTTTGTCACCTCTGCATTTTCTGTTTTGTAATCAGAACAAGGGAATTTGGCACAAAACAACAACATTCATTGATGCACAACTGATAAAAGTGTTTAAAGAAATGTAGGTGTTTGGCAAGGCTCCATTAATTTATTACAGGTTTACAAACTTTGGTGGAAATATTTAATGTGAACTAAAAGATTAGGTGAGGTGAAAAGAAAATATCCAGATTTACAGCTGATTTCTCTTCTTAAGCCCCTCATTGTCCTTCAACTTTTTGCAAAGAACTTACTTGTGGCTCTAGCTTAGGATTTTCTGCAAGCATGTGTTCCATTGGACGTGTTTTCTGATTAAGTTATCTTAAATATGATGTGAATGTGTAACACAGTTTGTAGTAGGTAGTGTAATATCTCCTTGTTTGGTTTCATCACTCTACTACACTACTAAGAGTGCACATGTGCTGTTTGTTTCCCTTTATTAAATGTCTCCACTCTCCTTTCCATCTCTCCCACCTCCCACTCAGTATCACAGCAACGGCTGCCAGCATCGGAGCTGCAGGCATCCCTCAGGCTGGCCTGGTGACCATGGTGATCGTATTGACATCGGTGGGACTACCCACAGAGGATATAACACTGATCATCGCCGTGGATTGGTTCTTGTGAGTTCCCACTAAATGTCAGCTTGATGGGGATTGGTCTGGGACTGCCAGCCTAAATGTCATTGTAGAGCTTCAGAGAGCCCAGAAACTGCACATCTACAAAGGTTATTGATACATAATGCAAGGCAACAGATTAGAAAGCCTGGGAGGATATTTGTAGTTGATAAATGCCAATGTTTTTGGTTGGTATAGGCAGTGATGGTTCTTGCATCTTGCCCAAGGCATAACCCATTTTCTGTTGTCCAAAAAGCCAGACCCACTGTCCCACATACAACCAAATACACACGTCTGAAGGTCATTCTATAGACATGTGCAGTTGGTATAACTTTACTGAAACATTAAGAGCTAAATAAACATTTATCTATTTAGTAGTGTGCCTTTAAAAATGAATTATCAAAGGGCAGACGGACAAGTAGACTTTTGGAAGGATCCTTAAAATGTTTTGACCCAAATGTTAAGGAGATGTACAGTATATTGTGTTTTTGTAGATCTAGGAAAATCATATGACAAGGTGCTGCGAGAGGATATGTGGTATTGCATGAGTAAGTCTTGACCAGCAAAAAAGTACGTTAGAGTAGTGCAGGACCTGGAGGAGAGCTGTAAGACAGCGGTGAGGTGAGCTGTAGGTGTGACAGAGGAGTTCAAAGTGGAAGTGGGACTGCATCAAGTATCGACTCTCAGACCCTCAGACAGATTGACAGATGAGGTTAGACAGGAATCTCCATGGACTACGATGTTGGTGGATGACATTGTGATCTGTGATGAGAGCAGAAAAAGGGTGGAGGGAAACCTAAAGATATCAAGGTTTGTCCAGGAAAGAAGACGAATGAAGGTTAGCTGTAGCAAGACAAAATGCATGTGTGTGAATGACAGAGACCCAAGTAGAGCTGTGGGGTTACATCAAGCAGAGATGAAAAAGATGGAGGATTTTAAGCACTTGGGATCAAATGTCCACAGCGATAGCGAGTGTGAACAGGGGATGAAGAAATGTCCAAGCAGGTTGGAACGGGTGGCGAAAAGTTGAAGTTGATTGAGTTGATCAAATGCTGTCCAGCCCGCTTGAAAAATATTGAAATAACCCTTAAATTTGGTTAAATAGACCCTACAAATCTGTTGTCAACCACAGTATCATTGGGCAGCCCCTGTGCACAATCATATTTCCTACAGTACTTGTGCAGGGCACAGGTCCTTGTTTTCTGTATATGTAAATAAACAAGAGAAGACAATTTAGTGGCCCAGCTGACATAACATTCTTTTTTGAGTGCTCATGGTGCTTTGCCAGTCTGGGTAGTGGGCCATCAAGCCCACATCAATAGCCTCAACCTTTTAGCCTTCTTTTACTTATTCCATCAAATTAATATCTTCTCTTTCTTTCAATACTACAGAGATCGTTTGCGCACCACTACCAATGTGCTGGGTGACTCGCTCGGTGCTGGCATCGTGGAATACCTTTCCCGTGAAGAACTGCAGAATCAAGATGCTGATTTGCGTAACTCTGTGATTGAGGAGAACGAGAAGCCGTACCAGCTCATCTGCCAGGACAACGACACCGTCAACCACCTTAACAATGAGACCACAATGTGAGGACAGTTGTTTTCACCCGAAATGACTTCACATACCGATGGCATTTCAGCAAGAGAGTGAGGACCTTTGAGATACAGAACTTTCTTAAGGACCTAATAGTAAGTGAAGAAATGGGTCAACTGAGCACCATCTTGTTTTTACAAATACAACAAGGCTTTCTTAAATTCCCACTAAGTAAAGTTTTTACTATATATAATATAGTAAAATATATTATAATATATCCTCTTCTAAGTCCCTGTGATGGTAATCTAAGTGTTTATGAGACGATTGAGGTGTCTGTCATCTACCCCTAGTGCCTCTGGCCGAAAAAACAGACTTGCAACTTTCTGCGCATCAACCCAGAGGCGGTGTTGCGTCTCTGTTCTCGTTCTTGTCGTAAGACAAACAACTTTACGGCAGCCCAATGTAAGGCCATTGGCATCAGGAACACAAATGACAACACCAATGACTTGGTAACACTGTTCCCAAGTCTGCTTATTATAAGCAGCATATAGATTGTTTTTTTCTTGTTGGTCTCTCGTAAATTTCATGAGTGGCAGTTTGCGGATTATTATGCTTTTTTTTACTGTGAAGTCTCTTATTTGCGCAACAAATAAACAACTAGTTCAAGAGCTATAAATAGCCCCCCCCCTCTCTCTCTCTCTCTCTCTTTCCTAAATAAGATAAAATAGACTCACCCAAGCTGCATTGCGCTGGGCTCACTCTGAGCCGCGTTTATCCATGAATTTATGACAGTGCTACTTTTAAAAGGTCCTGTTGGGGGACAGACACTCAAAAAATATTTTATATGGCTTTAAACAATAACCAGACTCTTGCCAGATTGATGTATTTACGCTGAGCTCTACACATCGATCTGGGATTGCTCCTTTGGACATGTATTTCAGGAGGAGGGGCCTTATCACAAATCCTTGCATATGAATGGATAAACCACTTGTCTGCCATCTTTACTGACGTGCTACAGGCTCTTGCCAAACCCAGTCGGGAGAAAGGCGAAAATATCGTTTCCACCAACAAAAGCCTTCAAAGCCGTTCTCTGGTGTTCTTTTAAAGAATTAATATTCAGTAGACTGGACATCACTGATGAAATAACAGCATCAATGTTACCACTTGCTTCCTCGCTGCGAGCCGCAATTGACCCTTTGCTAAGGCGCGCCCCCCTTGTTTACTGTTGCTATGCCTGGCAAACATTGTTGGCCGCCCGCATATTGTCATGGATTCCACAGTGATTTTTGAGAAAGATATTCCGAAGGAAGTCTTTTAAATTTTTTGGTGTGGTGTATCAAAAATATCACACCAAAGAGGACCAGACAGAAAGGACTGCAATGTGCATATGAAAAATATATTCACAGCATCATTTGTCAGCGGAGTAATGTTGATGAAGAGGACATAAAAATCGAAGCAAGGACATTCACCATTCATATTGCAAGATACAGGCACCCCCCGTGTCTTGACAATTCAAATACAAAACAAATGTATAAAGGATGTTCTTGCATCGTAGAGTAAGGAAATATATTATTTTATTATAATCCAACTTTCTTCTTTCAATCAGAAAGCTATAAACTAGATTTCGGTATCTGTTATGCTAGCCGGCTGCTTAATGTGTTCTTTTTCTTTATAGCGCCTCGGGATATTGTTTGCACATGGTGGGTTTGTTCAATATGCAGTTCATATCTACCTTAAAAACAAAACAAAAAACTTTGAACGGATTGTCTACTACTGTCGTGTAGCCAATAACTGTGTGCTAGTTAGCGTTAGCATCTTGCCTTGGAACAAAATTAGTAATCTTTCGTGATCTTTGATGGATCCAGCTGCTCATAGAGTCTTCCACATTGTTTAATCCATATTTGATATCGCTCCAGGTCTGTCTTGGGTTTTGGGAAAGCGAAAAATTCAACAGTACCCGAACGTTCATGATATCTTTCATCAGACTTGCAAGTCCCGTACAGAGACCGCCTCTGCAGTTTTCGAAGGAAGTGAACGTTTGCCAGGCCCTCCCCTCTCAGTTACGCTTGCTAATGTATGATTGGTCATGGGCGGGACTCAGCGAAGGGTCAATTGTTGTCTGAATCAAAACAGTCGCTTCTCTTAAGCCGGGCGTACACTGTACGAGTTTTTCCCCTTTTCGGGCCGATTCTTCAGTCGTGCGAGCATTTTTTGAATCGGCCGAATTTCAGCTTGATCGTAGAGGGGGGGAGGAGGGGGGGACTGGCTTCTCACGACTACCTCCAGATCAGGAATCGGACGATCGGTGAAAATCAAACATGTTTGAAATTCAGTCGGCTGTCGTGAGGTTTTCGTGAGCGCATCCTGCTGTTCAAGCAGAGCTACGAGGGGGCGCCCTCCCCTCCTCTCCGTCCCCGCCAGCGGAGGGAGGGAAGCGGGCGTCCCTGAAGCAACCTCCGGCCGGTGTTGGGGAGGGCGAGCCGTCAGGTCCGCGCAAGGCGCTGGCCGCCTGTTTCGGCACTCCTCCGCTCGCGGGGGGGGGGGGATGCGGGCCGGGCGACCTGCCGTGCCGCGCGGCCGCCAATGCGTCTCGTCCCTCCTCTCTCCCCTCCGTTCCCCCGACGCCCGGTGCCTCCTGCGTGCCTCGCCAGAGCTGGGCTCGAACCCCTGCTCTGGGTCCCTGTCACCCACCGTCGCTCGCCTGCCTCTGCCACCACAGCGAGCGGTCCCAGAGGGGACACGACGTACAGTGTGAGCAGTCCGGTCTCGTCCGAGCGTCGCGCCGCACAGATCGTGAGCGGTGAACTTTTTAAACCCCGCGGTTCCGTCGCACAGTTTGAGATGTATATAAGTACCACGACTGAAAAACTCGTACAGTGTACGCCCGGCTTTATACGTCACATCTACAAAAAATCCCGCCCGGCAATCCTGATTGGCACATCCATTTTATGTGGTATTGAAATCCCTCCCAATGGCAGCGATTCCAGATGGATGTGTGGAGCCGTGTGGAGCCCTGCAGAATGACATCCATCTGGTGAGAGTCAGGTTATTAAAAAAAAGCTATCCTAGAAAGTTAATATCACAAGAAGCTAGGTGCACGTGATGTGTAGTACCATTTACATTTCCAAAGGTTTATTTATTCACTATGAAAATGTCTTGGTATGTTAAATGCTGTTCTGACTGAGGTCCAGTTTTCAGCCGCTATTTGGGTGAGTTGTGATTCATGCACTTCACATTGTATAAATTAATTGTTCTTTTCTTCTTCTTCTACTAGCATTACCTCTGAGCATTGACACCCTTTCTCTAACAGGACCAGCATTTGCTACAAATATTACTTCTTTTGTAAACTCCCACTTTTGTCATTATCATCTTGACTACCTCTCTGGTGGGAGTTTTATGAGTTTTCACAAAACACCTGAAAAGCATTCAAGCTCAGCAGGTTGTAAATGTAAATTACCGAGTTGTTTTCTTCCTAGGTTGAAAATGATTTTTGTTTTATTACTACACAATTTAATTCAAAGACTTTGGATGTGTTTGAATGCTTAACACTTGGATAAGTAAAAAAAAAAAAAGGACATAAGTGTGGTAACTTAAAATAATGTTTTTTTCACACTGTGCTTGTGGGTGTTTATTTGATATCCAGTATTTATTTGGTGCTATTTTGACCCAGTAATTTCAAAGAATTAGTGAATGTAACAATGCTTAAACAGTTTGTTTTCTTCCTCCATTCGCAACATAGTGTCACTAAGGTTGTGGAGGTTTTGAGTTTTCCTGTATTTTTGTGTAATTGTATCAAATAAACCAATGACTTAACATTGTTACACGAAAAAAAAAAAAAAAAAAGGTTGGTAATAATCTACATTGACTGTTCTTAATGGTTTAGTTACTACTGTGAATAAATTGTCATGATTTTGTTTTTTGTTACTTTATTTTGGACTCTTCTGGACTTTTCATGGATCAGCCTTCACCTCTCAGCCACTGTCCAATCAGCTCAGTCTCCTTCCACCCAACGCCTTGCTCTTAATCAGATCCACCTGCTGCTCTAATTAGTCAACTCTGTTGACCTGTCTATACATACCTGCCTCAGCCAACTTATCCCTGCCAGAACGTCTCGTCTCTTCTCATCTGATCCTTTGTGATGTGCTCTGACTCTAGCAGTTCCTGTGTGCTCAGCCAGCTGGACGCCTCTGTTGAAAGTTGCCTGTGTCTGCATGCTGCACAAAGTCTGCCTGTTTTCCTGTGAGTTCCAGCCACTCGCTCTGCTCGTTCTGGTGGTTCCACATTCCACATTGCCTGTTCTGATCAGCTCCTGCCTTCTTCACTGGTATGGCCTGTCACTACCTGCATCTGGTCAAGTCTGGTCCTGCTTGCCTGCCTCATCACCCGCTACTCCATCATTCAATAAACTTTTTAAAGACGTAACTCTGTGTTGGTTGAATATCGGGTTCGTACTTGTAAACATTATATAAATATTGTGAAGGGTTTGAGAAATTTATTATGAATTTGCTTATAAGTCTCGTGCCTGATAATGACAAGTGCATTTATTTACTGGATAGTTCAAGGCTTTTCTGAATTTGTGCAATGTTTGTTCAGAAATCAGGCTTAGTTTTCATGCTCTATGTTACTTGATGAAACATTATTTTCTATGGAAGAGCAGCTCTATATTTCAATGGAGATTGTATGACAAATGTGATAAATAAATGTCTCAGGAACAGAACTGTAATTCTCATTATTGTGATTGTGGCTACCCCTTGTGGAGGATATTAACCAGAAGCTCCTATTTGCTCTCCTTCAGACCAGTGTGGCAAACTGAGCTTTGTGCCATTAAGCCCCACAACTCCACGTTTAACAGTGTGTCATTAGGGTCATTTAATATCAGCATTCCTTCTAACCAGTAAAAAAGATTCAACATGATTCCTAAAAAAATAAAGCTGCCTGAGACAGAATAAGCTGGTACTCTAGTCTTTGTTAATGAAAGGGCTGTTATTTTTTGCCTTCTTTACTTCTTCTGAGTAATTCTTTAACCAATCCATTCTGGAGTAAAACGTTTCCTCTTTGCCTGTAGATAAGAATGGCGTTCATTGCGGAGTTGCCATGTCCTCCTTGTGTAAGTGTGGGTTTGGTCCAGGCCGGCTGGGTTCCTATCACTGTGCAAAAACATGTATGTTTAGCCAATTCCCAAATCTGTTTTTGCCATCTATTCTTCATTTTGGTATACATCACCATTTCAGCTTATGAGCACTGACGAAGCTGCAGTCACAGGCATACTGAGAGCTGGCGAAATATTTGGTTATACTTCATAGATTTCCTTTTATAGTCACGAACATCAAAAGCTCAGATGTCATAATTTTTGCCTTGGGAGTTATCCAGTTATTCATCCAGTGGAATAGCATAAATATCAACTGCTTCTCCCTACGGGAGATTCTCTCCAAGAGATACACCCCGGTGTCTTTGTGCATGTGGAATTTTAAAAACAGGCAACATATCAATGCAGCGGCCCGCTTGGACTATAGCCCCCAGACATAAAACAGATTGATGAAGGGGTTTTGCATCAAATGTTACGGGTGTCATAAAATGATAGCTCGCTTTATTCACATTTCACTAAAAACATTTTGTTCAATAGCTGTTAAAGATAGTTGCATCATAACCAATAACAGCTGCAGAAAATTGTTCATAGAAACTACACTACATTGCAGAAAAGCACTGGGTTACTTGCATTTACATACACATGACCTATGATGGTGTCCCTCTCCTAATATAAATGCTTTAATATTGTGTTGACCTGCATTTCACAGCAACAACTTCTTGTTAATTTTCTATACCCTCTTAATCATTAAAAGGATCCTGATTCCTTTCTCAAGTGCTCAATGGGCTACAGGCAGAATACTATCTGCTTTTTTTTATATTAGGACCCCGGTGGTCATTTCGAGGCCTGTCAGTCTAAACCAGCCACGCCCAGTTGCCTGTGGCCTCCTGCCTCCCAGCTATTCCCACATAGTTAATCACTCTCACCAATTCCGTGTTTCGGTAATCACCCAACGCATATATCTCTGGTGTCTCTAGTTAAGGGGGAGATCCTCATGCTGTGTCTGTTATCATGTAAAGCACTTTGCATTGTCTCTGTACTGAATTGTGCTATATAAATAAATTTGCCTTGCCTTGCCTTGCCTTGCTTGTCCTGCTCGCTCTTTCTTCTTTTTCTACAAACCTGCATTTTTCTGTTTCACCCAATGTTGGTTAACTCAATGGTTTTGGATTTTGTCTACTGCTTGGACCTCAGTTCCTGTAAGTATCCTTGTGGTCTAGATACACACCTGCTCCGCTTTTCTGCCTGCCAGCTTGCCTGCATTTGTGTTGTTGTGAAAAACCTGAACACAGTATACTCTATAAAAATGCACCAAAGCTCAAGATCCCACCCCACACACCCAAGAAACAACCAAAAAACACAAAGTCAGCCGTGGGTAATGTTTCAAATTAATTTATAAAATAATTTGTTGTACTCTTGATGATGACAATTAATGATATTCAAATTCTAATTCACTTGAGATACAGACACAACAGTTCTGTACGTTAACAATGCTGCTGTGCTTTACACACGTTAGAGCCCTCTAAGTTTTAACAGCTTTGTCATGTAATGGGTTGACTCTTCAGTGCTTTGGCATAGGTCAATGACAAAATATTAATCAAAAAGACAAAAGTAAACTGCTAATTTATTATTGAATCTGAAGATCTGTTGAAGCTGATGGGAACATTTCAAAAGATCTACTTATGGTCTACAAACAGTCAATATACAAAGTAGACAATATGTGTTTAAAAGTAGGTTAAAGCCAGTGAAAATAATATTTTTTTTGACTCTATACCAAGCTAGCTTATTAAAGACCTAAAGCTTTACAAGTACAAATACCTTAAAATAAAGCCAAAGGAGAAAAGAGCAAGGTGCAAGGTAATATTAAAAACAGGTTTGACTTTTTTTTTTTTGCACACGCAGCTGAATTTGACAAAATCCCTTTTACATCATTACATTATGCAGGCAGTACAAGTCACAAATAAGCACAGAGTATATTGCAGATATAATATATGAATATCAATGCTGTTTCACTGATCTCACGTCAGCCACAAGGGTTTACATTGTTTCAAAGAGGCGATACTTTCAGGCAGACTCCGGCAAATAACAGTACAAGCCATTAAATAAAAATCACGGCAACTTATCTTACAAATATACTCCCCTTCTGAGACTTCCAGCCACATGCTGGGAATATTTCAAGCGCAGTTCATGTTAGCCATTTAAATAAGTATTGCTGCCCAGGTCTGGGCCCAAGGAGACGGATAAAGAGACACAAGATGACTGGAATGTCAGCAAGCGTCGCAGAGTAAAGCCAACGACCTGCTGAATGATTACTTGGCCTGCAGAAAAGGAAGAGCATTTAAAATAAATGTTGGATTAGAGATCAATGTAATTACAATTAAAAAAAGATTATAATTCAGTGAAAAGTTTATGAACTTTTAAAAAAAAAAAAACTCAGGGAAGCCTTACGTATGACTACGACTAATCCACTGTTAATGGCGCTTCATCACTGCACATTCAGCACGGCCCAGTTGTCTTTTTTGTCCTGATCCCAACAGTAGAAAACAATGTCTCAGGTGAAATGGTACATGACAATCAAATCAGTTTTATGAAATTCTCATTGGAAATCAGACACATCCTAAAAGAAATTCAGTTCGATATAATTCAGTGTATTCATACGGTGCCAATTCACAACACGTCACCTTAAAGCCTGTTACAATCAAAAAAGTTTAGGTCAATCAAGTTACACAGACAGTTTCCAAGTCAATTCATCCTATTTATCAAACAAAACAGCCAAAATCAGTTTCTCATTTAAATTGGTTAACAAGTTTTTTTATCTAAGGAATCCCAGCAGATTGCATCAAGTCTATGATCTGCAGCATTCACTCCTGGATGAGCGTGCAGTCACAGTGGACAGTCATCTGCATTGTGTCGCTGACATTGCAGCAATCTCTCATACTGAGCATGCATGTAGCGACAGTGGAGAGGAAAACTCCCCTTTAACAGGAAGAAACCTCCAGCTGAACCAGGAGAATAGCCATCTGCCACGACTGACTGGGGGTTTGAGAAGACAGAGTAGAGACACAAAAAGAACAAAGAAGCACACATTGATCCAGGAATAATTTCTATGTGAGAGAAAAGTATAAAGCTCCATCAGTGGCTTCAAAAAGCAGAGAAACACAATAAAAAAAAAACGTGACAAAAACAAAAAATAAAATGGAGTAATCTGTAAGCGCCTGGATCCAAGTACTTGTAGGTGTTTGCGAGAGTGCACTTGTATATGTAAGGTTCATCCATAAGAAAATTGCTCAATTGTGCTTGAGAGGAGCCCAAGCACCAAGGCAGACTCTGGGGAAACCAGAACCCCAGACGCCCGAAAGGGCCTTCAAAGCAAAGGAACTCAGGGAGGACCAACACAAGGAGAGCTGCCTCCCCCATCCCAGGGAAGAGCAGAGGAGAGCCCCAGGAAACCTCCCAGCAGCCACAGTGCTACTTAAGCCCCACACCGTATTCCCAGGGAGAGCAGAAGTGCCAGCCACAGCGACCCTCAGGACCCACTGCCCATCCTCAGCTCACACCCGGCTAGGTGACCAGCTCCTGCTCCAGGCCTCAAACTCCAGATTTCAAATGGAGGACAAAGGGTGTGAAAAACACCCCAAGCCTGCAGCTACGTGTTTACATGTCGTTTTGCTGCTTGTTGTTCTCAAGTGTATTGAAACCCCCCCCCTGGAAGGTAGCCAGTTTCATTCTTGCACTTTCTGTTAGTGCAAGAAAGAACAATACAGATGACTCGGCTCAATGATGACTGGAGTTTAGTCAAGTTCACTTTTACTCTTATTGTCAGTACCTGGACTGACACCTTTACAGATGATTCAAGTAACCATGAATTCTTCAAAGTCTGTCTGCATTAAAGTTGCCATCAGTTAGTGTGGACATTGCAAACTGGCATTTTGTGTTCAGTCTGGCTTTATGTTTGGGCCAATTACAGGTATACTATTGTTTTGAACTTTGTAAAACTTTGTTTTGTCATATGGTGTCCGACAGTCTAAAGTCCTTTTTAATGAAATGCCAAAAATGACAGATGGTTTGTTTTTGTTTTCTAACTGTAATTTCCTTTGAGTAACATAGTTCTGCCTCTTCCGGACCTATTGCTGCCCACTACCTGTCATCTTGCTAAAACAAGCTGCTAACTTCTTTGATGGCATATATGAAAAACTAATTTGGCAGTTTGGATCAATCTCCAGTCAAAATAAAAAGAAACGGTCATGGTGTGGAAAATTGAGAGTCCCATCTACTCTTTTAAAGAAAGGACTGCTTTAACAGGAATGTTTTTCCTCCCTGGTAAAGGGGAGTTTTCCTCTCCACTGTCGCTTCATGCATGCTCAGTATGAGGGATTGCTGCAAAGCTATCAACAATGCAGACGGCTGTCCACTGTGGCTCTACGCTCTTTCTGGAGGAGTGAATGCTGCTTGTCAAGACTTGATGAAATCTGCTGGGTTTCCTTAGATGGGAAACTTTTTGATCAATCTGTATGATTTCATTGAATTTGACTTTGTAAAGCGGCTTGAGATTACATGTGTTGTGACTTAGACTACATAAATAAAATGTAATTTAACTGAATTAAATTAAAATTATGAGTGGCATATCTCTAATGCAGAAAACTAATTTACCAGCTACTATCAGGTAGTTATACTTGTGTTATAGTTTGTGTCACATATTGAATGATTATGTTGTATTTTCTGTGCAAAAAGCACTTGAAAACAATTTAGCAGGTGTTTATTTCATTTTGTCGAGATCACTCCTCGAATAAATGACCAACAAATACAATTATTATTACTCTAAAAAGGAGCGTATGATTTTACAGCAGCACAACTAAATGTTGGTTTTCTGTTTCTACTCAACCATGTTGTACATTTTCTTTTAAATTTGCATGTAAAACTGCGACACAGTGAAACTGTGGTATTTTTTTTCCACCCAGTGAGATTCTCATACTGGCCGGTGCCAAATTGGCACGCACACAATGTGATTGTAAGGACTTTTCCAGATCCCCGCTGTTTCATGCGCTCATACACTGAACAGATTTTTCCTTGAAATAGTAACTCAGGTATGTCAATGAGGCCCATATTTACTGCTACACCTGTGTATGCTTCACAAAAGCAGAGCTTCATCTGAGTTTAATGCAGACCTCCTTATTAAACCGGTCCTGTCATACTATTCCAAGTCCCTGCGTCAGCTGTGAGCTCCTACACAGGGAAGACAGTCAGGCTCTGGTGAAAGATGAGGTTAGTTGGTTAAAGCAGCTTCCATGAGACTCAGGCCTGACCTGAGACATGACGGGCAGGTTGTCATGAGGCAGCATCCATATGGTTCGGTGGTTCTTGTATAGCTGCCTCTGCAGAAGCTTCCGCAACAACCTTCTCACCTTCCGATCTCTGGGGTCTGCACATTTCACTGCCTTCTTTGTGTAAAGACTAGAAAGAGAACGTGCACAAACTCACACTAAGGTTAACCAAACACTCAACACACATTTAAAAGGTGCAAGACCTGTTTGGCATCATGAAAGCCGAAAAAAACACAATTTAGCATAAGAACAAAATGCTGCAAAGACATCAGTTGGTAAATTCCAAAAATACTCAAGTGACTCGAGTGTTTTTGTATTTTATTGCTTTAAAGCCACAAAGTTCAGTGTGATTTATTGGAATTGTTGTGACAGGCCAACACAAAGAACTGCGTAATTGCAAAGTGGAAAGAAAGCAACACACGGTTTTTTTAATATAAATATTAATCTAAAATTTGGCATTTATTTATTCTCTTTCCTTATTACTTAATACTTTGCGGAACCATCCTTTGCATCAGCTTTAGCTCGATTTAGCTTCATCAGTCTTCCTGTCAGCTCTGAGCAGCTTCCCTGCTGCAGAAAGCATGATACAGGCATCACTATAATATATTACACAGTCAGGATGGTTTACTTAAGCTGAGTGTTACTTTTTTACCACACAGAAAATCAAATTCTGGTTTCTTCTGACCAGGACATGCCCTTCCGCATGCTTCAAGTGTTCCCTATATGGCTTGTGGCAAACTGCAAATGAGACTTCTTATGCAGTTCTGTCAACACTGACCTTCATCTTTCCTCTCTACCATAAAGGCCAGATTTAAAGAGTGCACACTAATAACTGTCCCGTCGACGGATTTTCCCACCTGAGCCGTGGATCTCTACAGCTCCCCCTATAAATACCACGGACGTCTCAGAAAGACTGCAAACTTTCGTTCCACCTCCCAACTGTGCACAGCTTTTGTGATGGTCTGTCACTTAAAAATCTCCACGAAGTACAATGAAATTTGTGGTTGCAAAAACAAAATCAAACAGAAAAAAAAAAAAAACGTTTTGCAAGGCACCGTAAAAAAAAAAAATGTTTCGTATGTGTGGGAAGACGTCTATGTTTGTGTTAACTGGATCATGTGCAAAAGCAAACACTCTTGCTACATTAGGTTTCTGTGAGCCGCTGGCAACAATACGTATCAGAGTGTCGTTTGCTTAACTAAACCCTGCTGTTCCGACTGTCTGACTAAATGCTGCAGGGTTCAGCTGACCTGAAAGGTATGTTCAGCCAGCTTGTTGTTCCCACATATTTCCTCTCTTACCTCCCTGGCAATTACACCAAGGAGCTCTGCCATAACAATTTGACCTGGAGACATGACAATGCCTCTCGGCCCGGGCAGCCCTGACTTGCGCTAACGAGAGGCTTTCTTTTTTTTTTTTTTTTTTTTCTTTTCACGTGCCTCCAAATTGCTCTGTGCTCTTGAGCTCCTGGAATGGATAGCTGAAATACTTGCATGATGGCTCGTATGCTGCAGTCGGGCCCCTTTGTCTGCACCTCAAACCGCAGCACATCTTTGGCACGCACCTTGCCCTGGGAGTACAGCATGCAACACTGGACATCCCTCTGCATCTGCACGCCATTACCTGGGAAACAGAAGAGCCACCTCGGATTATACTACACGCTACATCATAAGATCAAAATGGAACTAAAAAGTTTGTTTGTAGCCAAGGATGATCTTAATGTCAGCTGCAGAAAGATTATGCATTCTTTACATATAGGAAACATTGTCTGTGCTGAAGAAATCCACGTCTTCTTCCACATAGGAATGTCATAGGAAATAGTCCTGTTTACCATACATAGTGTGAGAAATGAGTGCAAGTGAGATAAGGAGAGGGGGAGTGTGTGCTTGGCACCATTTTCCCTCATTCAATGTGTAAACAAAATAAAGTGAGATTTGAAACAGTGGGAGCAAAAAGAGCTGTAAAAAAAAAAAAAAAGGGAAAGAGCTGCTTTGTTATGCCATGGAGGATGCAGAATCAGTGCACTTCCAACGCTGTTTTGTTTGATAAAAGAAGCTGGCATGCCTCTCTGCATGCGTATGATTTTTCAGATGCTCCTCCTGCGTTCTCCTCCTCTGTTTACATCCGTGCCTCCGTCCTCGCTGCTGTCATGCCTCTTTCCCTCTTCTTTCCTTTTTTTTTTTTTTTTGCGTTCGCCATCGCTCAGTTTACCACCCTGTACACCTGCAGGCTGCATGCAGTCCACGCAAGACACGAAACACGCACAGATATTGAAAGAATAGCTGCGCCTTACCTTCTACAGATGCCAGGAAGATGACAGTGAGCGAGAGAACAGTCAGCATCTGCAGCACGAACATGGTGAGACTGGCAGTGAAGAGAGGATAATCTACTCTGTCACCCCTTCCTCTATGGCTGCCTCTTGTAGATTATTCCCTCCCTCTTTTTATACCTCCCTGCCCATCTCTCACTCACTCACTTTCACCACCTCTCCTTTCTCTTTTAGCGTCCTTCCCTCCCACCCTCTGTTTATCCGTCCTCACTCATCCTCCCGCTCAACTCTCTTCCTCCCTCATATTCTCTTTTTTTTTTTCTTCTTCCACTTACACGTTCATCCCACCTCTCCCTGGTTTCTCCTTTCTCGTGTCCTCGCTCAGGATAACAAGCCCATTTTGTTTGATTTGAGGCTTTAAATTCCCTTTCCCTCCCCGTCCCCTGGTGCATGTGTTGCCTTCAGGACTGAATGGATGTCAAAGGAGTGATCAGGACAAGCAATGACCCTGATGCTGCCACATTGAATCCCATCGCATGTCCAGTTATTTAGCAAGCAAAGGGCACAAAATTATCTTTTGTTTCCACGTTTAGGAATTACACAAGGTAACACGCTCTCCTCATGGGCAGTGGTGGATTTTATTAATTTTTTCTCTCCCAGACAAACAACTTCAGCGATCTTATTTTTAAACCTGCACTGGGTGCAGAAGTTTGAATTTCTTAAGGATTTTCTCTAACCTCCTACAGGGGCAGAATTTTACAAGACATACACGCACCCCCACTAACATTTGGTTAATAAGTTGCACCTGGACCACAAGCTTCCTGTAGCCATGAACAAACTTATGGACCTGTCTGCATTTGTCACTTAAATTGGTTAATATCCCCCTAGGGAGGAACTGCGGTGCATTTATTGACCCTGTACTCTTGCAGCAGTCATGGTTTTTGAATCCCAACCAGGCCTTTGCATATGGAGATTACATGTCCTCATTGTGCAAGCAGTGTTGCATCAGCATGGACTGGGTTGCAACTCCCAAAGTGACACCTTTCAGCTTTTTTATGTTGAACTCTGTGCCTCTTCTCCACAAAGCTAAATGAGTTTTTGCAGCCACTGCTGGACCTTCAGACGGTCGTTGCAGATGGTTGTTCAAATCAAAAATGCTTCTACTGGAGGTTTATTCTCTACCTCTGAGTTAAAATGTAATTGTTTGTCTTGTAACTTGGCTTGAGATGTTGTAAATGTGATGTTACTAAACTGAACTGGAATTAAGTGAATTGAATCACCGGTGGTACCTCTCTAAAAAGAGAACGCAGCTACAGCTTAAAATAATCGCTTCGATCAATAACAAGCAATTGAATTAAGTTAAACCAACTCAATTTATTCAGTTTATAAGCTGTGAAAGTAAACCAGTGTAAATAAATTAAGTTGGCTAAATTAGCTAGTGGAAATTCGGACACCACTGCGTGCTCCAGTCGAAAGATTAACATCAAAACCGTTCTTGGACTGGATTAAGCAGACTAGCCCTGGGGTTCTGGAATGCCCCGTTCTCAGCTATATTAAAAATGTATGTTTAAAAATCAAGTCTGTGACAGTAAACCATTCAATGAACCCTGCACTTTCTGATAAGAAGAGTGGATTCTGTGGCAGGACTTTGTTGATGGCTTCCAAAAGTATGTAGACTTTCTACAATGTTCTAAAGGACATTTATCTAAATATTAGTGGGCTTGTATGTATATATTTTTACCTGTATGCTTTTGATGTATAATTTTTGACATACACCCACCCTTTATGCCACTGTAACTAACAGAGCTCATCCATCTCATGCAGAACAAACTTTGAAGTCTGACAGAAGTTTGAAACGAATCTGAGCCCTTTGGCTGATTTCAAACCCTGGCTCATTCTGCACTAACTTCCCCAAATAAATGGAAAATATTTTGACAATAAATGATACAGATGTTTGAATAATCGCTCAAGTCCAGAGCTCTACAGCGTCTCCCTTTTTGTGCATAAATCATAATGAAGCTGGAACGCTGCATTCATAATCAAACAGCACAAGAGTTTTGGAGCCACAACATGCCAGCGAAGTGTTTTCATCTGCAGAATGGAAGCCGAAATGGAAAACAGCACCAGGGCCTGATTATACGACAAAAAACAGAGAAAATGTAGCCCCGCATCTGTTTCAGATAGGAGTTATTATCCTCAGACTCTGCAGGGGAAAATGATGGAAGCAGGTTACAAAAACATTACACATCCAACAACAGCAGAGGGGAAATTTATCGGTCAAAAAATCTGACGATGTATCATAAATGAAAAAAAATGCTGCCGCGGAGAGCTAAACTAATGAATGCGTGTAATAACTCCCAACTTGAGGTGTGTTTCATTGTATTAACAGATTACTTTTAAATTAAAAATGACTCCTGTGGGCTTGATGCTGTACATGATCAACACCAGGGGTTTCTCACAGCGGCAGCCAGTTAAAATAAAATGTTTTGCTTCTAATACCACACATTCCTGTGTTTCTGAGGAGTATTTGTTTGTATTAAAGATGATTTTTTTACTTTATTAAACATTTCTTCCCTTCATCCATCTATCCATTTTTCATACCAACTATAATCCTTGCACTGTCCCAGGGGAAGTTTCCATCTCCAGCAGCCAGCAGGCAACACTGGAGAGGTTGCTGGTTCATCAAAGGGCAACACAGAAACAAACATGCCTGCACAGACTCACACCGAGGGCCAGTTTAAAATGGTCAAAAAGGAGGAAGAAGGACAACGCAGGGAGAACCGAGCTATGCATAGGAAGTACGTGCTAACTCCATGCAGACAGGCCACAACCTGGGTTAAACATTGATCTTGCTACACATTTGGGAGAAACTTTGTATGTCCTTTCTATGTTTTATGTCGTGAACTTGTTAAAAAACACAAAGATGTGTCATCAGGCCGTGATCTGCCAATCCCTCCAACAAACTTTTTTAATAAACTGAAGCCAGAAGTTATTTTTAAGTTCCCAGCTCTCCTTTCATGCAACCTGGTATTCTTAGTAAAGTGTAATGGGGATTGGTGTATTTTTGTACATAAGAGGCCACGGCATCGTTTCCTCAGGCTTTCTAAAATTCTTTTTAAAGTTTGCCCTGTTTCTCAATCGTATTTGACGTAGAAATTGTTATTTTCCAGATGAATGTTCTTCTGTGTCAAGAAGTAACTTAACTTGGACCTGCTGTGATCCAATTAGGCTTAAAGTTTGTTTCTAAACCGAAGGGGTGAAACAGTGTTCTGTCAGCACATAGCAAGCATCTCAGCAAAAATTAATTTGACTTCTTTAGGTGAATTTAGGGAAAATTTCAGTCTGACAGTGTTAAAATTGTACTTTTGTTGTATTAAGAAGATTCATAAAGTAGTTTTTGTTGGAGCTACAAAAATCAGTAAATTGCTTATTAAACTTCTGAGTTCAAAAAAGGCAAAAACGAACGATTGATACAAAAAGGCTGTGTGTGTGTAAATGCTTGGTTTATGTTGACATTTAGTAGTGCATAACATAACAATAATTGTGAGTTAAAGTTTTTGACAGACATTATGTTGTGCATAAAATATGCAGATACTGGAGACTTTTTTGCTCGATAACCACTGAATTCAATTTACTGAGCTGTATTTTACAGTATACACTGCAAAAAGGGAACGAAAAGTAAGTAAAAAAAATTATTTAATTTGTGTATTTTTCCTTGATTTGAGCAGGTAAGTTTAAATTATCTGCCAATGGAAAATTATTTTTGTACTTAAAATAGGAACAACTCATCCTATCATTTTATCTCAAGTGCAGTATATGTAAAAATTAAGAGTATGTCTAACAATTAGTCACAATAAGTATGATGGTATTGGCCCGTGGGATATCAATATTCCCAGTGTAAGAGTTATTCTGTTTACCTGCAATGAAGCGTTTTTCTTCTTCTCTCATGTCGATGACACGTACCGTGGCTGCTTTTAATTTTGATCTGGTAAGCCTCCTTCTTTTTATCTTCCTCCAGGTTTTTCCATCTTGGACCGACAGCTAAAGCTCCTGATGTAGATAAGTTAAAAGCATTTCCCTGTTATTTATGGTTGGTAATTTATCAGGATTATACAGCATATGTCACCAAACAATTTCCTTTGCTTTAACTTGGTAAAAACACTAATAAAATAAGACTTGTTCTGTAAAACAGCCGGCCTGGATCCACAGAATCATCCTGTAAAAATGCACATTTCTTGCTTGCAAGGAATAGTCAAAGTACATATTTCATCACTTTTACAAGTTTTTTCCATTTCATATGCGTTCAGGATTGCAGCTTGACTTATATGTCCGAACACAATAAATTAGTTACAAAAAAACGTGTGAAACATAAAAACTAAGCACAGGACAAAAAAAGAGTGCAGCCAGAACTCGTCCAACGATCCTGCATCAACGCATCAATGTCTCCTGCTCAAATGTAAGTTCACATGGCAAAGATTTGTATTGGAATTTGTCCAATGATAATGAGAATATCAGGCTAAATGTTATCTGGGAGGCAGTAGCTTAGATACCTAACAAACCAGCACCCTACACAGAAATGTAAGGGAAGCCTTTTCTGTCTGCATTTCACCACAACGATCAAACAGCCATTTAATAAAAACTGTAGTTTAAAAACCTAAAATGTTTGGGCCGTTTGGTGGATTTTACAGTGTGGTTGCGTTAACCCTTTCTTTTCCATAACAACAGTGGCACCAGAATAGCATCCTTAACAATGGGCCTTAGAGTGAACGGAAGAGGCCGAGAGTCTCATTTTTTAAAAATCAGTTTCACTCAAGCGGACTTGACTAGAGCTGCCAAAATATTATTCTGAGGACAGCCTCTGCCAAGTCCCGTCAGACTAACGCTACACAGTTTGTGGTTGTAAAGAAAGTCAAGTTTGGACACAGTAATTTCTAATTTTATTTAATAAAGCGATGCATGGATTTTTAGAAGATTTTTTTTTTAAACCAGCAGACGACAAATAAAAACTAAAAACGTTTCAGATGAAACATTTTCTAATCAGAACAGCTTCATGTTTCCCCACAACCAACACCTGCAGCCACGTCGAGGAAAACAACGCTTCTCTAAGGAAGTTGCTGAAGCCATTCCTTTGCGGCATTATGTTAACACACTTTTGAATGAAAACGTCAAATGCCTTGGTGGGGCTGGAGGGGAGAAGAAGAAAAAAAAAAACTGTCCAGACATGAAGGCAACAATATGTCTTTAAGGAATTTAAGGTATGAAGACATGCAGTCTGTGCTGAGGGGTGAGGCCAGTGTAAAAACGTGAACTGTATATACATGTAGCTATATGTGAGTGTGTGCATGATGGGTGTGGGCTAAAGAATTTGACCTCAGAAATCAGGCTGGAATCTGAACCAATTCTCTCATGGCTACTGGTATGCCTGAGAGCCAGCTACCTCTTTGTGTTTGTCTCTGTCCTGATTAAAATATCTGGCGTGCTCACCCACAAATATGGGTAATCACACATGAAAAAAACAACCCCAGGACCACTGCGAAGGATATTTAATGCTTCCCTCACTCGGGGAAACATTATCCTGGGGATGTAAGGAGGGATGTAGTGCCCTCCTGGAGTTGATGGAAAGCTTGGCCCACTGAGCTGGACGTGCAGCGCAACAGACTCTTAATGTACCTGAAACAGATTACCGAGGGATAAAACACAGGGGGAGGGGGGATACTTGACATAATCTTTTAAATGAAGGCAAACAGGGGCTCGGGGTTGTTTAACAGACACAAAAGCTTTGCGGAATGCAGTTGGGACAACAGAAACTTTGAAAAAAAAAATTCTTCTCTTTTTTGCTCTACAGGAATATATTCACTTTTTCTTTTTCTTTTTAAATAATGAGATCACCTCCATAGTCTTATTTCTGGTTCAAATAATCCATCTGTTGGAGAGGTATTGAGATTTAGCTATGCTAACTTGTTACTTGTTGTTTGGATACTGCAAAGTAGAAACAAGTGCCATGCAAATAAAGCATATTTTACTTTTTTAGTTTATCACAGTGTCTAGGAACTTTGGTTTATCAACAAAAGGAAATAACGCGTCATGGTGTAAGAGTGCACCTTACCAACGCTAAGCTGGCTGACGTATACCCTGACGTGGACCCCTCTTGCGCTTAAGCATGTCCCATCCAGTTTCTGGTCAGATGTCATCAGAAAAAAAATCAACCATAACCCCATGAGTGCAATATGTGTATGTATTTTTTTGAAACTGGAAAGAATAACGGTTACTTTAAAAAGTACTACACAGCCATTCTTAGAGGCCTGGTCACTTTTTTGAACTATTTTGAGGAGTAGCCCTTGCTGAGAGGACTGGCTAATTTTATACTCCTGCCACTTTTACGTGCGTGTACTGTATTTACTCCCCCGTTTCCCTATTTTTCTGTGCTTTATTGCTATTTTGTTAACGTACAACTGTAACATTACTGTACATCATCAGTAATTTGCAAATCCTTTATAATGATGCCTGGGTGGTCGGGTTTGGGTTTGGCTAAGCATCCTGTGTATTTGACAAGTCTCTAGAACTGGGTAAAGTCCCCACCTGCTTAAAATGCTCTACCGTCATCCCTGCCCCGAAGAAACGGACCATATCACCCTATTGCCCTGACATCTGTAGTCATGAAATCCTCTGAGGCCCTGTTGCTGAAGCATATGAAATACATCACAGGTCCCCTGCTGGACCCCTTGCAGTTTGTGTACGGCAAACAGATCTGCAGAGAGGACGCTGTCAACCTGGGTCCACATTTCATCCTGCGCTACCTCGAACATTCAGGGACATAACGGCAGGATCCTCATTGTAGACTTCAGCTCAGCCTTTAACACGATCAACCCTAACATCCTCCACCAGAAGCTCACCAGTTCACAGTACCACCCTCCACCTGTCAATAGGTAGCCAGCTTCCTGACCGACCAGCAGCAGCAGGTGAGGCTGAGGCAGCATCTTCTTCATCACTAGAACAATCAACACCGGCACCCCCCAGGGGTGTGTCCTCTCCCCTCTCTTCTTCTCACTGCGTAGTAATGATTGCACATCTGCAGACCCGTCTGGGAAACTCCTGAAGTTTGCAGCTGACACCGCTGTTGTTGGCTGATCCAGGAAGGTGACGAGTCTGCAGACAGACAAGAGGAGGATCGGCTGGTCCACTGGTCGCCCAGAACCACCTGGAGCTAAACCCGCTAAAGACTGCAGAGATGACGGTGGACTGCAGGACCTGAGATGGTTCTCACACAGTGACTCCATCTGTGAGAAGGCCCAGCAGAGACTCTACTTCCTGCGGCAACTTAAGACGTAAAACCTTCCTCAGACGCTGCTGGTCATCTTCTACCCTTCCATCATTCAGTCTGGTTTGTGCTCATCCATCTCTCTGGGGTTCAGTTCATCCACAAACTTAATAGCTTCAAACTGCAACAAACACTTAGAGCTGCAGAGAGGATCATCAGGACTGATTGTTCTCTCTGATTCAGGTTCAGGGCCAGCAAAAAAATGCTGTTAAAATAGGCGTTGATCCAACTCATCCTGGTTACAGGTTATTCAAACGTTTACCTTCAGGTAAAGTGCTGATGGCTAATACAAGCCGACACAGAGCCAGTTTCTAACCCAGGCTGTTTGTCTGAGGAACACCTGACAGTCAGGGTAGCCAGCAACTCTGGCTAGTCCTACCTTGGTCCCTTGAAAATGTCTTTTCAGTCATAGATTGTAGTTGCTGTTCTAGATGCTGTTACTTGTCTGTCTGTTTCGAGCGTTGGAATCTGGAGTCCAATTCCGTGCTTGTACCCACAAACCTGGCGAAATAAAGTTGATTCTGATCCTGAATCATAATCAACTTGTAATATGACGTGACACAGAGGCTCAACTCTCTTATGTGCTCTTCAAAATGGGAATGATAAAAGGACAAACCATTCAAGTCTCGCTGATGCATATTAATGTACATAATTTGGTAAAAGTGTACAAGAAAATCTGCTATCCAACCACTGGTTATGGCGACCTTCACTCTGGTAAAGAACAACACATAAGCCTTAAAATAAACTTTTGTGACCCGAGGATGTAAGGTTTTGGTACAGTCCCCTCAGTAATGTAACTTTCTAAATTGTGTACCATCTTCCTTACAATACAGGATAAACCTGAGGTGTTTCAGGATAGGGAGGTCACAGTTCCAGTCGTTTTGAATGTTTTAATTTTTGCTCTGATTATCTGGACAAGTTGAGTTGAGTAGGTATCTCCTTGTAACCATTTCATGAAAGATAAAGATAAGCATGCATTAGCCATGCTTGAATTTGGCTAATTGTCTGTGGTGTTGTGCATCAAGTTAGCTTTATCAAAAACCATACAGTCAGAGCTGCTGATGCTTTGCCTACTGTAAGAGTTGTGAACTCTCAAACCAATGTCCATTTTCTATTTTACTGATGCAAATGTACCAATTTATCACATTTGTTTTACCTGGGGGAAAAAATGGAAAAATTCCCTCTGTCTTATAAGATTGTACCTAATAAAGACATATATGAGCACTGTCTATACAGGGTTAACCTACAACTTTTCAGGGAAAAAATGAAAACTGTGTGTTTTATTCAATAGAAAACTGTTAGGTGATAGTTTGAGACAGTAAAATTCACCAACCTAATACTCATATTTTAACTTGCAGGGCAACATGATTGGCACTATAACCCCATGATGTGGAGGCTGAAGTATGGTTCAGGATCTGTATTGGAAAGGGAAAGTTCAGAATCACATTTTTCATATACAATTTCTCTGAAATATTTTTTATTTTTGACCGTGAAAACAAGATATTGCCAGACATTTCATCATGTGATTATATTAGAACAAGACTACTGCACATTCCCCTGTGCCAGTCAAGCATTCTTCTGCAGGGAGTAGGCTGTTGCTCTCCTGAAACCAAACAACTGAGCTTCCCATCGGCCCGTTTCGCTACCCCTTGAAACCCTAAACCCAGAGAAATCAGCTTAAATCCACTCAGGAATTTATTTAAGAAATCCCCACCACAAACACATTCAGGTTCTTGACTGAGCCTGGAGTCTGAAACCGGAGACTGTGGATGTGTTTTACAAGTGCTTCTTGGAAGAACAACACACACATCTCAAGTCTGGAGGGGCTCATGTACATTCCTGGTGCGAGGTGATTTTTCTCAGTGTCACCGTGTTGAGGGAGAAATTTGAACCCCACTATTTCACCACAGGCTTACTACACCCTGTGTGCATGTCCAAGACGTTCTGCTGCAGCCAAGAAATAGAAAAACCAGTTCTCACGACACGGCAGTCGTGTAAAATGTTTGTGTTTTAATATGTGATTTGAGAGTATTTCACAGCTCTAGCTGTTTTGACATCAGCAGATGTATTAATTCACCTGTTTTTACAACTTTCCCCAAGCATTCTTCTCATGTTTTAATAGTTTTTAATATTTTTTGTGTTCAAATGATTTCCTTTTATTAATGTGAAAATAAGGTTCAAACTAGACTGGCCCTTTGTGGTAAAGTGATTGCACCACTGGTTAAATTATGAATTAACTGCATGTGCAATCAAGAAACACTAAAACAGACAACATGAAGTAGGATAAATGATATAAACAAATAAAAACACATCTTGTGCCGATCCCATGAGAACCCAGAACATCTGAAGCAGTCCTCCAATATGGGCAATGTTTGTAATTCAATGAGGAGACTGTGCAAAGATGACATCTGTGGGAGAAATCAAAAGGCCAAAACCACCACTGACCACAAAGGCACTTTCATCCATTACCCAAAAAACACACATTTTTGGGAAAGTATTCAGTGGACAGATACGTTTTTGTAGCTGCATGTTGTTTTGCGTCTGGAGCAAAGCTAACATTAAACAAGTTAATTAAAAAAAATCAACCTGACAAAGAAAACTGGTGATAGCATGATAGCAGTATGATGATCTGGGGGTAATTTGCTGTAACTAATTGAAACATGAATTCTTCTCTGGGAGAAAATCCTGAAGGAGAACGTCCGGTCATCAGCCCTTAACATTAAGCTTAAATGCACACCATCTGTGAATGTCCCAGAAAGAAACAAAAACAAACGTTTCAGAACGGTCTAGTCAAAGGTTGGTTGTAAATCTGATTGGGATGCTGTTGCATGAGCTTAAACAGGCTGCTGAGACATAGAAGCCCTCCAAAAAAGCTGAATTAAAGCAAATCTGCAAAGTGAAGCTCCAAATTTCTACAAGGTGAGGTTTAGGAATCATTGCAAGTTATCACAAACACTTTATAGGAGCCGTTTCAGGTTTAAAGGGGAACTTAAAAAGAGTTGAATTTGTTTGGATAACTTTTTTTTCCCCCTCAGTTGAAATATTAATATTTATTTAATGAATGGAAACATTTTTGCATGGAAAAGCAAATCTAGCAGAAGGCAAATACTTTTTTTTACAGCACTAACCTTGCCAACTCAGCTCTGAGACCCTGTCCCATGAAAAAGTAACAACAGTGGGTCAACTTTATTTTTTATCTGCATAAAGAAGGAAGCCGATGATTCAGCCAAAAGAGTTTTGTGAAAGAAACTGAGGCGGTGGAAGAATTTGATGCCAACAGAAATCTAAAACACAGAATTTATTTCATTGCATTGTAGCATTTGCCAAATATTTACAGAACAATATACACATTACAGGCAAGAGAAATCCAAAGGGGTCAGCTGCATAAAAGCTGTCACTAAACACTAAATGTGTGAGTTTGACCCAGAAAATTTCCCCGACAGCGGCTTCTGCAAAGAAGGGATCTTCTTGGATGTTGGCAGGTATGACATTCGCTTACTGGTCTAGTGTGCCTGCAGACAAAAAGGAGGACCAAAGGAAGAAATCTTGTATTTATGGAATTGGGATCTTATTGAAAAACAGTAATGAAAAGGAGAAGAATAACTAAAATTTGAGTTCAGAACTGATTTGTTTATTTTATTGAACAAGTCTTACCTTCTAGGAAAGCAAACTCGTCTATAGCCTCAATAGCATTGTCTGTGGGAACAAACAACAAATTACAGCCGTGTTTAACATTTTGACATATTGATAATATATGCAAATCCTCTACCGACTATATTTTAAATGTAAAAAGTCAAGAAACCAAATTTTCTATGATGAGAGATAAATTCTTAAGCTCTTAAACTGTTGATATTTCAGTACTCAAACGGTCATTTACCCCAACCCGGTGTGTGGAATAGTCTACCTGTTGATTTGTGTTTCCTACGTTTAAATTTATGAACTTCTTCTTAATCGTTTGGTTGCACTGAATTCAAAACAGGCCATGCATTTAAAAATATATAGAAACCAAAGCATTTGGTATGTTGTCTTAGCAGTATATTTGTTAAAATTAAATCTTAAATTAGGGGTATCTTGTATATTGTATTTTGCACAGAAAAGAGGTGTCAAACTCCATAAATATAAATACATCTAATAAATGAAAATATAACACATGCATACATTATCAGGTTCTATGATGTTATACAAGTAGTAATATTAAGAGCTACTTTTTTTCTGCCATGCCACTGAGCATGGTATCTAGGTAACAACACTGTTATGCCACTGGATTTCCATGACACGCCTCCTCGGTCTCTCTTTATTGCTGTTTGTTGACATTTGACCTAATTCAGTGAGACTGGAATAGCAGCTATACTATCAATTATTGTAAATAAATGTTAGAGCTCTTTGATAACACAGAGATTTTTTTTCAAGTGTAGATGATTTATTTAGTAAACTAAATAAAGACCTGATTTAGAAGGCTGCCTCTGGAACAGCAGACTTCATGAGTGTTCAAGGTATTTTAATTAGGGAAACATTTTAAGAGTAAATTATCATTTATATGTAAAGACCACATACTTTGGGTCACAACTTTAATCTGCACTCATACTCATAACATCTCATACCGTTGTTGTAGGTTATGGAAAACATTACATTACCATACGCTATGATATTTTGAATGTATTTAGAAACTTACTTTAACTTAATATTGACAGCTACGGAGGCTTTAAATACTCTGTTCTGTTTATGCCGTTATAATCTATTAAAAGCCAGTGGTAAACTTGCTTTTAAAATGATGGAAGAGGAAAAAAAAAGTCTCAAAATAGTCAGGATTTCTTCTCAGTCGCTCAGCTTAAGCAAAAACCTATTGAAACCTTTTCTGATGCACACACCTTTGATCTGCCTCGTCAAATGGCATTAAAATCATCCTCCCAGCACTTACCCAAGTCTTTTCTTTGTAATGTTTTCCTCTTTCCTTGCTGGGCATACACAAGAGCATCTTTGGCAATCATCTCGACAAACAACTCCTAGATGACATGAACAATAATACAAAAATGAATAATAATAATAATCTTTAACCTGCAAGAAGCATTTTCTTTGCTTAGCCATCTACTTATTTCAGAAATGCTGTCTTAAAGTATTCACCTTGTTTATCATCAGTTTAGATCAAATTCTTACGGTTCTCCAGACAGAGAACAACTTAAAAGTAAAAACTAGATCACAAGATAAGATTATATACTGTAGGTGAATATAAGTTGTGTTTGTAGGTGGGATTTAAAGGTGCATGCAGCTTTGCTTTTGCACCTTCTCCAGTTTGCCACAACTATGCATGGGTACAGCGCCCTAAACGACCAGCTTCTTTAGCAAAGACCTACAGAGGACCATGCTCCTTGCAGAGGGTGTCTGCTGGACATCTGTCCAGGCAGAAGTGCAGGACATAACACAATCCGGCTGGATTCACATTATTTCTTTTTTAGTGTTTTAAACTGTGGGGTTTTCATTGGGTGCCAGGCATAATCATCTAATTTAGCATAAAGAAATCACCCTGTGTGTAAATTATTTAGATAGCTAATACCTTGGTTTCCCATGTTGAAATTACCCAATTAATACACTCACTTTACCATTTTATATTATGATATATTGTGATGCATGTGTAAATACTGAATAGATGTGGCTTCAACACCCAAAACACTGTTACTACATAGAGTGGAAGAAGGGAAATGACAGCGTTTAGTTCTGATAGGAGCACTAAACTCCACAGCGACACCGTGAGAAAGCCTGGGTAATGTCCCGGCAGCCTCGCCTCTCCCTGCCGGGGTAACTGTACCGTGGCTTTAGCGATGATGAACACCGACTCCTGGCTGGCGAGGGACACGTCTGGGTCCGTCTTCATCAGCGCTTTGATGCGGGTCAGCGGCAGCTTGGACAGGCGGCTGTGGGGGGCTGCGGGCCCGGAGGAGCCCGTCTGCTGCTGGCTCCTCTCCTCCACTTCGGCCCCGCGGTTCTCCTCCTCGCTCCCACACCGCGCAGAGTCCTGCTCCGCTGGGACGGGTGCGTCTACGGTGGCTGCCATTCTGTGTTAATTACCACGATATGTGCGTTTAAAAACAACTTAGCTCGGTAACTGCGTATACATGACACAACACAGACATGTCTAGCAGCGCGCCAGCATTGTGCTTCCGGCTTGTTGGTGATCTGCCGCTGTTTATTGGTCGGTCAGCTCAGGCGCCGCCAACAAAAGCTCGTCGCTGATTGGACAGTTGTGAGTTAGTGCAAGGCTATTGGCTAGAGTGGAGGGCCAGTCGAGGCTCGTTACCGCCACCCGGGATTCTGAAGCGCATGCTCTCGAGATTGAAGTGTTGTTATCTGAACATGACGCTATAATTTGATTTTCTATTTAATGGTGCGGTTAAGCTTTCTCTGTTTATGTTTAGCTGTGGAAATTCGTTGTCAAACGAAATATGGAGAAAATAAGGTAGTCAATTCACAATTTGTCCACTAGAGGTCAGTATAAATCAGCTAAAAGCAACACGCAGCAGTAAGAGCCTCTACATGAGAAATCCTGAACAGGATGTAATTTGGGATATTATTTACAAGCTATAGATATTATTTTTGTTTTAGATTTGTGACAGCCTGTGATGTTATTATATAGCAATGTCAATGTCAGTGTGACAACGGCAGAACAAACATTTTCAGAAATCGTCATTTGCAGTTGCCTTTCAACCAACAACACTGAAAAATTATACCAAACTGTCAAGATCTGTTACAAGTAGCCAAAAAACGTCTATTTACTTTGCTTTGTTGGCTTTCTTCTGGTTCTTTTTTACAGTAGACTATACAGTGTCTTTTAAATGTATTCAGTATTAAACTTCCTTACATTTTGTCATGTGATGGACCGTGCGATAGTTGTGAACTGAATGGAAAATTATTCATGACAATTTTTTTGTATTTTTTTCTTGCCTTTTGAAAAGAAAACTCAGAAAAGTATGATGGTTTGCAAAATAGCTCAATTTGATTTAACACCTGGCCAGTGGCATGCACAAAAATTTTTGGGGGCAGAAAAAAGAGCACATTATTATTATTATTATTATTATTATTATTATTATTATTATTATTATTATTATTATTATTATTATTATTATTATTATTATTATCCATCCATCCATTAACTTTCTGACATGCTTTTCCCTGTTGGTGTCGCGAGGGGTGCTGGTGCCAGCTGTCAATGGGCGATAGGCGGGGGTATACCTTGGACAGGTCGCCAGTCAAACGCAAGGCATGTTATTATTATTATTATTATTATTATTACTGTAAAAATATCAAAATAATATAGTTTAGAGCAATTTTTCAAATCTCACTGCCAATTTATATGTGCTCACATTAATTTTTTTCTGTCTTCAATGTAGTCTTTTAATAAAAAGTGATTTTCTAAATAAAACAGCTCAGAACAATTTGATGAATTTGTAACAGAAAATCAGAAACCTACACCATATCTGCCAACATCTGCAGTTACATGACCACCCAGGGAAAATCAACACAAAACCAGGATGCATCTTAGGTGCCTCTTACAAAATTCTTAGGATTAATAAAGCAACATAATTACGATAAATTGATTAAAGGTTAGATTAGTGACTCACAACCAGCCTTCAAGCCAAACTTTCTGGGTCCAATTTGAAACTTAAATTACCCTTTTTTCCCCCTTCTTTTTACACAGTGAGCACAATGTGTTTGTCTTGATTACATAATTTTGTACTTTTATCACACAATATTATCTGCACCATGTAACCTTATGTTGTAACGAAGCAGGTTACCCTGACAAATTTACCAGGTATGGGTCACACGAGTTATCTACAGAATTCTGAGTAACTACTGACTGTTCATCTTAAATCTGTAATCGTTATAAATAATGTGTAGTCAAATTTAAATTCTAGGACTATCCATGTTTTTTTTTCAATAAAGTGTTAATGAGGAATAAAGTTTCATCCAGGTGTCTAAATTGTCTACAGGTTCACTTACGTTCTAATTCTAACATCACGTCAGTAATAATACATTATAATCTACATGCACGTGGACATGCGGTTGCTCTGGACTCCGGAAGTATGTTTGCAGCACTTTTATGAGGTCAGTTTGTGCCAGTGGAGATAATGAGCCGGTCCACTAGTACATCGTATTAATAGGATTGTGAGGAGTGAATTAGTCCTCTGGAGCTCTATTCACATGTTTGGTCAGTCAGGTGGTAAAGCTTCAGGGATAGACATGAAGGACCCACAACTACCAGGTAGGATTTCCCACTTTATGTATTTATCTATCTATCATTTTCCTTGTGTTTAGCAGGTCTTAAATTACCTTCTAGGTTAAAGATGATGAACTTTGACGCTTAATTATGCTATTATTATAGCATGTTGTATTTCATTGATGTACACACTTTATGCTTACTGGACTTAAAGGTTCCTTTTGTTTTAACATTCATATCTAAATATGTGGTTAATTAGAAAGACTGTTGATCTTCTATTACAGCTTTTAGCTTTTTTATTCAGCAAAGCTCTGTACTGTTCTGCAAAGGCTGTCAAAGACTTCTCATGTAATTCTATACAGAGAAAAAAATAGAGATAATAAGTACCACATGGAAAAACATGTCTAAAACAAGGGAAAAAAAGCTGTTTTTACTGTCTTGTTAATGTTACTCCAGAGAAAGAGCTGACTTTTGTTCAGAGTGGTCAGCACTGACGTTAACTTGGACGCTCTATAAAATGTTATTGTGTCACTATGGCCTCCTACAATTAACTTTCTACCTTTAGAAGTAGCCCGTAAATGCCTTCTAAAGAGAGGCAAATAATCCCCACTGTCTTAGGGAGTTTGCCAAGCGTCAACTAAATTTAGCCAGCAGTGACCAGGACACAAACCAGAATCTTGACCCAGCGACTAGCATCTCAAACCGATGTGTGTAGGACGTTTGTGTGTTTTATTTTTTAGGATCTGCAGCTCTGGTCTGTGCAGGTTTGGAAGGTTACATGAGTTTATGAATGAACAGAAATGCTGATTGTGTTTTACCAGCTCCTTATGTAACACTGAAGCTGCTGATTCCCGTTTCCTGTAAAACGGAACATTGTGCAACTTTGGCACAAAAGTGGAAATACTTTCCCTGTTTGACATAAACGAAAGTATTGGCCTAAGATAAAAGATCAGTTTTTCTTGGGTGCAGTTCAAGTATTAAGATTCATCTCTTTGGACTGAAACCCAAAAGTTATCGTATCGCATTTTATTAAATGAAATTGTTTGAATCATCATTTTTGCTTCCAACCTCTGCATTTATTACAGAAGATCCAGCCAGAGACTAAACGCTGGACATGTCTCGAATGAGGATGATATAACAGAGGGCAGACGTTTTATGTCACACAGGACAAAGTAATGACATGACATGGAGGTTAATCCCATTACCAATGTTCTAGCTATGGGGCGGCTTTACAAGTTGTCTCCATGCGGATTTACCACCAGAGTCAAACGCTCTTAAGGCAGGGCAGCAAATATCTTTCTCCAAAAAAAACGTAAGTGCTGCTTGAAGAAAAAAAAAAAGAAAAAAAGATTGCTTTCACATTTGTTTGTGAGTATTTTTACAGTGTTTTGTGGAGGTACCTCTTAAAGTCTTCTCATTTTGTCACATTACAGCAACAAACTTCGGTGTGTTTTATTTGGCTTTTATGTGATAGACAAACACAAAGTAGCTCAAAACTGTGATCAGACGGAAATGACGCAGGGGTTTCAACATTTTTTTTGACAATTAGAAATCAGAAAGGTGTGAAAGCTAGCGCAGCCATTTGCCTTCAGACGTTAAGTAATTAGTATTTGTTTAATCTCTGTGCAAATCTAGGCGATCTGTTCTGCCTCAGATCTTTTTAGAGAACATTACAGAACAAAAAGCATTGTGAACACTGAGGAAGAGAGCACACAGGAACGGGATTAAGTTCGATTATGAAACGCTATGCCAAGCATTGGAGATCTTGCAGCAATGTTCAATTCATGATCTGAAAAAGGATGAATACAGCACAACAAAAAAACCTACCAAGACATGGCCGCTCACCTAAAGTATTAGAGACAGGGCAAGAAAAGCAACAATCGGCAAAGTAGCAAAGAGGCCCATGACAACTGGAGGAGCTGCAGAGATCCACAGCTCAGGTGGAAGGATCTGTGTAAAGGACAACTGTGAGCTGTGCACTCCACAAATCATTTAGCGCACACAGGAAGGACTCCAAAGAGATGAAAACAAAATGAAACATTTTGTCCAATTGCTGCTTGTGGCAGAGAACCAACACAACACCTGACCGTGAACACACAATCCTGGGAAATATTTTAATGAAAGAATTATGCTCTGGAGATGCTTTGCCTCTGTACAAACAAGGAAGCTGATGAGTGTTGATGGTGAGATGGATGGAGCTAAATATCGGGAAGCTCTGTAAAAAAAAAAAACTTAGTGCATGCAAAAGACTTGAGATGGAGTGGCAGATGACCTTCTAGCAGGACGACGACTCTAAAAATAGAGCAAGACCACCAATAGAATTATAGATCAAGGCATATGCATGGTAAAAAATGGCCCAGTCAAAGTCCAGATTTAAATAGAATAGGTAGTCTCTAGTATGGGGGGCAAAAGAGGGGCAAGAGTGAATATGAATGTGAAAATCCTCTCTCTGTAATTGGAGTCAACGAAATATCCACAAAAACACTCTAAAACTATAAACTATTTAATGCACCATTATCTCCTCTAACAAAACAAAGACATTTTTAGGTATATAATCCTTAATTGCATCTGCCAAATAAAAAAAAGTTCACTTTCTTTTACTTCCTTAAAGAAATTCCTCTCTCACCATTTCAGCATAACATCCCATAATCTTAATCATGAGTGCTTTAGCTGGTAAATTTAGCATTTCTAGGACCTTATGATAGTTATGTTTTCACCAAGGCATGGCATGCTAGTAAGAACCACGATTTCGAGAGAATGTCGAGAATGTCATGTTTTTTTAGGTTTCTGTTTCATCATGACCAGGTTGAGATTTTTTTTTCTAAGTGGCTGTCAAAAGCAAAATTTCACCTAGCCTTTTAATGTAATTCTGATTTTCAGTAACTTGTTTTTAATAACATCTCCCATCATGCTGAGTGTGCAGATGTATCTTTCCTGGCCATACTTTTATATTCACTCCAATCTTTTATGGCATGGGCTTCTGACTTGGCGTGGAAAACTGAACCCACAGTCTTTGGAAATGGTCTCCTGCCAAATGCTTTATTCATTTTCTGACGTGGATACACCTGTTTTTTAGTTTCTGCAATATGTTGTATTTCTTGATCTAGAATATTGCAGCCATGGCCAATAACTGTACCATCACTATAGAAACTTAATTTTGCTTCTCTGTGAATTTATGGGGGAAAATGCCTTTAAATTGGGCGGCGCTGCTGTATCACCTGTGCATCTTGATATATCTAGAAACATCATATTAACAATTAGATTTCCCTTTGTTTCTTAATCATGTGATTAGCTTCATATTTTGTGTTATTTTAATTATTACTGACATAAATTGATTCAATTTTTGAAGCCTGAGCTGTCGTTTCATAACATGCCTGTAGACTTTTACAGAGAATGTGTTATTTTATTGTAACATCTAATGACTCTGCACTTGAATTTGTACAGAAAATAAATACCAGGTGGTCCAGCAGGAATATAGGCTGGTTTCCCTGACTCTGTGCTTTCCTTTTCTTCAGGTCTGTACTGTCTTCTTTCTCTGTCTCCAAAACTTTCTCATCTTCACCCCTTAAGCTGACATCATTTCCTCTTCTTCACTCATTTCTTCACCTGTTGCTCTTTCAGTAGCCATCCTAATCTGTGACACCCTCAGTGTCTTTATCATTCTTCCTTCCTCATATCTTGCCTTTTCTTCTTCCTTCTCATCCCTTCACTTTTTTGCCAAAGAAATAAAAAAAATGTCTCAACTCTTGAATTTCCTTTTCATTGTGGTCTACAATTTGCAAGCGTCAAGATAAGAAACAATAAAAAAAACCAAAAAAACAAACAACAATATTGTGTAGCCTCATTGCTGTGATACTGACCGCACAGAACCATCTGTGAACCTTCTTGCCATAAAACAGCAACCCCTAAACATTTTTCTAGATCTAAAATTTTTATAATTTTTTTTATAAAATAAAGTTTTTGTAGGCAAAATTTACCAGCAAAATTTGCTAATGCATATGGGGTGGCAGACAGTCTTGTAAATGTGCCAGAGAGCACCGTGGAGTCATAACCCAAAAGTCTGTCTTGAGGACTGAATACAAATGTATGCCACACTTTTCAGATTATGATTTAAAAGGTGCAGTGATGCGCTACTTTGCGTCGATTAATGAAATACACGGAAGTTTGTTGGTGACAAAGGTTTAAGGGTTATGAAAACATTTCGAATGCACTGTAATAATGCAAATCTCTGTGCTGTCATCATTATGCACCCCCCGCCCCCCCCCCCCACCTCACCCCTTTCTTAATTTTTACAAGTCATCAAAACAAGGCTATGGCCAAAGCCAAAAACGAGCAACAAGGCCAAAGAGGACTCAACGAAGGCGAAGGTGGGAAAGTCAGCATCACCCCTGGCTTCTGCTGTCACCCGTGCCATCCCACTGCTCACTGAGGCAGAGAGAATCAAGCAGACTCCCATCGAAAGGGTCGTCTATGACATGGCCCACAATGAGAGGATAATCAGCGACCTGATGCTCGGTCGAAGGGTTGGGTTTTACGAGCTGCGCGGAGAGGTCGGCCAGGGGAACTTCTCTACAGTGAAGCTAGGCATCCACGCTCTGACTAAAGGTAAAAAAAAGAAATTGTGCATTTTATTTGGTTTTGAAATTCTTCATGTTTCTCATTTAGCATTCCTTGTTGCCCAAGTTGGAAATGTGGGAAAAGGCTGTTAACTTTTTTTTTTTAGTACATATTTAATCTGTTTTTAAGGAAAAGTGCTTGGAAACTGATAAATCAGCATCTTTCAAGTAACGTTTTGTGTAATCAGATTAAAATGTGAGGTCCTAAATATTGTTTTATTAATATTTCATATTGTCCTACTATGTTGGATCAAATATTAAACATATTTTAATCATATCTCCTGGCAAAAATACAAAAAAACACCCCAGTGAAATTAGGGGCTAAAACTTTGCTCTCATGTGGATGCAGCTAAAGTTTACTTGCATTTGTCATAAACTCCCTTTCTCCTCACTGGATCTTCTCACCCCATCATAGTGTTGGATTCACCACTGACACTCCTGCCTCTTGTCTCCTGTTGCAGAGAGAGTCGCTGTAAAAATTGTTGACAAGCTGCGTCAGGAGAAGAAGAACCAGCCTTTGGTCTCCTCTGAGATCAGCTGCATGGAGAAGCTGAGCCACCCCAACATAGTGCGCCTCTACGAGGTGGTCGAGACCACCAGAAGGCTGTATCTGGTGATGGAGTACGGCAGCGGAGGGGACCTGTTCTCCAGGATCACCGCCAGAGGGAAGCTCAACGACCTGGAGGCAAAGCTGGTCTTTGCACAGATCATCTCCGCTGTTAAACACATGGTGAGCCCTTAGTGTCCCTATTAATCATCATTTACTACCCAGCACGACTCTGTGCCACATGTGGCATGGCTTGTTGGACTATCCGTTACTCATTAACTGAATTATGAGAAAAGCATTTGAATAGTTTCAAAGACTTGATCATAGTAGGATTGTTTTATTGGTAATTTCCACCTGGAGAGCAGAACATTTTTATTGTTTTAATTTTGAGGAGAGGAATGTGTGGATATAGAGGTAGATTAAAGAGGCAATAAAAGTTACAAGCTGCAGTCCAACCAAAACTATAGAATTACAACCAGCTTGGCAAGATTATTGTTTTGTCCTTTGTTTGGAAAATACAATCCAAGAGCGTTACCTAAACACTCCACGAACATTCTGGAGCGAAACCACTGAAAATAAGGAGGAAAGGAAATCTGAAGAGCCGCTCAATCTTGTTCTGAGAGATTTAATTCCAGTGATTTTCCTTTGTTTAGCCTCAAACAACACATAGTCCTGCTCCATGTTGAAACTGAAGTGACAGAATCGCCTGCAGAAAAATACTACAAGATGAAACAAACACCACGTTTTCTGGAAGACGAGTGAAGTGTGAACGTGATAGTTTGGTTTCTTGGATGCTACTTCGTGTACTTGAGAGTTTTTGGTATTCTACCAGCGGTGGACAACATTCAGTACAATCACTGTTTTGAGAAGTGGTAAAGATTTATGACTTCTGCGTACTCGAATAGATCCTCAGAGATTATACATGCTGTTGCATGACCACTCTACTCCTTCCAGGGCGTGTGCTAATGGCTTTCACTGTGACAATGAACTTATTATAAACTATATTTTATGCTGCAGCCTGTTTTCCTGAGATTTATTACATAGGTTATCATTTCATGTAATATTTCCCCTAGTAAAACCCTAAAGGTTTTACTAGGGGAAATATTACATGCAGCCAAAAGAACACCACGTTATGGATTTAAGGTTTGTCATCAGACAGTTGTACAGACTATTTTATAAATCATTGGTATAGCTGAATTGTGTTGTGCTTGGTTCGGACCCTCATTTGAACCACTCACCTCTGCTTAGATGTAAGTATGTAATGTATGTAGGGATAAAGCCAGACGAGGTGTCCATTATCAGAAATCAATGGACGATGCAGAGGTGTGAACTGGTTGCTTCCACAAAGTCCATTAATTTTTGACAATGGACACCCCGAAGGTCATTATCCTGCTCATGCTATGGTCACTTACGAAATAAATATTGAATCAGTTATTAAGACTTTAAGTTTTTCACCCTTAAAATCGTACGTTTTTCACAAGAAGCGGCTGAGAGAACCATTTAATGTCTCTGGTTGTGACGTGTTGCAATTTACCAGCCAGCGTTTGAGCCAGCACAATAATCTAGATCAGGCTATTTGGCCATACTGTTTTTATAGGTGTCCTATAATGTTTTTAATGGACATCCTGCAGCCAATCAGAATCAAGTATTCACCCAGACCATGGTATAAGACAAACTATGGTCTGTAAACATCTAAATTATTAGAATCCTAAAAGTTTGCTCAGTCTATTCCTCTGGTGTACAAAAATGTATGGTTTAGTGGTAGAATACCACTGCCTGTTTCTGTAGTAATATAAATTTTCAATAAATAAGCAACCCATATTTTTCTTGTATCCTTTTGAATGGGAAATTGTATGTCAGTCTCCAGCTCGTTAAGTCTAAATCTTCCCCTAAGTCGGGAAATTTGCTGCTGGATTTCACTAAAGAGTCTGAACTGTATCCAATGTGATGATATGATTTGCTTCTTTTTTTTTTTTTAAACTTGCATCCTAAATACATCGTTGGAAACCCAAAACGACAAAATTAGGCATGATGTGGAGAATTATTGAACAAGGGACACGTTCACAACTGAGGTTTTAACCACTTGGTTCTCAAACTATGGCACAAGTAGTTAAAGTCACGTGTGAAATATGTATTTTTTCCCCTCTCCCTCCCCAAATCTGGCACCTATCTTTCTACAGAGTTAGAGGCAGTGCCCAATAAAACCATGTCACAGCGGGGTCCTTGGTAGTCAAAGGAATGTGCCTAATGGCTGCGTTCTTTTGGCACGCAAGGCCTCAGTCAACCCCCCCACCTCCCCACGAGCCCCAAATGTATGTGATGTATGTGATGGATGGTTGTACTGAAACTATAATTTCGATTATAATGCAAATTGTAGTTGACAATAAAGATTGATTGATTGATTGATTGATTGATTGATTGATTGATTGAAGTAACAGGTGGAGCTCGGGTTGTCTTTTAGATCTGCGATATAGAACAAATAAACCCAAAATGGCCAAAAACTAAATGGTTTAAACACACAAAAACACACAAGTTGAGCCGTCGAAAATCTTTACGAGTCATCGTAGCATAATACTAAATGGTGAAATTAGCTAGGACCATCAACCCTGACCATGCTCTGTATCATGAATACAGACAAGCTGCTGTTGGGTTGGAGATGCAAGGTTCCACAGTTTAATAAGGTCACAACCTGAAGAGCATCTATGTACACCAGCCAGTCAAGAACCTAAGCACGGAACAGTAACCAGCTTGGGGAGCCATTTTCTGCTCGTGTTATACTGCGTACTTTAGATTCAGATTGTGCATGTTTGTCTATACAACTATGCAAGATGAATTTTAGACATTTCCTACAAATAAAATATTAGTGTATTGTACTGTATAGCTTACCCTTTTGGAAACAACACACAAATTTCCCCTGTGCAAAATGGCATCTTAAAACAAGTGATCATGCGTGAGTGTAATTTGCCCAATAATAACAGCATTAAAATAACAACATACTGTATGTGAAACACATGTTTTCACATGGGGAACATGTTGATTTGGGATATTTTGATGTAATGTATTGTAATGTATGAATCACTGGTATTTCGTGCAATGCCCCAAATTAAGTGCTATATGTGCTGAACCTGTATTAGCATTTTAACAGTAGCTACAAATCTTTTACACATTCATATTTGTCAACTGGCAACAAAGTACCTTGCCCCAGGACACTTCGACATGCAGAGGGGAGGAATCAAACTCACATCCTGCTGATTACTAGATAAAGACTCCTCTCTCTGATCCACTACAACTTCTAGCAATGGAAGCTGATGAGAATGTATTTCTCGCCATTTTACTATTTTAAACACTGCAGTTCCACGTTCATCAAGGAAGATTATTAAGTGAGTGACAGATCTAAGTTAGAAATCATCTGAAGTGTAGATCTTTCTTTTTTATTTTAGTTGTTACTATGTTTTGGCGATGGGTTTTGGAAGACACTTCCAACTTTCCCTCCAAAAATTCTGACACAACTTTTTGTTCCTATCTGAGTAAAAAAAAAAAAAAAGAAACAAAGAGCCAAAGCTATCTTCTTTTTTTTTGCAACATAAAACGCCAAAGTGAAAAAGTTCAAGCAGTGTTGCGCAACCGTATTAAGAAATGGTTGTATAAGGTGTGAAAGGCACTGGCATAGGCTCTCTTGGCTGATCGTTCTGTCTTTTATTAGGTGAGTCAAGTGAGAGTTCTTTCTTTTTACTTAAACTGTTTGTCTTTTGCGCTTTTTTTCAGCATGACAACAACATTGTGCACAGAGACCTTAAAGCCGAGAACATCTTCTACACCACCAGTTATTGCATCAAGGTGGGGGACTTTGGTTTCAGCACGGGATGTGGCCCCCATGAGCTTCTCACCAGTTTCTGTGGCTCCCCGCCTTATGCTGCACCTGAGCTTTTCAGGCAGAAAGGCTACGTCGGACGCTATTCGGACATCTGGGCTTTAGGTATTCTCTTGTACTTCATGGTGACAGCAACTTTGCCCTTCTACGGAGAAAACCTTGGGAGGCTGAAGCGCTGCATCCTGCAGGGATCTTACGGCATCCCGTCGTTCGTGCCTGATCCCTGCCAGCTAGTCATTAAAGGCATGCTTCGGATTGTGCCTGCTGACCGCTCTTCCGTCACGCAGATTACAAACAGCACTTGGCTCAAGGGGATAGAGTATCCTCGCCCGTATGCCATTTTACCCTCGTCTCCAGCCCACTTTGCCCAGGACAATCAGACACTGAGTACGGAGGAGCAAGAGGTGAAGGATTTCCTGTCGGCTTTAGGTGTTTCAAAGGGTCATCTAGAAAACAACCCATGTTCAGACAGCAGAAGCCCGCTGACAGGGACCTACAGGATCCTCCTCCATCGGGCTCAGAAGAGGAGGCTAGTGGAAGCGGTGGGATATTCAGCGCATCACCCTGATGACTACCGGAGTCCTAGCAAGTGGTCAGAAACGACTGTTGGCAAACACGTTCCCTCTGCTGTCTGTGTAATACTTTAATTAATAGAAGTGGACCTCTTGTGGCCTTGTCCACACTGAACTGGATGAATTGCAAATCATTGATCATTGTTTGTTTGCTTTTTGCAACAGCTTTGCTTTATCCTGACTCTGTTACCATTAAATATCAAATTTAAGACGAATAACGTAATAAATGAGGGAAAAAGACAAACTGTGTCACAGAAAACATGAGCTACAATTGAATTAGTAGCCTAGCATGACTTTCTCAATGCTCGGGATCTTATTCTTTTGACTTTTGAATTTTAATGTAGTTAATGTTGTCATTAGCGCCACCTACTGGGGCTATATTTGTATTATAATGTTTTAATGGGAATCCAAGTGTGGACTCAGATTGCTTTTTGAAAACGCATAACATCCACGGTTATCTACGAAGCACCTCCCTCTATTCAAATTTTGCTTCGCCGTTATTTCACACGTGAATCAAAGCGGCACATGCATGGAGGATGACATCTTCTAAGTAATAAGCTGTTGCTTTCTGTTCTGATTACGGCAAGCTTTCTGACGCAGATCATTATCTCTGAAAGGCTATCAGCATCTTCCAATCCCTCTTAGAACATAAACCCCCGGAGCAATACAAGGCCAAATCCTAATGAGGGAGACGCAGAGAACACGTTTGTTTTTCCAAATGAAACAAAGTGGGGGGCTAAAAACGTGTCCAGAGAAAGAGGCGGATTAAATGAGTTGATAGTTTGTGGATCCAGTTTAGTGCCAATGAAAAAGGTGTTGGTGAAGATTCTCAGTCATCCAGGTCATGGTCAATCCAAAAAAAGGTTAAAAAAATAAAACTAGACTTCTATTCTGAAGCTGAAGACATTTCGCTACAGAATAGAAGTCCAGTTGTTTTATTTTTAACCTTTTTTATTGGCCATTTCAAAAGGTATTTTCTGAACAAGAACTGTTGTCCTGAGAGGCCTCAGAAAACCTCCGTGTTTCATCATATAAATGGCTGTAAAAGCTGGATCTTTCTTGCTGTTTCAGACACATATGGGGCACATACGTTGTTCTGTGACTGATAAATGTTGTTGTTTGCTTTTTGTTTTGAGTCAATGTTTGGATAAAAGCTTTTTCCAAAACTGGATTGGATTCAAAGCCACTTGTCTCCACATGATTATAATGATCACAAAAGTGAGGTTCATTCATCACAATAGTTATTACAAAGAGGTTTGCTCTAGGATGTAGAATGGTTCAGCTTTTGCTTACAAGCCTGCAGGATCAATAAAACTTGAGACTTATGAGGGAGTTTTCAGAAACAGATTTTGGACAGATTTCACGTACTTACGGTAAAAACTCTCATGCTGAAACATGACACATTTGTGAACTCCTCATCGTATTTTCTCCAAAATGTAATATCTTGACTTTCAAAACCTTTGCTCTGCAATAATGTTCCTTCACATAACTCCACTTGTACATCCCGTTTGGGATTTGCCTTCAGGGTTCTCACCCAAGCGTAACTCTTTCCCATAATTGCAGAGGCCTAGTTTGCTGCCAGTTCTGACAGAATCTGCAGGCACCTGTTCTGTCACAGCGCCAGTTTTGGTGGCTTGGGGGGGGTTTCGCAATGCTAAGCCTTCAGCCTGCTGCCTGTTCACACATGAACGTGTAAACATCTCAATGGTAGGAGCCAATAGTGAGATACTATCAAAGTCAGTTTAAGTGCCAAGAAGTTTTTGAATAGGTGTTTATTTAGGAAACATGTTCTTGCTCAATGAGTTTCCACTTCAGAAATATTTTATCTGCAGTATTGTCTACACAGTGATTCTTAATCAGGATGTTATTATTTCACGTGACTCCAAAAAAGACATCAGCATCTGTCTACAGCCCTTATCTGCAGAAAAAGAGAGAGACAGATGCATGAATAAGAGACAAAGAATGCAGTTGATATATGCAGACAGTTAAACTGGTAAGATGATGACAGCAGTTAGCGTTACTGAAAGTTTAAGGAGAAAAATCCAGTATCTATTCCTGGTTTTTCATGCAGGGTCACAGGGGGCTGGTGCCTCCCTCCAGGAGTGATTGGGTAAGACGCTGAACAGGTCGTCAGTCCATTGAGAGGCAACATGGAGGCACATAGGACACACTTACACCTCAGGGCAGTTTAAAGTGACCAATTAACCTAACAGTCATGTTTTTGGACTGTGGGAGGAAGCTGGAGAACCCGGAGGGAATCAACGCATGCACAGGGAGACACATGCAAACTCCATGCAGAAAGACCCAGGACCAACTGCACCACTGTACAGCATCATTTTCTCCAATTAAGATAAAATTAAACCAATCAGAAATACAGTCTAGACATTGTCAGTGTGGTATTCTGTCTACAAAGGAGCAGCCAGCACCGTCGACAGTTCTCAAACCTATTGAGATGTTGTGAGAGCAGCTTGACCATAAAGAAGTGTCCAAAATCCAGTCCAGCTGGTGGGAGGTGCTTCAGGAAGCATGGGGTGACATTTTATTTGATTACCTCAACAAATTGACAGCTGGAATGCCAAAGGCCTGCAAGGGTGTAACTGCTGCAAATGGAGGCTTTTTGGTGATAGCAAAGAACAGACGATATGATTATTTAATGTACAAATCATTATTTCCAATTTTTCAGTGTCTTGACCATATTTTCTATTCTTTTTGCAACTTATTTGATGAACAAAATCTGTGTTTTCTTGGAAAAATTGGACTTTTTTTGGGTGACCCCCAAATGTTTGAGCAGTAGTGTAAATAGTAGCTGTCTACATGGGAATATAACATTTTTAATCCTGTCAACCAATGCTTGATTGAAAATAAAATGATGTGATGCAACCTTCAAAGTAATCTGTTATCTTCTGCTTTTCTATCATGCAAGCATGCAAAACTATTTGCCCTTTCTATCCTTTCACTTTTTGGATTATGAAGTCGAGCCAGAATGTAAACTGAATAAGAAAGCCTGTTTTTGTTAGCCGTAATTGTATTTGGCAGTAAAAGACCAGCCTTAAGTTTATGATGACTGATTAATGTGCTGGGATCATGAAAACAAGGCTGATGTGATTGTGAAATACCGCTCACTTTTCCTTATATAGACAACTTCAAATCCAACGGGTCCAGAAGCCTGTGTGAGAAACAATGGAGAGCTCAACTTGCCAAACCGTCTAAAATCAGGTCATTCATGTCCTTGACAACAATATAATTTAAAACTGTCAAGTATACGGGCTCTTGCAAAACCCTGAACTTAACTAAACATTATGAAATCATAAAGGTTTCAAATGTGATAATTTAGGAGAATTTCTGTCACTTTAGTTGTTTCTTTTTACATTATAGGTTGCTTTATTAAGTTAAAGCCACAGTTGTTGCAAGAGTGCTGTGGAAAAATTATTCTCCCCCTTACAGATTTTTTTGTTACATGTACATGTTTCAGCTCATCAAAAAAATTTCAATATCAGACGAAGCTTACCGTGAATAAATACAAAATGCTGTATTCAAATGACGGCAAAACAGTGCCAGCTTGTAGTGACATCGTAGCTGAACGGAACGCTGCAGTGAATTCTTGTACATTCTGTGAGCAGCGTTTTTTGCACTCTTTTCTGAACGTGCAGTTCCTTATTTGGGCTTAAAAAAATACAAAAAAATAAACTTCACTGTTATATTGCGTGAACTTACCTGCTGTCCAGCAGAAAGCTACAACTTCCGCATCCGTTTTAAATCCTCGCTCCCTCCTTATCTCCACCTGGTAATAATAGCTGCGCCAATATAAACTCTCGCTTTCTGCCGGTCATTACCTCTTTTTCTTTTCTTGGTTACTTTCTCTCTCCTCTCGCTGGGCAAAGAGTATGGGTGGTCCTCAATTTCAACAGAAAACGGCAAATAGAATGATCTACGGTCGTCTTTGCTTGTTTCTACTCCTCCTCCACCGACAGCACGTCTTCATTTAGAAGACAGACAGGAAAACCGCGTATTGGTGACAAGTTTGGCCCCTTTCGGCTGCGGAAATCAGAAATGGGGACGCAACATGGTGCCTTCCAGTGGGCGCGCTGACACCTATGTATTTATAAACTACTAATTCTAAGTTATGAGAAGGCTTTCATTTTTGATGTGTTGTTGTTAGACTTTTGCCAAGACATGTATTTATAAAAGCAGTACTATATTCTTGCTAATTAAAAGCCAGATTAGTTACACACTATCCATTTAAGCATTCAGCGCTTTAAAAAAATACATTTTGGTCAAATATATTAAAATTGCCATGACATCTTTCACTGTAGATGACATACTCTTTTAAAATGAGTTATCAAAATTTCACTATCAGAACCAGACATGAGGAGAAAAGCAACGTGTTCAGTGCCTTGGGCAAAAGCTGCTTCTCATTAAACTTTGAACATTATCCGAGTTTGGATTTTTCACACTGAAGATGTGAGCCAAAAGGACAGTTCTAGTAACTTCTTTGTAATTGTGCTGCCTCTGTGACCACTGGGGCGGCTTCTCCTTCATGGTCTGTTTCACTGTTACTCATCAAAAGCTGTTCTGACATGAATTTGCTTGTCTTTTCATACTCATTACACTATCACTGAAGTATGTAACCCTATCTGAACCCAGTGATTCATTAGGGGAGGAAGTAATATAAACTAAAACAGTCAACATCTTATTTGTTGGATATTTGGCTTGACAGATCCAAGCTGATTAAACCTCGCTGAACTGATTGTTTCTTCTCAGGCACTGATTTTATCTTACCTACAGACATACTGAAAATACAGTAAAAAATTAAGCAAATATTTTTGAGTCAGTATAATATCAGGCTAGCTAAACTTCTGAAATATTGATATGGGTAGTTCAGAAGCAGGGGGGTTGTTAATCATTCTCAGCTGTTTTGGTGTTGATGAAATTAATAACAAGGGCACCAAAGTGTCAACAATGGAAAATAAAAAAAAACAGAAATGGTTTTGCAGGTGGAAGCCATAGATTGTTTCCACCTGATTGTTGTACTGCTTTTCAGTAGTTTTGCGTTAGGCCAGGTTCTGTGTCTCTCTTCTGGTAGCGTGAGGCGATACCTGAACCCTACAGAGTTTGCACAAGATGGATCATCAAAGTTTGCTGTATCTCTCAACAAAGTCTCACGAGCACTGAGGAGATTCCAGGAGACAGGCGGTAACTCTAGGAGAGCTGGACAGGACCGTCAGAGGTCAATCACCCATCAGCAAGGAGGAAGTACTGCCAGAGCCCTCAACAGTGACCTCCACTTCCTGTGTGGACTGACGACCACCTTGTCGTCAGTCCACACAAACACAGCAAAGGAGCAAAATGTGTTGGTGTAAAATCCACAATAAATTTAATGGTTTCTGAAACACAACCAAACCTCTGTAGTTCACCATTATTGTTGTTTGTGTTAATGCATGCAGGTTAAGGGAGCAGTGAGTCTTACGTTGGTTCACATTCACAAACCTGTGAGTGGGAAACCAAAGTTTTCAGGTTTCAAATGGAATCTGTTTTGTTGCTGTTTCATCTGCAAGGGACCTTTTATCAGACCAAGAAGTTATCCAGATACACCCAAACCTGGCTTCGTCTGGTCAGGGCCTAAAATAATTCAAGCTAAAAGAAATTAAGATTTTGTAAAGTAAAATAAGCAAAATAAAAAAATATTGCCTTGGCTAAATTAATTAAAATTACAGTATAGTACACTAAACCAAGGTAAACTAAACTAAGATGAGATAAAATAAACTCAGCCAAGCTCTGAAATTAAAATAAACTAAACTAGCCTCTGATCAATTAACTAATCTAACTTTGGATAAACAAGTTAATCTAAACTAAATTCAGAGTTACTAAACTACGATAAACTAAATTGAGCAAAGAGTAACTAATATAAACTACATATATGAATGGTTGGCTCACATATGCGGAAAAAATGGTTTGTGATGAATCAGCCTCATGAATTTAAGAAGACAAAACAAACACACGGTCTGCAGCCTTGATATATCAAAGGGATCATTTTCACATTTCCTGTTTGTGATGGTATTTCATGACTGAGTTTTCAAAGCTGATGCCAGATAAGTGTTTTAACACAAACATGACGTAGATTGAATACGAAATAACCAAGATGAAATTTTGATGTGTGAGTAGTTTCATTGTGCAATGTGGGCATAGATTCAAAGGCACCCAGAGCTCGTAAATTCATGCATCTTTACCTTTAAAAAACAAAACAAATAGAAAAATGTATGTAATTCAGGGACAACACCTGAAACAACATTGTGGTTTACACCGTACAAATCTCAGCCTGTAGACCAAGATGTTGATGACGTCTGAAGGCATTTCACAACATGTTCATCAGGATCCACTTAATGGCTGATTTCTTCTTAGGGGGATGAAATGTTCTCAAGATTGAGCGGTTTCCTCCAAGGGTGGGATTCTAACAGAAAAAAGAGAAATAACAAGAAGCCAATACTGCGCCTGAGGCTCCTGATGCACCAAATGCTTATTTTAAATGATTTTTGCACTGGTTTATCATCTTAAAAGTCTAATATATATGATTTAAGCAAAAAAAAAACATCCCTTATGTGGAAGCCCTTCTCTAGGAGTGGAAGAGCAACACTTAAAATTCAAGCAAATATTTAGATTTTTTGCAATTTTTTTTAAAAGTAAAATGTTATTAAAGATGGATCATTGTCAGTCAGAATGGGTAGGGGTCAAAAATCCTGTCATGAAATCTGTTTTTTTAGCTATGCTAAAGGGATTTTAAATAGCTTATTTTGACCAAGAAGCTGGAGGATTTTTCTCCATCCGTGCAGAACAGCTAATCCCCCAGTTTATTACAAAAGGTCTGACTCAACATGTGGAAAATGTTTTAATTTTTACCAGGCAAAAAGTGAATAGAAAATAGCTTTTCCCGTTAGAACTGAAGCGCTCAGACAGATGTTATAACAAGAGGCATTATAGTATTTGAGATGTGGCGAAGGGTGAAGACTTAAACCTGGAATGTGACTTTTTAAAAAAACAAGACGGGATATTCTTCAATACCCTTCAGTGCTAAAGCCTTTGTCTCACAGAGGTAATCAAATCTATTTCAAATATAAATGTTATTATGTTCAATATTAATTAAAACAGTACATTGACTTAACCTGATAAAGACTAGTTATTTTGTTTCATTCTGATTTGTGTATGGTACACAAACGAGATTTGACCTTTCAACCTGAAGTTGGTCTCCTGAATCTTCAAAAGATGAACGTTTGCATGACCCTGAAGTATTATTCAGCATCTGAAAGCCTTTGAAAGCAACTAAAAAATATCTTAAAGAATATGCCATGGATACTTAAAGTTAAACTGCGATTATTGTGCCTAAAAATATCAACTGCCATGCTTGGGTTTCGAAAAATACCCAAAATTCACAGTGGTGAAGAGATCAGAACTTACAATGAAAAACCAGCAGAGCAATAAGGAGCTTGAAATCAATGGAGGAAGCCAGTGATGAGTTATGAAAACCAGGGAGCTTAAATACAGAGAGAAGTGTGGGGGAAAAAAAGATAAAAAACAGGTGAAAGCAGTCTGAGGGAGACGAGGAACAGCGGACAGTATTAGCGACAGAGGAGCTGGGGGGGGGAGATAAACACAGAGAAGAATTCAACAGAAAATATAAAAAACGTACAAAGATCACAAGAAGGAGCTAAGAACCAAATTAGCAAATGTATGAATTAAGACTAGAAAACTGTGAAGAAAGAGGGACAAACAGAAATCCAAATCTCAAACACCTAAGGATCCTAATGTGTCCTTCTAATCAATAGGACGGTTATGTGTCTGAAATCTAGAATGTGGAAATAACTTCAGTCTGGAGTTTAATCTGCAAGGATACAACGATGCAAAATAAAACATAGGACAACCCTTGAAAGTCTGTCTATTTTATATTATTTAGATATATGGATGTTTAATCCATCTGTATTTTTAATATAAATTGAACAGTGAGAACTGTCAATGAACAGTAAAAACTAAAGAAATGATATTTCATCCAATTTCTGGAGATGAATAAATAACATCACCCCCACATTTTCTCACCTACAATAACTAAAAATGGCACATTGCCATATTACTTCAGATGCACATGAATAGAGCTTTGTTGCTTAGCCTTTTAAAGAAACTTTTGCCATTTTTAAAACTTAGACATGTAGTCTGGTGTGCTACTGATTGTGTGGATAAGCTTGAATAAGCTGTCTGAGGCTTTTAGAAAAAATATTAGAACAGTTTATTGGTATGATTCTCTTATTATTCTGGTCTAGATGGCTGCATGTTTCTCTCACATTTCCTCCCATGCGGGAAATTAATACGCCTCAACCACGCCTCTAATTACCCAACAGCCTACTTATACCCAGCTCACTCATCCCTCTCAGTCTGTTGCATCCTTTTGACTCCACCCACCCTCCCTCCCTCACCCTCAATCCATCATCCTCATCCCCTTTTCCTCCCCTTCAACCTATCATCCTCATCCACTCTCCTTCCCTTCATCTCTTCATCCTCAACCCTTTTCCTTCCCTTTATTCTCATTCCCTTCCTTTCATCCCATCGTCATCTTCCCTACTTCCTCATTCTTCATTGCAGGTTCCATCTGGGGGGTCCTAAATGAGGAAACCCTATTCAGAAAACTGAACCCCCACGCTGAGTCTCATTCTCCCAAGCCTTATGAACCATCTCCTCAGATGACCTCACTTCCAGAATCATCCAACTCTTCAACCCTTTCCTTCAAGAAATCTTGAAACTCATACCTCTGTGGCGTGATCCTTGGTAATGAACCTGCAAATAAGATCATCAGATGTAAACTTGAATCCTTGAGGTCCCTTGCTCTCCACACCTGAATCAAATGGCTAAACTACCTCACTAGCATGCAGTCAAGCTCTGCTAATGAGCTCCTACTGGAGTTAGGTGGGTTGAAGCAGAGACGTGGTTAAATGTTTTAGGACCTCAGACGTCGAGGACTGGAGTTTGAAAGCACTGGTCTGACAGATCCCCGTCAAACCTCGGCCATCCCTCCAACAGCTGAGATTAAAGCTGCATGCTGTCTCCAAGAAGCTGCTTGGTGTGGCGTCATCTCCCTCTCCGCTGTCGCTTTCTGGATCCAGATGGAGCCAAAGAAAACTCAGATCAGACCCATTACCTCCAACTGGACCCTGATTGGGTTAGTGACATCGCTTCTGAGTTTTCCATCATTCCACTAAACCTTTATCTCTTCCTCACAGAGGTTCCTGAAAGTGTTCCTGGCAGTTTCCTGTTTCCTACCAGAATATTTATTTTAATAAACCTTTTGAAATGCTCCCTGTGTTGTGGTTGAACCGTCGGGTTCTCTGATCGCAGATCCTGGCCTGTCTGCACCCTTCCACACCTCCCCTTCTCCGTTGTGATTAATCTCATGCACCTGCCTCGTTGCTCCTCCACAATCAAGCTAATTCACCCATTTCTTGCTTCTTTATAAGCTCATCACAGACAGCGGGACGGTGCCAGATTATGGAAAGCCTTTGCCTGTAGATAGTCCAGCGTTTCTCTCATGCCTGACTGCCTTGTCATTACCCAGTTACGTCTTTTGGATTTTCATGCTTTGCTTTGCAATTGCCGGTCTTCTACCAAAGCTCCTGATCTCTGGACAACGATTCCACCCCTCAACTAATTACCTCTGCCTAGCTCTTGGATTTGTCTGGCCTGTTCTGACTTCATGTGGATGACCCACACCTGTTCCCTAGACCACAATCATGACCCAGATCCTGCCTAATGCTGCCTCGGCGTTTAAAGCCAGCTATCACCACTACCTGCTGAGACACCACCGCCACTTCAGAAGCTGCTTGCTGGCTTCCTCACAACAACGACAAAGGAGCAATCTAACAGAACCACAACCATTACCTGGCTTCTGAGGAAGACTGTAGCTTTATCGAGTCTATTTACATTCCCTGACTCCTCTGCAGCCACTAACATGTTGTCTCTCTTTTTAGTGGCTCTTGTTTGTGCCTCCAGCAGTTCCCAGAATCCAAACCAGTTTCCCTTTTGAAAACAATGTGTTAAAACAAATCCTCCTTGTGTGGCTGAAATTTCAGGTCCTCTGTCTCGCACATTAAACTTATGATGAGCTTAATGGATTTAAAGAGGTCTCCAGCATTTAAAAAATGATCTCTTCCGCTGAAGGGAAAATGCTTTATGCGTGAAGGACATTCAAAACATGTCAGAGGCTTATAGATGGCTACAAGACCCAATGGGGTAAATCTAGCTATCAGGAGTTAGGATCTCCTAACCTTTGAAAGAATACTTTTTCTCTTTATCTGCTGTTTATTGAGTAAAACACGTTTATTTTAATTAATGAAACAAATATTCTCCTCTATAGTCCCAGAGAGGCAAAGTTTTGTCTCTGCATTTAATCCATCCCATATTGAGTGGCGCCCATGGATCTGCTCAGGGACCCTGAGTGTTTGGGTGTTTTCCTCAAATTAAAACCTTTTCTTTTTCATAAATGAATTAAAAAGCAACATTAAACGCTGTCATGTGAACATTTTATTTCATACAACTCAATATTCTGTGGGACGTTCGAATATTTTCACATGACTGTAGTTTTCCATTCTTGGTCTATCGCTGAGTAAGCATGTGGTGAAAAAGAAAACAAAATATCAGAATGTTATGTTTCTGGCCTGTCTGTCCGCAAGCTCTCTCACATCCCTCCCAGTACAACTCTGCAATCACGATAAGCTGAAGCCCCAGTGGGCCGCTGATAGCAGACGTTCAGCGTTCCTGGCCTGTCGGTTTGTCTGATCAGGACCAAGTTCAGGATTCTCCTGTCTTGCCTTGCCCTCGTCGGATATCTCACAGGATTCGGATTTCTGGAGACCGGCCAAGTTTCTGTCTCTGGACCAACGTCCCTTGCATGACCCATGGATTTGTCTGCACCTCCCAGCTTCATTGTGTATACCATGACCCAAGCCTGCCTCACACATTCGGGCGATAGGCGGGGAACACCCTGGACTGGTTGCCAGTTCATCACAACGGTAAAAACAGATAACTTCATTGTACATCATTATATATATATATATATATATATATATATATATATATATATATATATATATATATATATATATATGTATGTATGTATGTATATATATATATGTATGTATGTATGTATGTATGTATATATATATATATATATATATATATATATATATATATATATATATATGTATGTATGTATATGTATGTATTTAAAAAATCTATCAAAATTTAGATACATTTGGCATAATTTAACAGTTGAAGCAGCTCAACCAGCCCTGGGCATTTCATGGCATGTGGGACAAATCTGGCCCATGTAAGCTTGTAGTAAAAGTGAATCTTAGTACTTTTTTTTTGTAGGTGCACGAAATGCAATGATATGGCTTTTATTTTGAAGGCCACTACTTCTTTCTTAACATCATTGGTGCACTTATGCGCTTCAGTAAAGGTGTTGAAAGGCTTTCAAGAAACGAACAAAGCATGGACCTCTGAATATTTCTTTGCTGAACTCGAGCGTAAAGCTGTGTACATTGTGAGAAGAACATGAAGTCCTTTTTAGGAATTAATATGTGAACCGCAGTTATGAGAGTAAAACCCCAGAGAGAAGCACTAAAATTTGGCAGGGGCAGAGCAGGCACGGACATGAGAAGATTTGCCAGCTAAAACCGCAAAAGCAGAATAGATTTTCTGATGGGGACTTTGTAGAAAAACTGTCTGCAAACAATACTTTGCCCTGAGAAAATATGAAGCATTTTTAAACGTTTCCCTCGAGGCCACAAGATAGATTGACAACAGTGTGGGGAATGTGGTGCTTCAGCTGCAAAAAAACAGACAAAAATTTAAAAAAAAATGGTAAATTATGACATATTATCCTTGGCTCAGGACAGGAGCTGTTATTTCTGTGATACATCAGAGTTATGCATGGATTAACAAAAGATTTTGAGATGAGAGAGCATGCAGCAATGCTGTCCATGGAAGGGTCTGTAATGGGGATTGATGTGTTCAGAGGGGTAACTGCTGCATTCATGGACACGCTGGGACTAAATGGGACAAACTGGTATGTGTGACAACCGACAGCTGTCCAAATCTGGACACAACAATCCTGGATGTTTGAGGATAAAGATAAAGGGATTAAAATGAACCCAGAACAGGAACTGTTATTTTTGTATTGTATCCTTCATCAGACAATCTTGTGCAGGTCAGTGCTAAAAAATGCCAAAATAGTTGTTAATGCTGCAACTAAAATAACTACTTTCTTCAGGGCAGGAGCACCAAACACCGCAAAAACGGAACTAGAAATGAGTAAAATGTTCTTTAAAATGAATGTATTTGTCCTTGATTTGAGCAGGTAAATAAGATGATTTGCCAATGGAATAAGATGTTTGCACTTAAAATAGGAACAATTCATCTTTATCGTCCCTTTTCAAGTGCAGGATGTCTAAACATCTTATTTTAGGGGTCAAAATACTCATTCCATTGGCAGATAATATTATTTACCTGCTCAAATCAAGGATAAGTACACTAACTTTAAGAAGATTTTACTTATTTTTATATCCATTTTGCAGTGAATCACAAACAGTTTGCTTCCCTGTTGCATGGCACTGAACATAATGACATAGACTACTGTGAGATGGCTCAGCCTGGGCACGCTGCTTAAAAGAGTTTGAGTCATAAATGGAGAGATTCAAGAGTTTTGTGAAAAGAAAGACAAGGACATCCCAGAGTTGTGATATGCTCTCTGGATGGAAGGGTGATTCTCGTCTTTGCTGCTGATGTGGCTGCACAAATTAATGAACGATGCTGCAAGGCGAGGGCCTCTTTCTACACCTTGGTGACACCTTTCATGAGGAAGCTGAAGTTTCTTTCAAGTCAAAACAAGGCAACACGCTCACTCACATGCCGACACTGCAGGGAGTCACACTACCAGCTAATCCCCTCCATAGGTATTTATCAATGTTAGGGGCACGGCTTTCAAAAACATTAGAAGGCTTTAAAAAAACAATTGAAATGAAATCCACATGATTTCATCTCTCTTTACTCACAGTGTGGATAATGCGCCCAGTGATGTTCACCTTGAAGTCATTTATCTGCGTGCTGATAAATGACCTGCATTTTAAATCAGGATCCTTGTCAAGAGTTTTATTCTTCACTCTCGAAGACAAAATCTTTCCACACTCGAGGAGGCATGATCAGAGGATGCTGGTTCTCTACGGATCTCCCCACATGGTCCCACGTGAAGTTTAACAAATCCAGATGCAGATCCTCTCTCAGGGATGATCAGTTCCTTCTCAGACATTCAACTTCAGTGCACACACAAAACAGCTCAAAACAGCCCAAAACAGGCTAGATTTCTCTCACTGAGCTCTAAGAGAACTGAGGTAAACCAAACAAAAAAAACTCTAAGTGCAGTTGTTGCTTTTTTATGCTTAAAGTTAATGTGATATTGGTCTTTGAAAACTAGTTAATGTCATTTTGCTACTTTACAAAGGCTGCAAAAATGTGTATTTCCTTAATAGTTTTCATAAATTTGTGCTCCACGCTTGCTTGATGTACTGTTTGATTGTCTGCATCGCTGGCCTCTTTGGTAAAAAAAAATTGCCCACCCCTGAGCTACACTGTGGTTTATTGCAACGACATACGTCATACTGCAAGACAACACGGTTAATTCCATGTAAAATATGTACATATAACAACTTTAAAAGCATTGGAAAAAAACATACAAGCGCAGAGAGTTTAAATTTTAGCAAAAAAAAAAAAAAAAAAAAAAAAAGGAATCGCAATCACAGCATTAACAAACATAACTTTTTATGGAAGCCCGTTTCCGCCACATTAAACTTGCTCACTATATTATCTCATAATTATGACTTAGTATCTCATAATTATGACTTAGTATCTCATAATTATGACTTAGTATCTCATAGTTATGACTTAGTATCTCATAATTATGACTTAGTATCTCATAATTATGACTTTCTATTTGCCATTTTTTTATTTTCATGTGGCGGAAACGGGCTTCCATACCTGCTCCACCACAAGAATAAAAAAAAAAAAAAGAAAGAACAGATAAACGAGAGCACGTTTCAGACATGACTGTGTGATTCCTTTCAGAAAAAGTGCTTTTTGGACAGGCAGTCGTATCGTGCCTCCCGGATCTGGGATACAGATACTTCACCTGCCGATCTGCCCACCCTCAGGTCGTTTACTTTCCACTTAAGGATTTCGTAACCCAACAATCAAAACTATTCTCACAATTAGAAAGAATGTTGTGATCTCACTTTAATCTATCTTTTCTTTTGTTTTCTGTTTACTTATGTTTTAAATCGAAATAGACAATTACTTGCTCTTAATTATTATGAGACTGAAACATATGCCTTATATAACATATAACATATATTGTTCACCTCCAGCTTTACCATCAGGCCTGTGAAAACCGGCTTGGGGCACAGAACCAGTTTTATTGGGCTGACAGATGGATCACGCAGTCACTTACTGGCTCACGCTGATGCCAAGCAACACAAAAGAAGAGATCCCAGGAGGAAAGCCGAGTGTGCTTATTTTCTTTCACTTGTATCAACACTTGGCTCAAAATCAGATCAGGGCTGAACTCATTTAAAACAGCCAGATGTGGTTTGTTGTTGTTTTTTTCCTGATTGAATTAAAAACCAATATAAGAACCCAGAGATTTTGTTTTATCAATTTTTTTTATTAAATGTATGAAAATAATGTACATTTGGAGTGCAGATGCAAAACAAGGAAAGTTTATTATATGTATATACAGAAAAAGTAAAATCAGCTTATCACTAAGGTGTTTTTTTTTAATCACAGACACACATTTACTCACATTTTAAAGCTGCCAGAGGATGGCTCATTCTTAGCAGGCACTACACATCACAGAGCAGTGAACAATATCCAAGTAATGGCTCATATAAATGAAATTTTCGATACTGGCTATAATCTTCTGAACACAGTTTATGGTATAAAAGACGGCTTATGTGATTTACATTCTCCATCAGCAAGAGGAAATATAAAATGACTGAAACAGAATCTGTGCGATTAAAGATGACAAACGACGCCTGACAGGGAGGTGAAACGGCCCCTTTTTTCTCTTGTCTCTGGTGTTTTTCCTTTAAGAAGCCTGCGGAGACACATGTTTTACAATGGTGAATGGATGAAATCCTCCGGGAGGCGTTGGTAGGACGTAACTGGGGGACTATGAGGATTTTCTTACTCTTCTCTGTCTTTTTTGGTCCACATTCCTCATCTGGTCCTGCACCCAGCTGTCATTCGGATTGGCACAAACGGTCACCTTTGATCCCTTGTACATCTTTTTCATCGTAAACCTGTACAAAGCAGAAACATTCAATACCAAATTCACTTTCACACTTTCAAATTATACTGCTTTGAACTGCTGCTGGACCCGTCCATTATAAGTTACTGCTTTTCCCACTTGAAGCTGCCAGTTTTATCGGCCCGACTACACAGAGGACCGACGAGGTGGTAAAGAGCAGGACAAAGCATTTGGTACTCACACAACCGCTCTGATGTTGCAATCGCCATCTGTTTCCTGTATCCTGTAGCTCTCAATGTTCCTTGCACGTTTTCCAATGTGTCTAACGTAGCCGAGGCAGCAGTTTCCGAATGAGCCTGGAGGAGGAGAAAAATTAAAGGAAGATGCAAAATGTTAAAGGCTTTTCTTTTTAGCAGCTGACTGCTAGGCTTGCACACTGAATCTTAGCTTACTTTAGCAACATTAATAGATTTTTTTAACACTAAATCATTTTTCTAACTAAACAGATATCCTCCTCACAAATGTCATTGTTTTTTTGCGATGGCAGCTCTCCTGAAATGTTTAAATATTTTAAGCAGATAAGGATCTGATTGATCAGATTTGTCAGTAACAGGTAGCTGAAGCAAGGCATGAGGTGCATGAATGCATTTTCATGTAGATTGAACAAATTTGGCACATTGACGTCTAATTAGGCAAGAAAGTGTCCAAAAACAGTCCTCTTGCATCTTTGCTTGTGAAAAAGTAATTTTGAAAAGCTAACGCTTCAGTTACTGAAAGCAAACTGTTTTTTTTTTTTTTCCATCTGCGTCAATCACATCTGTCATCACTGCCAAGTGAGCTATATTTGACAAGTCCTGACAGATACGACTGCGGTATGATATGAGCTGCGGTAAAAGACTTTGATGAAAATGATGCCTTCTCTTTTAAAACCAATTATTTTTTCTCCACCCCCTGGTTTCTTTTGTACACTATTGTAATTTTGCAATGTCAGGTAAATAGGATTTAGGCTTTGTTTTAATCAACACTTCCAATTTCTGCATGCCTTTTTTCCAAAGGTCTGCAAAAATAAGCCATATATTGTTTTAATATTTGGTCAAAACACAAAAATCCAGTTCATCGCTCACTTACTAGAAATGGAAAACATTAAAATTGAATTTAGAAGCAATACGTCTCATGTAGGGCTATTGTCATCCACTCACCTTGTGCCACACTCAGGTACATGCAGGTGAAGAGCAGGAGGATGACAAGAGCTTGAATCTTCATGGCTGCTGAGGTTCTCGCTGTTGCTGCTTGTTGTTCGCTGGACAAACACGGAGAATATTAACCGAGCAAAACCCAAACTTGCACACAGTCTCAGACCCCCCTCCTTGATAGCGTCATGCACAGACAAAATGTTTTCCATCAAAAGCACCCCGCATCTGTCCTCTGCATGAAATATGTTCTGACCCCCAGATTATGCATGTTTAATTTGACTGGTTGCCAGCTGTGACCAGCTGTTCCATCTCCAGCACGCTGAATGTTGTTTACAGAAAATCAAGCCAGATCATGAAAATTTACTGCTGGACTTTCTTCTCACTGCTTATCTTTGGCACTGAATTGAACTAAATCTTGCAAAAACATGTTGACGGATACAAGGATTGCAAAATCAAAAGAAGAAGCAGAGTAAAAACTTACGTGCTCGCATTCAGGCTCCCCCACGATGTCTCGAAAGGAAAAAACTTTTGCTCTGATCCCAGTTTGCTTCAAGTCGGTATTCTTATAGTCTGCCTTCCTCCTTTCTGAGTCTTTACCACACCTCCTCCCCAGTGTAACGTGATATTTTTTGGTGTGTGTTCCCACAAAATGAGTCATGACAATACAACAGCTTACCACACAGATACACATCAATACCACCCAGGCACCTCTTGTGCAACTGATATATTGATTATTTTTTTGTTCTAATTAAACCTGTAATTAAATCATGAATATACAGCAAATAACCACATTTTTGCTTCTGTTTTATTGGTCAGATTCAGGTTGGATCATCACCAGAACTGTAGAATAAAGATATAATTAATATAGAACCTGTCCGACAACAAAAACTAAGCTAAAACATCCCAAAAAGTTACACGTCATGCTCCAATCTAAAGATATTCTAGAACAAATGGGAAACAAGTCATTGACATTTGTGAGGCTGTATACGGTCGAAAATGTACTTTGTAAGGCTTGGAGACTCCAGTGTGCCACATTAGCCATGTTTACATGCACAAAATTTCACAATCGGATTGAATAATCAGATTGTACCATTTATATGGGCACACAATCAATTAATTCGATCATAATGTGCTTGTATTCAGAATACAACCCCTCTGACATGTGCAATTATCAAATTCCCCTAAAAAAAACACAAAAAAGAAATAAAAAAAAGAAGTTTACAAAAATAGTAAACAAAGCAGTATTGTTTTCTTCCAAGCTCCCAGGCTGTATTTGCACCATGCTCTAATTAGGTTCAAATGTTAATAAGTAAGCAACAATTTTGAGCTCTTTTATTTTTTCAAATATAAAGGTTTATCAGGAGCTTCGACAGTTTTGCTTCCTGACATATTTCTGCCACTCAACAATGTCGAAATATATAACGTTTATGTCAGGCGCACATGCGCACTCAAATCAGTTTGTCCCATTTGGAATAATTTAAGCCTGACAACCATTTAGATGCATGTTTATTGGATTATCAATCAGCATAAACCACCTCTCTCATTCGGAATACAATTTAATTCCTTAATCCGATCATTATATTCCGATTATCTTGTTTACATGACAATTTTTTTTCCGATGGGCCCTTTATTCTGATTACTTTTGTCCATGTAAACTTAGCTATTGACAGTTTTTATTATCAACTAGAGAACAGTGGGGAACCTTCCCAGGAAAGGCCACCCAAAGAAACATATTAACAGAATGTACCCTAAACAAACATCTCAAGCACTGCAAAACCTCACTTATCTCAGTTATAGTCAGTGTGACACAATCTCTCAATATAAATGGCACGAAGGCCATCTAATTGCAAGGTGAAAACCAGAGTCAACAAAAAAGACACCAATTTGCCAGAAAAGAAGAAACGTTTTGATGATCCCCAGGATTTTGGGACAAGTTTCCGTGGACTTGCGAGAAAAAAATGTACATTTTCGCAAGTTTTGCTTGCTGTTACATTTGGCAAAGAGCAAACACAGCATTTCAGAAAAAAAGATCTGACAGTCAAGCATGGTGGTTGTAGTATGATGGTATGGATCTTATGCTGGTTTACTGCTTAACATGAAGACTTAATCAATGGCCCTTTCTTTGGCTATCCAACTGGAGCATGATAAGAAACACATGTAGCAAGCGCAACTCTGTATGCCTGAAAAACATGAAGGTTTCAGAATTGACTTGTCAAAGTCCAGATGTAGATACTGTGGCATGACCTTAACTAGGCTGTGCATGTTCAAAGAAACCTTCTGTGTGATTGAATTAAAGCCATTCTGCCAGAAAGGTTATCTTTGTTTGAAATTTGATTTTAGTCGATCATCTGAAAAATTTAAGGGTTGAGAATTAAGCAAAATTTGATAGTTATAGGTATCGGGGAGGATATATTGTCAATGTAGAAGTAATCACCCAAACCCTTTCCAATAATCGTCTCCTGTCCTGCAGCAGCTTTACTAGGCCCTCGCCAAATCTCATATCAACTTCAACATTCTTCTACTCATGTTTAATGCCATTCAAAATCTTGCCCCTCCTTATTTATCTCACCTTCTACAGGTCTCCATCTCAACCCACCTGCTTAGATCTGCCTCCTCCCTCCTCTCTGTCCCATCTGCCTGTCTTACTACCATGGGGGGCAGTCCCTTCAGTCGCTCTGCTCCTCAACTCTAATTCATTGTCCTCTGACATACAAAACATCACTTCTCGCTCACTATTAAAAACAGGTCTGACAACATATGTTTGTTTATATTCTAGCTTTGTGGATTTTGCCCATACTTCATTCTATGTATGTTTTGTTATATTTCTTGATAGATTCTTCCATGTGTTTCCCTTCAGTTTACTCCTCTCATCAGCTCAATTGCATCTTTTAATTTCTCCTCTGTAATTAGGCTGTTTGGTTCTCTTTTATCCTATACATATAAACAGAACAGCAGGCCAGATGTGGCCAGTATGAAGAGAAAGAAACAGAGAGAACATAAAGTTAAAGCTGAAATAAAATAGTGCAAATTTCGAGAGCAATACAACAATGTAGCAGAGTGGGGGAAAGTGGACGTCATGTCCTTCAGCAGCATAGCTACAGAGATAATGCGGGATAACTTAAGCCACTCTAACTATTGATAATTAACATCCCTTTTTAAATATGCAATCATCTTATTACTATTCTTAATTCTTATCATATTCCTAAATGTATCACATTGTTCATGGTCTGTGTTGTGAGCTCAGGCAGCCAACACCACATCTCTTCTCCTGTTTATCTCAGGTCAGTGGGAGACTGTGGACGTTAATTTGTAAAACTAAACATAAAGTGAAAACTTTAAAGCAAAAATACATTTATATATCAACCAGTCAATCAATCAAATGCGATCAAGATCATTTCCAGAAAAATCAGACTGTGTGCAATAATTTGTAATTAACTCAACTTTTATTCATATGAAACTGTACAAAGGCAACATTCAAAGGAGAAATAGTGAAACTATTTTATTTACTAATAAATGATAATTTTCAACTCACTCAAGCAAAATGTTCTGAAATTACGTGAACAAAGAAATGTGTGCATCAGCTGTCCTTCAACATCCTTCCAGCTGTAACTGAACAGCTGAGTATTGAGTCGCTGTAGTTCAAAGAATGAAATGTTTCCCATTTCGTTCCTGATTGCTAAAATGTGCTCCTCTTCTAAGTGGTGATTATGGAGGCAAACACATTTCAATCTGAAGAGACTCACACAGACAAAAAGAGACAATTACAGAGATTTATTGACATTAGTTAAAAGTTATTTGGCGCTCAGACTCCGGCAGAAGGTGCGAAAGCTGCGAATGTCTATGAACTTGGATGTTCATTTTAGGATTAGGATTAGTGAAGTCTTCCCCCCCGGGTCCAGACACCAGTGGTGGTCATAAGATAAGGATAGAGTGCTTTGTCATTATACGTACAACAAAATTTTGTAGATCAGATGGAGGGTTAGCCTGAGCCGCAGCGACTGAGCGCGCCGCCTCTAATGGCCGACCTGACCAGCATGTCTTTAGTGCCGATTTAGTAGCGATTCGCTGGAGCACGGCTGCCTGACGAGGCTAACAGTGGAGCAGGTGCGCTGATGGGAGGCTTCCAGGTTGAACTTTCATTTAAACTCCATATGTGCAGCTCCAGTCCTATTCATAAGAGGTGAGCAGAAAGTTAAAACAAGTAGTACTGTTGGTTATGCTCTGGCTGTTTGGTTATTTTTAAACTCTTATCTCTGTCAGCCTGTGGTTTTGCACTGTTTCAGAACTGCACTGCTTTTGCTGTTCATTCTCCTTTTCTAACCACTTTTCTTCTCCACTCCTGGATCTCTGCCCACCTCAGTCTGATTTTTCCCCCCCAAGTCAAACATTGTAAGTTGAGTAGAATCTTGAAGTGAATGCAGACAAGGCCTTATCTGGGTACCATATGTTGTTATAAAATCTGCTGTTCGTTTTTGAGGAGGGATTTACTGATACGCTTTTGAACAAACTCAAGGAGGTATTTGATTAATGATAATTGATTAATTATGAGCAAAAGAGACAATTACAGAGATTTATTGACATTAGTTAAAAGTTATTTGGCGCTCAGACTCCGGCAGAAGGTGCGAAAGCTGCGAATGTCTATGAACTTGGATGTTCATTTTAGGATTAGGATTAGTGAAGTTTTCCCCCCGGGGTCCAGACACCGGTGGTGGTCATAAGATAAGGATAAAGTGCTTTGTCATTATACGTACAACAAAATTTTGTAGATCAGATGGAGGGTTAGCCTGAGCCGCAGCGACTGAGCGCGCCGCCTCTAATGGCCGACCTGACCAGCATGTCTTTAGTGCCGATTTAGTAGCGATTCGCTGGAGCACGGCTGCCTGACGAGGCTAACAGTGGAGCAGGTGCACTGATGGGAGTCTTCCAGGTTGAACTTTCATTTAAACTCCATATGTGCAGCTCCAGTCCTATTCATAAGAGGTGAGCAGAAAGTTAAAACAAGTAGTACTGTTGGTTATGCTTGGGCTGTTTGGTTATTTTTAAACTCTTATCTCTGTCAGCCTGTGGTTTTGCACTGTTTCAGAACTGCACTGCTTTTGCTGTTCATTCTCCTTTTCTAACCACTTTTCTTCTCCACTCCTGGATCTCTGCCCACCTCAGTCTGATTTCCCCCCCCCAAGTCAAACATTGTAAGTTGAGTAGAATCTTGAAGTGAATGCAGACAAGGCCTTATCTGGGTACCATATGTTGTTATAAAATCTGCTGTTCGTTTTTGAGGAGGGATTTACTGATACGCTTTTGAACAAACTCAAGGAGGTATTTGATTAATGATAATTGATTAATTATGAGCAAAATTATGACGATACCTAAAAATCCTTTATACTCACAGATTAGAAAGTCTAGAATTAACTTTCAACACATAACTTTTTACATGCCTTCTTTTTGTATCTTCTAGCCTAAGCTTCATTGGGTTTCACTTTTTTTTCTTTTATTGCCTTTTCCAAAGGCATTTCTATAAGTTGAGGTTTGTAGAGCCATTACTAAAAAATGGAAAAAAAATAAATAAATTTTATTACATTTTCTCTTTGTTCGACTACATTTTAAATGTACCCATATTTCGTATCTTTAGAGAAAGAAAAAAAGAGAGGCTGTTTTGGTGATTAAACTGGTGGTGGGACTTTCTGGGCTAAACACAAACAACATTCTCAACCACCCAAATTAAATGATTGCTGTAAACATCTCCAGACCCACCTCTTAAAATGTTTATTGGACTGACCGCCTCTTCTTCATGCTTTCTTTTTTGTTTTTCAGTTTGGCCGTTTTTTTCTTTTGTATTCTTGATTGTGTTTGCATGAAGGGCAAGAAATTAACAAGTCTTAATTTTTTAAATATAATTTAATCTAATTGTATCTTAAAGATGTATTGATTAATAGTTTAATTTATCATGTGTAATTTTCTATTATAAACCCACACAAACACATCAGAACGGCCTTTAACCTGCTATATCTCTACTTTTCTCCAGGTCACTTCAAAATGTCCTCATAAAAATGTATGTTTTGTCATAATACCAATTTTCCATAGGTGTCAAAAAAGGAGGAGCGCATGACATTATAAAGGTGTTGTAACCGATAAGCTTTGATCTCAAAGTATTTCCTAAAATCAATATTCATGATTTTACTATTTTAAAATTTTCAGAAAGTCATCATGATGTCTAAATTCAGTTAGACAGATTAAGTTGTACTTTGAAACTTAATCGGTCTTTAATTCAAGGAAATAATTAGAAAGAAAGTTTGACAAATATAAGTTAGAGATCTCTCTCAGACTAAAGAATTGGTAATATAGTAGGATCAGTAGGATTGGCTGTCAAACTTGACATAACTACCATGTAATCCACTGACTGGAAAATCAGTCCCTGTTGATGTCTCCTCCCCATGAAAATATCTAAACGGAGATAATTGTAGAATCTAACCAAAACTTAGAGCACCTCAGAAAGGTGTTTCCTAACCAAGTCAGAGAGAGATTTGAAAAACCTTCTGAAATAGAATTGCAATAATGTTTGGCTTGTATTGTTTGCAATGCTACATTTGCATTTCCGGAAATAAAGAACGGCAAAAAGATTGCAGCACGGACTTCATTCACTTCTGCGTGAGTAGATCTGTGCCCCTCATGAAGGTTAGGTGTTTCTCCAACAACAAGCCATGGATTAACCCTGAAAGGCTCTCTTCAAGGAGAAGCAGGGAGCCTGTAGATTAGTAAACAATCCATTAACAAACAAGAACTGAAAGTATTGCAAAAGAAACAGGGATGGAGAAAAAAAACATCTACTTGAAAAAGGAGGAATAGCCATAGCAGAACAACATCATAGGGGTTTGGAAGAGACTGAAAATAATTACATGTCACAAAATAAAGTCCCAGGGTTAATATAGCATACACAGCATACATCTTAGAAACTATATCACACTCAGTGGATGACAATTAAAATACAACTTTTCTTGACTTTGAGTATGCTCAAGCGTACAGTATTCTTTCTTATGTTGTGATTTTGCTCTGAGCTGCTGGTGTACCTGAATTTCCCCACAGTGGCTCGTTCAAATCTACATTATTGTATGTTTGTGTGAACTTTGTGCAGGATTTGATGCATTTTTCATGAGGGGTGCTGGTGCCTATCTGAAGCTGTCAATGGGCGAGAGGTGGGGTACACCCTGGACAGGTCTCTTTAGATAAATCTTACATTATAATCAGTAATTCCTCCTTTAGTCTGTAGTTTGTAGACTGATTCATTTGTGGTTGTCAGTTTTTGTTACTTATGTGTCTGTTCTTTTCATAATGAATGTAACAACTGATTTCATTGATCCCTTATTCTTATAATCTTTAGCTGAAGTTTAGATTTTAGCACCAATTCTCAATACATCTTAACAAAATAGACACAAAAAATAGTTTCATTCTTATATACGTGAGCAAGATTGTTCTGTGGAAAGGGAAATGATTCATCCTTCAAATAGATTTTGACACAAGTTGACACTGATTGGTTTAGAAAGTTAATAAAGCCCAATATTGGTACAACCCTAACTACTGCTTTAAATCTGCACTTCCCATTGCAAATATCAAATGGTAAGTACTATTTCTATTCAGATTGATGGCCTGGATTTGAAAAGCAGAGTGTAAATACCTCAGAGTTGTAAACGCATGCAACATTGTAGCAAACACACAAAGAATCTGACCTCAGAGTCAATATCGTCAACAACATTGCATACTGTATTTTACGCAAGCAAATATGTTTTAAAGTATGAGGCAAAACTTTACAGTCTATTACAATTTCTTGTACTCGTTGTTGTCTGTCATCACCTCCAAACCATTGTTCTTTGAACTGATGTTGATAGAAGCATAAGACCAGAGCAGGATGGTAAATCAGTCCAGCTCAGTATTTATGGAGAGGCGGATCTGCTGCAAGCCAAATCCGTTGGATATTTATGCAAAAAGTTCGCCACATGTGGTTTTACAACACCATATGCATTGAATTACATGGCTTAAAGTTCTGTTGCACAAATAGTACTTTCACATGTGACTGCAAAACATCTTCTCACCGATCAGAGGGGAAAGCTTCTTTTTCATCCCTGTCTGCAGGGATTTCCTGCTGTTGAGCTGCCATTAATGTGGGGGTGAAAAGGTTTTACTTGCAGCCAAAGTTAGAAAGGTCAATGTTCAAGGCGAAGGGATCCAATTTTTCATTCCTGCAAAAACAAAATAAAAACTTTGACCACTTTGACCCAGCTTTGTGCTCAACATACTGCCATCTAGAAACAGGAAACAACTTTCACTTGCTTGTTAAAAACGAAGAGAAAAACAGCAGCGTCTTTTTGAGGCATTGAAAGTGAAGTAGCAAAGCTTTTAGAAAAGGCAGGATTAAAAAATATTTTAACATCTTTTTGAACCTCAGCATTCAATTTCCAAAGCTAGATACATTTTAACAAAATACGGCATCTGCAGAAGTTTGCAGCATTTTTTCCATAAAAGAAAGAAAAAATTAAATAAACATTCTTTTTTGTCTGATGTATAATTTTATAAAGGTATAAAGTACAGATCCTTCAAATCTCAGTTTTTTTGTACTACTTATACCTTCTTTTCTTAATATTAAATAAGTAGAAATTTTCTGGAATCTAAACTGAGCTGGGTACAATTTATAAATCAGATACGAAATAATCTAGAAAGAGAAAAACAAATCAAGGTGCATATTACCATTTTCAGATCTTTGTTTTGCTTGTGAAAAAATGATTAATGAGTTGGGCGAAAACTCAAGACTTGTGTGTCAATTTAAACTGGACATCTAGCATGTAAGTAAACAATACATAAAAAGCCTTTACTTTTCTGAAATAAAGTTTTTTTTTTTCTTTTAGATACTGAAATAAAGTACAGGAACTCAAACATGTTTCTACTCTACATTTTAAATTTTCCTGTTTAAAAATTCATCCTCTTCTGGCTTTCAGACTTCACAGAATCCCTACAGTAAGGCTTGTTTATCCAAGATGCAGCCCGGGTCGGTGGTCTCTTGGACTGCTTTTAGGGGGCTGAAAGGCAACATTAAGGAAACTTTCCACGCTCTAGGATTATAGTGGGCGCCTTGATAAATTTTACTTTTCACAGCTCTCCACATCTTTATGGTGATTGGTATGTCTGCACCTAAAGTAGGTTTAGTAAAAAAAAAAAAAACTAAAAAACAAAACAGCATCAGACCCAGTTATTACAGAACACTGAGAAAAGGACATTTCACAAGTAAGACTTTGCTGTTGGGGCAATTTCAGGACAGAACAAAGAGTGAAAGTAATTCTTCTGACTCTTACTCAATACCCCTTTTTTTTTCTATTGTGATACCGACCGGGTTGTTGCAACAGGCCTTTTTATAAGGAGACAGTCTAACTTGTCTTCGTTGGATTTGGTACAGCTGCCGAATTCCTGCAGCTTCAAAACTGTGCGTCTACTGATAATGAACCACAGTATTGGGGTAATTGCAGTAATCAGTAACCACTAATGACTTGTATCAAATGCTCTGAAAGCTTTTAACAGCATCAGATTAAACTGAATTTGGTTTTAGTGACACGCTGTATTTTCGTTGTCTCACCAATACATTTTTAATAGACAAAAGTAACAATTAAACAAATAAACCATTTTGTTTATTTCCAAGTCTTTGCTGTACTTACTCAATCTCAAAAAACACTTTTTTTTTTTAAAGAACACGAAGAAAAAAAGAAAAGCATGTTGTTGTGCAATACCGGTACAGAAACACAACTGAATGAAAAAAAAAAAAAAAAGCTTAATGGACATGGAAAATTTAAATACTAAAGTTTTAATAACATTCTTGTTATAGGTTTTTTTCATTTGAGACGGTGTGATAGAAAGCATAAGTAATTGATATTGATAATTGAAATATGTTTATCCATTACGGTAATTTTCCTACATGCTTCTCCCTGCTGGGGTCGCGGGGGTTGCTGGTGCCTATCTCCAGCGTTCACTGGGCGAGAGGCGGGGTTCACCCTGGACAGGTCACCAGTCCATCGCAGGGCAACACAGAGACAGACGGGACAAACAACCATTCACGCACACACTCACACCTGAGGAGATTTAGAGAGGCCAATTAACCTAACAGTCATGTTTTTGGACTGTGGAACCCACGCATGCACAGGGAGAACATGCAAACTCCATGCAGAAAGACCCAGGGTGGACTCAAACCCAGGACTTTCTTGCTGCAAGACAACAGTGCTACCCAATACCGCCCTAATTTTGGATCTTCTCTACCAAAATTACTTGAAATGCAGTTTGATGATTTAACCAAGATGTCACGAAAGAACACAGAAGAACGCCTCGTTTGTTTCAGTTAAGACCAGCCTTCATGACTCATTAATAAGAAAGAACCTGGTTTAGATGTTTCACTGCCTCCACACACCTGAGTAAAATAAATGGGAGATTAACAGGCCGCTGCTCTTGATGGCTGCTGAGGAACTCATCACTTGATTCAGGTATGGTAGAGTAGAGACACATCTAAAACATGCAAGACAGGAACAGGGTTGAACAATCCTTTCATATTCAAAACCCTTCGCTGTGGCTAAGTTAAAATAAGAAGATTGGGCCAAAGACTCCATCGCCAGGTCTGAGAAACTCTTGGTAGGAGTTGTTGGGAATTAGGATCTGGTTGGTTTGAATAGCTAATGAAACTGTCAGTGTTTTTTGTTAACTTAGGGTATCTTTGTCTGATCTTATTATTGCTATTCATTTTTAAAATAATTTTTTTGATGGTCTGAAACATTTAAGTGTGACAAAAACATGAAAAAATTGATGGGGTGCAAATACTTTTTCAGTCCACTAAATGCTTGTTTTATTTGAAAGAACTTTGATCTCTCGAATGTTTTTGATAGTTTCTGGGCTTTCTGTGCGCAGCCAACCCTCAAGGTACTTGTTTTGATAACCACCAGTTCAAACCGTATTGTCTACTCCTGTTATTTAGAAATTGTTGAATGTTGACATGAGAATCTGTCAAACAATGATCTATGAATTGTTCTCTAATAGAACGGTGTCCTGTGGAAAATTTATGGTTTATTAAACTTAGGGAAAGGATTTCCTCAACCTCAGATTCCTGGGCCTTTGTTTTGACTGATTGGGACCATCCGGGAAGAGACCCAGCAGTTTCAGAGTACAGTCACGGCCAAAGGTTTTGACATTGGCACAAACGTTATATTTTGCAAACTTTGTAAATTCAGATTTTAATGAGATGGTAAATTAGTTTGTTCATTTTTATTTTTACCCAGATTGATCAGATATATAGAAACCATTGCAAAGAGCCTCAATAGCTTGTATAGTTTTCTTAATTATAACTTCAGAAAATCCAAGAATGTCCACCGTGCAAGGTCTATGGTCTTCCTTTGAGAAGTGTATTTAAAAATGCATTTTCATCAGACACAACACTCCTAGGCCTCCTGGACAGGCATCAAAATGCATTCACAAAACACTGAGCTAAAGTCCAGTTGCCTTTGACTTATAGTGTTTCAGAAAGGTGTTGCCAGCACTGCAGGGCTTGCTAAGACTTAGCTGCTTGTTGGTGTAAGTGAATCGGAGGCTAGAGCGAGACAAAAAAAAAACATTTGAACGATGGTTTTTAGACACGAAGGCAACAGGGTCGCCCTTTCTGCCTAACAAAAACGTCAAGGTCAGACATTGCGCAGGAAGAATGATGGTGGACAACAGGAGGCTGGAGCAGGCTTGTTCTCCCTGGTGAACGGATGAATCCTCCTTACATTGTTTGGAGCATCTGGAAAATCGGATGTCTGGGGAAGAAAAGGTAGGTATTGCAATGACTCATGTGTCTTACCAATAAGTGTTGCTGTTTTTTTTTTTGTTTTTTTTTTCATAAATTGGAGTGGATTTACTCACAGCTACCACCGAACACAGGCCAGCATTACGAAGTGTACCAAGAAATCCTCTGAGAATAACTTCTTTCAACAATCACTTTACAGAAAATCGGCCTCCTTTCCAGCATAATCACAGGGAGAAACTGATACAGAAGAAGCCCAAAGGTCATAGCACTGGAGTTTTTGACCACCGAATAGCAGTTTCCCGGAATCCTTGGGAGAAGTCATTTCTTTTAAGTAAACGGATAAACATAAGCAAATAAACTGTGTTTGACCCCTAAAACTGATAAGACAAACATAGGTCTGTCAGGATGTGCCAAAAGTTGATTCTCACCATTTAAGAGGGAATTACAGAAGTTATGAAGAAAAGGAGTCAACACTGTTGATAGGACTGTTTACATGAAGTCTGAAACAATTGTATTTGGATTCTATGAGACACACCAATACAAACTAGTACAAGATTATGAAGTGAAAAGAAAAGGAAACATGCTTTTCAAAATAAAATGTTTAAAATCCAAAAAGTGTGATGCCCCTTACTCTGATACCCCAAAATAAAATTCACTGCAGCCCATTGCCTTCATAATTGACCTAGTTTAGTTGACTAAACAAAAAATATAGTAAAAACAATGACATGGAACAAGAAGAGAAACAGGATCCCAAACCCTTTGACACAAAAGAAAGCAAGCAAGAGGAGAGAAATACTAAGACTGAAACACATACAAAATAAAATGAACTTGAGTCCGTATCTTCAGTTTTCATAAACAATAGTTTCCTTTTATCAGGAAAACTAATAATTTTAGGATACTTCAAAGATTTAGATATAAAAAAAACTGCTGTTTTGCCATTTTTATGCTCCAAAGTTAATCCACCATAAACCTATTTTGCACTGAATAAGGCACTAAAACACCTGCCCCCCCCCCCCCCCCCCCCACACACACACACACACACACACAATCCCCCACCCCCAACGCCCCCCTCCCCCACTGCAAACACACTTTTTAATCTATATCTGTGGCAATTATTGTAACCTACTTTGGGGGAGTTTTATTTCACCAAATAAAAGGCAGTAAAACTCATTAGAGGCTACAGAAGAATTTGGATCACCACCATCCTGCAGGGCAGTGACCTGTGACAGTTCTCACATAACTAGTGCCCTGGCCTGGGCGACTTAATCATGTAACCTAGTTTCATTGGAAAGCAGAGATGCCTATCCAACTTCACATTTACATGTTATTCATTTCATTTATATATATATATATATATATATATATATATATATATATATATATATATATATATATATATATATATATATATATATATTCTGCAAATAAAAACGTAAAATAGATTGTTTACTGTTCACAGTGACTTCAAGGCAGACCAAAGAATTTCTGTACGAAACTCTGGGACCTCAAGCCAAACACTGAAATGATCAAGTCAAACATCGTCTTCTCTGTATCCACGCCGAGTTTCAGAGAACAAATAAATAGTGTTGAGGTTTTTATTTCCTAGCCTAGGTTGTTTACTTAAATATATATATATATATATATATATATATATATATATATATATATATATATATATATATATATATATATATATATATATAACATGCAAAATATTTCAGCACATGACTTTCTAAGTACTTGATAGTTTTAGTACAAACATTAAAAGTGTATGGCATTTGACATTTTAAAAGTTTTAAGCCCCCCCTGAACATGAGAAAGTCCTCGTTATTCGATGCTGTAGCGCACATATTCCCTAGTTAGTGGAGGGAAATAGGGAGTACCAATAATGCGGCAGGTGGCTTCACAGCGACGTGTATTATATACGGCCAATGCGCACTCCAGTAAATAAATAGAGCTCAGCGGTATTAACAGTTTTTACTGTCATTTTAATTTTCCGAGGCCAATGGAACGCAGCATTAATCTCGCCCTACGAAGAAACACCACAAACACAACAGCTCCACCTGCTGGCTTAACAGCAGCAGCGCAGCTCGTGGTTGAGGAGTTGGAGTGACTCCTTCGTGTGGGCGTGACCGACCGGCTCTGCTTCAAACCAGCCACTAAGATCGCTCGGCTCGCTCCACGGCAGCAGCAGCAGACGAGTGACTGAACACAAGTCACCCTGAACACACCAGTGTGACAACATCCACACTTTCGGTTTGGCGGTGACAGTTGTTGTTTGTCATTCGGTGGCTGTAGTAAAACAGCACGCTCCTCACATTTTCACGCAGGAAAAAGGGAAAAAAACTAACACAGTTTAGCAGCTCGTTAGCTAAGCTTTAGCAACCGAAAGCCACATGGATCCTCAGAACGCCGACACTAATAACGCTGAGGGGCAGCAGGCGCTGTTTAACCACGGCAAGGCCCTCCGACTCCACACCGGCAATTTGGTGAACCGGAGCCGGCTGAAGAAGAAGTGCCCAGGCTCTCCCAGCGAGGAGGTAAGGAAAGAGTCCCGCAAAAAAGCTGCTAAGTCACCTGTTAGCCTGTTAGCTTAGCCTCCAAGTCAGGCTAGGCTACTAAATATTTAACCTGCTGCTTAAGCTGGTCTGTTTCAGACTGAATAGGGTCGGTTTAAGGTTACATGAGCCAAAAAATAAATAAATAAATAAACAAAAGCAATAGGACATAATCAATTATTTCATATTCATCCGTAGATGTAGATCTTTACAGTTTCAGTTTCTCACAAAAAGGTTAAATTACACCATTTTATGGTGATCTTTATGGGTCTGGTTGAAGTGAATAGTTTACAGACGGCAGCATCTGATCAATGATTGTCTTTAGGCACACTTTGAAGGCAGAGGTGGCTTATTGCACCCACAAATAAAATAATGTGTTTCATTATAAATATCTTACAAGGATGAAACAGGTTGATTATGATGAATGCAATTTAGATTCATAGATTATAAAAGCATCATGATATTATACCCTCAGATTGTTTATTTAGTCAAGACATTGCATTGCTTATTAGGATTAGCAAACTGGACTTTTTGAGTCATGGAGCATCTCATATACTTTGCAGATAATTTGCAGGTGTGTGTGTGTGTAGTTATTAACCTTTGCAATTGTTCTGTTTATGATGCCTGATTGTCTTTGGAGTCATCCATCAGTCAAATCAGCTGCCGGCAGGTTTATTGTGGGTCTGTGCTGGTGTCTGTTTACAAAGAGGGCTTGGCTGACGTTTCTCCAGCTCCATTCATTCACGCTGCTGTTGTGTTTTGAAGTTTTTATCCCTTACAAAGCATGACACAGCAGGTAGTGTTTGTGTCATGACTCAGGGATAAATTGGTCTTTGGGCTTATAATACCCGTTATCAAGGCCGAAGGTTGCAATGTAATCACTTTGACACGATGTTAAACATAATGAGGCAGCATTTTTTTTATTATTTTTTTACCAGGTCACTAAAGGTCAGTTTTAGTGACACCAAATAAGTTTATTGTACAGAAACCAGAGTTTTATTTTGTTACTTCATAAGTATCTAGGTTAGATCTTTCTGGGTGTTGCTGTTCATTCTTCAGCTGTAACTTATGTGTGTCCCCCTCATAAGCAGATTTTTTTTTTTTAATAAATCAGTCTCTTTCACTTGATTTTGAGCCATTTCCTCTGCTCAACCCAAGCATAAAACGTGTTTGTGTTGTTTTGTAGACGTGTGTCCACCTTGATTTCACTGTAACTGGTTAAAACGCTGATGCTGTTTAGCCGTGGCGCTGTACGAGACGTGTTTGTGTGTTTCCTGTGTGTTATTTTAAGTCCAGCTCTGTTTTCTGTGTTTTTAGCTCCGTGACTGCATCCAAGCCACACTGAGGGACTGGTTGTCGTTGGCTAAAACTACAAACGCAGTGAGTACGATGTTTTCTGTTTAGACAAACAAATGTTTGCATTGACTGTGGCGTGTGGTCCCATGAGCAGCATGTGAATGATGCACCGCCGCCACGCCCTCGGGTTTGTGTGGATTGCAGTGTTTTAAAGTAAAAGAACAGCAGTGATGGAGATCAAGGGGAAGCCCGTTGGCTTTCTGAACAGGAGCTGTCACAGTAATGTTCATGCACCCCTGACCTCCAAAGGGCCCATTCCACACGTGCATTTATCCGCTGGTTTAAACGAGGCGGTGGAAATCCTTCATCAGGGGAGGTTTGGAAACTCTCATCAAATGTCGCTACTTTTAAAAAGTGATTCTGTTAAAAAAATATCTTCTAAAAAGAATGTAGTAAAATAAATTGGGCTGCAGGAGGATATGAGTGCTGCCGTTCTAGCTCTTGCCCTGGATGTTTTGCTGATCTCAGCAAATCAGCCTCAGCTTTTATCAATCACACCCATCAGACTTGGCTACACATGGAGGGGGTCTAAATAGCTGGTATGTGTGTGTGAGGGGGGGGGGGGTCTTGTAACTTCAAAACACTTGTGCAAAACTTTTTCTGCAGGGTAAGGTTGACATGGGACATAAGTGGCTAGTCAAGGGTTCAGGTTTAATTAATTTGTTTATTCCCTGGTACCTAGCTGTGTTTACACAACTGTTGTGTTGTAAAGGCTTAGTCCTTAAGAAATCCTCATACACTCATTTATTTACATGTTTCTTTAAAAATATTAAAATGGGACAATTAATGAACAGACAACCGGTGCTGTAAGTGTGCCAGTGCCAGTAAGGATTATTTCCATCCTCAGTCCCATGTAGTGAAAACATACCACCGATTAATGTTAGACAGACTACACAGTCAGAGACATTACGGTCAAGACAACATACCAAAAACATTCCCCAATGAGCTATAAGTGAAATTTCACTACCAAGTGCGTTGTTGAGCACTGTAGACCAAAACAAGATGAGACAAGCCACGCCTCTCTACCTCCATAATCTAAGCGTAAATTGTTCGCTTAAATTTTACATTATTTTTTTTTAATATCAAATAAATAATGCCCTGAACGTTCGTGAGGATCACGCTGGACAGTGACAATGCTAACGGTTAGCTGGGCTACCGACGGCTACTTGGCTCACGTAACGGTAACGCCTGGACCATTGATGGTCCAACTCCAACAATTAACCCTGATGCCACAATTAAATTGAATCAACATAGCAACACATGTCTAACAAGACGGTAAGACCAACAAAAACAAACATTTGACTTCATGCTCTGACTCATCTGTCCAGTAGGAGAAAAGTTAGCACCGAGTCAAACCGAAATGCTCTCCACCTTGGAAACAGGAAGCTAATGTTAATCCTCGTTTTCTCTCTTTCCTTATTTGACAACTTCTGCCGAAGTTTGTTTTTTGTTTTTGTGATAACGGGTCCTGATCGTCTTCAGGTAAAATCGGTGGTGTCATTTTATGGGCTGGGAGGGACCAACAGCTCTACAACAGTGGCTCTGCTGTCACTTGTACTCAGGCTTTTCCGTTTGCAGATCTAAAATCACGCAGGCTTATCACATCGGGTGCACACGATGAGAAGATTGTGAGTTGGCATTTTTGAAGCAGGTTTTTCCTGTTTAAACCTCAGACATCTAGTCCGGTTTGCTTCCAACTGAGATTGAAGACTGAGATGAGATCCGAAGAGCTCTGAGTCCTTCAGAAAGATGATCGTAGAGGTTTACGGGTCTGGTAAGGGATTAGTAGAGGTCATAAGTGTTGAAATCATTCCACTGTATGGAAAATTATATACAAATGAAAGACCTTCTAAATAATTGCCATTATGTCCATGTCTGGCAATTTAAGCAAGTTCACCCCCAGAGGTGCACAAGGAGGAAAGTTTTGCTCTCAAATGAAAACAAGAAGTCCAGATAAATGGAGATCAGGATCCGTGAAATAGTTTTCTTTGGACAAATGTTTGGAAATAAAGGAGGAGGACATAGAAGTGAGGAGTCTGATAAGACGTTTCCTATCTAACAGGACTTTCCAGACACACTGGACTGCTGTATCCCAGAGGAAACGGATGCTATCACACCTGAAGAGAGAGCCGAAGTGAAGGTTTCAGGTCAGTTCTGCTCTGCTGGGCTGTGCCTTACAGCTGTTGTCTAACTCAGACGGTGTTGGAGTAATCACACTCGGTTTTACTTGAGCGTTTCCATCCAGAGGTTTTTATTTTTCCCCCAAGACACGATCCAAACAAAATATTTCCAGTTTTCTACTTGCTCACCAAATGCTAAATGCCGTTATCAGTCAGGACGTTTACTGACAAGTTAACTGCACCGCCCTCCATGCATGTAGCATAATTTTCTTAATTCATAAATGTAGGGCTGAGCGATAAATCAATTTAATCGATTAATTGGAATTTACAATTCTATAAGATTTTATTTTTGGAAAATCTGGATTTTATTTTGCCAATACAGTCATTGGGTTTCCATGAAGAGAACAGCATGTGATGCAAGTGGAAACTTTTTTTTACCATAATACGAGGTACTTCATTTACTTATTTACTTTTTTTTTAACTTAGTTTCACAAGTGCAGTGAAGCCTGTTCTTAGCTCAATGTGTAATACCACTAGCAGCAAATGTTTTGTTATATTTTCATTGTTTATAATGGCACGGCTGCCATCTTGTTTTACAAGCATGTTTCACAGCTTGTTTTTAGTTGCACTTTGAATTCAGGTCAATTCCCTGATGAAATGCTTGACATAAAAGCAAGGTTTTTAAAATAATTTCTTTAATTTCTTTTTATGAAACAAAAAGGAGGAAAAAATCGATTAATCGGATTTGGTATGATAAAATCGGAGATTTATTTTTTAATCCATATCGCCCAGCCCTACATAAATGTATCCAAATAAAAACTAAAAGCATGTGTCTGAAATTTGAGCCTACCGGATTGAATTAGCAGTAGGTAATAGCGGACCACATGCTGATGGTTGCTTTGTTATTTTTTTTCAGTGAAGCTCTTCCTCTGTGAGTCGGGCCAGTCGGCTATCAGAGACGCCGTGGAGATGGGTGAGCCTCAGCAAAGCTCCGCCATGTCTTTTTTTTTTTTTTTTTTTTTACCAACGCCACACCTCAAACTGTTGGGTTTTCCCTCCCACCTCCAGCTTGCCAGACGCTGGCGGTGTCTCAGCTCGACTCCGTCATCATAGTGCCCCCTGGCCCCGTGGAAGGTGACGGCCAGACTCTGGCTCACCTGCAGCCGGCGTGGGAGCAGCTGGAGGCTCTGGTCAGGAAGCAGAAGATCGCCGCCATCGGCACGTCTGACCTGGACAAAGAGCTGCTGGAGCAGCTCTACAACTGGGCCCAGGTAGGTGGGAAACTTGTTGTTGTTTTTTTTGAGGTTGTGAGGTGGTAATAAGCCATACCTTCATTCTCCAGCTCACCAGCCCAACACGTGACAGGCAGCAGAAACAGCCACGCACACATATGCTTTTCACATATGCAAATGGATGTAAATGAGTTCTGCTTGGGTTTTGTTTGGGCTGCACGGTCAAAACTCGTGTCTTCTCGTGGGAAGAAGTGGAACCGAATAGGATGTGAGCTGAAGACGGTCCTAAATGAGGCGTGTGAAAACACAGTCAGCGAATATTTATGCTTTATGTGCAAAAATCTGACATCTGTTAACGTCGTGCGGCGCTTACACAAATCCCTCACACAGTAAAGGAATGCAGACGTGTGTCGGGGACAGAGTGGGACGGCAGCAATTCAGACTTTCTGAGTGTTTATTCACAAATCTACAATAGACACAGAGGCCCCCTCAGGGTTTTGGTATAACGCTTCACATTTCTAGTCTAACCAGGTAAAACCACTCTGTTTAGGCACTGTTAAGAAAGTTCACTATAAAGACAAGAATATGTCTTCACTGCATCCTTTTGTGCATCGGCTCGTAGCGCATCAGGGGAGATGATATTTTAAATGAACGTACCCAGCAGGAACCTGCTTTAAAGTCTGATCCCAACCACGGTGTCAAAATGAACAAACCCTTCCAGGCTACGTCACCACAGTGTGGGGTTAAAGCCTCCGTGGATCAGATATTTACGGCAGATCAATTGAACTGAATACCTTCTGTTAACATGGATGTAATCATCCTGTGATGATGCCTTTAGCAATAGGTGAGCAGCTGAATGATTCACTGCAGTTCAGCTCCAGTTACATCCAAAAGGTTTGGCTCTAGCCTGTTCAGCAACATTGTATGGGAACTTGAAAAACTGACATACGTTCTCTTTTGTTGCATTTACAGCACGCTCTGATGATGATGATGTTAAAGCTTGCATTGTACTTTCTGCACCTCTGTGCCTGCTGTAATAGGGTGGCCCTTATCCTTCTTTGTGCCACCGGCCGCTTTTATGTGGGACAATATTTTCACAGGCCGGCCTTTTAAAATGTAGCAGATAAATACAACAAAATAAAATGATGCGACCAGCTTGAACAAATGGTATTTTTTTAAATATAATAACACTGTATAAATGTTAACAATATAAAGTGCATGAAAAACACAGCTCACCATAATGCCATGTCAGTGGGAGCCCTGAGCTTGTTACCCTGCAGAAAGACGGCCGAAGTGTCGCTTATGTACAGTCTAGGCCATAATTTTAGGCTTTCTCAATTTAACAATCCTGATGTACTTTTAAGCCCGTTGTTTAACAGCCTCTTCTAGAAGATCACAGCAACTATCTTTAGTAGCAGGCAGAGTCAATTCTCCACCGGTAGTCAATGACTTCTTGGCCTTAGCAGTACGGTTAGCCACCAAGTTTGACGCCATCGGTACCTGAGAGCGCCGTCACGCGTGATCCATAGACGGACATGACGCTGAAAATTCAAATTAGAATATTGTCCAGACTTGGATAATAAATAAAACAGAATTGAAGTGAGTTTTTTTTCTATTTTTGCGTAGACTGGTACCAAATGACCCACGGACCGGTACCGGTTCTTAGCCCTGGTGTTGGGGACCACTGCGTTAATATGCACACTAGAAATTTCTATTACCTGGACAAATACATTTCTCATCACGTCTCTTAGACGTACAGTAATCGTTTTCAGATCATTGGCAGTTTCCCAACATGGCCTGCAGGTGTCGCCAAAGCTTCCAAGTGTAGACACCTGCATGTGCTAGCCTTGGCGTTGCCACTAGTTCAATACTCAGCTCATTATTGATATAAATAAACTTTTCTATGAAAAGGGGCGTAACAGCAAAGTTCTGTGCGAGGCCCCTGGTCCTGAAATGTTTCATACCATTGATGTTTAGTGGTGTTTACCATGCTCATACTCCTCATAAGGTTTATGAGCAGAGATTACTCAAATGATTGAAGAAGTATTGACTAAAGTAAACCCTTTGATGTTTAGTGGGGTTTGTGAGATTAAAAACGTGTGATGAACTCTTCTTGTCCGGTGTAAACTGAAATGAAACCATCCTTCCTGTCCTGGCGCAGGTGAAGCCCAGCAGTAACCAGGTCAACCTGGCGTCCTGCTGTGTGATGCCTCCTGATCTGACAGCCTTCGCCAAAGAGTTCGACATCCAGCTGCTCACACACAACGACCCCAAAGGTGAAACCTGGTTTTGTTTTTAATGTTTGGTCGTTTTGTTCCCGTTTTTTTTTTTTTTTTCGTTTTTTTTTTTTTTTAAAGATGACTTCATGTGAATAAATGAATGAAATCTTTATTTTGAACATGTAAAAAGCAAATCTTTGCAGAAAAGAAAACGTAAAAAGAATAACAATCTAACATAACATAAATCCTCTAAATTTACTTTGACTTTTTTAACATATAACAATAAAACAAGTATGTTGACGCAAAATGCTACTGGCTTTCCATTAAATTTAAAATAAATTTCAACATTTTAGTACTGACTTGTTGCGCCAGTCGGTCCTCGGTCACCTCGTGGTTCCAAAGACCCGCGTTAAGACCAGAGGAGACTCTAAAATTGTGGAATAACCTTCCTCTGTCTGTTGATTATTTCTATTTCCTCAGGTTAACTGGGATTTTATGGCTTTTTAATTATGTTATTCAAGTTAAATATTTTGTACTGTTCCTGATGTCTTTTTTGAAGCACTTTTATCTGTGAAAGGCGCTATAAAAAGTAGATTTTTCCTCCTTAATAATGTCTGCCTAAACTTTAAATCATAAGTATCACAAAGACATTTCAAGTAGTCTTTAGTTTGACTTACTGAAGCCTAATAATAGATCTGGTGTGAAATTTGACCTCCATTTTTACATTTATTTTCAAATATATGTTGTTTCTCTCCTAGAGCTGATGTCAGCAGCCGCATTCCAGGAGGCGATGCAGGAAGGATTGCCGGGCCTGAGCACCACCGACTGGAGGCTGGAGTGGGTCCTCCGCTACTCCGTCATCGTTAAGAGCCGCGGCATCATCAAATCCAAGGGTTACCTGGTCAGCGCGAGGAGGGCAAGCCCCTAGCACTCAGAGAGGGAGAGTGGAAGGAATACACACGGATGAAGCCATTTTCCTCAGAAAGTTACAGCTCCGATTAATGGACAGTGAAAGTCGTGTAATTTACATTTTCCTCCCGATGAAGTCACATCTGCCTCGTTTCTGACTGCTCAACAGATGCACTTAATGGTTACCAGTATCCCAGTGAAGTAACACAAACACTTGGTGATTCACCACCGTCGGCAGAATCTCTCTGACGGTTTCATTTCCGTTTATATGTACAGCACCAACTCACGTCATCTCACGGCACTTTACAAACTCAACTCTGTTAAATCATCCAGACAGGCTGGTGGAAAGTTTTCCTCTCTGGGGGAAACGCACCGACTTGCAGCATTCACTACTCCGGGATGAGCATGCAGCGACGGTGGACAGTCGCTCGCTGTTTGTCGTTGACTACCAGCCGCTCAGAAACACAGTAAATGATGTTTATTAATGCAAACTTATAGTTGGAGGTCGCTTAATTGTGTCTTGATGTAAAGTGCCTCTCTACTGCTCCCTTCTGTTCTTAGACTTGTCTGCTTTCCACTTGATCCGTGGGAATGCAGCGTTGAATATAATTGAGTAAAAGCTTTATTGGTAATGTAAATAAGATTAAAAAGAATAAAATGATTTCTCTAATTTTGACGATATCTAATAGTTTTAACAGAAACTGAAATTGGAGAACATTTTTTTTCCCCCAGCTTTTTGGATTACACAATCATTCCATTAGTTTAGAAACATGACGCACACTGTGGTGGTTAAGTTAATTTTATGATTACTTTGTGGGGAAATGTGCAGCGCTGGATGTAGAACTGTGTAGTTTATCACACTTTCTAACCAGTTTTCTAGATTCAGTGACATGTTTAATGTAATTTAGCTCAAACGCAGAGGACTAATTTTAGAGTAAAGCAATATTATCAGATGAACTAGATGGCTTATGTCCTTTTTATATGTTGTGATTACAGCACTGAAGACTCCACGCGAAGAAGATGTGGACAATCCGTTTTTATGTTATGAAATGCACCGCCTTTGCAGCCGGGTCCATTACGCCCACTGAAAACTCGATTTTATCGACATATATTTAAAAGGCTATATCTGTATATTATTAGTTTTTGACTCATTGGTCTTAAAGCTGGAAAAGACCCTTTTGATTGTAAAACAGATGCATATGAAATGTAACCATTATTAAGTACTTGTTAATTATATTTTGATGGGTTCTAATCAGCTCGTTTTGAATATTTGTACTACACTAACTGGACTCTCACAACAGGTTTTACAACAAATCATTTGATAAAGTATGTTTAAACACTGAAACTACTCCAATGGTTCCTACACAGTCTGGAGTTGTGTTTTTTTTTTTTTTTTTGTCCTTTACATACGTATGTCCAAAATTCCGCTTTTCTGGCATTCCTTGGCACCTCGTATACTTTTCTTTCTTTCCTCTTTCCCATAGGCTGTCTCTGTAATCATTGTTCTTTCCTTGCTCCTTTGTTTCCTTCCTTTCTTCCCCTCATTGCTGTACTTTTGTCTATCCCTCCTTTAGTTCCTTCTATCTTTCCTTTATTTTCTCTTTTTTGCTTTATTATTCTCTTTCCCTTGTATTTTCCTTCCTTTGGTCCTTCCATCTCTATGTCCTAAATTCCTCCATTGTGTCCTTCATGTTTCCTATCCTTGTGTCCTTTCTTCCTTCCATTCTCTGCATGTTCTAAGTTCAGCATTTAGAGGCGACCCACTGTGGAAATGTCTGCACATGGTTTTTATGGTGATTTCTGGTATTTTAGGTTTTAAAGGCCAGAGAACTCTGGAAAATACTTTGTGTTCTCGCCTCATTCTTTTTCTGCACTTTTCTTTAATTTTGGCATTTATGTGTTGCTGAAAGAACTATAGTAAAGAAAGTTCAGAATTTGACCAAGTATTAAACAATTTACTTTGAATATCATTCTGTGGAATTACCAAAAGACACATCAACAGCTTAAATGAATTCAGTTTAAATAGCACCAATTCAGAGTTAATTCTATTGAATCATACAGATTGGTTAAAAGTTTTCTAAGAAATCCAACAGACAGCATTGAGACTTGTAGCATTCACTCCTGATTGAGTATGTACCACCTGTGGACAGCCACTTGCATTGCGCCATTGACTTTGCAGCAATCCCTTATACTGAACATGCATGTTGTTAAAGTGGAGAGGGAAATTACGGTACAACCAGGTCAAGTGCATGAACGACTGGGGGTTTGAGAAGACTGAGCATAAACACAAAAAGATCACAGAAGCACTGATCCATATTTTCTATGTGAGAGAAAAGTAAAAACAATGGAAGTAATAGCTCGTTTAGTGGCTACATGTGAAAAACAGCTAAGCAGATGAGCTCTGATCCAGTTTTCAAAACTTGAATGAAGGAGGGTGCATATCATTGTCGTAATACAAGCTCATCCAACAAGCTTATGTCTAGGAGAGGGACTTAGTTAAACATTGAAAGACAAAACCAAGTCACCATCTATAAGAACATAAAGTTAGCAGCAATGGCTCCGCCCCTGCCTCGCTCCAAGGCCAGATGCAGCTGCTGTGATTGGAAAACACAGAGCAAGAACAAAAAGTTAAATGTGTTACACAAATATATTTTTCAAAAATAGATTATAGAATATTTCATTAAAAAGTATGGCATTGTAAATGGGTGGTGGAGCACATTTTACTGTTTTGGACATCGCAGCAGAAGGTGTAGATCTGAACAATTAAATATATAGTCATATCCACCAAACATTTTGTTTTTAACATTTATTGATGAAGTCTGAGAGTATGATTGAGTACAAGACGGGCTTGAAGATAAAGTTGTTTAAGATTATGTAAAAGGGGTAATTATACTTTATAGTCGGTTTTCTTTTTCAATACATCTAGGTTTGTAGTTTGGTCTAAAGCTAGGCTGCGCTCCTTCATGATCTACAGATTTTTATCAAGAGTGAAACAGGATCTTCAGAGCGCTGTTTGGAGGCAATACTTTTAGCACATTTCAAGTTTTCAGGAGCTAAGATGTGTGTTAGAGTGTTGGAACATAAAAACTAAAATACTGATTAAAAAATCTGTGATTTAGGAAAAAAAATATGGTCACATATTAACATTTAGTTTGCTTTTGACAGCCAAGATAGGTAGATAAAATGGGTATAAATTGCTCTCGCGTTTGTGGTGCTTATTGTTGTTGCCACCAACATTATTCATGCAGTGACACAAACGCTGCTGCTGCGCTCGTCTGCTCGGCCTGTTGCTTTTCTCCCGTCTGTCGATTGCTCAGGTCTGGCCTCTTCAAACCCGGAAGTGAAAGAAGAATATCGCGTCCAACATGGTGGCCACCAGAAGAGGAGGACGCGTGGACTCCCCGACTAAAACAACAAATGAGAAGCAGCCAGTTGTCCAGGTACGTGTAGGAGACAGACGTGTTTAATGAAGGAAACGCGCAGAGGTCCCACGGCGGCTCGATCGGCGGTGATCCAAAGCTGTCGCGTGGCTCGAGACTCACGCGCGCGGACTTGCAGAAGCTTCACGTGGTCAGACAGGAGGCGATCCGAGTTTACTAATGTTTTCATCGCGGAGCAGATGGAAAAACAAGCACGCAGAATGAAGCCGACAGGTTGTTGTTGAACCCGTTCAGTCGAGAGTTTGTAAACACGGCTTCTGGGGGGTTAGTGCTCGGAAAATACTCCAAACCGCTTCACTGACCTCACTTGTTTACTGTCCTATAAACTCTTCAAATTTGATTTTTTTCTTTTTCATACAGCGAATAACTAGACAATCATTATGCCTCCCAATGAGCAATGAATACTCACACTCACAAGTGGGAAACGGGCATAACATCTTCTGTAAAACTAGAAATAAAACTTCCTAAAGGTGTACATTTCTACGAATTTCACTCATTTTATCCGGAACTGCAAAGAAGCGAAGTCATTAATTCATTTCCAAGTTTTAGTTGATCTTTTGTTTTTGTTTTTATAGAAGTGTTATTCAAACTAATCTGCATGGGATTTACTCCTAATCTAATAGTTTAGATTAGATATTGGCTGGTTAGGAATCTAAAAAAAAGTGTAATCGTTTTTATTTATAACGGATAATAAACAAATATTCCTCCTGCTAAACTATAAAACACTAAGACGGTGTCAATGTTACATTTTGCAGGGTAGGGTATCCCCCAACCACCTCCTAAAAATGTAACACAAAGGAATAAATTCAACTTCAATTAGTAAAATTAAGTTTACGGTTGTTGTTGGCTGGTTTTAATAGATTAATACGTGGAGGCAAGACTTGAGGAACAATGCAGAATAAACACGTTTTACTTAAGCAGTGGTTTTCAAGTATCTTTCTCTTTCCTTCATTCTTTTCTCATGAGCTCCTGCCTAGCTTTCCTTCTTGTATCCTACCTTCATTCCTTCCTACTTTCAGTGGTTTCTTCTCTCCTTTTATAATTCCCTCATTTCCTACTTTCCTTTCTTCTTTCCTGCCTCACTGCCTTCCTTGTGTCCTTTCTTCAGGCCTTGTCCTTGTCTTTCCTCCCCTGCATCCGTCCCTTTTGTCAGTCTTTTCCTCTTTGCATCTATCCTGAATTTCTCTCTTTCCTTGTGTCCTCCTTGCCTTTTATTTTCCTTCTTTGTGTCTATCTATTCCTTCTTGATTTTGTTCCTACCTTCCTGTTGTCCTGCTAAATTCCTCTGTGTCTCTTCTTCCTTCTTGCATGTTTCTAACCTCCCTTATTTGGTTCCTTCCCTTGTCCTTCCTTTCCTTTTTCCTTCCTTGTTTCCGTCCTTATCTGCTATAAATTCACATGGAAGTTTGTATCTCATACATTAAAATGAAAAGTATTGAACATTTATATAATTTTTTTCCCCCGTTTATCCTCTGTTTGGAGAACATCGGCAGCTGCAAACTAGTCTTGCCCTTAACTGTCTTGTTTGTGTTAAACAGGCCACCCCCTCCACTGCCAGAAGAACCAGGAGCGCTCAACAGGATGAATGCCCTGTCCCGCCGACCCTCGCAGAGACCTGCAGCCAGAAGGAGGAGAAGCCTGAAGGAGGAACAGTAGAAACTCCTGCCGCCTCCACAAAGAGAAGATGCAACAGAGTCTCTAGAATCCACAGTCCAAAGGATCCCTCTACCCCAGTGGGCTCCATCCACGAAGGCGACACGTCTGACGCGGAGTCCCTCTGCTCTGTGGCGTCAGACGCCGAGCCACCACTGACACGGACCAGACTGAGGAGCAGACAGCTCCGCGAGAAAGATCAGGACCATGAGGTATCCGAGGTGGAGTCGAGCTCCTCCGTCGTGTCTCCGATCAAACCTGGAGTCCGGCGAAGCACGAGAAGGAAGACGTCTGACGAGGCCAAGGCAGACGGCAAAAGGGAAATGCCGCCAGAGACGGAGTCCTGTGGGTCGGCGATGACTGACTCTCAGAGAGTTACAAGAAGTCAGAGGAGATCCGCTCTCACCCGATCGTCCGCGAGACGACTCGCCGAGGATTCGGAGCTCTCTGAGGCCGAGAGCTACGCGTCCAGCGCCTCAGGACGGGGGCCCAGAAGGCCCATCCGTCCTATTCCAATGCACCTGGAGGAGCTGTCTGAAAGCTCCCAGTCCCCCACCAGAACAACTCGACGGACCAGGGCGACCAGGGGGGGCGCAGCGTCCACCGAGGAAGACGATAAGAAACCCAGTTGTGACTCTGAAGGGTTTGAGTCAGGACCCAAATACAGCCTGAGCTCTTCAGGCAGAACCCGTTCTGCTGTCTCCAAAGCTGCCGGGGATTCAGAGTCCGAGGAGGTGGAAGTGGGTTCATCAACGGGCAGCAGAGGGACTCCCTGCAGCAGCCGCGCAGGATCTGGGACCAGCAACCGGAGAGCTCCAACGTCTAGAAGGTCTACAAAGACTAGCAGCGCGGGTTTAGAAAAAACCGAAGAACCGGCCGAAGAGGAGAGCTCGTTAGATGACTCTAAGTTAGAAAGCACAGTGATCGGAGAGGACGGAGACTGCACCCTGGTGGAGGAGCAAAAGAGCCAAACATCTGGAGACGAGGAGAGTTTGGACAGCGCTGAGCTCACGTCCAGCGGAGCTGAGGATGAAAAGGAGAAAACAAAAGATGTGGCACTCCCAGGGTCAGTGTGCGCTGGAGATATCAGTGAGCCTGCAGTGATCACCGAAGACCTGAAGGAGGAGCTGTCCTCTGAAAATAAGGCTGGAGAGGCCTCAGAGATAGAGATGATGGAGGAAACGATCCCACCATCAGAGCCAGCGCAGAATCTCCCGTCTGCTCCAGCAACGATAAGTCAGACGGACTCTGAAGACATTGAGAGGGTGGAGAAGAAGCAGGAAGCTGCAGACGAGCCTCCAGAGGAGGAAGATGTGGAAATCCAGCCAAGGGTGGAGGAAAAACTGGAGGTCCATGTGACGGCGAGCCAGAAGGTAGCGGTCTCAGTAGAGTCGGACTCAGAGCAGCAATCTAAGGACGTTGTTGTCCAGAAGACGAAAACTGTCAGCCTGCTAGACAGCAGCGACGATGAAGACGGCTCTGATGAAGAAGAGGAGGACCTGATGTCTGATGAGGATGACTTGGGGAGCAGAGAAGAACGAAGAGGAAAACCTTCCAGCGTGTCGCAGGCTGCGTCCTCGTCAGCAGTGGATGGGCTGTTTATGATCGACACTCGACCCGGACAAGATGCCGACCTACAGTACTACAGGGAGGAAGAGGAGGCTGCGGATACGGTGGCTGAACAGGAGGAGGAAGATGACGAGTTCATAGATGAAGACGGGGATGAGGATGATGACGAGGATTCAAAAGTCCTGTTCTTGAGCAGAAACCCTCAGTTGTAAGTGAAATAGATTATCAAGGTTTAGAGACATAAATGTAAAGGAAAAGAACGCGTGCAGCGTTGTGGTGGTTTCTGTGTTACACGTCTTTATAGCATGCAAAACTGCTCCAAGGCGGGATGAAGCACGGTGTCGATGGGGACGGGTGGTGCTTCACTTATAGAATCAGAGTAGCCTGGGCTGTGAGCCTCTTAGGAAAAATCATCTGATACAGAGCTGTAGAAAACAAGACGAGATTACCTGTTTAAATTTAATATAAGCTACAGCTTCCTCCATGATTGCTGCCAAGTCCCACGAAGATGTGAACAGAAGCCTTCAAATAAATCTGAATACCTTTTTAAAGAGAACGGACTCTTGAGCCAAAGCAGAAGTGCGTCAGCGGTCCCCATGATAAGTGCAGTCAGTGAGGAAGGAGGTAGGAAAAGGAGCCTGTATGCTTCCTCTCAGGGCTAGTTTTGCCTAAGAACCCCGCGACATCCCTTACCGGTGCTAAAAACCCTTAAGGTATCCCACAATCCTTTGCGTGACATGACTTACCAGCGCAGCCATGCTCATTGAAATTAACGATCTCCGGAGAGAAGAGGGGGCACACTTAGTTAATTTTGGGAAGGCTTTGTGTGCCTGGATTTGTCTCGCATCGTCCATCTCTGTTTCCATCACATAATGACGTCAGAGTTAAAGGCTCCTCTCCTCCCCACGCTAGATTTCTTACTGTCGACCCCATGAAAGGTCAAGGAGCAGGAGCTAGACGCTGTTATTCAGGGGGTTTGGATGGAGCCCTTGTTGTGGAGACCTGTGGATTTCTGAGGCTGCTTATGGATGAAGATGAATCTGGAGCAGGGTGCAAATAAATGAGAGGGCATCAGCTGTTGTCCAAACTTGCTGCTCACCGATACCAGAGTTAAAATGTTTAACAAAAACTGTCACTAATACTACTTGTTATATACGGTAATCACTTATATCTAGCTTCTACTGAATTTTAAACTCACCTTTTACTCCCATATTGTTAGAGATGTCCTTTCAGAGCGCAGCCTCTTTGTTTAAGTCTCTACTCTAGACTCTAAAGCTCCAGATGCAAAAACTTCTTGCACTCGCTTCATACACAGTTCTGCGTTGTTCATGCTCTCTTGTATTTCCCCTTTTGAGGAGCAATGGGCCTCAGCTTCATGTCATTCTTCTACCCCAGGGTGTCGGAAAGCCATGGAGGGAAGTTGTTTGTGTTTCTGGTCAATTTCACTTAAGCAGAAACTTAGAAATAAAAGTTTATTTTTAATCCTTCACATATATAAACAGAGATTAATTTAGTGGAAGATAAACGGTGTCCTCGTCCCTGAAGGAGGGGGTCCAGACTATACAGCTGTCTTCAAAGTCATAGCAATACTGAATAAAAATATCTATCACCTACGCTTTGAATTGCATTAAGTTGCAATATTGAGTTCAGTAGTCTATATGTTTGGGGAGTTTATTATTTCTTAAGATGGCTCATGTAAAGGATGAGCACAGCAGAGCCTCCTGGTTGTTTTATAGCTATGCAGAGGTGAGGGATGAGACGTGGCCGCTGCTCATGAGGGATTTTCTCTGTGCCTATTAATTTCAGGAAAGAGTTGTCCAGCCGTATTGACCCCGGCCTCAGGGTGAAGGAGCTCGGCGGTTTATACATCAGTTTCGATGGCAGCAAATCAAAACCCGTCTCCAGCTCGCTGCAGAAACTAAAGGAAAAGAAGAGCCTGGATGAGGTAAATTGCAGATTGATTTTTTTTCTTTTTTCTTTCTTTACTCTGTTTCTCTGAAGGTGAGCCGAGGTGCAGAATGAATAATGAACGGGATATTTATTCAGATTGGGTTTATAGGTTCTGTCCAAGTTTTTGGACTTTGACCTTTTCCGCGCCGAGTTGTTTTCAGAGCTGTGTTCCTGTCCGCAGGTGATGAAGAAGAGCGTGATCGGACCGGACTTTGAGAAGAAGCACGCGGTGCCTCCCTACAGTGAATCTAAACAAGCCTTAAAGTTGAAACGCAGAGTAAGTTTCGCAGAGTTCTTATTTCTAACCAATTTAATCTGCATCACTGAAGCTGGTTTCGAATTAAATGATGTCTTTTTAGGAAGAGAGGGCGAAATCAACAGGAGACGGTTGGTTTAATATGAAGGCTCCAGAGATTTCCCAGGAACTGAAAGGCGACCTGCAGCTGCTGAAGATGAGAGGGTCCCTGGATCCCAAGAGGTTCTACAAGAAGAACGACAGAGATGGCTTCCCCAAGTATTTCCAGGTCAGTTCCATCCTTTCCTGGCATCTCAAAGAGTTCTTGCAGAAAAATGCAGACCTTCATTAATCTGTTGTGAAATGTTAGCATTTGGCCTAGTTCTGCAGCGCTGCATTGTGGTCCGCAACGATCACACGCTGCTGCTTCTACGGTTTATCACATCCCGTTCTCCGCGTCTCACACAGGTGGGCACAGTGGTGGACAGCCCGGCTGATTTCTATCATTCCCGTATTCCCAAGAAGGAGAGAAAGAGAACCATGGTGGAGGAGCTGCTGAACGACGCCGAGTTCAGACAGTAAGTTACACTCATGAAGGTCGTTCCTCTCGTTTCAACCTCCAACCTTACTGTGTCTAAAAAGCCTTGAACTCATTGAGTCTGTTTATTACAGTGGTATAATCTCAGGGGAAACATTTTGATGAATCATTTAATTTGACAACATTTATTCAGGTTCAAATTATCACACGTTAAATCTGTTAACTTTACAAGGTTGGAGCCCAGAGAGAGCAGGATGTCTGACTTTCCACCTTAAAGGGCAACACACATCAGTGGCGGCTCTGCCGTGCTGCCCTGAGATGAACCTGTCCTGTTCAGGAGCAAAGATGTTTCTGATCAGGTTATCTAAAGCTGGAGTCCAGCAGCCCGGCCACTTTAGCTCCAAAGTGCTTCCAAGACAACAGTTTGAGGACCTTAGCTGAAAAAACTCTTGCTCTCTTCTATTCAGCGCACCCCAAAAACTGTTTATTTGGTCTTTTATGTTTTGGGTCAGTACGCCGGTAAAACACCCGGTCATTACACGTAGTAGTTTACTGACGGTCCGTAGGAGGACATAAGCTGTTAACGGCTCCTTATACCAGAATTTATATTTAAAAACACTCTGAAAAAGAAACTGGGCCCACAGCATCACAGATCTTCCACCGTGACAAACGGGGTCCTCGAGGTGCTTTTTCCACACATTTATCCTGTTTCACACCAAACTCTCCCGGGGGTTAAAGCAAAACAGTCCCAGTAGCTTATAGCAGTGGGAGGTCCAGTAACACTTTTATCTGGCTTCCCTTTGGCATTTCGACGCCATGACATGGAGACTTGGCGACGTTGATTCGCCACTCTTTGCTGACGTTTCCTGAAGGGGAGAGCACATCAGAAGCCCTTTCTGTGCAAACCTGTCAGCAATTAATTTAAGTGGCATAAATGTACTTAAATTAAAGGATGGGAACTTTCATTTTGAGAACATGCTGCTACAACCAAAGACTAACTTATTTTAAGCCAGAGATGCTAATGAACGTGGAGGTAATCTCCAGATATTTAGTCACTCCTTTAATATCGTCTTGGACAGTAATTAATAGATATCCCTTTTTAAAAACTCATTTCAATCTGTTAGCAGGTAAAGGGCAGTGCATTAAATCCTCTGGTGGGTAAAAATGTAATATATCGGCAAAACGAGATGCATCAGTCGATTTTATTGGTTTGTCACTTTTGAAAACACAAACACAAATTGCACTTTTCTTTTCTCGTTCCAGTAAAAACAAAAAGAAGTACCAGCAAATTATAGCGGAGAAAGCGGCACAAGCAGCTGGGAAGAGGAACAAGAAGAAGAAGATATTCCATAAGAAGTGAAGATGTGGCGCGCCCCGACTCTGAGAGCTCGATATTTGGTCCTTTAGCATGAGGGTTGAAGAGGAGAAACTACGATGAACCTCACTGGATCCTGATCTTTACAGACGAGATGATTCCCTAACTCTGTACAGTCATCAGTGAATAGGGCTTCTCATTTTTAATTACAACAACCAATATTAAAGTGTGTGCCTGAAACACGTCTGTCATGACCATCCTTGATGTGATTCTAGTGATTGTGGACCTGAAACTTTATTTAAATATGAGCGTATCTGGACTGCAGAATAAACATTACATTGATATGAAGAAGATGAAGCTGTTGTCAGATTAGCTGGACTCTGTTAGCATTTCTGCTGCTGTAGAAAACCCTTAATACTAAAAGTAGCTTAGATTGTCAACCATGATGTCCCTTTGTGCAGGAAAAGTTAATTACTGTTGCTTCCCTTCTCAAAACTTTAAGATGTTTTTGCATATGTGGTGTCATTCAGTGTAGAAGTGACGAGAGCTCGTAACAGCTACAACATGATTAGCCGTGATAAATACCCCAGCGGCAGAATTACGTCCATCCCACAGATGAATCGGCAGAAATACATTACGCACGGCTTTGATTTTTTTCAATCAAGACATTTCCACGTAACACTATGAAGATGAATGTTTGCATTTCAGTAGCGGCTCGGTCTCTTTGTGCCGCTTACCCTTTCATTCAGGATTTACTTTTGTTCCTTTTCTCTCGCTCGAATCTCTTCGGTCTGTTTTTAGCTCGGGGCTCCCAGCGGTAGCTCTTGGCTACCTTCATGCTTCCCCTTTGTGCTGCGAGAGGCGAGCCCTTCAGAAGCTGCAGCTTACATCCTCCACGTCTCCTTCCCACACACGCAAAACGCTGCTTCAGTATAGTCGAGCCAGTTTAATAAACGGCTTAAAGAGGGGGGGAAAAAAAGGACAACGGCTCTGCTTGGTTTAAACGTCCAATGCAGCACAGAAGACGAGTAAGAGGTAAAATAAACGACCTTCATGTGCTTCAGATGTTTGAAATGTTAATTATATTGAAGGTAAGATTCCCCTTGCCCACTTTTACTTTTAGATTTGATTTCTATTCAAATAGAATCAGATCTTTTATCCCCAAATAACCTTACTAGGACATATTGCTCTGCTATTCCATAATATACATTTTAAAGGGAAAACACTGGATGAATTAGTAGAATTGGTGTCCAGGCCTTGCAGTGAAACGCTCCTGAAGTGGCTTAAAAGTTACAGCTCCCTCTGTGGTCCCAGGTGGTTCTGTGCGTCTGCAGAATCCTCTGGACCCGGCTGTGGATCTGCTCCCAGTAGGACGGACCGGTCTGAAGTCTGAGGAAGACGAAACGGCACATCATGTTTTCATCAAGTATGAGGGCGACTTTACAAAAACACACATTTTAATCGTGCATGTTGTAGAACGAAGCTGTTTTTAACCCAGTTTGTATGAGCAAACACTAGTTAACACTTTGACTGTCTATTCGTTTATACATCCGCTGATCCTTGTAGGGCCAGGAGGGCTGGTCCCCATCTGCAGTGGCCACTAGGCGAGAGGCTCATATCTAGAGAGACTAACCCGACGGGATTGTGGGAGGAAACTATCCAGAGAGAACCCATGCATGCAAACATCCTGCAGAAAGACCTATTTAACTGTGGCAACACACAATAAATCTAAAAGGGAAAGACATTTTTATTTTCAAGTTTTACTTTTTGAATTGAATTAAAATTTTAAAAGCTATGCTTATTCACTGACATATACCTTGCGTCCACTAGTCTGTGCTCCAACCAAAGATAAGGTGAGAGCGATGATGGTGAGCTTCCACTCTGACACTTCAGCTCTTTAGTATCAATAAAACATAACCTTGCTTTTTCCCCTCTAAACAGGAATTCAGATTTTTTTGTCCTCGTAAAATAACAAGTTTTTGTTATTTTAACAAAATAGCACAAGTTATTAATGACCAATAGTGTGTGGCGCATGATGCAATAATTAAATCTTTATCAATGCTCTATAAATGTATGTTTTCTACAGTAAGTCTGGACGCAAAAGAGTGCACTGATGAAAACGGATCCTTCTTTATTGGCTCTCATCCACGTCCATTTGTTGGTACTGGAGGGGTGATAACCGACAGATTGACTCGTGTCTCGTCCTAGCTGGCAGTGTTGGAACAGGAGCTTTTCATCTGTAATCAGATAAACTCGGTACCTGCTTCAAAAAGTCATCAAGGACAAATCATCCCGAGACATGAATAGACTGAGACTCAGAGGCTTAGAGGGCAAAAAAAAAAAAAAAAAAAGCTGCCACTGGCATCTGTCATTTTCTTTATAGATCAGAGATTGGCGGAAAAGACGTGCCCCCTTCCCTGTCAGAGGGAATCTACAAAGGCCGAGTCTAATCTCCCACCCAGCAAATCCTGCCGCGCTTCCAGATGAGAGGAAAGTATCATTCATTTCCTGCAATTTACTTTGCAGTTTAAGATTGTCTATTGATTTTAATGTTTACTTATGGACTGAGCAAAGCAGAGCAAACAAACAAAACGCGACGCCGGTCCTGTCGGCGCGCTCAGCTCACATCCCCTGTGATTGATGACAAGGTCTCTCTGAACGTAGTAAAGTGTGCATCGGGTCAAATGCATCAGTCTAAAGCAGAAACACAAATCAATACCATTTCCTCTTTGTTTTCCCTTCTCGCTGCCTCCTTCGTCAGTAATGACCAAACATGACAAGACATCAGCTTCTGTAATTTAAAAGGTGGAGGGGAATTCATCCCTCCCGTCGAGTGTGATCAAAATTAAAGATTAGATGTGTATGTGTACACACACACACACACACACACACACACACAGATTTGCCCAGCAGCAGCAGCAGCGTATGCGGGCACCTCTTGGGATTTCCATATATTTGTTGTTCACGGTAATTGGGCACTCCTACAGGTGCCAGTTTTGCTTTCGAGATCTTTTGGGCAAACAGAAACGATGCGCACAGATGGATCTCGACAAATTATGGGTAAACAATAGGAAAAAAATTAGGATTATGGTCGCTCCGGCTTCAGTGTGACAATAAGGGCGGTCTGATTGTTTTGCAACAAACCGCCTCGGCGCTTATTGAAATATTTTTTAGCATCTAACGTGTAACCACAAGTAGAAAGAATCAGATGTTTTTTTCCCCTCCTATTTTGTTGTCTTACAGTAGATTAAACTCAGGTTTCTGACATTTTCCTTTCACTCTACTGTTTTGATAATAATAAAAGTCTGAAACAGAAGGCCGACCCAGTCAGCGTTCATTATGTGGGGTCCTTTTGGTCAGTGCCGTATTTTAGGACTAAAACCAAAGATTGATTTAGACACATTTGTCGGGTTTAAAAGTTGAAACAAAATGAGAAAACCCTGTGAGACTGGGGAAGGGGATATACCCGTCTCTGAGGGAGCGGCCGCTGACATTCAGAAGCCTTCCTGGTTCTGACCCAGCCAGGCTGGCCCGAACTGAGGCAGACTCCTGCGCAGGGCTTTTTATCCTGGGTTCACGGCGGGATGGAGTCTCTGGAGACGTCTGGACCCCCACTGCAGCCGGTTCTGTCTAGGAAAAAAAAGAAAAGAAGATAGTTACTCAAGTTATGGAGAGCTTTCAGCTTAAAACTTTTAAACAAACTAATGTGATACATTGAGAGCAATTTATGCAGAAATTAACTTTAAGCATATTTTACTTCAAAGAAGGTATCAGTATACATTTTTGACTACATCTGTCTAAACATGCTGCTGTAGTCTGCCTTTAAGAAGTATTCACACATTACAACCATTAGAATAGTATGCATTAGAACAACACAAAGCTGCTCATAACTAAGGTTCCCCCGCATGTAATCGAATGTCAATATAAAGTCTGCTGTCCTTTGAAAGCCTCAGAGGTTTGCTGGAGAACATTACTGAAAAAAGCAGCTTCATGGAGGAACACAGCCGACAGGTCAGAGATAAAGTTGTTGAGCAGCTGACAGCAGGGTAAGGTTATCAAAAGATATCTCAAGGTTGAACACCTCAAGGGGGACTCTTCAGTCCACCCCTCTGAAAACGAAACCTGTGGCTGTCCACATGCCGACAGGCAGGACAAAAATAGTATTATTTATGCACATACAAGCAGCTATAAGGCCCATGGTTACTCTAGAGGAGCTGCAGGGATCCGCTGCTCAGGTAAGAGAATACATTCACCAGAGAACTACTGACTGGACACAAATCCGGGGGAAAGAGGAAAGCTGTTGCTGAAATAAACCCAATGGACGTCTCTTTTTGCAGTTTGCCTCGAGCCATGTTGAGACACAACAAATGTGGAAGAAGAAAGTCTGGTCAGATGAAACCAAAACTAAACGTTGACATCCAATCAAAAGGCCATGTGTGATGAAAAAACAAAAAAGAAACACTGAATACCCCTACGCCTCTGTGAAACAGGAGTGGCAGCATGATGCTGTAGGGATGCTTTACTTCAGGCAGGACAGAGAAGCTGGTCAGAGGTGATGGGAATATGGATGAAGCTAAATAAACCACAAAGGTGGTTGAGACCCTGTTAGAGGCGGCAAAACACTTGAGACTGCAGTGGAGAGGACAGACCCTAAACATGGGAATGTTTAGGTCAAAGCATATTTATGTGTTAGAATGGCCTAGTCAAAGTCCAGACCTCATTCTAACTGATGATCTATGGCAACGGTAATTGGACTTACTCGCTCCGTTCTCGGTCTGTGACTTCCAAAAAGAGACGAATCTACAGAAAACACAAAGGAAAACTTAGAAGTACAGAACGACCTTCTGAAATTGATCTAAGTATGGTAACAGCATTATTTTACAAACAGCACACAACAAAATAAGAGCACTTTTCTTTGATCTTCAACGGACTATTCGAAAACATATTAAATGGATAAGAAAAACATAAATAAATGCAATAATTTACAGTGCTCAGAAACCTCATGGCAAGGATGTAAGAAGACTGTGGAAATGTCCAGAGTCCTGAGCAGAGGGCAGCGACACTTTAGCATTTCACTTTCAAAGAACGGTTTAATATAGCTTTTCTTTCACATATGTTTTTTTCTGAGATTTAAAGAAAACAAAAATGGAAACAAATGACTAAAACAGAAACAGCAGATGACTTCTTGTACCTTTAGTGACATTCTGTAATGAAAATTGTTTTGAAATGTAGCATGAAAACAGAACAACCGACACCTTTTTATAACTTCATAAATAAAAACACCGGTCAGTTTTTAGATCCTACATGTTGCACTGAAAATTCAGGTTGCAAACACCTGCTGCATTCCTTTAGCAGAAATCAGCGTTTTAATATAAGAACATTTAAAGCTTTTATAAATATCTTTGTAATTATAATGAGGGTCTAATAGCATAACTTTGTTGTGCTGAATTCCTAAAACAGTGAAGTACACAATGTGGAAATATTAACCGTTTCTTTTTCTGCCAGACTCTTATGAAAACAAACTTTAAATCTAGTTTTCCACCAAACTTGGCAGAGTCCTGCTATATAGCTCATATAGCAGCTTTAGCAGGAGTCTGAGTCCTACCTGTGTGAGCAGCTGAGAAACTGAGAGAGCGCCGACTGGAGCTGCCGTTCAGCATCGAGGAGGCGGCCGGCGTTCCCATCCCAGAGGCATTACTGCAGCGGGGGACCTGAAACATCCCAGCATAAAGGGATCTGCTGTGAGACCGTTTTTATGTGTAGAGGGAAACACTCGCACATGTTTTCCTCAACAGCACCCATTCACCTGCCCCACACAACGTTAAATGGCAAAACAAAAAGCCAGTGATTTCCTCCTGCCGCGCTGCGGAAATAAAAACAGGACGAAATGGTCCATTAATCACATTTCCACTCTGTCCGAATGAAGCAAAAACTTCCTTTTTTTACTTCTTTTATCCTTTTTTGAAGCAAATTGTGTGCTGCACTGACAGGAATGACTCTCCTCTGCGCACAAGAAGCTCGTGGAGCTCTGAAACTCCCGCATAATTCTTCCCCTCACCAAGCTAGACCACTTCATGAGGTGTTTATTTGTTAATTGCAGCTTGACACTCAATTAATGGGGTTAATTATAGAAAGAGGATCACCCCCCAGGAAAACGCAGAGGCAGAAAAAGCATGCTCCTGCCTCAGATAAAACAACAGCCCTAATCAAGTGAATTCCATTAATGAGTGTGACCAAAACAACAAACCCAGCATCTTATAATCTGTTTGGTTATTAATGTGCAGGAGGACTTTAAGGGTCTAGGGCATACCAACAGTACCTTACTTATTCCCATTATGCTGTATATTAGGAAACTCACTAACTTTTAGATACCAGTGACTTTAATCGGATTGTTCCTCTTTTAAGATCAGCATGTGTTGCTTTTTAAATCCCGTTCAGGTCCCACAGTGAGGATAAGTTCGCGCGAGTAGTCCAAGTCCATTCATGACGTCAAAATCCATTAAAAGCTAAGATAAAAAAAAAAGATTAACACTGCCTTATTACTACACTCCTTAACTTAATCTGCTTGCATGATTAAGTGAAATTTTGGGAAGCTCCCGCTGAGGTGTGACCTGCAGCAGCTCAGGCTCCTACTAGTCTTATAAACCATATGCTCAGAACACGTCCACTGTTGGATTTTTAAAACAGAGACCACTACGATTAAGTTATTAGCTGCCTTTGCCTTGTTGGATTTTACAGGAACTTAAAACCAAGTTACACGATGGAATAAAAGGTACAATAAGATCCTGACTTCATAAGCTTGATGGTGGTTTTATGGGCTGGGCCAACAGAGGTTTAACTGCATTTTGTTCCTGTTTTGATCACGGCCCGGAAAGCAGTGGCTTTTTAAGATTCCTTCATGTTCGGCCAATAGTTTTGCTGCATGCGCTTGAGAAGAAGCAGGGGAGGAGACCCCAGACTACACTTGAGGCACTGCATTTCCCTTCAGACCTGGGAACCCGTTAGGATCCCTCCAGAATGAGGTGGAGAGTGTCACCAGGCAGAAGGGAAGTCTGGGTGTCCCAAAAAGATACCATAAGTTAAAGAAACATCCCCGCGGGGCCGTTTCTAAAAAGAGAAGAACTGAGAGTCAGACTGTTTACACTCATGTTACTCCCGGGTTCCTATGCATACTTCATGTCAAAATTCAAGACTTTTCCAGACTTTTTCCAGACTCAATCCATTAACCTTCTTTATGATATATAAACAATAAGGTTTCACTCTGGGCAGGCTTTAAATATCGAGCCTGCAAAAATCCAACCTAAGGAAGCTCAGAAGGGTGGAATAAAAGGGAGGTAGGACAGATGGATAAAAAGGGAACACAAAAACCGGAAGGAATTTAGGCAGGGAAGAAGGAAGAAAGGAAGGAAGGAAGCAACCAAGGACATCAGGAAGGGAGGGAGGCAAAAAAAGAGGAGCTTCAGGACCCAAGGATGGAACAATAGGAGGAAGCAGAGAAAGAGATAAAAGCAGAGAAAAAATAAGGGCACTAGAAAGAAAGGAAGAGGTGGATGAAACGAAGGATAAGAAGAAGAAGGAATAAAAGAAAGGAAGGACACATAATAGGAAGATAAGAAGAAAGATAAAGGTGGTAGGGAGGAAAGAAGGAGGACAGAAGGAAGTATACAGAGAAAGAAAAGACAAAAACAAATGGTAAATGTACTTGTACAGCGCTTTATCTAGTCTGACGACCCCAAAGTGCTTCACACCGCGGTCAGTCATCTACACCCTGATGGTGGTGAGCTATGTTAGTGGCCACAGCTGCCCTGGGGCAGACTGACAGAGGCCAGGCTGCCATACAACGGCGTCACCCTCTGACCACCACCAGCAGGGCGGTCAGAGTGGGGGATCAAACCGGCAACCTGTCAATTACAGGACAACCTCCCTAACTTTTGCGCCACTGTTGCCCCAAAAAGGACATCGAGAAGAAAACATATAGACAATAGAATCTGAAATAGTCAGGAAATGCAAATATATTTGCATTTTCTTTTTGTTTTTGTTTTACATATCGACGCAGACCTGAAAAATGCAGAAATTAAGCTCATTAAGTTTCCCTGTCCTTCATATGTTATATGTTTAAAACCTGCTTAGAACCATATATTGTCAAATCTACCAAAATATGTGACAGATTAGACAACAATTAAACATAAATCTAAAATTAGAGCACAGAGAATCACTCAAACAATCCGGTTTGACAGACACACCTGAATGCAGGTCCTTCATTGTCCTGGGATGTTAAACAGGGGAAACAACAAAACACTTTTGCTTTGTTTTTTGTAAAAGCATCTTTATATTTAGATTCTTATTTAAGAGTTTCTTCTGTATCTTTTAATCCCTACCTTATTTTATCACTATAAAGGCAAACCATTTTGAAATTTATTGTTTATTAATATTAATGTATTAACTCATTTATTGTTTTACTATTCTTAACAATACTATTATTATTATCATTAACTCAATAGAAATAGGCAGTTATTAATGCTATTAGTTATTAAAAAAATAGTTTCCTGTTGCACTATTAACATGTTTCCTCTGTTGAAAAACAAAGTAAAAACACAAGTTCATTTACAATTGAAGTGAGAAGAACTCCCTTTAAGCTTTTCTTATCTGGAAAACCTGTAAAATACAAAAACCCGTTTGAAATACTAAGCAGTGCAGAGAGAAAAGCCATCACAAGAAAATGGCCCTAATATAGAACATAACCATAGAAGATTGGGATAAAATTGCTCACAGCAGTTTTGCAGCGGGAACAAAAAAAAAAAAAAAAAAAATAAAAATCCAATTCTCACTGAGAAACTTTGAGGAAATCCAGAAGAAATGGAAATTATATATTATAACAAAACAGCCTGCTTTTATTCAAGTACTCCAATTTTCATGTTTGTTTTTTTCTAAAACCTTCACTGGCCTGTTCAATTAGTTTGGTTCTATATACACAGAGCATTTGAACTGAAACACGTTGCATGATAAATACTGGATGACGTGACTCAAAACAAAGACCTGTGACAAAAAATAAAAAAAAAACAAAACAAAACTCAAACCGAAAAAGGTGGCTGGCTCTCCGTCTCCTTCCGAAAGTGGTGAGGCCCTAGCTGGAGGTGGCTCATCCGCTGCCTGGTGTCGTCGGACAGCTGGCACATCTTGCGGTACGTGTAAGGGGACAGGGCTCGCGTCGTCGAGGAAACCGTAGGCCGTTGGTACCCAGCGTCCACCGCAGCTCTGGTGTCACTGCGCTTCCTGTCCTTGTTTTTTCTTCGAGGGCTGTAGTCCGACGGCGATGCAGCAGGAGAACGTCTAGACGTCGGCGTTCTGCTCGGGACAACGGCCTCAACGTCCGGCTTCTCCTCCCCGTCTTTCCACATCACGCAGTGCGGATTGTCGTCCCGTGTTTTGCTAAACGGCGAAGGCGTCTTTGATGACGTGTGCTGAGACGGGGTCAAAGATGGCCTCACCGGAGAAAGACAACAGGTCTGTTTGTGGCAACGGAGAGACAAGGTTGTTAGCGTTTGTCTTGGACGCGCTGACACTCATCTAAACGTCTGAGCAAGGTCAGAGTTCCTGGAAGGCCGCAATTTATTCCTTTTTATGAAAGCCTCCCCCACTTTAACCATTACGGCCGTCGCTCTCGGTCTTGACAGGCTTGCTCCCGCTGGACAAACCCATTAAACCATTAGCTAAATGATTCCACTTAAGTGTTATAAGAAAACAGCTCTGGCGGTCCGCACTGCCATGGAGGCACCCTCTGCAGAATTACTCCAATAACTCTAATAGCCACTAACATCGTTCTCTAAAGCAATATCTCACTTGCTGCAGGTAATGCCAACCAGGGATAAATAAGTTAAGATAAAATGTTAATTGCATTTGATGGCCATCTCTTAGTCTAATATGATAGAGAGACATCGGCTGGCTGTAAAACAAAGATAATCTAAATGCTAATTAGAAAACTCCCCGCGCATTGAAACTATTTTTTAAGAGAAACCAAATGATGAATAAATCATCATCAAAGCTGCCTTTTGACAATAATCTGATATAACAGGAATTAGGACGTACGCCCTCGCCCCTGAATCCCCCACATCTGTGACTTGGGTCTGTTTTGCCGCTGCTGGACCGGCAGCCGACAGGCGAGTTTAGTTTTCCCGGGTCCCCGGCTCGGAACAGAAGGCTCGACTAATGTGATTAGCGGCGATTTTCACCACAGGTTTTTTTTTTTTTTTTTGTTGTGAGGATAAAGACATCATTCGACAAAGCTTGGCATGTTGATAAATAACAGGAAGGTTAACGTCTGCAGCTCTCCTCGTAGCTCGGCGAAGCTGCCTCTGTCTGAATGCTTCAGAATGTTAATCCTCGTATCATGTTTAAATCCCCACAATCACAGCGCAAACATGGAACGCGCTAAGCAGTGATCATTTCAGCATGACGGCGTCTGAGAGAAAGGACAAAACAGAGTATAACTGCGCCTGACGGACAGGAATTACAGCCCCCTCCAGAAGCTCCTGGGGCTGGAAGTCTTTTTTTGTATTGGTCTTAACTCATATTCTGAATTTGGCCTTTTCATTAGTTCTAATCATCAAAATAAAATATATCAGTCTGTGTGTAATGAATGAATTTAATATGAGTTTATAATATGAGTTTCACTTTTATTAATTAAATTACTGGAGAAAAATCACCTTTTTCATGATATTCTAATTATTTGACCAGCACCTGATACAAAAGAACCACATCAAAAGACGTCACTGTTATCTTGAAGTTAACATGGCGGGTACGGCTGTGTTTGTACTGACGAGAGGTTATCTGGGAGATGCCGTCCTCCCAAAGCTGTGTTGGTAAACAACATAGCTTGTCAGCAGGGGAGACATGTAGTCAGGAAAATGCCTATGCTGAGAAGCCATTAGGAGAGAGAAAATGGAGAAATCCTACTGTCTGACAGCCACAGCGGCGCTCTGATCCAGGCGTCCCCCTAAGGGGCCGCTGCAGAACACGGTGACAATCTGCTTCGCTGTCAGTGACATCCCCATTCAAACTAATGGCTTAGCTTAGGTTGCTGCACCTGGGAGATGCATGGTAGTCTGTTTGGCACAACATGCAAACCACCGGGTGAAAGATCAGATGCCGCAAAGAGATTGTGACAAAATTTTCACTTAGGCTGTTTTTAACTTTTGTTGAGTCCTCTTAGTTCCCCTTTGACTAAGATAAAGTGCACTCCAACAGAACGTGATTGATTCGAAACAAACAGCACAACAGAGGGTTATATTAGCTACTTCATACATCATCATCCAGAAAATATGGTGTATGTCAGGAAAATGTCCGATTATAGAGCCAACTTCGACAGGAAACACCAAAGATAAACCATAAACGTGTTATTAGATGCTTTTTGCTACATGAGAATATCATTGAAAGGTACATTTGATTGTAGTAAATCAACTGAAAAACAGAATCTCCTACATAATATGAATTAGTCACACAACAAAGAAAAACAGATGTTAAATACTGAAGTGGGAGCGTACTGAAGAGCATGTCCAGGTACCTCTTGTACATTCTAGGCATCAGGTCAGTGCTAGTTTTGCATGAATTATTCCATCAGTGTTGCATGATTCTGCCTATCTGCGTGGTTGGGACTGACGTTTCTTATCACCCTCTGGACAGAGCTCCATAGGTTTTGGACTTTGCTTTGACAGGTTTGCTTGCCAATCAAGCTCAAACAGTACGAGCTGTTGGGGCAGGTGCCAAGTTTGGTTAGAAAACAGAATTAGGATCTTCATAAAAGGTATTCAACATGGGGAAGCATGACGTGCTCCAAGATTTCCTGCTAAATAACCTTGCTGAATTTGTAAAATGGAAAACACCCAGAAGACTACATGGCTCCCTAAATCCTCACTTGACATTTGGATACAGAGCTCATAACAGCTTTTGATTCTGTGCGTCAGATGGACGTTTTTTTCTGCCATACTTTTTCCTTCCACTTAACTTTTCTTGCATATGTGCTTGGATAAAGAACTCTGTGAACATTTAGGACCCTGAACAATGAAACCAGGTGGCTTCTCTCAGATTGTGGCGGCGATAAGTGAATTCCTGCTGGTCAACTATTAAGTCAAAAGATTGTAGCTGTGTAGGTAATAACAGAACGATTCTGTGCAAATTTAAAATTCATTTTAAGTTTAGTTTAATAAACCACAGTCATCAATATCAACAGAATAACATACATTTTACTATTGGATCTGAATTATTCAATAAAATAAACTTTTCAATAATTTTCTAATTTGTTGGGCTATGACAAAAAGAGAGAAAGAGGGGGATCAAAAATCATCACTGCCTTCCCGTAATTAGATTCACGACGAGGGAACAAACGCCCTCGAGATGCTGCTCGTATGGACAGTAGTCATGGCAACAGCAGAGGCTGGGCATGTTTAGTGAAAACAGACAAATGTGATGGTGAGCAACACCACTCATTACGGCCCTCTGTAGGGTCATCTTCAGCGCTCAGGACGTGTGGGATCACATATTTCGGCCAAGAGCAAACAAACACACAGAGATGTATTAAACCGAGCCACTTACAGGTGATGGAGCCCAGCTGTTTCTCCCGCCACTCTCCTCTATGACCGACGCCGTTGCAAACTCCACTTTAGGGGAGATTCCCTGGCAAGAGACGGACAACGGGGGGGAAAACAACGCCTTTAAGAGTCCGCGGAAAACAAAAAGGACACATAAAAGCTCTGCGAGGGACACCAATTTACGAGCACAAATCTTCAATCTGTTCCTGAGTCGTGGATAAAAAAAAACAAAAAAAAAACACAAACAGCAGAAGAAGAGAAAAGGCACCAGTGATGTTTAAATAATAGGGCTTTTCGGGAGAGACGTATAAATTGCTACGTCGTCCAAACACAAACACATAAAAGCACTGGTGAGGGGAACAGTGTTTAAAGACATTTAAATATGCCAGCTGGTGCCTTGGAGGACAAGGGGGATGATAGGAAAAAAAAAAAAAAAACTGCAGTCAGGGAGAGATGAAGGGATGAAAGCAGGAGGCTGTAGGAAGAGAAAACATGAAATAAACACACAAGTTTAGGTCTTTTTTTCTTGTTGATGGAATTAAGATAGTGGATTGCTTCTTTAATAAAAAAAGAAAAGCCCAGCTTTTCTGAATAAAGCATTTTCTCAAAGACAAAATGGAGCTTTTGATTGGGGTAATCTAATCCGGTGCACAGATGTCAGACCAACGAAGACAAGAAGAAACAGTTTTCTTTTACATCTAAACGTCGTGGTGCTGATCATGGTACGTCACATGGAGATTTCTGCAGCTTTTAAATAAAGCATAAATCAACTTCACGACAGTGAAACGTTTGCTTGATTGACTGATGTCCAGGTGTGCAGTATGAATTCAGTGGCTTATGTAAGCAGGAAATAAAAGGCAAGAGTTGGCTGCCATATAGTTAGCTTGTAAAAAAACAACAACAATGACTCTGTTTCACATTTAAACATTTGAGTTTTTGAACAAGTAACCAATAAAAAATATCAAATAAAAACCAGAGTGGTTAACATATTTTCAAGGTCAAACTTAATTGCCTGTCAGATTTAAATTTCCAGTGCTCAGTCCGTCTTTAGCCAACTTTAAAGTATAAAGACACGTTAATGATGTATTTATAGCTGATGTTTTTCGACAGTGGTCAGCTTTTAAATATATAACCTGCAGGAAAAAAATGACAAAGACGGAAAAATAGAGGAAAGTACAAAGTATACTGATGGATAGAAAGTGTGGTTTCCTTCCACAGAAGTTTTTTTTTTTCAATAATATTTTGCAATAATATTAATAGAAATACTATTGAAGAAGCTTACAGGAGAACGGGAACCTAACTGGATCCGTAAATTGATCCCAAGAAAGAACTTCTAAAGTTCCTCGATAATAACGCTGATTCCTTTCAGGAAACAACTTAAACACAAATAACAAACCACGTTAGGTCCAAACTATGCAAACCTAATCCCCTAAAAGATCGCAGAACTAAAAGGGAACCAAACTTAACCAGCTCACAGGAAATGAGGAGGATCTTTTCATCAGAATGTCTCTTTCTGCAGCTCCAGTAGCAGCCAGTGTGGGACCAGGGTACAGGAAATCTCTGCTGCATTCCTCCATCGTGGCAAGAATCTCCCCCTCTAACAGAAACACATACAGTTACATCAAATCCACATTAAAAGGTCATCCTCCACAGCCCGATGACTTGATGGAGTGGAGCTTAACACGCCCATATGGCACCAACAGAAACGCATACCTGGAGGGACCGACTGAATCAGCTCAAAAACTGTTGTGTCAGCTGAGGAGAGGGAAAGCATAAACAGTCTGTAAGCTAATGATTCCTAGCGCGGCTAATAGCCTTTAAGCGTGCAAACAACGAAATTCAGGAATAAGAGATGAGCAAGCAAATCCCGGACGGCCATTTACCTTCGAGGAGGTCAGCTACATCAGCAGGGTCAACAACGCCAGAGAAGGTCTGGTAAAACAGATAGAGGACAAACAAAACAAGTCGATATTCATAACAAGATCGGGCAGACGGGCCAGAATCTATCTCAGCCATTCTCCTCCGTGTAAGCTGCCTTGTTTTTATCAGGAAACACAGAGATAAACAGCGTCTTGCAAAAGTATTCAACCCCCTTTTATCCATTCTGTTACATCCAACCTCTAACTTCAATGTTTTTATTCTTATTTTATGTGCTGGATAGTGTAAGATGGTGAACTGAAATGAGAAAAATATACTTTTTTTTTTTTTTAAATGCACTGTAAATTGGCTTCGAAGCCCCTAAAAAGTTCTGGTGCAACTAATTACCCTCAACTGTCACATAATTAGTGAAATTAAGTCCACCTGTTTACAATCCAAGTCTCACATGATCTGTCAATAAAAACAGACTTTTTCTAAAAGGCTCTAAAGGCTGCAGCACCACCAAGCAAGAGGCATCAAACTATCAGGACCAATGAGCTCTCCAACCAGGTCAGGATGGGGTTATTAAAAAAATATCCAAATCTTTGACGTTCCCCCTGAGCACCATGAAATCCATCAACTTCAAATGTAAATCACCTGGTACCACAACAAAACTGTCAAGAGAAGGCCGCCCAACAAAACTCACAGACGAGGCCAGGAGGGCATTAATCAGAGAGGCACAGAGACCAAAGGTAACCCTGGAGGAGCTGCAGAGCTCCACAGCAGAGACTGGAGGACCTGTCCACAGGACCACAATGACCCGCAGACTCCATAGAGCTGGGCTTTATGGGAGTATGACCAGAAACCTAGTGTTAAAAATAAGAAAGCATGTTTTGAGTTTGCCAAAAGGCACGTGGGCGACTCCCCAAATGTATGGAGGAAGGGGTCTGGTCAGATTAGACTAAATTTGAACTTTTCAGACACCAAGGAAAACTCTTTGCCTGGTGCAAACCCAACACATCCGGTCACCGCAACAGCACCATCCCCATAGTGAAACATGGTGGTGGCAGCATCATGCTGTGGGAATGTTCTTAAGCGGCAGCTACAAGGAAACTGGTCCAAGTGGAGGAAAAGATGGATGGTGCTAAATGTGTGGATATTCTGGTGCAGAAGGGAAACATTTAGATGTGTTGGAATTAAAGTCATGGAGCCAAAGTCCAGACCTCAATCCAACTGGGAATCTGTGGTTCGACTAGAAGATCGCTTCACAAGTGAAACACCTCCAACGTGAAGGAGCTGGAGCAGCTTTCCCTCGAGGAATGGGTAAAAATCCCTGCGGCAAGACATGGTGAGCTCACAGACGGATCCAAAGCCTCTTGCAGCTGGTATTTCTGCATCAATACTGACTTTAGGGGTTAAACAGTTATGCACGCTGAAGTTTTCTCTTGTTGTTGTCCCGTTTGTTGTTTGCTTTACAATAAAGAAAATAATACATCTTCAAAATTGCAGGTATGTCTTCTTTAACTTAAATAGGGGAAACTTTCAAAAATAATCTATTTTACATCCAGATTGTGAGGCAAAAGGTTGTGAAAATTGTCAAATAGCTTTAAAAGGCACTGTAGTCAGACAGCAATGATGGCGGTAAGAATATCAACAATGTATTCAGAAATGTGCACAATGACCTTCTGATGGCAGAAATCCCAATAAAATAGAACCGGTTAGTAAGAATAACATGTTACCCTGTAACATGTTGTCACGTCACAAACTGGATTTTGAGGTTTTTACGCGGCGGCCCAAAACAAACTCGGCCATGAGTCCCCAAGTGAAAGGGAAAATATGTATGGTATAACATTTTCTACAAATTAAAATCTGAAAAGACCAGCATGCATTTTTGCTAATCTCTGTTGAGTCAACACTTTGCAGAATCACCTCTATAAACACATGTTTACAGCGTGCAACAAGTTTTTCTTTCTTCTAGCTAATCATTCACTGCTGACGAAAAGCATCCCCACAGTGAAACATGGTGGTGGCGGCGTCACGATGGTAGGTTGAGGGTGATGTGCAATATTAGTTTTCTGTCACATATAATGTTTAGCATATAGGTAAAAAGAAGTTATATTTTCTGAACAGAGCACATTCTTCCATTTTTTCTGAGCCAGTTACACGGCTTAAGGCAAACTGAAAACAGGACTTTCATGGCTTTCTTTCTTCTCAGTACTTGTCCCTTATGGCCTTGTCAACAGATTTTCCTTCCTAAGTTGCAGGGACATCTGAGCGGCTTCTCTGATTAATGCTCTCTTTGTCCAGTCAGTCGGTTTACATGGACAGCCATGGTCCGTGAGAAGTACAAAGATTGGGATATAGTTGTATAAGCATAATGGTGGATGGATACAAAATGTATGACACACTTATCAGATTTTTAGGGGCTGTTTTATTCATAATTTTTATTTTCTTTCTACTTTGCAATTATGCAAAACTTTGTGTTGTGCAAACACATAAAATCCCAATAACATACTTTGAAGTTTTTGGTGGCGATGTGAAAAATTGTGGGGGAATAAATCCAAGGAGTATGAATAAAATGTTGCCAAAGGTTTCAGATAGAAAAACAGAGATGCAACTGGGGGACTGACCCAGTTTCCCATAACAAGCCAAAGCAGATAAAAGTCAACACATGACTATGTTCAACTGCCGTTCTAACAAAACCCTTCGTTCTAATGATCTGCTATTTCACTCTCACCTTGACAAAAACCATTCTGTGGTGGAAGAGTAAAGGGAAAACAGGTGGCAAACATGGAGTCTTCTTGTACTGGCCCATTATACGCACACTGAGGTAGATGCCGTGCCTCTTGTGCAGAAGGACTCCTGGGCTCGTAACCTGCAAACAAACAGAATACCATGGCAGCAATTTCACAAACTAGCCGTTCATAGCAATAATTTGTTCATTCATTCACTCAGAAATCAACAGTGGTAGTTTCACGTTTAGATTACGTCTGACAGAAATATAATCCTTGGCATGATTATGAGCTATATAAAATGGTTTTAACTTGTAGCATTTAACTTTAGCCTTAATTTTCAAAATACGATTTAAACTTTGAAACATAAGTGAACATTCATCGAAAGGTGGTAGATGGCTGATCACATCTGATAGAAGTCAAAGATAAATAAGTTAAAGAAGGAACCACTACTTTGGCATACTAGAAAGAAGACTTTCCATTACTTTATGCAAGTAAGTACATTCAGTGAAATATTTTTGACTTTAAAATTATATAAAAATACAGTATTTCTGTATTATTTTAGCACTCGAAGTTTGTAATCGTTTTAAGACTAACAAAAAAGTTAAATTAATTTACCACTGATATTTTGACACTTAAGCTGCAAAAAGCTACAAACTGTAAGAAAGAGGATGGATGAACAGACAAATTCATTTCAGAATTTCCGGATTAAGTAATATCCATGAAAAGCACATATAATGCATAGTTGGTATTTAAAAAGCTCAATCTAGACCAGTCAGATTTAATGATAAAGTCCGTGTAAACAACTTTACACGAAACATTTCGTTTTAGCTATTTGTTGTTGACAGCGTCTTTATTTCAAGTCATAAAGATTTCTAGGTCCCACCTTGGAATTGTATAAAACAGCAGCTCTGTGTGACCCATACTAAAGTAAATATAAAAGCATAAAATCTTTTGCTAAACTCAAAATATCCGTCACAAATTAACTGGTGAACTAACAACCTGGTATTTTGGGAGACATGGTTTGCAGAGAAAACAGGATGTGTGAACTTGCTAGCTAGCTTTCTGTCCCCAAAGCTCGAGCAACAGGTCGGTTTTCTGGATTTTTGTGCCGAAGCGGCAGCTTTTTCACACACTTACTGTCTGAATGTCCAGGTACACTGTACATTTTAGCGACTTCTGGCGGTTTTTGCTGGAGTTCAGCTTCTTCTTCATCGCCACCATTCATCTGACTCTCCAAACTTCGTTGTCATAACAGCAACAGTCACAGGGCGGATGCGTGGTCATGTGACCAGTAAGTAACCAATCAACGAACACTTTCCCTTCCAGCGCTTTTCAACCAGGACTGGGATTGAAAATCTTCATGGGCAATCATCGCGATAACATGTCTGAGGAGAAGTGTCTTGTCGCCACTAAAAATAAAGTTCAAACTAACTACCGGTAATCCCGGTTTGCTTGTAAACAAAGAAAAAGTACAAATTACAATGCTCATGCATGGTTACGTTTTAGTTTGCAAGCTTTCAATACCCATTATTCCTGCATGTCAAATGGATACATAATAATAAATGTATTCATAATATGGACGTATTTTCCCCTTGAATGTAACATTCTGTCACTTTACAACTATAAAATTTTCAAGATATGGTTTTGGACTGGATGTGAGACAAAGTAGTGCATTTGTTAAAAACAAATAAATAAAGAATTGGTGGGGGAAAAAACCCTTTGTGTTAAAAAAAGAAAAAAAATCTGAACAGTGTGGCATGCATCCCTCTTACCCAAATCAAAATCTAATGCAACCCACCTTTATGTAATTTCAGTATAAATCAAATTGTTCTGTGGTGGTCTTAGATGTCCACAGATGCTCTCTGTCCAATTTTCATGAAGGTTCAGCTATTTGTCAAAGAAAAATATAACATAAATTCCAGTCATTAGACTGCAATACTGGTAAAGGCATAGGCTACCCTTTTAAAACATATAAGATGGTTCTGCAAACTAATCTCTAAGGGGGATGAATACAACTGCGCACCATACTGTTTTATATATATATATCATAGATTTAAAAAAACATGTATGATTCCCTTCCACTTCATTATCACATCCTACATTGTGCTGTACTGGTAGATAAAATGTGTGTAGTTTGTGAGTCATAACAGGCTAAAATTTGAAAAACTTCTAAAGGTGGGAATATTTTTGATTAATAAGACAGCATGTGCCCCTAAATATAGCACAACACGTTATTTCTTTTTAATCTAGATCAATCCCAGGACTGTAAGCTTTACACTAGTGCCACAAAACCACATCAAGTAGACCAGAGGTATGGTTAGCTATTTAATGAGTCAAAAATTGTAACAAAAAAAAAAGAAAAGATCAAAATAAAACATTAAAATAAGTCGATCTTTACACCAACATGCAATTTTTTCACAATAAAAATCTGCCAGATGAAGGCGTTGAAATTAAATAAATACCCCCTCCCCCCCCCCCCCCCCCCCATTTCTTGCCAAGCATGTCAGTATTAAAGATCTTTTTAAAATACTTCTTTATGATCACTGAAACTTTTGTGCAGGAAGTTATCCCTGTATGTGTGTTTAGTTTATTCAGCGTGAATGACACTCGTCTTGGATTGGAAAACTGGTTCTGAAAACAATAGCACTAAAAGACAGATGTATGGATACACAGTCAAAGAGACGTGGATCTCAGTAATGCAAAGTCCGACGGATCCTCCGGCCACAATGCTGTACATTTCATGAATGTTTGGTCAGTTTCTTCTAGTGTCCAAAACTTTGGTTCTTGTCCTTTTTCTTGTCGCCCATGTCTCTGCCAACACCGATGCTGATCCCGCTCTTGCCTTTGCCTGTGTGGGACATCCCATCGGTGCTGCAGACAAAAACGTAGAAACAGGGTTTACACAGGTCGTGACATTACGGACAGAGAGCAGCACCTGAAAAATCATAGTTTTTTTTGTTTGTTTCTTTAGTTTTTTTCGTTATTTTATAAAGCTTTACCTATGAATATTAGTCGGTCTGTTGTCCTTGATGAGGTTGTTGAGTTTGTAATAATCCAGGAAGGTTCGAGCCACATTCCTGCCCAGCTTCATATCTAAAGATAGGGATTTAAGGCTAATTCTTCACCTGAAATTGAAGACTAAAATACAGTCATGGGAGAAACACACAGGACCAAATGGAAAACATGGAGTAAATATGAATCCGGTGACAGAAATCAGTATTGCAAACGATGGGACCTAAAACATAATTCAAGGTGAAAGATGTTTTCTTTTTGTGAACTCACATAAACACCTTGTCCTGGCTAATTCGGCTGGCAACCCCTATCTAACAAAACCTTTTAGCATAGTTGAGTGTTGTAATTTCCATCATTTGAAGCTTTCCCTTTGTTTCCCTGACTGCTCTTGGCAGGAGGCAGCTGTTTTACTTAAAAAGCTTCAGAGCAATACCTCCTGGAGACTTAACATCAGCTGGCAAACATTTCAAAGCATAAAACTCTTTTATCACCCAGAAAGAACAAAATGGCAGGCTTAAAACTGTACTCCACATGTGTTTTTTTTTTGTTTTTTTTTTTGAAAAGTAAACGTCAGAATGTTCTATGTGGCCAATTCATCCCTTTACCTTTACTCACTGAGACGTTGGCATTTATTCACCAACTACTTCTATTATGTACCAATATGCAAGACATGTCATATCCATGCACTAAACCACATTTGATTTCAGACTGTGAGAGGAAAAACAGTGATGTGTTTTTGCACATCTGATTTCAACTGTATGAACTAAATAAAGCCACAACTTTTCCTCCGGCTGGTGCCAATCAATGCAAAGCTGGACGTGTCACCAAGGCAGCAAGCAAAACCGTGATGAACTGATCAAATCAAATCAAATGGTTTCAGGCACATCACTGAGTCGAAGATTCAAACAATACGTCAGGAAGCGACCCTTAAGGTTTAGTTTGAATGCGTTTACTTACTAAGCATTATATAATACACCTGGTGCCTTTTGATGGTGGTTAAGGTCCCTGTAAGGGGTTTTCTCTTACATGAGAGATTATGACCCCTGATCTAAGCAAAATAAGTGAATGGCGCCTTGCTGCTGGCTAATATTTATGATAGTCACATAATCATGTTTCCTTATTGTAAGGAGATCATAGAAAACCATCATGTGCTGAACAACAGTACAAAATGTCCTGCTAGGCAAATGCTTCGCCTGAAACATTTCCTGGAAGGCAGCTACTTTTACTCAAAACTTAAATGTTGAAAGAATGAGCAGAGACTTTGAGAAAGCTCTAACTTTTGCAAACTTTTGACAAGATGAAGAAAATGGGTGGGATGGCTGGATGTGTGATGTATTTGTTGCCCACATCTCCTGATGACAAGAAGATCAGGGCAGAACTTGGTAAACCACAGGTGTGAAAATGGCACACTAAAACACCTAAATAGGCCAAACATAGCAAAACTTTCAAACAGTATTTAAAGCACAATACACATTTTTTTATATCAATGGTGTATGTTTCACATGCATAAATCCTAAGACGTATGCATGAATGAGCAAAACGTTTAAAAGACAGTTTTAGTCCTTGCCAACAAACCCAGGAGATCAGCGATAAACATCTAAAGACGAGCACCTAGAGAAACGAGCAGTGCAGACGTTCAGACTGCAGCAGACTGCTGAAATAAGCCGGGCTAAACTGACTGCATTTCACTCACATCAGACAAATGTATGACGCTGGTATGAATCAGACAAAGCAATTACTCACAAACTGAAGCCTGATTTAAATTCCGAGGTGAGTGCACACATCATCTCGGCTGTCCCTTACTACATTAGGGAACCTATCAATAACGTGAATGCTTTTATAAAACAACCGAGCGTCTATGAGTGCTTTTGCCAAGCCTGTGATTATTAGGGCAGCAAGGCAAGTAATGATGTTTCAGTTTCAGATAATGAAGAAACAGAAAAACGCTGAATGCCAACAATGTTCCCAATCACCAAGAGTGTGGATACGGTGAACACGGATAAATAAGAACATTGTCACTACAAGGAGTAAATTTCATCGAGTTGCTGAAGAGAGTGCACTTGGAAAACACATTAATACAAGCTGCCAGTCTGTCTCAATACATCTCCCCCTCCCCCTTTGCAACTATCTTCCATCCATATGTAATGTTCAAATGGATCCAGACACAGGACAAACAGATCCATCCATCCATCCATTGTCCATACCTACGTATCCGTGCATGGTCGCAGGGGGGTTGGCGCCTATCTCCAGCGGTTATTGGGCGAAAGGCAGGGTACAGCCTTGACAGGTCACCAGTCCATCACAGACAAACAGATCCTTGAGGGTTTTTCCTAATCTTGTGCCATTGATGTTTGGCTGCCACCATTCTTCACCAGTCTGGAGAATGATGGAGCAGCCGTGTGTCATAATCTTTCTTTTTTCTGGTCATTACCTTGTTGATACTCAGATACGACCTGTCATCAAATGAACCATCAATCTGTCTCAGCTGTGACTAGAAAAAAGGAAACCACATAAAAAAAATCTTTAACTCTACATAATTAATCGATCACGCATCTTTTTAAAGTTAATCATCATACATTTGTGGTTCTAACAGATAGTCTGGGTGTTTAGTTTTAAAATGGTTTTCCCCCCAAAGAACCTCAAGCAGCACATACACACAGCCGGCACACTTGGTAAATTAGAGCTGTGAATGAGCAAACAATCCCCTCTGTGGTTTGTCTGTCACCTTTTGGCATTTGTATGTTCACAAGTCAGCACTGGACATCATCCTTTACACCACAGGCTGATGGAAGCACTCTTCACATGACTCCAGACTCCAGTTTATTCACCATCTGGCTGTCTGGGAGCCTTTCATCAGGCAAGACCTGCACTGTTTCTGTCTCTGGTGTGTGTGTGTGTGTGTGTGTGTGTAAGAGAGAGAGAGAGACAGAGAGAGAGAATGGCTATCACAGTTTGACCAGTTCCTTACCAGCAAAGGAACTAAAAAATGTATTTACCCAAATTGGGACTAACACCCCACACCCAGTGAAATGTCCATTTTCCCACAACCACCTTTCAGGAAAATGCAAAGATGCAAAGGCTGAATCCAAACGGAGCAGCAGGACCCGACAGAGTTCTCAGCAAAGTACTGTACGCCTGTGTGGAGCTGCCATGTTTTAATATTTCCCCGACACCGCTACAGCTTAAAATCTGTCACCATTATCCCCGTCCACAAAAAAAGCCCCTGGTCTAAAGGACTAGAGACCAATATCACTGACACTGGTTGTTATGAAGTGATTTGAGAAACTCATCGCACAATTTATTAAACCCTATCTTTCCCCCAGTATGACTCCAGAGCCATCACTCATTCATACTGCACTGAAGTACCTGAAGAAATTGGGCACTTAAGTCAGATAGCTTTTTATTGATTATAGCTCTGTTTTTAACAAAATCATCCCAAACTTCTTGGGACTACAACAACGTAAACGTCACATCCATCCATCTGAATGTGGTCTCAGGGTTCACACAATTTTTTTGTGTAAAAAAAAAAAAGAAAAACGAAAAAGAAAATCCACTTTTTCAGGCTCCAATTTAAAGATTTCTCACTTCACCCATTTTTCAAATATGAATATTTAAAACGAACATAATGTGAAGTAATTTACAGGCTTTATGGGACCACCAAAAAAAAACAACAAAGACTCACAGATGTTGAAGACAGTCAGACAGGAAGGAAGACAACTTTTGGACAACAGGAAATGGAATAAAGTCTGGAAATAAAAATTATTCATCCTGGCTTTATTTTCACTTTCTTATACTTATCCAGATCTGGAAAGTATTTTGTATAAATTCCAAAATTTTCAAGACTGTCTGGGAAGCCTGATGGATTGAAGATTTCCCTCACAAGCTGCACTCTAAAAGTCGTCAAAGCTCCTCCACCATCACATTGAGCGTTGGCTCCCCACAGGGCTGTATGCAGATTCTGCATGAGATGTAATGGGTTCATCTGTAACCACAACTCTTTCTCTTCTATGTCTTGTACAGTCATGACCGTCTACTCAACCCGGTCCTCAAACACAATCCATAAGTCTGCAGAAAACCCTGACTTCTTTGTCAGCCTGACTTCAAGAGGACACAAGTAAGAACACAGAAGGAAAATGCTACAAAGTCAGCAAGGTGGCCTTCACCATCTAAGGAACCAATACAATGGTTGATCTTGCTGAGATAGTGGAGAGACTGAACACCTTCAAGTTCCTGGAGACCACACCTTCAAGTCGGCCAACATAACACTGCATACTGTTTCACAGCGTGATGTGCCAGGTGATGTTGCAGAAAAAGTGGCTTTATAGAAGGTCATAAATGCCACAGAAACAATCATTTCTTTCTGTGGAGGATATCACCAACTTAACAAACCTCAGTAAAGCCTCAGGCATCATCAGACAGTACACTACTGCCCTCTGGGAGGCACAACAGGAGCTCGAGAAGCAAAACAAACTTGAAGCACAGCTTTTTTCCACGGGTCATAAGGACACTGAATAACAATACCCTGACATAAGCCACTTGTTTTATTTTGGCTCAAACGATGCACTGTTAAGGCCAGCGTTACCTTGTGGGTTTTCTTTCAATGCATCTTGGAGTTTCAACATGAATGTCAACTATTAGTCCATGTCTGTTTTTGATGCGGGTTGACCCGAGGGCTCGAGATCACTGCCACCGTTGCCATAATTGATTATCAGTCTTGTGCCTTGTGAGCAGAGGTTTCCCTGGATTCTCTGAATAATTTAGTAAAATTATACACCTTGGATGATGAAACTCTTTGTAATTTCACATGGAGAAATTATATTTTCTTAAAGTTTATCAACATGCCTTTTGATAAACCATGCTTGCATAACTGCCAGATAAACTAAAGTCTTCATGCTTTGAAAATTATAGCTTTTTTGTTTTGTTTTTTCAGCTTTTTTGACGTAGTCCAAAAATAAATACATGGTGTCAGTTGCCTTCAGATGCTTAGAAATCTGCAAAACAACAGCAACAACAACAAAAATCAGCTTCCACATTAAATCCTCCTTCCATCCTGGATGTCTCCACTTCGACCTCTAGAAAGTTTTTTGGTGTTTTCCTCAGTTTCCTCTCTCATCAGCAGAGTTTGCTGCCAGTCCCTGGTTCTGCAGCCAGGCACGCTCAGCGACAAAAATATCTCCCGGACCCCACCGCGCGCAGATGGCCTCTCAGCTTGTCTCGTCACGACTCACCGTCTATTACAGGAGGTTTTGTGATGGACGGTCAGCTTCTGAAGGAGAACTTCTTCCGCTGGGTATGTGGTCGGAGACACGGAGGATGCCCTGACTGCAGCTTGGCTTGGTGCCAGGGGAAACCGTAGGTTCTGAAATGAAGCCAATGATGCAGCGGGAAGTTATGTGTTTGGAAGCCAGGAAAAGCTGTAGCTTGGATTGAACTGCTGGGCGATACTCAAAAATAGCTACAGTGCTGTGAAAAAGTATTTGCCCCCCTTATAGGTTTCAGCTGGTATTTGTTTTTTGCTACACTTAAAGGCTTCAGATCCAACAGTCAGACAAAGATAACGCAAACAAATACAAAAAGAAGTTTTCAAATGAAAATAGAATAGAAAAAAAGCTATCCTAACCAACCTGTCTCTATGAAAATATAATTGCAACTAAACCCAATAACTGCTTGAGGGATGCCTTGCAGCAAAAACTGCTGCCAAGCATTTGTGGTAACTGGCAATGATTATTTAAATCAAAATTAAAGAATTTTGGCCCATTCCTCTTTGCAGAAAAGTTTAATTACAGCCACTCTAAAAGGTTTTCAAACTAGACGAGCCTCTTCAAAGTCACCACATTGTCTCAATCTACTTTAAACACAGACTCCAAACTAAGATGCTCCAAAACTTGCATGTATTTTTGAGCTATTCACAAGAGGACCTGCTGGCGAGCTTTGGATCGTTGTTCTGCTGCATAACCCAAAGGTGCTCATGGTTCAGGTTACCAACTGATGGTCAAATAATCCCCTTTAAGATTTTCTGGAAGAGCACATATTAGTTGCACATGTCTAATGAGATGCACAACTTAAAAAAAAAACAGTTTCAGTCTTGTCACGTCAGTCCACAGATTATTTTCTCATAGTTTATTTATTTTTTGGCAAATGTGAAACAGGCCTTTGTGTAATTTCTTGTCAGCAGTAGCTTTTACCTTGGAACTCACCATAGATGTCCTTTTTGCCCAGTACCTTTCTTGTTGAATAATAAACATTGACTTTATCTGAAGCCTGCAGTACTTCAGATGTTGTTCTGGGTTTTTTGTGACCTCCAAGACAAGTGGTCGAGGCTCTCTGGGAGGAACAATGGATGGCCATTTCGGAGAAGGTTCACCACAGTTCCTTGTTTTCTCCATTTTTATAATAATGCCTCTCATTATGATTTGCTGGACTTCTAAGGCCTAAAGAAATGGCTTTATGGTCATTTTAAAACTGATAGATGTCAATGACTTTCTCATCTGTTCTTGAATTTCTTTAAATCGAGGCATGCTGTGTTGCTTCATGAGATCTTTTAGCCTACTTCGTGTTGTCAGACAGGCTGTATTTAGATGGTTTACCTATTCTACAAGTCTGCCAGTGAACAGGCCTGGGTGTAGCTAGTCAAACTGAAATAGAAATGGGGTCGATCCAAGTTAAGTCATGACGTCATAGTTTAGGGTGAAGGACCAAAGCGGCAGCAAGACATCGGTAGGCGCATACTGAAAATAATAATATTTAATGGAGCCAACTCACAGAAGACACATCTTAGGAACAGGGAAGCAAAACAGGTACGAAAACAGACGACGCAACAAAAGAGGAACAAAAACCTGGAACTTAAATACAACTAGGAATAAACGTAAATTGCTCAACACAGGTGAGTGGGATTGACTAATTAACACAAACATTCAAGCATCATGACACATGACTTAAAAAGAGTAGCAAGTATACTGGGTCATGTTGAGTTGAATATCTTATTCCCTTGACAGGTGATTCAAAAATGCTCATTTGAAAACTGCTTTTTCCATTTAGGCAGTTTATCAATGCCTTATATCAAAATTAGTTTGACACGCTGAAACTTTTGAGATGAAAAATTGGCAAAATAAAAAGGGTGGAGAATAATTTTTCACAGCACTTTTTTCAAGCAGCTTAAATTCACATCCAAGCAATCTGCTTAATTTTTGTACCAACTAATCCTAATAATATTGTTTAGATTGTGTAATAACCTGTTATTATCACTATTATCATCATTCACCGCTGGGGAGGTCAGAGGGGTGTGCATGCAGTGTGTCAGCATCTTGCCTGCCTTTCACTGAAATGTATTCTTTGTACACAATAATGGTCTTGTCTAATCAATCACAGGTCATTGTCATGGCTCAAGGGCATGCCAGGTTAGACGCTGATGAGATTACGGGGGCATGTGAGACAAAAGAGATGGGGGTGGGACATGACTTGTTTACCGCAGCTGTTTGCTGTCAGCACCGCATTTAGCTTCTTTCAGCGCCTCATTCCCCGTCCCCTGTCCTCCCAGACAGAGAGACAACGTGACAGAGAGACAAGTCCCCTAGTGGTGAAATTAACAAGTCACGTTGAAGATGCTGTCTGGAGTTAACAAGGAGACAAGCAAGGGGACATTCGAGCCATCAATATGGGCGACTGGCAGGTCTTGTCAGTGCACTGACACGTAGAGAGCTAATTATCAATGCTAATTACAAGGATAGTCAACAACAGCAATACAGAAAGGGACATTTTTGATCCCAATAGCAAATCAACAGCGTGAAAGACCTCAAGTCCAAGGGCCCAAGAGGACAAAAAGGAGCTGATTTAATCCCGGACAGAACAGACTGCCCCTGTTAGATACACAAGCTCTCTAACTTGAATAAGTATAAGGAAAGTGACGAAAGCCTCAGTTTCTCTCAAGAACAGATTAATCAGGAATATGAAGTCACATATGTTTATGTGCCAAACTGTATTTTGGCTTGCAGTACATGTGACTTTTAGATATGTGGATGTTTATGTTTGTTTCTCAAACTCGTGAACAAACTAAGAATCACTTGTGGGTCAGAGTTTTGTAGCGACAACTCTCAAAAATAGTTTGGAGTATGATTTCATCAGTCTCTCAAATCGACCTTGAGTAATTTCAGCCTACTGTTTGATGCAAGGTTGCTTCAGTGCAAAGAGGTTTGCAAACATTTGATTTTGCACATCTCCCTGAAGGTCAGCCAGGCTGAGATCTGGACTTCAGCTGGGCCTATGCGATACCTTGATTCTTTTCCTTTGCAGCAATCTTGTTGTAGATTTGCTGCTGTTTTGTGGATTTGTTGCTCTGAGGCACTTTGGCCCTCTGTAGTTTAAAGGTTTATGCTTCTCCACAGTCCTGTCAATTGCACATATTGTTTTAAAACAAAGGGCGGAAATAAAATCTGATAACACAAAGGACAAACTTTTCACTACACTCCATCTTTTGTTTTACCAACAGTTTCTTTGGTTTTAAAGACGTCTCAGGGCCTATTTTATAGCCTTTAAACTATTTCTTTGCACTCGGTGTAGTCTAATACCAGGTTAGCCAAGGTTATCTACTTTATGTAACTCCATTTATTTCAGTTCTTAACAGTTCTTGTGGTCTAATGCAGGACTTCACTAAACCTTAAGTAAATGTTAAAATTAGCCCTTTAAGATCCTTTCAGTACATTTACTTATCCTGCACTTTCCTTTAAAAGCAAAGTGTTTTCTTGTTCAATTGAGTTTTCAAACTATTTCAAACTTTCCAAGAACGGCGGAGTTATCAGTTTGCCCAAAAAGAAACACAACATCCATGGATTTTTTTTTTTTTTTTTTTTTTTTGGCCATGTCGGCTTTCACATTTTTGGGAGAACTCATGTGAGGACACTTGTTCATCTGAGCATGCCGACAATATTTGTGCAATCAACTGTGTGCGTAAATGTGTGTGTTTGGTTGCGTATGCGAGCACCTAGCCATTTGTGCATATCCATGTGATGTGATGTGCATGATGGGTGGTAGTGAAGCATATTTGCCTCCCAGCTATATCATTTGCATACTTGTCACAGCCTGTGCGTTGGGTGTCAGGTTCAATGATGCATGCTGTTTTTCCACCGGCGGCTCTGGCATTCGCGGAGTCCCACTGTTACGGCGACATGCACGTCAAGTGTTGCTGCGTCGGCCGACAGTCAGACATCACACACATGTGGAGAGCTGACGCAGCCATCAATTTGTGACGTCACTCAGAGCTGGTAGCAGCCCGACAATGCTCTGCTTGATTAGACTGCAAGTCATCACCTCTGATGAAAATCAGCAAGTTTGCTGAATTGGAAAGGCAGAGAAATGAGCTGTCCTTCGGTTGTGAAAATCTGAACAAGGTGAACATTTTCAACTGACTGCAGCAAAAACAAAAAAATCCACTAATTTTTAGGAAGGCATTTGGTCCTGAGTCCCTTTCAGAATGCTTCAAAGATTATCTTCGAAGCAACTGAGAAAACAGAAAACACAAAGGCAAATAGAAGATAAGCAGGCTGTGTAATCATAAGTAAAAACACATCTACTGTATCCCCACATGCTTAAATGCACTCATACACACAGAGAGAACATCAAGCTGTGTTTTGAATGAGATCCCAGATTCCTTCAACCTTGATCTGCTCTACACTCATATTCAAACTTTGCAGTTTGGACAGCACTGGTGCAGGTTGTTGTTCTATAAATAACAAGCAAATACATAAATAAACTCCAGTGTTTCATAAAAGTCACTTACATTAAATAAAAATAATTAGCACAAAATGACAAATAATATTTGTGAGATGGAATGAAAAGGACACATGGTCTTCAAAATGTAATGTTTTTTTTTTTTTTTTATTAATCCTTATTCCCTATTCTTTGCATGGACAGTCTCTGCCTTGGAACAAATTTCAAGTCTTGCAACACATTCCCTACAATATTTACCTCTGGATTTACCTCTGGACTATGCCTGGGCCTTTCTTTGAACAGCACCCTGACATTGTAGCTGCGGCTGTGGGTCCTTGTTTTTTTTTTTTTTTTATACATTGAGTGAAGGTGAACCTCCAACCCCAGTCTCAAGTCCTTTGCAAGTTCTAACAGGTTTTCTTCCCCACAGCATGATGCTGCCACCACCAGGTTTCACTGTGGGGATGTGTTTCCAGCCGATGTGACACGTTCGCTTTCTCACTTACACTGTTTTGTATGTAAGCAAAGAACTTCAGCTTTAATCTGGTCTGAACAGAACACCTTCTTCCTTGTGGTTGCCCTCTCCCCTACATGGCTTGTAGCAAATATTATGAACTTACAATGGCTCGTTTTTTAACCACTCTTTAATGAAGGCCAGATTTGTTGAGGCCACATCTACTAGTTGTAATGTCAACAGATACTCCCACATGAGAGGCAGAGGTTTTTAGCATTTCCAGAATTACCGCAGACCTTTAGACTTCTCCTCTGATAAATACTTTCTTTGGCAACCTGTACAAAGTATGATATTGTTCTATAACTTAATCCTGCTTTAAATTTACCACAACTTTCTGCTCTGCCTGCTGTGTTTGTTGGTATTCCTAATGTTTGTTCACTAATTTGTTCACTAAATACTGGATTTTCACCGATATGGACTTAACATGATTAGGATACTTTTGAAGGCAGTTGGTAGCACTGGGTTTTATTTAGGGGGATCACGGCAAGTAGGTTGAACACAAATAAACGCCGCATTTTTTTAAATTTTATATTTGCAAAAACTGCTGAAAGCCTTTCCTTCCACTTCACAATTTTTGCCACTTGCTGTTTCAATTGAATCCCAAAAAGACATACTGAAGTTTGTGCTTGTAAGATGACAAAATGGTGAAAGATGAAAGGGGTATGAATCTGTGTAAAGCTCTCTATAAAACCTGTGGCTGCTGTAGTTGCATGGTGAAGAACGGCTACGCCGGGAAACAAACAAACATGGTTGTTAAATGCTTAGAGGACGATAAAAAGTCATAAACACAAGAGAGGTTGTCCCCGCTGTTTCAGAGAGGAGCATTCTCAGCTTGACTAGATGATATAATGAGCCGTTATGCTGTGGCTGATGGGAAAAGAGGGGGCAAGACATCGTAGAGGAGAAACGAGTGCAACAGAGGGGATTTCAAAAACAAACACAGCCACACAAGGCGTATCACACATTTCCTTGAGCGCATTCAAACTGTGACAAAATTCTTAGCTGCTTGAAAGGTTAAGATTTCAATTTCGGTGGATGCAAGTCACCGTGGTGGGGAAGGTTAGACAGGAAGGATGAAAAGGTGAGCAAAGACACTTGGAAGGGTGGCTGCGGCTATGGGCCAAAGGCTTTTATTTGTCGTGAATTAGTTTGGAGGAATGTGTTGGTGTGAGACGAGGAAAAGAGGAAACAGGGGCAGGTGGAGGGTGGGGGAGACGCTAAAGGTCTCTGTTGATGATTTACATGCTCCATCAAGCAGACTACTGGGGCGTAAAAAGTGACATGGTCTGTTCCTTCAACCTGCCTGACCCCAATCTCCACTGTATATCAGGTCCCCCTGCTGCCTGCCCAACCTCTGGAGCTCCTCCTCAGAACCCCCCCCCCCCTCTCGCAGTTCAACAACTATTCATACATCCCCGGTGCGTCCCACAAGTATGCTTAGCTCTTTTTCACGTTGCATTCGCTGTGACTTTACGACCACGGACATCAGTATGTTTATTGGGATTTTATGTGAAAAACCAACAAGAAGTAGGGTAAAACTGTGAAATGTTAAAGAATTACATCTGAACAGGAATCTTTCAAGTCATGCCACATATTCTCAATTTAACTTAGGTCTGAACTTTACAGTGGTCATGGGTATGTTCTGATCTGAACCAAAGCTATTGTAGCACCGGCTGTATGCTGTCGTCTTGCTGGAAGGTGAAACTTCGCCCCAGTAAAGTCTCATCCTTCCTCCGAACAGTCCCCCCGCCCCAGTACTGCCCAGCATCTTCCTGTCAACAGACCAGCTACTCTATGGGAAAAATAATCATCTCTGAGGCAGGACTCTTCCATCGCAGTGTGCTCAGGGTGATGTACAGTGTTAGTCTTCGGCCACATACCCTGCTGCTCGGGGACCCCTGTCTTGCATGTTTTAGGTGTCTCCTTGCTGCCTGACCTAAATGAATGGATGATTAGGAGGCTTCTGCAGCACTTGATGGCATGCAGAGGAGGTTATGAGATCATTTGAGGCGGAACAGAGGCATGTCTAAAACATGCAGGACAGGGGACCAGGGCTGGGAACCACTGACATACACATGTAGGCTAACACATTCAGCTTCTTCCAATGTTTCCTGGGTCCTATAGTTCCCAGGAGATCACTTGAATCCACTATTTACTTTTTGTCTTGTCCCTTTGCACGAGGAGATTTCTTAAGATTGTTAACATCTTTGGATGATATTATAAACTGTAGTTTAAGGGATATTCCACATCTTCCCAAATTTACCTTTGAGGAATATTATTCTGGAACTGCTCAAACTAGTGGACTGTAATCAACACTTGCTATGGCTTTCTTCTGACAGTGTCTTTCCTGTTGCATAAGGAGCAGATTTTTGTTTGGGGAGCACGACTAATAGTTGTTACCCCACATGGGCTATGGATCGCTGCAGCTCCTCCAGAGTTACTGGGGATGTCTTGGCTGTGTCTGGATTGATTAGGGCTTCATCAGATATTCAAAGCTTCAGGTATTGTTCTCCACTTCATCCACAACTTCATCCACCTCCCAATTACTGATAATTGTTTTAACACACACAAAAAAACCTAAATAAAATATACTGACGATTGTGGTTGTAATGTAACAAAATGTGAAAATGTTCAAGGAGTCTGCATTGAAAGGAATAATTTGAACGTGTTGAGGATACCATACCAAGAAAGGTGTGAAACTAATTTCTGCAGGTGTACTTGTAATTGTTATGATATTCATCTGTTGATTTGCTAGTTGATAAACGTGAACTGGAAAACAAACAAACAGCTGATCCACAAAGTACTGGTTAAGTTCTGACTTCAGCTTCATTTTCACAGTTCTTTTACTAGTACTGAGGAGTATCTTCTGAGGCGTATGTTTAGCACAGACTCCAGACAAAAGTCCTGCAATGTTAGAAACACTAAGGAATCTGAATATGAAGACGTTTGTAAAAAGCCTTTGTCATGATATTTGATTAAGGCAAAATATTGTTGGTGACTAGACTGTTATGACCCTGGAGCTTGTTTTTACCTGTTTTTAAATTGTATTGTTTTATTTCTTGTATTACTATTTTATGACTTATTGTTCAGCACATTGATTGAAATCGTGGCATAAATAAAGTTATTATTATTATTATTATTATTATTATTATTATTATTATTATTATAGCTGTTACAATGGACTATTTATGCATGCATTTTAATACATGTTAAATAATGCTCATCAAAGTAATCCTCCTTAACTTATTCTTGATCAGTTATAACCTTAAAGTTCTAAAGTCCCTACACTGGCTCCCTGTATCTCAGAGAATAAACTTTAAAATCCTCCTGTTAGTCTATAAATCCCTAAATGGCTTAGCACCTAAATACATCACAGACTTGTTATCAGTGTATCAACCCTCCAGACCATTCAGGTCTAATGGCTCCAGCCTACTCTGCATACCTAGAACCAGAACCAAACACGGAGAAGCAGCATTTAGTTCCTATACTCCACTTAGAAACTTCTAGAAAACTGTAAAAGTGCTGAAAGCCTGAGTTCCTTTAAATCAAGATTAAAAACACATTTGTTTAGGATTGCCTTCCACTGTTCTAGTTAAACTGTTTTACTGAAACATCATTAGTTCAGCTTTGTAGTCCAACTGTTTTTAATATTTGCTTTTAGTTTCTATTTTTCCATGTTCTATTTTGTTTCTACATTTTATTCCTACTTGCTTTTATTCTGTTTTATTTTCCTATATTTTAATCATGTAAAGCACTTTGCATTGTCTCTGTACTGAAATGTGCGATACAAATAAATTTGCCTTGCCTTGCCTTGCTTTGCCTTAAACGGTTAAACTTAATGCCTTATTGTGGGTTTTTACCCCTCTTTCCACATGGCAAAGGAGTGCATGTTGGGAACCTAAGTTAGACTTTTGCCTCCAGCCTAAAGACAAGAAAGCTTAATTTTGAATGCTGTCTCTCTGAGAATGTAAACAGAAGAGCTTTAAACAAAAGCAGAAAACATTTTTTCTTAATGACTATCTTTTACAAAACTGCGTGCTTCAGTGAAAAGAAATGAGTTTATCAACAAGTGTTAAAATTCGGATGTGTTTTTCAAATTTGTCTTAACCTTTTGAGTTTGTCAACCATCTAATCTTCCAGCAAGCTTTGTTTTATTTTGCCTTTGTGCACTTGTGTAAAGATTGGAATCCAGTTCATCCACTAAGATTATTTATTTTACACTCTCACAGTTCGGTTCTGATTCCAAAGAGAGGAACTGCAGAACGTCCAGCCCCTGGGCCAGATGAAAACAGCCAGTACCTCCTAGAAAATCTCGAGGCTGAGTCGAACAGATGTGTCGACTAAGCTGTGGAACAGGATGTTCAGAGCCGCAGGTCCAGGGATCCAGTCCAGTTCATTGAGAGGTGACCTCAATGAACCCCTGCCTTAGTCTTAACCAAGGTTAAGACTAAGGCAGGGGTCACCAACATGGTGTCCGCGGGCACCACAGAGCCCCTGAGGACCACATGTGGTGCCCATGAGCCTGTTCTAAAAAAGCCTAATCCACCAGTGAGCTGCATCTAAAACTTTATTTTATTCCGTTACTATTCCTGTTTATTCACACTTGCATTTATATAGATTTAAAAATGACAACATGTATAAGCATGAAAAATGTGAAAAGGTGAACTCTGACTCTTCTAGTTCAAATGTCAGCACTGGTAGCCCTTCGTATGACACAACACCAATGAAGCAGCTCTCAGTCTCAAAAAGGTTGGTGACCCCTGGACTAAGGTGTCTTCTGGATTTATTTAAGGCCGTTAGCTGATGTTGGAACCTGTAGTACCTCAAAGGCCTTCCACCTTTTGAATCAACCTTTTTCCCTATTCCCAACTTTCGCTCAGACATTAGTCAGGTATTTTAAATTGAAAACCATGCGCACAAAAGTTATGTTTACCTTTCAGATAGATATATAGAGATATTTATTGAAATTTTTATAAAGTTAATTTTTTAATCAGCTAATGATGCTCTGAATTTTCATTCCCAGTTGTTTTTGGGATTTACATTTGAGGAGTTAGACTTTATGCTATGTTTTTTCATTCCTTCCTATTTAGTTAAACACTGAGATGCATTAGAGAGATTAGAAGACAAATAATTACTATTTTTTTTGGTAATCAGACCCAATATAATTTACAATGAAATCATTAATATTGGGATTCTGAGAATAAATAGCATTTTTTATGAGATATGCAATTAGGGATCTCTGACAAACAATGTAGCCTTAATATAGAGTTTTAAAAGTACTTACGAGACATATTATATATTAACTATCTAAACAAAATGGTAAACCATTTATGGGGCTTTATTGCTTCTCCACATATCCTTATTAATGTGGCAGTAAGCTTGGCTATTGTGGTGCTTGCACATTGCTTCTAATATAATATTATAATATGGTGACCACAACTAAAATATATAGATCTGATGACTTCACAGGATAACTTTAGCAAGCCAGTTAAAAGGAGATGGCCTGATCTTTTCATATTGCTTCTTTCTGTTCCTACAGACTACATCGTTTGTCAAAAAAGCAGCAAAACCATGATGCTTAAGAGTTTTGCTTATCCATATGTGGAATAGATATTTATATTGCTCACTACTTGTGGGTTAATTAATTGTGCCTCATCTACACTGAAGAAGACCTCCGGTACTTGGCACTAGAGGGCACTAGGGCTGCGTTGATACCAAGCTGCCCCTCCACTTGCACTCCAAGTGCCTGAGAGCACATACTCTTCATATGTAGGACCCTTGTCGCTTTGGAAATCTCTTTCCCCTTCTTTTCGATCACTCTATCGGTAAGATCGCACCACTATCGGCCAACTCTCAGGAGGTCCTCGCCTCTGAGAAGGTCAGACGAAGGAAAACTTCCTTCCTATCTGGTTCCATTAAGGCACCTGTGACCTTCGGCTTCAGTGGTAAAATCCATCTGTGTTTGTGTGTGTGCATGCTAGAGGCTGATGAGACTATTGTTTGTTCCACGGTTTATACCAATGGCAGTTTCAGCCACACACACACACACACACAGCGACAAAAGCCCTTCTCTTTTTTTCCTCTTTTGTAAATGAAATCAATAGATGCAGATATCATCTGCGTTCTGTCACTGCACATCTGTCGCAACAAAAGGCAACAAAAGAGCAACTTGCTTCTCTAGACAGTACAAACGACTTGACATGCAGAGTCACAAACACATGCACAGACTTCCAATTAAGTACAAAAAATACAACATTAAAATAATGATTCGAGCAGCTTGATTGTTGCAAGGATGTGTGTCGGTGTCAGATGAGGAGAGAGAACAAATACAATGAGACAATTATTGCTGTTCGCCGCATTTTGAGCCTCACAGATCGCACATAATGAAGGATACAAATTTCCTCAGAGTATGGCACAGGGGCGGCGCCGCCAGCTGTCATGTAGCCGTAGAAGGACACCTCCAGAGTGTAGCAGTAGGAAGTATCATCAAGAAGACCACCGAGGAAGCGCCTGCCGGTACCGGCCTTCACCTTGTCACGGTTAAATGACGTGTTTGACTGGTGAGACGTGGAAAACAACAAAAACATTTAATGCAGGAGAGGTAAATACTATAAAACCTCTTCTCTAGATCTATGAGCAAAAACCCACCTCAATTCAATACCTCCGGTTAATCTATCAACCCTAAATCCCATACAAGAAGTGGACTTGAATGTCCAAATTGAATGTTTCATTTTGATAAAATCAAAATGAAACATTCAATTTGGAGACATTAAAGATTGATTATTGCTCCAAAAATTATAATAAAATAAGCAAAGAAGACAGGAAGCACATAATAGGTTAGTTTTGATTTCAGACAAATAAGCTGAAAAAACAATAATCATTCCCACCGAGTTGTTACATCAAATCAGAGATGATCAAGCGTCACCTATTGATAAATACAGTGTGGTTGAAATCAGCTTTTATCATGTAGCCATTTTTAGGTAGAAGTGTAAGGCATTGTGAGTCACAAAGTAAGGCACACAAAGAGTAACCCTAACCCTATAGCTTTAAACCCTGAGTAAGAGGAGCAAGATCAGACACTGACCATATTAAAACAGGAGTCCCACCAAAGTCAAGTCAGTGGGACTGTTGTTATTTCTGTAGGAACTGCCAATTAAATACAAATTCATTGGCACCTCTGTTAAAATGTGTACAAAGCCTTAAAACAAATGAATCCTTTATTTCAAGATGCCTAATTTGACACTGAACATTTTTAGAAAATTCAAAGTTTAATTTGACTAAATTTATACAGTGAAGGAAAAGGGGAAAAAATAAGTAATTATTAAAAATTCAACAATGGAACAGTTGGGATTATTGGTACTCTTGATAATCTCTTTAAAACAAATGCAACTGAAGCAGTTTAATTGGTTATTTTGCTTCTTTAAAATTGATCAGAGTTTGTAGGAATGTCCCCTTGGCTTAACACAGAGGCCCATTTCTTTTAGCCACTGGCCACTAGGCTGGAAGAGGACTAATGATTAGTACGCCACCACACAGAATAAGGAAAGACGATTAAAAAGATGTCCAAACCTCACAGTTGGTAGCTCTACATGTACCACAGCCACTGAATAGTGGAGGCTGTGTGGTGCTGTGGGCCTGTTTTTCAATAAGGAGCAGGATACCTTGTTTGAGTACATGGCATCATGAATTCTTGGAAATAGCAGGACATTTTACACGAGACTCTTGTGGACTCTGCCGGAAAACTGAAACTGGGTCATTAATGTGTCTTTTTGCCATTTATTGACCCAAAACATACGAGGACATCATCAAAGAAATTATTCACCAGCGTGAAAGAATCAAACTTCTTTGCTAATCACACTATTCAGATATGAATCAAATAGGAAAACATTGGCGTGAATTAAACATAAGAGAGGATTAGAAACTACTCATGATGTTAAACAATCTTATGAAGATTTTTGAAAAGAAGAATGATTAAAAAAGGTTCTTTCTTTGTGCTCTAGCCTTGTGATGTCAGGACTGTAGAAACTGCTGACAGCAGGGATACTGTGCTACTGTGCTACCAGTAATTTTGTAAACATCAAGATTACTACATTATACCTTTATATGTAGTTATCTATGTGTATAAACACACACAGTCTCTGACAAAAGTTTGTACACCTCTTACATTTTTTAAAAGGTTTTATTAGATCTTTTCATGGGACAACACAAAAGGCGACAAACATGCGAGCCAACAGGACGTGGCTAATGGCAAAGCAAATGATCAGTGGCTGCTTCCATGCTAGCTTCACTAGCTCCAGCTCTTTCCACATTTTTTGAAAGTGCGGGTTTGTGTTCCTACTATAAAAAAGGAATTTCACCCGAGGCTTTCTACAAGTTTTTATCAAGGGTGCCAATAAGGGAGGCTGGCACTGAGAATGACTATAAGAAATATATTTAAAGGTTAGTTTTAACGGAAGATCCTGCACCCTGATGATTCCCTGGACAACCACGTCCTGTCTCCTGTTCTGGTTTGCACATTCTGAGAATAACTAGTAGTTCGTAGTTCTGCATAATGAATAATGAGAACTATATATATATATATATATATATATATATATATATATATATATATATATGCAAACATGCAAACATCTTTATGTGTGTGTGTGTTCTGGCAGAGTGGTAATGAAGGGTTAGCCATTTTGGGCTGAGGATCCAAATTGGAGAAGCCTGAACAGGAGTAGTTTGATCTCTCTAGCCAGTCCTGTTGAATATGTGGTTTTGACTGAATTGCATTTATTATTACTTTATTACCACACCAGTCTGGTAAAATTCTGAATATTTAAGTGTTCCTGAATATATGTTTATTTGCTTTTTGCAATAAAACAAACTATAGAGCTTCAGAGTCTCTGTAAGCTCGGCGCTTTACTCAGTGGTCCGCCACTTTGTTGTTCGTTTTCACTCTCGCCGCTTTCATCTGCATTGTTTTTCAGCAAACAGCGCTCTAAAAAGCAACCTAATGCCACCTGCCAGTCATCAAACAGCAAATTTAGCATGCAGTTTGCAAACACACGGGTACATTTAGCAGGTAATGAGCCATATATACATATCTAAGGATTCAAGGAAGACCAAAAATGCAGCTCAGAGTCTGTAGGATGTTTTTATTAAGCAGCTGTTTGCTAACAAGTTTGCCACATCATATTGTGTTGTACACAACTGGTCAAAAAGAGAAAGAAATATTGAAATAATAGATGTAGCAAAGTATTTGTAGTAGAGGGAAATTTGAAACTCTTGATGGGTGTATTATAGGCTCACTGAATACTTAAGAAGATGTAATCTGAGTAATTATAGGATCAATGGACAATAATGATGTTTTTGTTCATTAAATCAAAGATATCAAACCCTTAGAGTAAGAAAATTGCTATGAGCTGAACTTGATGTGGCAATTTTATGAAGTACATAAAAGTCGATGTAGCTGCTGTCTTTAAAAAGCCGTGTTAATGCGATAAGGTCAAATAAAGTTAAATTATAAACAGCTGTTGGGCTACGGCTCCATAAGATTTCTGGATTTAATCTGATCCTATAAATGGTTATATTAATAATATTGTCCTAAACATAATTATGAGGATATCAGTTAGCTTTATTTCTTCTTTTCAGTCTGTTGTTGTCATGAAAATGATCTTACATTTAGATTTCAAAGTCAAAGGCCAGTTTGTTTCTAACACTTTGTCTTCAAAAGGTGTATTTCAACTCTCTTTCATTTGTTATCATAAAAGATTGCTTAAACCATGCGAAGACGCTGCATGCTTCAACACTGTACTGCACCAACCTATGGATTGCCCTGTTTGCTCGCCTTACACATTTCTAATTAGAGATTTACCAAGAAATGAGCTTGTGAGCAGATTCAGCAGATTTTATTCCTGGAACCTCCCTTATCAGTCAGCTTCCGGTTGAAAATAAAAAATCAGAGCCTGTTTTGATCAGTCAACATGCTATAACTAAGCTGCAGCAACTCCTTTGAGCCCTTGAAAATGTCAAGATATTTCTGTGGAGGCATGCTGACCGTTTATTTTTGCGGCCAATGAATTTAAACGGGAAGAGAAACATCAACAGAATAGCACTAGATAACCGAAAAACTGAAAGTAATTCAACAAAGTTGCTTTGATTATCTTTTTGAAGAGTCCAGTTCTATCCTGTCATGGAACAGACTGGAAATACGAAATTTGTAGATACACACAGCGATTGATTTTCACAGATACTAAAAAAACATAAGATGCTAAAGACAGTGGGAGGTGGCCTAGTGCTTAGAGCTTGCATCCTGAGAAGGCTGCTAGTCCCCCGGTTCGAATCCCGCAGACTGCTCCCAGAATTACTCAGAATTAGCCCCAGCATGCTCCCCGGGGGCTGCACAGAGGCAACCTGCTGCTCCCTGAGGGATGTTAGAAATTCAGAGGACACATTTCATTGGCATGTATAAGTTTTAATGACAAATACAGATTCACAGTATTACTAAAATATCGACTCTAAACATTTTGTCTTTGTTTTCAGATATTAGTTTAACTGCAGAGCTGTGTAACTCTGACTCCTCTCACACACGGTGGGATCTTATACAAGGAAAGGCTCCTTTATTATTACAATAAATCAAAGGGTAATTTCACTATTTATCTGTTAAACTATTTCTTTCTTGTAATGAGTTGGACAAAGCTTTTATTGAATTTTTTGACTAAATATTGTAAAAACAATTTATACCTTGTGTAGAGAAATACGGTTAAATCTGAAAAACGCATCATGAAAAGTGAAAGACTTCCTGTCACTCATACGAAATAGTGAAAATATATAAGTATAATATATTTATAAATATATATAAATAAAATATATAAACATTTGTTAGAGCTTGTAATATTTAAGCCTTTATTTCTGTTAATTTTGATGTCTCTGAGATGTTTAGATTACATAAAATTAATTGAAAATATTTTAAAAAGAAATGTCAGGCTTCCAAAACGTATGCTAATTTCCAGGCAAAAGACAATTGGTTGGACCTATTTTAAAGAATGTTTAACTTTTTCACAATATTCTAAAATTCTAAGACACTGAATTTTGCATTTTTATTATATATACCATATATGTTGGGCTGAGATCTGAAGTTCAAATGCTCTTGGTGGTTCCCAGGACTCGAATTGTGACGAGGGGAGGCGGAGCCTTTTTTCACCTGTAGCCTCTGAACTCTGGAACGGCCTCCCTCTTTCTTTCAGCTCCGCCAGAACGCTAAGCAAATTTTAACTCTTTTAAAAAAGCAACTCTTCATGCTGGCCTGTAACTCCAGAGAGCATGATTATTGTTTATTTTATCGTAGTGTCATTGCTTACTGATTTTATCATTATGTTTTTATTTTTAGTTTTTTTTATTCACCTTTGACCGTGTTATGGTATGTTTAAGTGCTTTATAACTAAAGTTTAGACAGACAGACAGATCGATAGATAGAGTTGAGGATCTTGAGTTGTGCAGAGACAAACCCTATGTTGGCTTGCCCTTGTTTAAGGGAAAGGGATTTTATTTTATAGCAGAAAAAAAACAAATACTGCATTTTGAAATAAATTTGGTTGTTATTTATTATTTAGAAATACTGGATGAGTCAAATCCTCAGTCAGGAATTTTGAGCTAAAGCACAAATAGATCTTCCAAATGGACAATGACAAATCGTTCCAACAAATTAGTTACAAAGAGGCAACAAAGTTAATATTTTGAAGTGACCATCAGAGCCTTGATCTCAGTCAGGTTTGGTGGGCACAAGCAGGTTATCCTACAAACTTTCAATATGCAGTATTACTATGGCATTTAAAAAACCCAGACTGCTTATATTCAATGTCAAAACATTTATGTGTGATACTATATTGGCTTGATGCAAAGCAAAGAAATGTAACAAGCTCTGGTAAGTATTAACTGACATGTCATTAGTAAAAAATGCATTTATGTCATGGGATTTCTCTCTCAGGGCTACTTGCAAAGGGGAGTTCATTTCAGCAGATTTACACAATGTCATTACAAACCTTGGCTGTAAACGGGAAAAGTGTGGGAGAAAAATCTATTCCAGCTCTGAGCGTGTCAGCTATAACACACAATTTGACGGCGTCTGGGGGATGAGTGTGGAAAAACGTTCCATTCACTGTAAATTCACTCCGCGGCGGCGAGAGTGGACTTGCTGAAATGCAGACTCGCCGGCTGCCGGTGGGAGTTTGCCGTGATTGTGTTGTGCTGCTGCTGCGCTGGGCTTTAGGTAGTGCTGAATGGGCACGGGGACAAAGGCGCAGAAAAGGAGATGACCCCTGGGCCAGCTGTCACACAAGACGTCCCGGGAACAGAAAGAGAACATTTTGTGAAAAGTTTTTTTTCTCCCCTCTACATTTGTAGCACACCCCACAGCATAGACACTGATAATAAGTAAGAATTTAATACGTGTATGAATAAACTGCCTGCCTGTCTTTAATTAGGATGTCTGAGCATCAATAGGTAATAAAGGTTAGCCAGCATTATACATCTAAGTTGCTCTGCTATTAAATGTCAATGTCACAAAGTAAATGAAGGTCATAATAAGGAACTAGATGATGCATCCTTGTCTAAAAAGGGGTCTGTATGTGTGACAGAGCGGCGGGATTTCCACAGTTGTTTGTCCACATAACAAACTCCACTAGGGAGCTGAAACCAAACAAGGAAATCAACTTTTACACTCAAGCACTGTGGTTTGACCTTCTACACACCTGCACAGAAAACTAAGCGTTTTTATGTCCTTTAGAGTTTTTGACATTCATACATTTTCCCCCCCTGATCTGCATACAGACTGTTCTCTGAAAGGACAAAGTGACAAAGGTGTTGGAGTGTTTTGTTAATTAATTAAAAACCAAAGGAGTGAAGTATTCGATTAACATAAGAGTCCACAGTCTTTGTTATGACATCCGCAATTAGGCTGTGGAGCGTCCCACAGCTAGAAGAGACCCTTGAGAGGCTTCTAGGCTGTGATTGGAGTCCACCTGAACATAACTGAATTAATTGGATGTAATCAGGAAAGGTCTGCAGAAGGTCTCACAGTTGATGATGTTTGTCTTTATAAAAACCACGTTATGCGGTCAAGAAAAAAATCTGCAAACCTGTGAGACGGATTATGTAGACTTGGTAAACAATGTCAGAACATTGATGAAACCATTAAGTTCTGCTTAAAGTCAAACTTTTTAAATATATTCTAAAAGCAATGTTTGCAAGAAAAATTGTTGCTATAGAAAGTATTGAACTGTAGAGGTAAACAATTGATTGCTGTATATCCTTTAACTGTTAAGGTTTAGGTCAATAAGGCTACATGGAAGACTCTGGTTTCCTCTCATACTTCAAAGTTATTCATTTTAGATAACTTGTTTACTTAATATTGTCTGTATGTGTGAGTGGTTAGATGCATGGTTAATTATTATAATTTTGTTTTTTCTGAAGCTTTTTTTTTAACTCAAAGCTCACAATACTTGAAAGAGCAATGAGCAATAATTAATTATATTATATATAAAGAACTAAACATTAGTTTTGTGAAGAACTAAAGGTATTTTTTTTTTTAGATTAAATACGGCATGACGTCACACACCGTCTGTTTTGTTCTCCAGTCTCTTGTTTACAAGACTGGCCGGCCGCGCCTTCATGTACGTCCATGTGAACAGCTGCTACTCAGGGCTTAGCCCCTCCCTGCCAATAAAATCCCACCTCCACGTTCACCTGAAGATGATCAGGACCCATTATCACCACAAAAAACAAACAACGCTCTTTGGCAGCAAAGAAGTTGTCAGATAAGGAAAAAAACAAACAGGGATTGACATTGGCCTTGCGTTTCCAAGGTGCAGTCTCCTCCGGACTGCTGAGTAACACCGTGAAGTCAAGTGTTTGTTTTTGTTGGTGTTGCTATGTTGATTCAATTCAATGTAATGCTACAATTGTGGCATATGGATTAATTGTTGGAGTTTGACCTGCAACAGGCCACGCGTTACTGTTACATGAGGCGAGTAGCCGGTAGATTTTTAAATAAAACAAAAACATAAAATATTAAAGATAAAAAGGATGGATACATTTTGTTTTATGGGTGCTGATATTTGAGGGAAATTATGTAATAAAAGCCCCATGGTTTCCATCAAACCCTCAAAAATATTACTGCTGTTTTAGGTGTCATTCTTTTGTGAAAATTCACTGCATTCATTTTCATACCTATATTTTTTAAAAACATTTGTTGGTGGAAGGTCACAAGAGCCACAGATTGCAGACCCCTGATCTAAAACAAACTAGACCCCGCTTTTAGGGACAGGAGTTTGCCATCTCTGGACTTATGACAAAAACAATAAACTAAATCAACAAAACAAAACTTCTGGTGCCATTCATGTAAATCCCATCATTTCTGCTGCTGTTCAGACCAGCACTGCCGTTCTGGTATTGGTGTGTCATTTTTAAATGAGCCGGTTCTATTAGCTGACCGCCGTCTGGGAGAACCAAATCTCCTTCAAGTGTGCAGGTTACAAGCGTCCAAAACAGGAGCATTGGGACTCTTCGGGTTATGTCATCAACCTGCGCCTCTGTGTCATAATTGCGACACCAAAAATGACATGACCATCACTGTTTTTGCCATCTTTACGGCTAAGAAATATTAAAATTGCAACAAGCATGTGTGACTTTCATTTATGATAGCACCTTGATGTGACACTGTTTTATTTATATATTTTTGTTACAGAATATAAACCTAAAATAATAATGAAGACATTTGATATTTTTCACGACTATTTCTTCATTGCATTTTTTATAACTTCATCAACAGCGTCACGAACAGGAAGCATAAATGGTTGCTTTCTTGTTCAGAAACACACTTTTAAATAAACAAAGTCAATAAATAGACATGCAAAACATTACTTGGTGCTTTCAGACATTTTAAAGTCCATATACATCATACAAATTCAATCAAGCAGATATAATTAAAATAAACCAGCTGCTACTGTTTAAGGAAATTTCTGTTTTCTAAGTTAAAATGCTTACCATACTTGTTTTAAGAAACAAAAATAGGTGATTAGTCATTTATTTAAGGTGGCAGTATGATTTTAGGTCTTTTTAGATAAAATATTTTCACCTTCTCACTCAAAACGTCTCATGCAGCAATGAATTGTGGGTAATTGTGGGCAGTGAAGCCTGCATCAATGTGGACTTCACCAAAGTGTGGATCGAGGGTGAAAAGAATGTGGGGCGAAATACCCGGAGAACCGGGAAACACTATGATTACGATTTGAGGGGCACAATGGTGGAGGTGCGAATATTAGGACAAGGCCCTTGACTGCATACTGAGGAGATAATTCAGGCATTTGATTCAGGTGGGTTGGACCAGGGACACATCTAAAAGATCCAGAACACCGGACCTTGAGGACCAGAATTGAAGACCACTGGTCTAAGGTCTACTAAAGTCAGAGACAGAGATGCAATATTCCAGCGTCTCCCTATCGTAGAGATAAATGAAGTACAATTATCTATAAAGCTCTCCATTAGTGTTTTAATCACTTCATCAAAACTCAGAAATGGAGAAATCAGAAACTGAGCATCAACAAAATAATAATAATATAAATGTTTTAAAGAAGACAATATTTTTCTAGGACGGTAGATAATATTCGGGGTGGAGGGAAAAGCAAAAGGAGAAAAATGAATCAGAAACCTAGGCTGACCTACTAAATGTCATCACAACCCTCATACAAGAGGGTTTTTTAATGGGTTTTATTATAAAAACATCCAGAGTCCAGATCTGAAGTAACCAAAGTTAAAGCTGATTGTTTTTATCAAGAACAATGGGAGAAAATAAAGGTGTATTGTATAAATGTTGTTGAAAGTATTTTATTTAACAATTATTTTGAATATTGTTTTAGTTATGTGTTCTTAAAACCTTACTGAATAACATATCAAGTGTTTAAATAAAACACTGATATATTTTACTTAATTGTTGTGGAACACAAATATTCACTGATAAAGCAGGATTTAACTGCACCAGTTTTATCATCAGCCTGTTTTCTAACTTTATGTTTTCATGTTAATCTAAAAGACATATTTAAAGTGTGGTGTAGGATCATTATAATGGCTTATTAAGCTATGAATTTATTCATTTGACTTATTTCACAGGGAATCCAAACATGCTCTACAAGTCCAAATGACTGAATGTATGGTTGAAATGTATCATTTTAATTTCATGTTCTGTATTTGTTTTTATTTTAATAAGGTTTTTCAGGTTGCCCTGGCCTACTCACTTCTCTCCTGTGCTCAAAGTGAACATCTTTTCTAACACTCAGCCGATCTTTACGTGTCTCCTTCAGTGTATGAACATCTTTCATGTGTGAGTGGACAAGTTGGCACTTGAGTGTCCTAGGTTTAAGATATGCTGCTAATTACCTCATGCGTGTAGTCTGCGTGAGGAGATTTTCTCCTAATCTAAAACCAGTGAAGCATATGTTTTCTTCTAATCAACAACTACCTTAAATGCATGCAGCAACACTTCAAAGGTCGACAGTCCAAGCTATGCTCCCAAGTGTCTGCCACTTAGAGTGCAGCAGTTCAGAGCCTCATCAAACACCACTTCACCAGGACTTGCTGAGATAGGACTATGTCACGCTGTTAAGCAAAGCAGTAGGAATCCTGGGTCCTGAGCCCTGACTCTGAGGCCTGTGTGTCTCTGTGTTGCTTTGACTTACGAAGGAGAAGTCCGGCGCGTTTTGGCACAGCAGCCTGGGAAAGACGGCCTGTCTCTGAGCACGCTCCTCGTCCTCGAACACGTTTCCATACATGAAGCCGTTTAGCATGGTGGAGTGGGAATGGACATCAATGTAGAACTCCAAACTGACACTCTAGCAGGAAAAAAAAGTGTATAGAGAAACAGACAAAAGAGCAGATGGTCAGTTGGGATAGTTTTCCACCCGTGAGCAGAGAACAACAGATTTTTTTCTCCCTGGAAAAGACTTTGACCCATGGGAGAGGTATGATCACTCCAGCCACTGTGGGCTGAGATTAGAGCCCTACCTGAAAGGAGCCAGTCACCCAGACATAACTTCAATCAGGCTGTCCTTCTGAAGGGCAAACCGTAAATAGGTACATGGCCTGGTGAGCTGAGAGGAATATGGTAGAAACACAGACACTCACATCTGGACACCCAAGATTCATTACAGTCACCAATTGAATTTATTTAGTGGATCCTAAATGTATATTGAATCATTAACTCTGTATAAACGGTTTTGGCAAGATCTGAGAACGTTTGGGCAATAAATACAAATGCTGATACGAACAGTCTGCTGGAGTTAAAGAGATGTTTCCAGAAACACAATGTGAGGGAGCAACAAGCATCTAACTTACACTAATACATAAAAAAGGAATCACTTTAGGCTTAAAGATATAGTTGGCAGTCCTGTTCAGAAAACAGTTTTTGTTATGCTGGGCAAAATGGTCCTTTACTCTTGACAGTAATCAATACATTTGGTATTCAGAAAAAGAAGGTAAAAAAATTAGATCTCTATGAAAGCTGCAGGCCTGTAAAACCTCTGACCAATCACTGCCATACAGTCCGAACAGAAAGAACCAATCAGATGCCTTCGTATCTCGTCTGCCCCCCCAGCTTTACAAATATTTTTATTAATTCTTGTTTTTATTTCTGTGATATTCTGTTTACTTTATTGTTTTTGCATTAAAGCCATTTAATATCCAACAATTTGTAAAGCCCCCTAGTCAATAAAAATATTTTTTTATATGTGCCGTACCTTTGTGCAAGAGTATTTGTCTCATTACAGATTTCTTCCGTTTTTGCTTTTTTGTCACACTTAAATGTTTCAGATCACCAAACAAAGTATAAATACAAAGACACCCGCATCAATATTTCAAATCATGATTTTGTTTAATGGCAACCTAAACTAACCTTCCCCTGTCTAGAAATAGAATTTTCCCCTGGTATGAATCATTATTTGTAATTAACCAGACATTTCCTTCACAATTTCATCAGCCAGACCAAAGCTTCTTTACTGCTGTTGCGGTTGAATCACAAAATCACATAAATAGAAGCTGTGTGAAAACACAGCTTCTATGTATAATATATAATTGTCACATTTTATCTTAAAAATGGTTTTAAAATAACATATGATCTCATTATTCACATAATAAAAACATGGTATTGAACAGGGCTAAAATTATATAAAACTGTTGAATCAACATTGTACTTTTTGTGCCAATAATTTTATTAAGTTCTCACACACTGTCTGAAACTCCACCAGGATAACAGCATCAAGTGGGCTGACAACAGAAATAAGTAATCTAAATTAAAAAAACGTCTCTTAAATAAAATCTGTGATCTAAAGAGTTCAATACTAACTCAATCCAAGCTCTGAATTTTGCAGGTCCTTACAATATAAATTAATGTTTACTAATGGTCTAATATCCTTTGACCTCAATCGCAAAACAAAATGAGAGACACAAGTGGGTAAAAATTATATCTTGAATTATCTTGGGAAGAACCCACACCCCACCCCACCTTCTGACCCTCAACAACAGACTGACACCCACCAGCATCCCTCCCTTCGCCTGCTCTCTCTATCTTATCACTCTGTGGCCTCTCTCACAGTTTTATCCCTCTACTCTTCTTCCTTTTCCCTCTTTTATCTTCTTCCCTCTCTGCTCATTACAGATTCAGCTCCATACCTTGTTCCCTGTGGGTCATAAACAGGAGGAGAGGGAGAAATGTGAGGACAGAAAAGGAGAGAGAGAGAGAGATAGCGGGATGGAAGCAGGGGAGAAAAAGAAAAATGGATAAAGGGGAAAACGATGCATTTGCTTGTAGCAGCGTGTGTTTGTGAAGTAACAGAGGAAGCATTGAAGAGCTTACAGAAAAAAGGACGTGGCCAACAAAGAGAAGAAAAAAGGAGGGAATAAGTATATAAAGACAAACAGACAGAGGAGAAAATGAGAGAAAGACAGAGAGAGAGAGAGAGAGAAACAAAGATGTGTGCGCAGAGACTGGCAGGGGTGAGACAGAGAGAGGGAAGTGATGCTTGGGCGGCCCAGGCGACGCAGTGTGGCTGTGTTTGAAATTCTGCTCACAGCCAAAGCAATTTCCTGGCGGTGGCTGTGCTGTCAGCTGGTTGGCTGGCTGGCGGTGAAATATGGTGGCTGGGAGTCGGCCGCTAGCAGCCCCCGACAACCTGATGGATGGAGCCCCAGAGGAGAGGAACAGCAGCCGGAGAAGGTGGGGTTGGGTGAGGAGAGGGTTGGGAGGTGGTTAGGTGAGGAGAAACAACAGAAAAACAAAAAGAGAAAAAGAACGAAAGAGAGAGAGAGAGGGCGGGCGAAAAAAAAAAAGCTTAATGCAGTCAAGTGAGCAGCAGTGGTGATGTGAGGAGAAAAATAACATGAGACAAAAAGGTAAATAAATAAATTAATGAAACTGAAAGGGAGCAGCGAAAATAATAAAAAAAAGAGTACAAGAAGAAGATAAGCAAGATACAAAAGACAGGCAGTAAAATTTAGATTTATTATAGAAAGAAAAAAGGGTGTAGAGCACAGGATCCAACCAGCAGGGTTTTAACAAGGCACACTCTACTGATAATCACTCAGGGCTCCCCCTCAGGTGGAGGTAAGGCCGGGAAAGGGAAAATGGAGGTGGCAATATAGGGCTGGGTTTAAGAAAGGTGGACAGGCATCTGATCAAAGTAACGCTCTGGGAGGGGTGACATTAGTTAGCGACTCCTTTGAAGTAATCCCAGTTAAAACTGCACTACGAAACCTTTAGCCACTAGGGGCACTAGACCTCTGAAGGTCCACTGGCAACACTGCGCAGTCGCAAAATTAAACAGTCTCCCTCAATGTTTTGGAATCTGATAGCAGACAACTTTGGTCCAGCAGATTAAGAAGTCATTGAGTTACTTGTAAAGACAAGGCCACATTCCCCCCTCAAGACTAAATCCTACATCAGAGAACCAAACAAATGTCTGATCAGGTGTCATATCTGTTCTGTTTTCTTACTAAGGCAGTCTGAGCTTGGGCTGCCGTAAACCTAGAATTTGGTATACTGTATAAACTGTATATTGACCTGAAAAATTATTTAATATACCTCAAATTAAGCTAATACTTTGATCAAAACGTACATGGTGCTGCTTTAAGGTAAAGGATGTGTAGCCGTTTAGTTTAAAAGAGCTATTATTATTGTGTGCATCCAGCTCACATAAAACATGATGCTGGGATTGCACATAGAAGTAAAGATTAGGTTTCAGTATTACTTTAAGGAAAGTATCCCTATTTTTACTCCTTTTTTACAAAAGGACTAAAGGTTTCACAACACACAAATTGTGTTTTAAAGAAGTGTAGAATATTTCAGTCCAAGTTTGACCAATCCACATACAGCGTTTTTTATGTTCGTCTCATTCTAAGGTGGTCGTTGTACTAAAAAAAAGGAAATAGGAAGGACCGAAGTAGATGGCCACTATATGTTTGTCGGTAGCCAACAGTTAATCAGTCGTAATTTCACAGTCAACATAACAGGGCTTCAAGTACAAAAAGTACTTCATGCCTAACTTCAAAATAAGAGTCTCAATCACAGATAAAAAAATATCAACCTTAAAATAGACAACCACAGATTCTGGGAAGATAATATTGTACTACACTGCCAAAAGTATTCACTGACCCCTTTAAGCCATTGGAGTATTGTGTGTGCGCTAATCACTTCATTGGCAACGGGTATATAAAACCCAGCAGCTAAACATTCAGAATGGGTCGCCCTCAGGAGCTCGGTGAATTCCAAGCATGGTACTGTGGTCGCACTTATCCATTAGGTCCAGTCATGAAATTTACTAACTTCAAAATATTTCTCAGTCAGTTGTTAGCGGAAGTGAAAGAAATGGGAATAGCAGCAACTCGCCCATACAGTAGTGGTGGGTCACATACAATTAGAGCAGGATGTGGATCATAGTGAGCAGAGATAAACATTTTTCTGCAGTCAAAAGCTACAGATCTCCAAACTTCTTGTGGCTTTGAGATTATCTCGAGATTATTGAAGGCTTCAAGGAATGGGTTTCCATGGCAGCCATTCCACGAGCAGCTGCATCCAAGCTTTGGATGATCAAATCTAACGTAAAAGAGTTGGATACAGCGGTGTAAGGCATCCTGCCACTGGTTTGTAGAGAAGTAAGGAAGTTTTCACTCAAGCGATGGATCATGCCTCTCAGTCTGGCAATCAAATGAACAAGTCTGAGTTTGGCAAATGCCAAGGGAACAGCACTCAATGCTTCAATGTAACAAAGTATTTTGGAAAGTTTTACTCTCCCAACAGGTGTGGGAACAGTTTGGGGATTTCTCCTTCCTGTTTCAACTTGCCAGCACACCAGTGCACAATGCAAGGTATATAAAGACACAGATTGTTGAGCATGGAGAGGTAGAACTGAACTGTCCAACCCAAAGCCATGACCTCATCCTAACAGAACACCTTTGCTGAGTTAGAGCCTGGACTTGTTGTCCAACATCAGTGTCTGACCTTACTACCACTTTTGGAAGAATGGGCAAAAACTCTCATTAACACACGCCTAAACCTTTTAGTAAAACCTACCAGAGGAGTCCAAGCTGTTTTAGCTGCATAGATCCAGCAGTATGGATTAAACTCTGACTCAAGCATGTGAGACTGAAACCCTTGTAATTCAAAAGCAATGAGCAATGCTCCAGAGTCTGTCAAAAGTTTCTTGTCCACCAGAATTTTAAGCCTTTTTTGATGTAATCAACCCAAACCAAACCAAATGAATTTATTTCCGTCAGGGGGCTTTTTACTAACTTTGTGAAATCCTGCAGTGGAAAACATACTTCGATACTCAGCTTTGTTGTTGTTATCGGCGTACATGTCTTTGTGGAAAAAAAAAGAGAGTACATCACAAAAAAAAAACAATCGTTGAAAGGTTAGGCACCTGAACCTGCGGTTTATGAGAAGTCATACTGATCCCACCCATGAAAGCGTTCACATGAAGCGGTCAAGGTCTCTTTGAAGGACATCAGTGGATCTATAGTAACAGCCATGGAGCCCCGACAATGTCATGTCCAAGTCTACTACATTGCTTAGTTAATGCGCTGTCAATCAAACCAAGACGGTTCTGAAGGCCCCACTACTGTGATTGATGCTTCAATTAACAACCCGCTCTGACCTCCAGAATTGTTCATTTGAAATTGTAATTAAGCAATTAGGGGCAATTAAGAAACAGAGACTACTGAATGAAAGTCAGAAGACAATTTAGGAGAGGGAGAGATAGAAGTGCAGAGAGTGCAAGTGTCCAAATTAAGCGCCTTGGAGAAAAATAAAAGCCTCATCTTGCCGCAGAAACTCCAGAGAACTCAACTTGGGGTGAACTTGCAACGACGGCAATCAGTTTAGTGTAAAACCCAGAAGGTCAAACGAATGAATTTTGTCAGACAAGTACTTATCTGCTGCATATTAATTAGAACCGGGTGCGGGAGTGCAGTGGGGGCCGTAAATGGCGGGCTTATCTGTACACGGAAAGGAAAAGTAGCTGATTGAAGCAGGATTACAGGCCCCTGAAAAAGCTTTTTGCATCAGCAGCATACCTTTTAAAAAGACGGACTACTGCTGGTTCAAGAACAAAAAAGATTGCCTGTTCTAGTCATGCAATGTTAAATATACAATGTTAAACTAACAGGGTTTGGCTACAACACTACGTTTAATGAAAATTTTAATAATTTATGTTGAGTTGGTCCTACTGTGACAGCAATAACTGCTTAAATATGCAAATTAGGGGGTGAGTTTGAGAAAAGCTTGCTCCTGCTGTGGTGTGCAGAAATGCACAAATACTGACCTTGAAATTCCTTATTCATAGTTAGACGTAAACACTTCACTAGTCTGATCAAGACTGTTGAAAATGCTTTATTCATGTGACATAAGATTGAATATAATATTCTAGTCCAGGCTGGGCTTGTCTTGTCAAAAATTAAATGTTTATGTCAAACAGAATTATCTTTTGCTAAGAATATTTCAGTAGTAGTCAACCTTACACACAATGCTTTCAGCTAGCGATGTCTCTGAGAAACTCTCCCTCTGAAAGTCTAAACAAAAAGGTTTGAAAAAGAATTATTTTCTTTTGCTGTTGTTTCTACAACAAACATGGCAAACACTACTTAACCTTTATCTGCAATGACTCCAAACAGAGAAAAGAGATGAATAGAGAACAACAATGGTGGACTGAGACACAGAACCAAGAAGCTTTGCTCAAATGTTGTAACCAGTCCTGGAACATCTTGGTTAACATTTGCTTGTGTTGTTTTTATTCACTCTAACATTTTCCAATCTTTCTGCATTTAGTTTGTGGGACAGCTTACAATTCGGCTCTGAACTGGAAACTGAGGAACACCCATCCAGCAGCCTTCCAGCCTCAGAGCAACCTCCCCGACCTGCTTTGATTTAAGGCTGGCGATCCTTCTAGCCAAAGAAAGCTAACATCTGACCCCACTGGAGATACTCCCTATTCTGTCCTATAGTGTCTTCTGTCATCAGAATCTTGAAAACCCTCTTCTGATGACTTTTATGATTTCCCAAAGTATTCATACAGTTAAGGAATCTCGACTATGAGCACACAATTGTGTGGTTACCCTTTCACGTAGACAGAGAGAGACTTTTTCATAAAGTTAGATCTTATATCAGCCAAACAATATCTGAACGCTCATGCTCTAATATTTTTTTAGTAAAAATCCCTGTAAGTAGTAAACATTTCATGCTTGCTTTTGTTTTGTTTCTTAATGAATTATTTAAAGATATTAGTTAGGGCTGCAGCCAACAATTATTTATGTAATCTAGTAAGTTCCTGTTGATGAAGCAGTGGACGTGGTCAGACACTACCCTTAGCAGTAGAACCACTCCTTCCACAGAGCAACTGTGCCAACTCCTGAAACCTACCTTACATATGGGGAGCAATATTATGGACAGAAATATGGGTGTTATAGTGGGATCCCCAGTTTCTCCTATTGTTACAAACCAGTACATGGAGGAGGTAGAAAAGAGAGCTTTAGCTTCCTTTTCAGGGACACCACCAAGCCATTGGTTTGGGTATGTTGATTACACCGGGGTTAAAATTAAATCATTTCACACAAACATGTCACTCATCCCATCAACTCAGTGGATAAATATATTAAATTCACATGAGAAAATGTAAAAAAAAAAAAAAAAAATGGCAGGTTGGCTTTCCTGGACTGTGACGTCTCAATCTGAGATGGAGCACCATTTGAAACTGAGGCGTACTCTAAACTCACCCATACAGATCAGTACTTGTGGTTTGACTCCCATTACCCACTGGAGCTCAAGTTAGGAGTCATCAGGACTCTGTATCATAAAGTAGACAACGTCCCCACAAACTCAGGAGCCAGGGAGAAAGAGAAATCACACACAAGACAGGCCCTACAGCAATGTGGGCGTCCCTACTGAGCTTTCCTCAAAGCAGAGAAGAAACCCAAACAGGACTCCAGCAAACCGGATCGGGGGAAAAAGAGGACCCCAGAACCAGACTCAGACTCAGACCAGCCGTAGTCATCCCCCATGTTGCAGGAGTTTTAAAGAAACTGAGACGTTTATTTTCTAAACAAACATTTAGTAATGACCATTCTATTTTAATTACTTAATCCTTTTTTATGAGTCTTAATCCCAATAAGAGGTCAATTCTTAAAAAGCAAGTTCTTGAGTAGACTATAAAAACAGTACAGCAGAAAAACGCTGTAGCTGCATAACACAACATTAATCCAGTTGTTTTGACTCTGATACATCTTCTACAGCATATTACGGTGATAACATATTATTAAAGGATGAGATTGTTGCTTATCAGAGCTACGCATTATTGTCTGGATGCCATATTTGGTAATTCATTATATTTCATCTGTCACGCATTGACGCCCTGGAAGGCAATAACATATTTGCCCAGATAAATGATTCCCACTATTCTTGATGTCTACACCTGTCATAGAAGTTGGTGGCAAAGATGGTGAAGCTCACAGAAAGTCATGGGCACGTGTTGATGATGGAAAAGAAAAAATAATTGTTTCAGATAATGTCACTGCAATATTTACTTTTTGAATTATGAAGCCTACGTACAGCGCAATGCAAATGTATTTACACCCCATGCACTTTTTCATATTTTGTCATGTTATAGACACAACTATAATCTTCTGTATTGGATAGTCCCATGGAGGACCACACAAAGTAGTTTATAATTGTGAACTGAAACAAAAATTATGCACAGTATTTCAAGATTTTGTTTAAATACTAGTCTTGAAGGTGAGTTGTGGATTTACATAGAGAGCAAAACTTTGCTGTAAATCCTGTTGGATGCGACCCTAAATGTTTTGTCCATTTGTAAACTAGAATCAACATTTTGTCTACTCGTTACAAAATAGCTTACGCGAGTGTCTGTGAATGTGAATTCCAGGTTTCGCCACAAATACTCCATTGTACTTAGGCCTGAACTTTAACAGGATCATAACGCTTATGGTAACACAGCAACCACACATTGCCCAAGTGTCACTGTGGTTGCTGTGTTCAGGGTGACCTGCAGTGTTTCTTAAACCCATAGCATTTAGCAAGTTACTCAATTCAAACAGGTTAAAAAACAAAACAACTGGACTTCTATTATAAAGCTGAAGACGTTTTGCTTCCCATCCAAGAAGCTTTCACAACGGGATGGGAAGCAAAATGTCTTTAGCTACAGAATAGAAGTCCAGTTGTTTTATTTTTTAACCTTATTTTGGATTGATTATGACCTGGATGACTGAGAATCTTCACAAACAAAAAAAGTTACATCTTATTATTGCCCATACTTGGAAGGCTTGTGGCAAACAAGACTCTTATGTCTTTATTTCAACAATGGTGTTTCTCTTGCCACTCTTTCCTCCTTCAGATCTTAGAGTGCAAGAGCAACAGTGATCCATCTCCAACCTTAGCTGTACTCATGTACTCCTTGCCCAGTCTGTCAGTGTAGTTGGACAATGATTTCTTGGTAGGTTTGCAGTTGAGCCATACTCTTTTACCAATGCTGAATTGAAAGGCTTATAGTTTTTATAAACTAACCCTGCAGTAAACCTCTCCACAACTGCATACCTGACCTGTCTGTTGAGCTCTATGATCTTCGTGATGTTGTTTGTTCACTAATATTCTCTAACAAAGCTCTTTGGAGAACACCTGCATTAATGACTAAGCTTGAATTAATCAACATTGTTCAATTTATTTATTTGCTGACTTCTGAGGATTTTATTTCGAGATATCAGAGCAAAAACAAAATCTACCGATATCAGGTAGATTTTTATTTGCAAAACCCTTTAAAGACCACAAATCCTTTTGCTTCCATTTTATAGTGATTGCACTACTTTCTGTTGTTCAATCAACACAAACCAATACCAGTAAAATAAGGCTGACAATCTGTTTATCATTTTTGTTTGCATGTCACAAAATCAGGAACAGTTCAAGGGGTATAATTACTTTTGCAAGGCACTGTCTTAGGGATCGTCATAAACCGGCGGTGTAAGGCAGAACTAAGGATCTCTTTTTCCGGAACAAATTTAAAATTCAAATTGTAATGAGTTCACAAAGTAAAACTCTAATAGAGCATCAGATAGAGAAGGCACAGGGCAGCTGGTCAGTGACCCTGAAATGATGTACCACTGACAGGACATGGCAGATGGCATGACCTGCTTCATGGATAAGAGTAAATGACAAAACTCACCTCTCTCTTTCTCTCTCTCTCGCTCACCTCCTCCCGTCCACATTTATCTGACTTTTGCCTGCTCTCCACTCCCCTTATTCTGCACAGCGTTTTAAAATTAATGGTGGTATTTGTGTGTTTATAAACACAGAGGTGACTTGCAATCAGGCTGAACGGTCACAGCCAGCTCTGTGTTTCAGGCCCATCAGTGACACAGAAGCTGAAACATCTATCCGGGAGGAGAAGGAAGACGAGCAAGGCCCCAGAAAGGTAAATGCCACAAGAAAAAGAGCAAGTGTGAAATAATTGGAAATAACGTGTTGAATAATTGAGAACAGTTAAAAGCCCTTTCGGAGATACGTTTTTATAAAGATGGCAGAGAGACTACAAAAGGGGGACAGTTTCATCTGTGATAAGTAGACAATTCAGGCTCCAACAGAGGGAGAATAAAGAGCAACGACGGAGGGATTGAAACGACACACGGGTGATGGAGAGAAATTGGCCGTGCATTTTAGAAACGGATCAGAAATGGTAGAGTGACACCAGAGGACACTTTAACACACGTGGAGAGGGGAGCGAGAATACAGGTGGCCGAGGGAGAAACAAATATTCGTACAAAAACATGCACAGTCAGTCAGCTTTTCGCGTGAGGCAAATCTGACTAAGGAGGAAGAACGAGAGACAAAAGCAGGGTAAGACTGTGAAGCAGCACTGCAGGAGACACAGAAGAAGGGCATTAGGGAGAATTTCAGAGCACAGAATCCATCTAGATGCTGTGACAGGACCTAATACATTTGTTCCACAAAGAAAATTAATTTTCTAATATTAAAAAGGTCAAAAATAAGCCAAGGAAACAATGACCTCTTTGTCATCCTTAACAAATTATCCAAAATGGCAGTGTCAGACTGCTGGGGATACATTTGCCCAGTGATGAATGCTTCTGGTAATCAGCCAATCAAAAAGAATTCCTCTTCTGCTTTTGATAAATGAGCTGGAAAAACAGTGCTTTAGGAAGAAGATGGGTCCATTTGTTTCTTCGGTCTCCTTCCCTATTTTTCCTCCCTGTCCATTTCTCTCTTTTCAAAACAAACAACAGGGTGGCTTGGGAACAGATTATAGCTGCTTGCATCACTGACTCTTTCAGCCATTTTCCCTGCTGACCAATGTTCAGGTACAGATGGCAAATGATGGAATTAACTGTTTAAGCGAGTTTGTCTCTTGATGGATGGAAAAAAAAGTTTACAATCTTAGTTGGAGAATCCTTAGACAATAACACTTTCATATAGAGCACAATAGCTCAAGGCAGGGAATGTACAAAATATCATATAATGGTGCCATGCAACACGCCAGCCATTGCGGTATTCAAAACTAAGAGGACATGATACCGTAAAAGCATCGAGGTCATTTACTCTGGCAGAGGGGACAGAGATAAGATACCTTTCCTTTTGAAGATCCACATTTGACACAATTATTTTAGACTTCCACTCTCCCTCACTCCTTGCTGAAGCGAAAAGCAGCAAAAATGTGCCTTTTTAGGGCAAAAACCTTCCTTGGTTTCCTTTGTGCCGAGAACCAAACTGTGATTTTTGACATAGGTAATATGGCTCAATGCAAAAGGGGGAACAAAAGCACCCGTCAGATGAACAAGTTGTCTATTGCGCCTGAAAAACACTAGAGGTGGGATCTCCTTAATGACTTGTGGAGCTAAATTAAAGGCCAATTTTACTGTTTAAAGTAATCCAAACTGCATTTCTCTAGAGTAAATATCTCTCGACAAAACTATGCTGGATCTTTCTTCTCTGAACAAAGTTATTTATCAAATCTGTATTCTCACCATCAAAAAGAAGGTTCTTGGTCAGAGATCTTTAAATATTTAGGTATGTATGTTTAAACTCACTATACATCTTTCCCTCAAGATCTGTCTATTTGCATAAATCATAAGACAGAAATCCCAAGAGATCCTTTAAAAAAGCATTCTTGATTCTTTTTTTTTGTTGTTGTAGAATGGGCTTTATTGGGGAATTATTTGTCTTACCAAAAATATATTTTGTTGAGACATTCAACTTTCCCCAAAAAGTTGAAGAAACTGTAGTAAAGTAAAACTAGGCAACAGCCTGTAAAACTGGTAAAGCAGGTAAAGAGAGATGGCTTGCCTCAGGAGCTAAAAAAATGTAGGACGGAGAAAAACATGGATCTGGATTTACTTTATGATGCAGAAGTAAAATACTGGGGTAAATTGTCAACAAACTATCCCATTTCACAAATCTAAGAAAGGCAAAGTAATTCAGAATTTTTCAGTAAATTCTGCCACCAAATCAAATATAACTTGTTATTTTTTTAAAGCATATTTGCATGAGAAATTGTAATTTCTCATGCAAATTGCCATTCAAAAATTTTTGATATATGTATAGTGCTTGCATATTGGGATGGACATTGTAGAATTTGCATAGTTTTATTGGATCAGCAATACATTACTGTTGTAGTCTAAATTAGTCACAGAGTAGTTAAAGATTCCATCAGTAAGAGCAAAAATAAGCTTTGGCGTGCTGAGGTGGATGAATCTTCATCCGTGCAGATGGCATGTCTGCAAAGCATAACAGGAGCTTAAGTAATGTTATTGTCTGGCCATTGCTGTGCCTTTTGAGAGCCTCTTGCATAATTAGATCCATTATATTTTTATATAATATGTTGTATATATTCAAATCTTGCTAGCTTTTCAACATTACCAACAATAGCTTTAATATCCAGACATACATACTGCGCTGGTGGGCAGCAACCATGAACTAAGCAGGTGTTTTATTTCCTATTTAACCAATGACGGCTCATTTTAAACAAAATTGTACAGAACTAGGAAAATAAACAAATGAAAATAGTCCAAACACAACCTGCTTTAGAGATGCAAAGGATCTCAAAGATTTGTGAGTCCCTAGTATCTCTATACCAAAAGACAACCCAACAATTTTTCATAAATGTTTTCCTTCTGGAAAATAACAGATATTTTTTTTTCTCAGAGGGCATTCTGAAGCATTCTCTATAAGTTTCGAGCTTTGCTTCAATAGAGCAGTAGGTTTTCTTTGCCAACCAGAGAGTCTATATTGTGGTGCAAATATGAAACATATGATTTTTTTTGACATATGCAAAGAAATTACAAAAATTCAGTGGCAACGAACGATCAATGTGTTACAGTGTCAGACCTGCAGGAAGACAAGTCTGTTGGAGTCTATTAAAAACCCATTCAAATCCAAATATACTGAGTTGTAAAACTAGAACAAGAATCATTTAATGCTATAGAAGTATATTAGCTAATTTCAGAAAAAAATATTTTACTCATAAGGTCTACCTATTGTGGATTTTTTTTTTTTTTTGCTCCAAAATAATGAACCTTTATGTGTCTGTACTTCACCTGTAGCTTTTGATCGGATTTTCTCTGTTGGTTCAATCTTCTCTTCCAAATCTATCTGACGCGCAACATTTAAGCCTCTTTCTATCGTGCATTCATGAAACATTTCCAGGTGAGCTGGTGGTTGGAACAAATGTAGCTGATTTGAAACATCAATTCTTGTTTAGGTCAAACTCTTGCATTAAAACGAGTAAGTGGAAACGCCCTGAGCAACATTTTCATATCTATACAAATGTTGGTAATAGATTGCTTTTGCTACAAGCTTTGATTCAAATGACACTTGTCAAAGAGCTCACAGCCAGTAATTGGAAGTTATTGCCTGAACAGGAGAAGAAAGAAAAAGAAAGCTGCTGCTGAATCCACAGTGATGGGAATTCACTTTGGAGAGACTAAAGTGACTCTCACTCATATGGGTGATGGGGTCTCGGTATGGAAAAGGTTCCTTTGTGGAACAGATGGCAACGTGACTCTGATTTATGACGCTTATGTGTAGACCTGCAGCATTTTAAAGATGTAAAAGAAAAAAAATGAAGCGATTTTCAAAGCCTTGGGGCTGATTTATGTATATTGCTCACTTCAACTTTAGGTTGTAACTTTTATCCAACTAACAAAATGTACAGTATGTGTATTCTAAAGTTACACCGCCCCTGTCAACAATGGGCCAAAAAAATGTATGACAAGCAAAGCCAACACAATGGATAATTGTCTATTTGTTTTAGCTAGGATAGAAATCTTGGCTTACAAATATGAGGAATAGCTGGTGACTCCGAAAAGCAAATGTATATACTTCTGTGACTGTCCTATTGTTGGTTGTGGTTTTTTTTCTTTCTATTTTTGCTCATTTATCCTGGTCTCTTTGCAAAGACGTGCAAGTTAAACGTTGTTTCTGAATCTAAGGAGATTGTGTGAAAGTATGGCTGCACAATATCAGGGTAACATGAAATTGCAACACTATTGCTGCATGATGATATTGATTACAATCAACCAACATTCTCCTGAATCGTTTTTCTTTGGCATTTCCTGCGAGCATCTAAGGCACTAAATATAATAAAATAATAAATAAAATAATATGTGGTGTGCATCTAGGGAAGCAAGAGTCATCAACTGAGCAATGCACGATTTTAGGAAAAGTTGCAATATGTGATAATAATGGTAAATGTGGTGATAATGATATAACTTGCAACAAATACAGAACAATTTAAATTTAAATTTAAAAAAGAATGAGTAGTCTATTTAGCAACTGAGAAACAAAAACATTCATCATATCCATCTTAAACACAAGGTTTTAATGAACTGGTGGCCTCTGTCTGACTTGTGATGTTTTGGCAATGAAACAACTTAGTTGTAGTGTCTTATTAACTTTACCACCTCTTTACCTTCACAATCATTTTATGTTACATTGAACAACAAATATCTCTAAATATATTAGGGGCACTGGAAGCCTGAATGCAGGGTACTTAAATAATTAGTTAACACTTATTGCACTCCAGGCGGTTCTTTGCGATACGCATATTGTGATCTGTGATATTGCGATAATGTTAAATTTGCGATATATTATGCAGCCCTAGTGCATGGCACCAATATTATATCCAGCTAAATGCTTCAAAACAGTAGTTTTGCTGTTGCGAGATTGCAAACATTGATACTGAAATAATAAATCTGATTAAATATACAGTGAAGTTCTTTTGCAAAGTAAATACAATTTCACTCATGACTGAAATAGGACTAAACATATTATAACTTCTCACGTTTTGTCACATTACAACCCTAAACTACACTTCTGCGTTTTATTTTAAGGGCAAAAATGAAATAGAGCAGAATTTAAAATTATACACTGCTTTTTGTTGCTCTGTCATGTATTTAACACCAATAAAAATACGCTGAGGTTTGCGGATGTATCCTAACAAAATGTGAAAATGCTCAAGTAGTAGCAATACTTTTAGAAGGCAGTCTAAACTACTGCTGCTTAACTTTTTCTCTGTGGCAGCAGAACCATCCAACCCTTGTCCACCTCATTAGGCTCAGAGCCCACCGCGTGTAATGATTATGAATAGGAGAGGAGGGGACACCAGCACAAGGGCTCGTGGCGGCAGAATTGGCACTGAAACTGGCATCAGGGAGCCCCGGACATCAATAATGGGTCTGATGGGATTAAATGGCTGTGGCAGGAGAGAAACAGAAAAGGCAGAGGTCGCCCGAGCTAACAAATTAACTCTGCAAAATTAAAGTAAACCGTCAACAAGGAGAGGGGCTGCAGCAGGGGGTGGACCTGCACTACCATTGGCCGTATACAGCGCTGCAACAAAGTGTCTACCTCACAGATTTCTTCTGATTTTGCTTTTTGTTTCACAGCAAAAGGTTTCAGATCATCAAACAAATTGTGTCATTGGATAAAGCTAACCTGACGTAACACAAATACATTTTCATATGATAATTTCATTCATTAAGAGATAAAGGTATCCAAACCCGCCTACCACTACGGGAAGACATAAACACTCCCCTTGTTAAATTGTGAATTGCCTGACCTGCCAAAGTCACATTCCTTGTTTATGTGCACTTACTTGTCAAATAAAGCTCAATCTGATGTTGCATCTGACCGAAAACTGACAGCATTTAAATAATAGACTGTCATACTGACCGTCAAACACAGTGGTGGAGGTGTGGTAGGATGGGTGGCTGCTTTGCTTCACCGAGACCTGGATGACTTGCTATAATTGATAGAATCATTAATTTTGCTCTCTATCAGAAAATCTAGAAACATTTAAATACAGTGATATGACCTTTAATCCCACACTCATTCTAGAAAACCCTCCAATGTTGCTTAATTAAAACATTTTTGAACAGAAGAATTGGACCAAATTTACTCAGTGTTGATGTTAAAGACTCATTGCCAGTTATCAAAAAGTTGTCGCCTTCATGGGCTGCACAACTAAGTCATTAGGTTTAGGAGACCATTACATTTTCACATATAGGTTCATACAGCTATCCATATGGATAGCTGTTTCTTCTTAATGAATTAAATAATCATTTGAAAATGTGGACAATTGCTTTTTTTCCTCAGGCTATATTTATCAACTATTAACATTTATTTAACAATCTGAAAGAATAAAGTGTGGCCATAAAAAGGCAAAAACAGCAGAAGTCTGGAAAAGGACACTTTTTCCACAGCAAAGTGTTGCCGCAGTAGGTAAATAAAATCTGTCTGAAAACTGAGGAGGAACTCATGAAGCAGTGCAATCTCCTCCGCATTGTGCAACAGTTTTGATCTCTACGTTTTTTCTTTATTTCTACACTGGATTTACAAAGCAGAAAGCTCTAAATTCACGGATGAGCCATCCATCCCTCCTAACAAATCCAGCAGGTGGGAGCCATTACCCACCACTGTGCCATAACTTCGACTCTTTTCTGAAGACCAAATTATTCAGACACATTCTGCTTAAGGCAAATATTTTTTTAAATTTTTTTTTCAAAAACAAATTATATGCTTTGGTTGTGATTTACCTAGAGAAACATAAACATGGTCAGGTTCCCCATAAAGGGATGCATACTGCCACATTTATATATATAAAAAATCTGTCAGCACAGAAATATTTGTTCAGGGAGGCGAATTTAGCAGCAGCTCCGCCTTTACATCTAGTTTTAGATTTATAAGGCATTTCTCAACTTGTTCAATGCCTAAATTGTTAATCTCGTTATCAACTAACATGAAGGTCCTGGAGGATGATGTGGATGTGAAAAGTTGAGAGTAAACTATTCTGGGCCTGAGTAAATGACAATTGAATGCCCAAAAAAACGAACAGATGTTTACATACAAAACTTCTTAATTTTGCTGTAAAGAAGGAAATAAATTAATCAAATACATTGTAACTACAATAGCTTGGTTACATCTGTAGCAAGTTTGGTGTCCACACATTAAGGAATTGAGAAGGTATACAGGTTTAGATTGTTTTGTTTTTGTGTCTTTTCGGCACAGTTTTGGCACAATTTTTGAAATTTTGAACTTAGAAATTGAAAATTGTGGGATGCTTTTATATATTTCTCAGATGAAGATCTGGACATTTGATAAGCGTGCGTTGGCCTCGGTTAGTCAGCTACAAGCGCTTTATTGTTGCTAAAGGGGGCTTGCGGGCCAACACCCGTAAACTCAGGTTTGCAAACATTGATGGAGATTCACTTCGCATTGTGACGGATGCTCAGAGTTGGAGCTTCCTGCTCTAGAGCAAGTTATAGATAAATATAATCTAATTGCATAAGAAGACATTGAAAAAAAATAATTTGATAGAAGGTATTTAAGCCACTGGTCCAGCACTGCAGCTGTGTATGTTTGCGTGTGTGGCTTTGTGTGTTAGCGCGCATAGGTTTGTGTGTGTGAATGACAGGCATGAGTGGATCACCCTGCCATGACAATGTCTATCGATCAGTGAGTCGGCGTCTGGGGAAAAGGTTAATCTGCCCGATGCCAGCTCCTCACCTCGCCACATCTCTGGCCTGCCCCGCATCCCGCCCCAGCCTGCTCCCTCTCTTATCAGGATTAGAGAAGAGTACAAAAGGGCAGAGCATTCCCAGGACACGCACTGACCTTCAGTAATCCCACCAACCTGACGCTCGGCTTATAATTAACATCAGGAACACAGAGGGAAAAGTCCCCCTGGTCTGCTTGCGTAGCATTGCTCCAACTCAAAGACTAAGACTAGACTGAAAAAAAAAGTTAAAGTAGAGTTTAAGACTCAAAGTGCAAAGTTCTGCTTCACTAATATGTTTTAAATGCCCCAGAGAGGGTAGCTGACATTCTGGAGGTGCTGACTAGCATCAGCAACCTCTCCATGTGCTCAGGCCCCGCAGATTTTAGAAACAAGCTTAACCACGCAGGGAGACAGAAAACTGAAGGTACTTTCAACACAAAATCAGAGATGTGTGTGTGTGTGTGTGTGTGTAAGCCTGCTCACCGGGTCTTGGTTCATCTGCACTATGAGCTGTTTAACAGCATGCAGCGTTGGGTGCGCCCATGGAGAGGGATCCTGCCAGTGGCGATTCAGGTCGAAGCCCATCAGAGAACACCTGTATGCGTACACACACACGCACACACACACACACACAGACACACACACACACAGATTTAGGGGGAAAATCTCCTGCATTTTCTCTCGCCTGTACTGACACAAATGATTATACAAAAGCAATAAACCAGCTCTAGATCTGCCGCAGGATTATAGATTGGCTTTACAGCAAAGGCAGTTTTTGAAATAATAAATTCCTGATAAGTCTTTAAAGTTCGTAGAGTAAGAACCCAAATGCAAGTAGGCAAAATGCAGATTACATATTTGGAAATTATTATTTAAATGAGAAACAAAAGGAAAGCAAAAAGCTCCGCCAGCAGGACTAACATCAAGAAAACAGCAGGAAAACAGGAGGATCTGATGACGGAGTGGTAAAAAATGGTGTCCATAAGAACTGATGGGGACCACTGAGTGAGGGCAGGTGTACTGATTTTAAATGGGAGACAGGTATGAGAGTCTGAAAACTCAAGATTCAGCCACACTATTACTGACATTTTTTTTCTAAAGACCATAGTTTCTGCTCCATTTGTGAAAAATAAATTAATCCTCAAAGTTTCAATTGAGAAAATTCCTTAAAAATGGCACAAAAAAAAAATAAACACAAAGTTGCATAATACACAGAAATCGAAGAAACCAAGAAATTCACAAAAAATACCAAAACTAAAACAAATACCTCAACATGTTGATATACAGTAATTTACTTCTTGTGCATAAACACACACCAGCCAACAGTTTCATTCAGTTGAACTTATCAGCATCAGAATCAGAATCAGAGATACATTAATAATCACAGAGGGAAATTACTTTTGTTACACGCTCCAGACATACAGATATACAAACATTTATATATATACTATTTATATATATATATATATATATATATATATATATATATATATATATATATATATATATACACAAAACATTCCACAAAAAATTATATATATATATATATATATATATATATATATATATATATATATAAAATAATAGATCTAAAATAAAGACGATAGATAGACGATGTACACAACAATAGAAGCCAAGAAAAAAACAATAAAGCTGTAAAATCTATGTCTGTAAATCTCTTTCTCTCTTAATTCCAAAGCTCTTCTCAGATATTAGCGGCTTTTGTTTGCTCTCTGTAATGTTCAGTGACTTTCAAAGAGTGTGAGACGGCATGCAGCAAAAAGCTCCACAGGGCTTTATTTGGCAGCATCAGGGTCCAGGGAAACCAGTCCCAGCTCTAAACCAGAACCAGTGCTCACCCAGTCCCAGTCCCAGCTCCAGTAAACTGGACTCTTCGCAGACCCAAAACAAATAATCTATTTTCTTATTGGCTGAGGATGGGCGTATGGAAACTAACGACAACTCTTTCCCAAAACTCTAAGTTACATCATGCTCTGCTAAAAAAAAAAAACAGCAACAAAATCAGCCTAGTTCATAATCTGTTACATGTTTTAAACACACCACTGGTTACACAGGTTTCTGATCTTATAAAAACCATTTAAACTGTATCTCACTTGCAAATGTGTATTCATAAACTACAATCTCTCAGGGACTGCCTGTCCATGCAAAAAGCACAATTCAGCAATTTAATTTATTACATCATATTGTAGTTTACTGTCTCACTTTTTCACTTGGAAATGAGTCCATTAGCTGCTAAAGACTACGACCAAGGGCCTCAGGGAGTGTTGTTGTTGGCCAGTGCAATGAAGTGTTTAATTTAATTCAATTCAATTTTATTTATATAGCGCTAATTCACAACACATGTCATCTCATCAAGGCACTTTACAAATACAAATTCAATCAAATCATCCAGACAGATTGGTCAAAAAGTTTCCTATCTAAGGAAACCCAGCAGATTGCATCGAGTCTTGATAAGCAGCGTTCACTCCTCCAGAAAGAGCGTAGATTCGTCTGCATTGTCGGTGGCTTTGCAGCAATCCCCCATACTGCGCATGCATGAAGCAACAGTGTGAGGGATTTAAAAAAAAATAAAATTAAACAATGGAAAGATCATGTTATGTTGTATCTGTGTGTTATGTGTAATTATGTGCATTCATCAAAAATTACACTATGGTAACACATAATGACAACAAGGCTTCTTGATTCTTGAACAGAGTAAATTGCACATAAAACTCCCGAGTTATTTTTCATGTGTTGTTTGCTCAAGTTAAGGAGAAACTGCTAAATTCCTTCTCACTCTGTACCAGTAAAATGTGGTGTTCCTTGCTTAATGTAGCGGAAAGTGTTTTAAGAAGGCATTAAGATGTTCTGGTAAAGTCATTAAGACAGTGTAACCAAGTTGTATGTAGCCAGATCCAATTTTGTCATGAAAACCATGTGTTTGGGTAGGACATTATTAAATTATTTGTTTATTTTATTAACTAGACGTTTGTTTGCAATGAACCTGAAGCAGAAACACACCAACCCTGGTC